>NC_084796.1:248098947-249298947 GCF_963169125.1 Humulus lupulus
AGGGAACCCATTTTGTGAACAAAGTGTTGGCTAGCTTATTGGCTAAATATGATGTGAGGCACAAGTAGTTATTGCTTACCATCCCCAAACTAATGGGCAAGATGAGTTGTCCAATAGAGAGATAAAAGGTGTCCTTGAGAAAGTGGTGAATCCCAACTGCAAGGATTGGTCCAAGAGGTTAGATGACACATTGTGGGCCTATAGAACAACTTTCAAGACACCATTGGGATGTCACAGTAATTCCCCGACTAATTCTATGACCTTGGACTATTAAAAACTACTAAGACATAGCTACTATTTTGGAATACATTCAAGAAATAATAGAACTTTATTATAAAAATCCCAAATACGGGATCCCATTGTTAATTACATAAAAACATTAAAGAAAACATAAACCTTTAATTAATTGTTGAAATACTAAATTCGGAAAATAAATACATAAATTGAAAACGCCTCAAAAATAATAAACTTCATCCTTGATCTTCCAGCAGTCCATTCATTCAGTCCATCCCCAATACACATACCAAAGCTACCATGAATCTGTCCCGTCTTCCAAGCTTATTTTCCTACACCATCTAAAATAAAAGGAATGAGCCTAATGCCCAGCAAGGAAAATCTACTAAAACATATCATAAATCATAACACTAAAAACATATACTATAAAACATATGATGTAAAAACTTAAATCATAAAACCATAGGACTACAATATTAATGGCCATTAACTCATTACCGTAGTATGTGATAAAACCATCTAGGTCCTCAGTCTACTAATCGAGGTAGGTTAGAACACAAAATAGTATATGATAACCCATCCAGTTCCTCTATCTACTAATCGAGGTAGGGTAAATCATAACTCTAATCTACGATAATTATAAAAAGTCTTGGGATTGATTTGCTATCTAAGCAACTATAATACCCAAGTGACTATAACATAAAACATATTCATATACATATATAACATAGCACTATAACATATCATATCATATAAACATATTATAACACATATAATTTAACATATTTTCCTTACCAAAAATCAAGATATTGGATACAAGAACAGGATTGGAAAACTCCTAAAACCAACAGTAAAAATCATAAGTTTCTAAAGAAATGGAGATGAAAAGAGATCTAAACCATCAAGATATAACTTTCCGAAAACCTTAAGTTTCAAGAAACTTAAAAACCTAACCAAAAGCCATAATAACAAGTTAGGATCTGGAAGAAAATGAAATAAAATAAAAGAACTATAATGAATTAAACCTGAGGATAAGAATACCTTGGATAGACTAGAACCTCGATCTACACCTCAATACTGAAATATCACTCTATCTTACTTCCTAAGTATTTAGAAAAGCTTAGATTGGAAAGCTTTTATATCCCAAAACCCTAGTGTTTTCTCTCTAGAATAAACTTAGCAGCTTGGAGCCTCTGAAGAATGCTTGAATGGTGAATGAAATGGCTGAGTACTAGGTCCTATTTATAGAGTTCAAGGAGTGAAACTAACCCATTTTAAAAAGAATAAATAGATGAATATAAATTGAATAAATTTGAATTTTCGGTTGAACAAATCTAAGTTGTTGAGGTTGTTTCTGTTAGGCTAGGTTTAGCCTACTTTTTAAGTGTCTTGATCATTGTCTTTATAATGGTTTATGTGTTTTTGGAGCAGATTTATGCTTGTTTTGCTTGATTTCAGGTTTAAGCATATGTTTTGGGCATTTGGAGTGGATTGTGGAGAAAATATGTTGAACTGAAGGGTTATACAAGTTTTGCGGAAATTGTATTAGGGCTGCGGTGCAAGAATTAGCATCGCGATGCTAATGTGTTTTACAGCCACAGCGAGGAACGATCATAGATTGGGAGCTGATGTCCCAGATTGAATTAGGGTCACGGTGCTAGGGTGTATTTGAGTCGTGCGCGAGCCCATTTTCCAGAAAGCCGAGACGTCTCAATTTCAGAGTGGCACCGCAGCGCAAGAATTTGCGTCGCAACGCTGATGTCCGTACATGTCAGAATTTTAAGGGCAATTTCATCATTTTGGGAGAAAAATAGAATATGTCTTCGTTTTAATGAGAGGGAGTAGCGATTTTGGAGATATTCCGACTGCTCTAAACTAGAAAAAGGAGAAAAAGAAGATGGGAGCAAGTGTTAGCGGATCGTGACAATCCCAACTAGTTTCTTCTCTTCTCTCTTTATTTTTCTGCTTTTGATTATGTTTGTTTTTGAATCAACTAAGAACATGTTAATGGAGATTATGAACTAAACTCCAATTTAGGGTTTTTAATGGAGAATGTCTTAAGCTTTCTATGGTTTAATGCAATTTTGATATATTTTTTTCTTCTATTGATATGTGATTTATTCATATTTGTGCTGAATACATGTTTTAGATTGGCCACCTTTTAAAAATCATTCTAATATGAAATCTGAAAAGTAAATACTAGGAATGCTCTAATTGAATAAACATAAGTTTTGATGCAAAACGAAAGCATATGTGTAGCTTGTGTGGCTTTAGATTATTGCTTAATGCTGATTGCTTGTGTAATTTATCTCAAAAATGCAGTATTTTACCTTGCAATTTAGTACATTTATATCTTAATAAGAATATTGGTAATTTTATAATCTACCATCACATTAGAAGAAGAAGGAAAATTATTTTGCATTATTGAAATAGGAAGTGGAAGAAAGTGGGTGAATTAGGGGATGGTAATTGAATGCAATGTGGGTTGTTTGATTGATTTTTGATGTGCTTATGGTATAATGAAGCCTAAATTTCTTTTTATTTACCTTTACCTAAGCCAAAATGTTATGAACCTTTGAAGTTCTTTTGATTCCATAACATGTGTTGTTAACATTAGTGGAGAAAGGTAAGTGTGCAAGCTTATTGAATATTGGTTAGTGGACTGTTGGAATGAGTGGGGCATGTATGGTGTTATCTAATTATTTTTTTGTTATTTGCGAGGTATAATCTAATTTCCAATTGAGGCATTCAGATTAATTGTTGGAGTTATTGAATCAAAATTCTCGTTGTTCATGTAGAGTCCAAGAACTTTACTTGGCTAGTTAGATAGTAGAAGTAATAGTAATAGCATTAGAAGAAGAAGGAAAATTATTTTGCATTATTGAAATAGGAAGTGGAAGCAATTGAAATTAATTTCCCTATATTTCATTTCTTGATTGAATCTTGTTTATTGTTTTGTTATTTATTTATTGCTTAGATTATTTAGTTTAACAATCCATTTTTGGATAGCCAAATAGAAACAAAAATTCAATTAATTGGTACTTAGCTACAGTCCTTGTGGGAACGATCTCACTCACGTGAGTTATTACTTGGGAAACGATACGTATACTTGCGTGCTGAATTTTTGCAACAATTTCTAATTCGGTTACACAAAGTTTCAAAAATAAAACCTAGGGTCGATATATCACCCCCCCTAGGCAATATATCACCTACCCTTATGCCGCGAGCCTTCGAGGTTTCGTTCGTGCAAAGTCGACGTGTTTTTCGTATCAACCTCAGATGACATATCGACTCCTATAGCTGTGATATATTGGCATACATATATATTGGGAAAACTCTTGCTTGAGAATGATCATCTTAGGAGAGAAACAAGCTAGATTTAATTCCGGAAGGGTTAGAATTAGTGGAAATGCTTGATTGATGCATGTTGATAATTTTGTTATTGATTAGTAGATAACTTAGGGATATTTTATTCACCTTGCAAAATTGAAGGATTGATGAGTGAAATTATGTTCTTGAAATTAAATTTAGCATAGGAGTGTGAATTTAATTGATGGAACTTTAACATGAGCATTTGGAAAAATGGCATATGCATTAAATTGGAAATCCTAGTTATAAGAGAACTTTGCTATGAACTTTGTTGCAACATTAGGGGAAAAACTACAAATTATGGGGATTTGATATGACTAACTTTTATCATAATACTAATCACAAATTGTCATTTCCTAGCTTTAGTATTAAAGGCTTATTTCAATTCTTGTATTTAGTCTTTTAAGTTCAATTAATTAAATCATCAAAAATTATTTGTACCCCAAATTATTTGGTGTTGATTTTTACAATATTTGTTTGACAATCCTTAAGGAGATGAAAAAATTACTTTCATTATATTATTTGTTTGACGAATGCGTACACTTGCACACACTTAGGAAAATTTGCAACAAGTTTTTGGCGTCGTTGTCGGGGATTGCTTAAAGTCAATTCTTGTAAAGTTAATTATCTCGCAATTTGGTTTAAATTTCTTTTGTTCTAACTTGAGTGATTCTCGTGAAAAATTCAGGTTTACATAGTGTATGAACGAGAATCAAGACCCTGAACTACTTCCCTGTAATGCCCCAAATTTCCTAATAAGGTTTAGGACCTTGATTAGGAGGCCGGGAGGGCCATAATTGATTTATTATGTTATTTAATGATAATATGCATGTTTAGGTGTATTAAATATGCATGTGGACCCATTTCTGAGTAATTGGGTGATTTTCATATTTGGTCATTTCGGGCATTTTTGGCATATATGTGAAATGGGCGTGGTGCTTTATTACTATTTGGTTATGCCAGGGTTACCCAGCACAAGACGATCCTAGGAGGTAAGCTAGTGGGAAAGTCACAACGGGATTTAAGCTTGACTTGGAGTAAGTCAAGGGGTATTTAGAGCATTACTGGGTTATTGGCTAATGGGAATTAATATCTGGTGATAAATTGGGAGTTAGTACGATCAGGGGGAAATTCTGGAAGTTTGGACTATAATGTCCCTGGGGGTGTTTTCGGGACCCCGAGCATTAGGTTTTATTGGAAGCTACTTAAGCTTGAAGTAACCTTTTAAGAAAATAAAAAGAACGTTCTGTACGTTCTCTCTCCCAAAAAGTTCCATTTTCGTCTCCCGATCGCGTTTTCAAAGATAACTTGAGTTCTAGGACTCGAAATCAAGCGAGGATCGAGGCATAGCAATCCTAAGGAGAATTAGAAGCATATTATTCGGAGGATTTAGTTGAAAACAACTCAATCGGAGGTAATTCAAGTTTCAGTTTTAAGTTTTTAAAAGTTTTAAGCTTGAATTGGATTTTGTGAATCGTTGAGTTTTTAGTTCGTTTGAGTCTCAGGTTTTGGTGGTTTTGGACCATTGGGGAGTTTGGGAACTTTGATTTGTTGATTTAGGAATGTTTAGACATGTTTTTGGGAGCTTTTAAAAGGTTAAAAATGAAGGAAAAATGGTTGCCCCGAAGTTGGGCCGCGGCCCTGTTCTTGGGTACCGTGGCCCTGGTTCGATGAAGCTGGTGGCAGGAGTTGTTCCTACTAGGCACCGCGACCCTTGCTTCAGAGTTGGCTGGGGGCCGCGGCTCAAGGATCCACGGCCGTAGTTCAGGCAGGCTTTTGAGCCTGTTTGCGTGTTTTAATCCCGGGAACATGGTTTTAGGCCTCGGGATCATTCCTACTACCCGGATTAGTGAGGATGGATGTCTTGGAGGCTAAGTTTTAGTTCAAGGATTGGTTTTAGAACTTGAACTCATTGGATCACCATTTGTGGTTGTGACTAGGTTATCACTAGAGGCTTGGAATCAGGATCGTGCTTGTGGCTCATTTGTTGGTAACCTGTGCTTGGACCCAAGGTAAGAAAACTGCACCCCATGTGTGACATGCATGGCTATTATTGATGCATGTTGGATGTTTAAATGTAAACATTGAAAGCATAATGAATGCTTAGAAATCTTGCTCATTTGCATATGATTATTACTGAGGCATGTTGGATGATTAAGTGTGATGCATGTGATGCACGAGAAACATGTGATTAGGGCATGCCATGAATGATGAATATGAAATTGGTCAGAGCTTGAGTCTCTGTGTTTGTACATGATCATTATTATGCTCTCAATTGTTAAGTAAGCATGCTGAATGCCTAAACTTTGGATGTGTGACATATGATTTATGTTTGGTAGCAATGCTTACTTGTGCATGGTACTGACTCATTAGTCAGAATTGGAAAAGGTGTTAGTATCAACTATGAAGTTGTGACTCATTAGTCAGGTTCGACAGTGGTACTGGGCACTGGTCACAATGCGCTGAATCATTAGTCAGGACGGCCTTAGCGTGTTCCACGCAAGCCAACAAAGATTAGATCTAATCGACATCTGCATTGAATGACTCAAATGAGCATTAATGCCAGACCGACCTCAAGTTCGATGAATATTAAAAAGCGCTTGTGTAGCCAAAGGCTAGCCATTTAGAGCCAGGGCCAGCGAGCCCCGTTAGTGTTATGTCACATGGCTATGGGCACCGGCCCCATAGTGACATGATTGTCAGTCACTCATCTGATAAGACCCATTGCAAGAAAGCCCAGGTAATGGTGTCGTTACACGGCTATGGGCACTGGGCCCCTAGTGACTTGTTTGTCAGTCACTCAGTATGATTTATCAGAACCTCAAAGTGATATTCACTCATCTGATCAGAGCTATGAGCTCTGTATGATCATTTTGATCATCATATGCATGGCTTTGGGTGCTGAGCCCTGTAGTGACTTGCTTGTTGGTCACTCAGCATGGTTTACCAGAACCTCAAGTGTTGAGACACTCATCTGATTAGGATTGACTTGATAGTCATCCAATCAGAAAGGCAGGATTTCTTATCTTGGATAGCCCAGCATTGTTTGGATTCATTTACATGCTTGAATAAAGCTATGTTTGCTAGGCATGCCAGATATGATTTGATATGATGATATGACTGTTCATGAGCATATGAGTTTTCTTGCTGGGCTTCGGCTCACGGGTGCTTTGTGGTGCAGGTAAAGGCAAAAGGAAGCTGGACCATCCTTGAGTTGGAGAGCTTAGGTGATGACGTGTACATATGTAGCTGCTCGACCAATACTTGGGCGAGGTTTGAAAGAGGAACTAGGGTTAAACCCTGTTTTGCCGCTTAGAACAGCCTGTTGTAAATATTCTCTTGTAATAGACTGTGAAATTATATTTTTGGGATCCCAACGTATACATTAAATGTTCTAGTGAAGCGTTATATCTTAGCCAAAATTTTTAATCCCTAAACCGCTAATCATACTTAGTTACACGTTTATGGCCAAACGACTCGATTAGCGAGTTTAGCACTGTTTGCAATGTGCACTGTAGCGGTCCCTGGAGTTGGGGCGTTACATTCCCATTGATCCAGAAATCGAGAATACATTTAGAAGAAGGTGAAAGATACAAAAATCAAAAAGGGGAGTAGTAGTGGTGGATACTGAGCAAGGGGCTCAACAGTTTGGTGCTTTCGTTGAGAGCATCAAACAATTCTCTGTATTGTTTAATAAGAAACTTCCTACATATCATCCATGGCCGCTACGAACAATCTTGGAATAGGTGGACAACCATTGCCACAAATCCCTGAGGAACGAACTCCTCAGACTGAGCACTACCCGCAAAGGCCTGAGAAGCAACCCATGGCAGATCAAAGCCCCGGTGAGGGAAGTGCATCATCCGCCTCCAGGAGGAAAGCTGCTCCAACCCCCAGACCCAACGAGGATTTATAATTTAATCCTGAAAGGTACGTGCCCATTGTGGAATTGGAGAATTGCAGATTGTGCGGACAGCTGGCCGAAGCCACATGACGAAACGAGGAATTGGCTAGGCAAGCTGCTGAAGTACAGGCACCGCCTTGAAGGTCCAAAGGGCGAACCCGCGGGAGTACGGCCACCAGAATAGCTGAACAAAGGGCCAAATAGGCCCAACCAAGGCCCAGGATAAATGCTAGCCATGGTGGTCCTGAGAGAATTGCTCAAAACACTGCCAGGGGTGACCCTACGGTGAGTGTAACTACTGGACCAAGGAATAACTAAGCTCCTTTCTTAGCTCGGTGTAATAACCCTGAGCCTGTCAGGAACATCTCGGAGCTAGTTCGAGCCAATTCTGGACCTTCTAGACCCAACAATAGAAGGTCTTCGCCATCGCTAATAAGGCATCCTCCGTCGTCAATAAGACACCACTCTCCAGTTTGAGAGGTACCCCAGCCAGCTCCTAATGGGAATCGGGTGGGGGAACTGGCACCCCAAAGACTCTCTCGGAGAGGTAGCCGAGATAGAAATCATAGGGCTCGACCTGGACAATGAGGTGAACGAGAAGCTCCCCAAGGACATAGGGCATCCCAACCAACGAGAAGTCATATCTCAAGGTCACAAAAAACTGGAGCGAGGGGGCCAGCGGAAAACCCACCTCGCAACCATCTAGACACACAACAACAATCAAAGAGAAGTGTAAGCTTCATCATTGGAAGTCTAGACCTCAGCAGATCCGTGAATGTATACAACACCGAACCCACGAATACTGGGAATTATGAGAACGACAATCCTAATCTTTGAGATCACTTGAATCAAAATTGGGGGCAGGCTAACCCTTCAAACCCAGATTTACGAACACATTTGAATAGCCGAAAAGATCCCATGCAGCCAGTACACGGGAATCAGCATAACCCTGTACTGGGGCAGGGAGCTGGAGTTTTCACAAACAATAACTAGCTGCCCAAAGTGCAAGCTCAACCTCCAGTGGACTTGGTCCAAGAAAGAATCAACCAACTTGAAAGAACATTCAGGATCCTTCAAGAGGAGAGAAATAAGGACAAGGTTGACAGCTCCGATGAGGAGTTCGAGCCTTTCACTCCACACATATCGATCACGTCGTTTCCTTACGGATTCAAGAGACCCAATGTGGCTCTTTTTAATGGGACCTCAGACCCGTACAACCACCTGAGTACGTTTAACATGATAATGTGTGCCAGCAATGTTGGATACAAGCTTAGGTGCATGCTTTTTCCAACCACGCTGAAGGCATTCGATCTCGTCTTGGGAACAAACTGCTAATGAATTCAATAAACAATTCAAGTGCATGGAAGGTATCAAGCCCAAATCCTCAGCCTTGACTAATGTTAGACAGTGGCCGAGAGAGTCATTAAAAAGCTACCTGCAAAGGTTTAACATAGAGGTGGCACGATCCCGGAATGTCGATGACAGTGGTCATCTTACGGTAGTATGAGTTGGGATATTTCCAGGAAGTCCCCTTTGGGATGATATGCAAAGGAAACCCATAAGGACAATAATCGAGTTCAATAACATGGCTCAGAGATTCATCAATGTGGAGGAGGTGAGATCAACATTAAAACTGACCCCTCAACAGATTATAACTACAACAACGAACGTCAACTCAGACTAGACCTCAGCTATGACCTCAACGTCGTGGCCCTCAGAAGACAACCCTTTAAAAAGGAAGACAATTGAAGGGAATAACTCAGAGGCGAACGGGGTAAAAAAGAAAAAGAGAGATAAATAGTTCTCAATTTACACAGTTTATACCGAGCTTACTGATACTCAGGAGAACATTTTTATCTCAAACAAGAATCAAGTCCCATTTAAACGACCTGACCCAATTGAAAATCAAAAATCGAAGAGGGATACAATTAAATTCTGCAAATTCCATAGAGACATCAGTCATACCACTGATGAATGCAGACAACTGAAGGACGAGATGGAAGGTCTGATCTCAAGAGGATATTTTGGGTGGTATGCGAGAAACAGGAATCTAGCCCAAGTGTCGGCTGGACAGAGGGCAACTCCTACACAACCTTCCCAATATAGCACGGCCCCACGCACAAGGGAGGATGACCGACCTCCCCCGATAAATGGGAGGATGTGGTAACCATTTCCAGAGGACCACATATCGCTAGTTCGAGTAGAAATGCCCAGAAAAGATATGTCAATGAGCTCAAGATGGAGGATGGATCTCCCTACGAACCTAAACCATGAGCTCCAAAACAACAAAGGGTTGAAACTCAACCCATTACTATCACAGAAGAAGACGCCTCACACGTTCAGTTTCCCCACAATGACCATTTGGTCATCACATTCTAGCTCGCCAATAAAAGGGTGAGGCGGGTCTTGATAGATAACGGGAGCTCGGTTAACATCCTTTATATGGCCACCTTGGAAAATATGGGACTCTCAGTTTGAGACTTGAAAGCCTGTGCGACGACGTTGTACGGATTTTCAAGAGAAAGAATAGCCAACACGCATTCCATCGAGCTCCCGATAAACTTGGGAGACTATCTAGTCTCAGAAACCAAGATTATGGAGTTCATAGAAGTGGACACTCCTCGACTTTGCACGAATGAAATCTAGGCTATATGGGCCGATATATCGCCTATGATGATATGGGAAACACGTCGACTTCGCACGAACGAAACCACGAAGGCTCAGAAAAATGGGTCAAGCTATATATCAGCTCCCTCAACCATTTTTGAAACTCCATGGATTCCGAGCTAGATGCAACCTTCAACAACTTGGACTTGCTCTTGAACGATTTTGACCGAGTTCTAGGCATCTGCTAAGTAGAAAATCTAATTTTTATTCATTTTAATGGGATTTAGTTTCGCGCTTTGAACTCTATGAATAGGACCTTTCACTCAGCCATTTGCATCATCTTTCAAGCACTTCTCAGAGCCTCCAATCTGTTAAATTGGTTCTAGAGAGAAACACTAGGGTTTTGGGGCTAAAAGCTTTCAAATCTAAGTTTTTCTAAACACTTAGGAAGTAAGATAGAGTGTGATTTCGATATTGAGGTGTAGATCAAAGTTCTAAGCTGTCTACGGTACTCTTCATCCTCGGGTTTAGTTCATTACTATTCCTCTTATTCTTTTCTTTTTTTTCAAATCCTGACTTGTTATTATGGCTTTTGGTTAGGTGTTGATTTCTTTGAAACTTAAGGATTTTGTTAAGTTCCTATCTTAATGGTTTAGATCTTCTTTTGATCTTATTTTCTTTAGGAAACTTATGGTTTTAGGAGTTTCCAATCCCGCACTTGTCTCCAATACCCCAGTTTTGGTAAGAAAAATAAGTTAGATTTTATGTGTTATGATTATGTTTATATGCTATGTGTATGTATGTTGTTTTTATGTTTGTAGTCACTTGGGAAATATGGTTGCTTAGATAGCAAATTAAGATATTTTTGTCAATATCGTAGACTATAGTTGTGTTTAAGCCTACCTCTAAATAGTAGCAAGAGGACTGTAGATGGCTTCCATCACATACTACAGTAATGAGTTAATGGTCATTAATATTGTAGTCCATTTTTATGTTTTATGTTTTTACGTTATATGTTTTATGTTATGCTTTAGTTGTTTTTCCTTATTGGGCATTAGGCTCATTCCTTTTTATTTAGATGGTGCTGGTAAATGGACATGGAAGGCGGGACGAATCCTAGGTGGCTTTGGCATGTGTATTGGGAGAGGACTAAAGGAATGGATCGATGGAATCAATCGAGGATGGCATTAACCTTTGAGTCTTTTTATTTATGTATTTATGATTTCTGCATTATTATTTGAACAATTAAAATAAAGGTTTGTCTTTCTTTATGATTTTATGTAATAACAATGGGATCCCGTATTTTGGATTTTAAAAATAAAGTCTATTATTTTATGTATATATCCAAAAGATAGTGGTATGTCTTAGTACTTTTTAAAGGTCCGAGTCCTTTTAGGTAATCGGGTTTTTACAGTTCCTCGCCACATAGTATCCAAGGATGGAGTCGCAATAGACCCAGCTAAAGTAGAGGCTGTGAAGGATTGGCCAAGACGTAAGAATGCGTCAAAGGTTAGAAGTTTTCTCGGGCTTGCAGGCTATTACTGAATATTTGTAGAAGGCTTTTCTAAAATATCCACTCTGCTTACCAACCTGACCCGAAAGTAGCAAAAGTTCAACTGGACGGATAAATGTCAAGAAACATTCCAGTTGCTCAAAGATTAATTGTGTTCAGCACCAATACTTTGTGTATCGATTCCCAACGACAAGTTTGTAGTATACTGTCATGCATCCAGGCAAGGTTTAGGTTGTATGCTGATGCAAAATGACAAGGTGATAGCCTACGCCTCAAGACAGTTGAAGGAATACGAGCAATGCTAACCAACACACGATATGGAGTTGGCAGCGGTGGTCTTTGCACTGAAAATATGGTGCCACTATCTATATGGAGAACGGTGTGATATTTATATGGGCCACAAGAGCTTAAAATATTTCTTCACGCAAAAGGAGCTCAATATGAGGCAGCGCGGGTGGTTGGAACTAGTAAAGGACTATGACTGCGAAATCCTATACCACCCAGGAAAGGCGAATGTAGTTACAGATGCGTTAAGCTGGAAGAGTTACTTAAATCTGGCAGCATTATCCAGAATTGAAAAGTCGCTTGAGCAAGAGTTGATTAGTGCCAGGATAGAAATAGTCATGGGTCAACTAGCTAACTTTTCCATCAAGTCGAGTTTACTAGATGATATACGGATTGGGCAATGGCATGATGACACATTATTATCACATATGGTTGCATTCAAAGAATGCAAGATTACAAATTTCTCTATATCAGGACAAGGGTTCTTGAAATATAATAAGGGCGGGTATGTGTGTCGAATGACCATGGGATTAAGATGAAGATACTAGAAAAGGCAGACACTACCCCATACTCAGTTCACCCTGGATCTACCAAGATGACTCACGACCTTAAGGCACTATATTGGTTCTAACGCCCTACTACCTTAGATCTGTTACTAAGTGAGTTTAAAATGTGCTAACAACTCGCTAAACGAGGTTTTTAGAATAAAAGTGTGGTTAAACTGAAGTTAAGGCTGTAATCTTTGAAAATCCCTTAAATCATTGAAAATTTTAAGTGTCTTACATCTGGGATCCCAAAACACAGTTTATTAAATATTTACAACTCCAAAACAAGTTTACAAGTGATTAACTATCAAAATTAGGGTTTATACAACCATTTCTCAAAATACCCCAACCAAAGCAGTTGGGCAGGCCAAACATGTACGCTCCATAGGACTATGACTATAGGAAAGCTCTTGGACCGTAACTGCTTCATCCCTCTATCTAGGATGCTAATCGGTCGTTCCTCGTAACTTAAGTCTTTCTGGAGTGCTATGGTATCGTACTTGAGGACGTTAGATGGGTCTGACACATACTTGCGTAGCATCGAGATGTGGAACACGTTGTGACTATCGGCTAGTGTAGGCGGTAGGGATAGTTTATATGCAACTGGTCCCACTTTGTCCAATATCTCAAAAGGACCTATGAATCGGGGACTAAGCTTGCTTTTCTTCCCGAACCGCTTGACACCTTTCATGGGAGATATCTTCAGGAAGACTTGATCTCCGACTTGGAACTCCACATCGCGTCGCTTGGCATCCGCATAGCTTTTTTGACGACTTTGAGCAGCAAGCATACACTGTCTAATAAGCACTACTGCTTCTTGAGCTTGTCTAACAGCTTCGGGCCCTAGAAGCTGCCTTTCTCCTACCTCGTCCCAGTGCAACGGTGATCGGCACCTTCTTCCATATAGCAACTCATAAGGTGCCATCCCGATTGTTGACTAGTAGATGTTGTTGTACGAGAACTCGATTAGTGGTAAGTACTTGTTCCACGATCCTCCGAAATCAAGTATACACGCGCGTAGCATATCCTCTAAGATCTGAATCGTACGCTCGGACTGCCCATCGGTCTGAGGATGAAAAGTTGTACTAAGACTTAACTTAGTACCCATAGCTTGCTGTAAACTTCTCCAAAATCTTGACGTAAACACCGATCCTCTATCTAACCCTATCGTCTTGGGGATTCCATGCAATCATACAATCTCTTGGATGTAGATGTCTGCATATTGGTCCGCCGTGTATGAAGTCTTAATAGGCAGGAAATGAGCCGACTTGGTTAGTCTATCTATTACTATCCAAGCGGAATCATGCTGCTTATTCGTCTTTGGCAGACCCGTCACGAAATCCATGGCTATATCATCCCACTTCCATTCTGGCACGCTAAGTGGTTGTAATAAGCCCGCAGGGCGCTGATGCTCCGCTTTCACTTGCTGGCATACCAGACACTTAGATACGTACTCCACTATGTCCTTCTTCATCCCTGGCCACCAATAGATTGACTTGATGTCATGAGTCATCTTGGTAGACCCTGGATGAATTGAGTACGGGGTGCTGTGCGCTTCTTCCAGAATCGTTTTCTTAATACTTTGATCATTTGGCACGCATACCCGATCCTTATATCTCTATAAGCCTTGGCTAGATATTGAGAAATCGATGTTCTTGCCTTCTCTAACTGCTTCCATATGTGCTGCTAGCGATTCATCATGTCTCTGACCAATCCGTATGTCCTCTAGCAGATTCGATTGGAGAGACAAGTTAGCCAGCGTGCCTACAACCACTTCTATTCCGGCACTGATAAGCTCCTGCTGTAGCGGCTTTTCTATTCCGGATAAGGCTGCTAAATTCCCATAGCTTTTCCTACTAAGCGCATCGGCAACCACGTTTGCCTTTCCTAGGTGGTATAGGATTTTGCAGTCGTAATCCTTGACTAACTCTAACCACCTGCGCTGCCTCATGTTGAGCTCCTTCTAAGTAAAGAAGTACTTTAAACTTTTGTGGTCCGTATAAATCTCGCACCGTTCTCTGTAAAGATAATGGCGCTAGATTTCTAACGCAAAGACCACCGCTGCCAACTCCATATCGTGAGTTGGATAGCGTTGCTCATACTCCTTCAACTTCCGTGAGGCGTAGGCTATCACCTTGTCATTTTGCATCAGCACGCATCCCAATCCTAGCTTTGATGCATCGCAGTAGACAACAAACTTATCATTGGGTGTTGGTACACTAAGTACTGGTGCTGAGCAAAGCTTATCCTTGAGCAATTGGAAGCTTTCCTCACACTTATCATTCCAGTTAAACTTTTGTTGCTTCTGGGTCAGGTTGGTAAGCGGAGTGGCTATCTTAGAAAAGCCCTCTACAAACTTCTTATAATAACCTGCTAGCCCTAGGAAGCTTCTTACTTCAGATGCATTCTTTGGCCTGGGCCAATCCTTCATGGCCTCGACCTTTGATGGATCTACTGCAACTCCGTCTTTCGATATAATGTGCTCGAGGAACGCCACTTGCGAAAGCCAAAACTCACATTTCTTGAACTTTGCGTAGAGTTGATGCTCCTTCAATTGCGTCAAAATCAACCTCAAGTGTTCCTCGTGCTCTACTTCATCCTTGGAGTAAATAAAAATTTCGTCGATAAACACAATGACGAATTTATCCAAATAGTCTTTGAAGACCCTATTCATTAAGTCCATAAACGCGGCTGGTGCATTAGTAAGACCAAAAGACATCACCAAGAACTCGTAATGTCCATAACGAGTCCTAAAGGCTGTCTTAGGAATATCTTCTCCCTTTACCTTGAGCTGATGATACCCTGACCGTAAATCGATCTTTGAAAATACCGTCGCGCCTCGGAGTTGATCAAACAAATCATCAATCCGAGGTAGGGGTATTTGTTCTTAATTGTTACTTTATTCAGCTCACGATAGTCTATGCACATACGCATACTTCCGTTCTTCTTCTTCACGAATAGTACCGGAGCTCCCCATGGTGAATGGCTTGGCCTAATAAAACCCAAGTCTAGGAGTTCTTGTAGCTGCGTCTTTAACTCCTTGAGTTCCGTAGGTGCCATCCGGTATGGTGCCTTAGAGATAGGCTCGGTGCCTGGTACTAATTCTATCGTGAAGTCTATTTCTCGATTTGGCGACAATCCTGGCAAGTCATCGGGAAATACTTCTGGAAATTCTTGTATAACTCGAACATCTCCAACCTTAAGTGGTGTCTCCCTCTCTACATTTGTGATGCTAGCTAGGAACGCTTGACATCCTTTCTCCATCATTCGTTGAGCTTTGAGAGATGATACTAACGGGGTGCGTAGTCCTGAAGCTTGTCCCATGAAGCATCGTCTCTGGCCGTCAGGAGTCTCGAACATCACCTTCTTGCGTTTGCAGTCGATCGTTGCGCCATGCCGTGCTAGCCAATCCATGCCTAGTATTACGTCGCATTCCTTGATCACTAGCTCTATCAGGTCTCCTTCTAGTTCTATGTCCTCAATCTTGATCGGTACGCCTCGTACTATTCGTGAGGATAGAACTACTTTGCCCGAAGGCAACTCGGTTACAAACCTAGTTCTAAATCTTTCACTAGGTTTGTCTAGTTTTTCTATCATTCCTAACGAGATATACGAGTGAGTGGCTCCCGAATCAAATAATACATGACAGAAGTTATTGAGGATAGAAACCTGACCTGTGACCACCTTGTTGCTAGCATCGGCCTCTCCTTTGGTTAAAGCAAAAACCCTAGCAGGAACCATCTTCTCATCCTTCTTCCCTTCTGGATTTTGCTGAGGACAGTCTCTTTTACGATGCCCTTCTTGACCACAGTTGAAACACTCCTTGGTGTTGGCGCGGCATTCTCCAGGATGCTTCTTCTAACACTTAGAACATGGCGGGTATTCCACGTAGCCCGGCCTATTTCCCCCATTATTCGTACGTGCCCTTTTATCGCTGTCGAACTTCTTGTTATCAGGATGTCGTCTTTTCTGGCCGTTACCATTGTTGCTGGACTGATTGTTGCCATTATTTTTGTTGTTGTTCCGACTGGCCTGAGGTTGGCTCTGCTGTCTAGGTTCCGGCTTGCTGGCTTCTTCTTTGCTTACATTGGCCTGCAACCTTTCTACTTCGATTGCCGTCTCAAGAACGTCGGCATATGTAGTGTTTCCCGGGTTTGCTAGCTTAACCCCCATCTCGATCTTCGGGCGAAGTCCTCTAACAAACTTGTTCACCCTTAGATAATCAGTTGGAACCATCTCAGAGGCGAACTTGGCTAAACGGTCAAACTGACGAGCATACTCTGCCACCGATAAAGTACCCTGCTTCAAGTTGGCGAACTCCTCAACTCTCGTAGCGAGTACAGCCAAGCTGTAGTACTTCTTGTGGAAGAGCTCCACAAATCGGGTCCATGTCATGGTGGCAGCATCATGGGATTGCTGGACCAAGACCCACCATATCCTGGCATCCTTCTTGAGCAAAGACGAGACGCAGGATCTGCGATCCGCATTGCTGAGATTCATGTGCGTCAGTATCGGCTCCACATTCCTTAGCCATTCTTCTGCTTCAAAGGGGTCCGTAGTCCCTTCAAAGTTTGGAGTGTGCTGCTTGCAGAACCTTTCATACACTGGTTCCAGGTGCTGTACTGGATACGGCGCGTAATTCATCATTGGCCATCCCCCATATGGACCAACTTGTTGGGGTGCTGGGGCCATTTGTTGTGGCTGCGGTTGTGGCTGTGGCGGAGGCTAAGGCTGAGATTGAACCTTTTTGCGTTGTTGCTGCAGAAGTTCCTCGACTTGCTATCGCAGTCTGGAAATTTCCGCAGTGTTGTCAGCTGGCGGTGCCGGCGCGTTGCGGCGAGCAGTAGCACGCACTCCCCTTCGGCGAACTGGAGGGACTTCATTGGTCGCTGGAACATCGTTGGAGGCGTTTCCGTTGGTGCGTGCAGATTTTCGGAGCGACATCATAGCAGAGTTCTAACAGTTGAAAGAAACATGTTAGAACTTTACCTAATAGGCTCTAAGGCAAAAACTTATTCTAAAACAAACATATCTCGGACCTATTTATTATGACTTCTTATGAAAAGTTATATAAGTCTTTATTTATATTTAGAGTGGGTTTCTATACTTAGAAAAACAAGTCATCTTTATTTTCTAAGTGTGTTTCTAATCATCCTATATGACTTAATTCTCAGGCTCGAAACTTATCTTTGTTCCAAAGTTAACCATATTGAGGGAGGGCTGGGATCAGTAAAATCGTTCCGACTACTATGGCCCCCTAACTCTCAATAAGGAAACTTGGTTCATTGATTTGTATCCACCCTCACCGAACTTAGTCATTATTCATTTTATTTATTACTTATTATGATTGTGAAAATAAAATCAAACTCATACATGATAATAAAATAGCATGTTATTTATTTGGAAAAAGATTTTCACTTATTTACAATCATAAAATAAAAGTAAATAAAACAAACAATAAAAACTATTCTAAAAATCGAGATCTTCTACATCCGGTCCGTCATCTAGCATATCGTCATTTATCTCCTCATAATCATCATTGTCATGAGCATCAAAATGTCCTCTAGGAAGGTTGGTGAGAATCCTATGTTTTTGCTCATTTGTAAACTGAAACTCGAATTTTGCAGTGAACCTAACTAAAAGGAAATAATATCTCATCGCTAATGGTTGTTCATCCTCATCATTCATGTTTTCCCATATTTCTTTCAAGGCTGCTATTACAGGATGAAAATCTTTAAATAGCCTAATTATTAGTACATATTGTTCCGTTGATCTTAACATTATTTGCTTAGCCTCTTGAAGGCCACCTATCTCTTGGTGGAACAAGAGCAATCTTCGAGTGATCCTTTCTAGTGCTCCTACGGTATTTCTTGGCTCCCTTATTCTTTTTAAAGCCTTAATGGCTCGGATATCTTGGTAGGTTAAAGCTCCGTTCATACTTAACTGAAAACATAAACACTAAAGTTGTTAGCTATACACATAAGCAACATAACTAGTAACTTACATACTTACTTGGCGGTCAGATTCGGAGCTTTGAGCGTGTGTATCGAGGAGAACTTCATGCGAAGGAACCGTTGCTCTGATACCAACTGTAATGACCCAACTATTCTAGACTCTTGGACCATTAACGAAACTATACATACAAATTCTTACTAAAACTTACATTTGCGAAAATACCATAATTTTATTAGGAAACTTATAGAAATAAGAGTTACTTACATAAATACCAAGAAGGATATGGGATCCCATTGTTTGAAAAACAAAACATAACATGATTTATAAAATAAAGGGATTACATAGTAAGTGCGGAAAATACATATAAAGACCATAAATAAACGACTACATCCTCGAAAATCGAACTCTCGACTCCTTGAATCCGTTCATCACCGATACACAATCTCCAAGCATCCACGAATCTTGCCGCCACTACATCTATTTTCCTGCACATATAAACAAAAGGAATGAGCCTAATGCCCAGCAAGGAAAAATCTAACATATAGTTCATAAACATAAATTTCATAATAAACATAAAGAAATATCATAACACTTATTACATACACATACTATAATGGCCATTATTACTTGGGGTCCCATAGACTAAACAAGTCATATGCCCATGAGATTAGTGGGGTCCTACTAGCTAAGTAGGTCATATGCCCATAATCTATTTGGGGTCTTGTTAGTCATATGGGTCATATGCCCAAGCCTACAAACTTACATATTTCATAACAGGTTCCCACACTTAATATCTGTAAATTCAAGCTTAATTTCAACAAGAATAGAGTTCAAACTCTTACCTTTGATCAATCCTTGCTCAAATTCGAATTTGATTGCCTCAAACTCCCTCAATTCTCTTCCTAGGTCTCACAAGTTCAGCCCCTTCTTCTTTTCCCCTTTCTTTCTAGCTCTTTCTTCCAAATTCAGCATAAACCAAAGTATAACCAAGTGTAATATGTATCCCCTTTTCCTTCAGCTGAAATAATCTAAATCCTTGCCTAATGACCACTTTACCCTTCCATCGATTTCACATTCCAACTAAACCTCAAGGCCTTTTTTGTCATTCCTATTTCCTTACAATTCTACCACTTCTTTCAACCAAACTTGTTACTCTCAGTGGTTACTAACAGTTACACAAGTTACCGAATTACCAGTTACCATTAACTCACAAGAACCCAATTACAAAATCCCTAAAATACCCCTAGGCTCCTCCCGAGCCGGGTATTTAGTCCCGTTGTGACTTTTAAACTAACTAGCTCCTTAGGACCGTCTCGACATGTGCATCACACTGATATCACCACACTCACGTGGTACGAATCACACAACACAATCATCGCATTTATGCCCTCAACGGGCTAAAATTACCAATTTACCCCTATCATGCAAACGGGGCCCACATGCATATTTATACCACCTAAACATGCATTCTAATCACATATTCATTTAAATTCATATATTATCATATTATTTCACTTATTGCCCTCCAGGCACGCTAATCAAGGTCCTAAACCCTATTAGCAACTTGGGGTGTTACATTGGTGGTCGAGAATGAAGAAAGACATAGCAAAGTATGTGTCCAAATGTCTAATATGCCAGCAAGTAAAGGCAGAACATCAATGACCCACAGGCTTATTGCAACTGCGTAGTATTTCGAAATAAAACTGGGAAGACATATCCATGGACTTCATGATAGGATTACCATGAATGAATAAGCAACATGACTCGGCTTGGGTTGTGGGAGATAGACTTACCAAGTCAGCTCACTTCTTGCTTGTCAAAATTGCGTACACTGCGGACCAGTACGCAGACATCTATGTTCGAGAAATTGTACGACTGCAAGGAATCCCTAAGACCATAGTATCTGATAAGGGATCGATGTCCACATTGAGATTTTGGGGAAGCTTATAGCAAGCCATGGGTACCAAGCTAAATCTCAATACAAAATTTCATCCTTAGACCAACGGACAGTCTGAGCGTACCATACAGATTTTAGAAGATATGTTGCGCGCTTGTGTACTAGACTTCATAGGATCATGGAGTAAGTATTTGCCACTTATAGAATTCTCCTACAATAATAGCTACCAGGAAAGGATCGGTATGGCACCCTAAGAGCTACTTTACGGAAGGAAATGTCGATCGCCGTTACATTGGGACGAGATAGGAGAAAGGCAAACTCTTGGACCCGAGGCTATTAGAAAGCATATGCTCGCTGCTCAAAGTCGACAAAAGAGTTATGCGGATACCAAGTGACGAGATGTGGAATTCAAGGTCAGAGACCAAGTCTTCTTAAGAATATCTCCTATGAAAGGAAAGAAAGACAAACATAATCCCCGGTTAATAGTTCCTTTTGAGATATTGGACAAAGTGGGACCAGTAGCGTATAGATTAGCTCTAACGCCAGCTCTAGGAGATAATCACAATGTGTTTCACATCTCGATGTTGCGTAGATATGTTTCAGACCCATCCCACGTTCTCAAGTACGATATGTTAGCACTTCAGAATGACCTAAGTTATAAGGAACGATCAGTTCATATCCTAGATAGGGGTGAAGGAATTACGGTCTAAGAGTTTTCCAATCGTCAAGGTCTTATGGAGTAATAGTTCAGAACGGGAGGCAACGTGGGAATTGGAGGAAGACATCTGAGCACAGTATTTGGTAAGCAGATTTCAGGGATGAAATTCTTTTAAGTAGAGGAGAATTGTAGCGTCTCAGAATTTTACTTAGTTAGATAGTAGTAGATTGTGTCGTAGTATTTTAGTTTTCGTGGTTATTGGTTCAAGGTTAAAATTATTTGGAAACTCATAAAGAAAGTTATGGATTTTATAAGTTTAACCGATAGTTTAGAAATATTAACATTGTCATAAGGTTTAATTATTGAAGCTGGTCCTAGAAATATTATGTCTTATAACCTAAGGTTTAGATATAATATTTAAGGATGTGACATTTGTCACATGTATGTTTTTTTTAAGGATTTCGATAAATAACTTAATCAAGGATAAACCTAGGAAGTCTAGAACCTTCACTCAACTGTTAGAATCACATATTACTTAGTCAATGTGGTTTTAAACAACTTCAAGTGTACTGAAAGTGTGCAAAAACATGTTTAATATATCAGCGTAAGCCGATATATCACAGCTATAGGGGTCAATATATCGACTATGATGATACGAAAAACAAGTCGACTTCGTACGAATGAAACCACAGAGCTTTGAGAATATGAGGCAAGTGATATATTGCCTACAGGGGGAGATATATCGGCTCCATCTGCATATTTTCAAACTCCATGGAATCCGAGCTAGAAACAGCTCTTAACAACTTGGACTTGCTCTTGAACGATTTTGACCGAGTTCTGGGCGTCTGTTAAGCAGAAAATCCAATTTTTATTCATTTTAATGGGAGTTAGTTTTACTCCTTGAACTCCATAAATAGGACCCTTCACACAGCCATTTGCATCATCTTTCAAACACTTCTCAAAGCCTCCAAGCTGCTAAATTCGTTCTAGAGAGAAACACTAAGGTTTTGGGGTTAAGAGCTTTCAAATCTAAGCTTTTCTATTTTAGGAAAAAATAGTTTGCCTCAATGGAAATTGGTAAGAAAATACAACTCTAGAGAAAATATTACAAATAAATAATGATTGATTAAAAGTGTTACAACTCTATGACTGAAAATACAAGAAAACAAAAGAAGAAATAGAAGAAAAGAATAGAGAAATACAACTCTAAGCAAAAGGATACAAATAAAGTAAAAGTGTTTGAAATAAAAGAAAAGATTACAACTCTAAACAAGAAATACAAATAAATAGAGAAGAAGAATATGAAGATGAAAAGAAAAGAACAAGAAACAAAGAACAGACAACTCTCACTCACACTACCAAAGTGAAGATTGTTAGGGATCACTAACATGAACAAGGTTTGAAACCTTTGTCCAAAAGATTATTTCCCCTAACTCAAGAACTAAGGGATCTCTCATAGATTTTGGAAATGCTTTCTGAAATAATCAAGCCTCTAGGTGTTTTCGAGCCAAGTGTTATAATGGATATAAAAGTTGTGTCATACAAGTGAGCAATAGGCTCCTATTTATAGAGTTTAGAGACACCCTTTGAATTTTGAATTCCACCAACCCCCATGGCTGTTACCAATGATTAATTTGATGTTTATGGAATTAAAAGTGAGATTTGGGAGTTATTTGGGTTTTTGGAGCCGTTCAACACGGTTGGAAAAAACTGAAATTTTGGTCAGTTTTACACCTGTAACCGCGACCAGAGATATCAATGGCCATGGGCACTGCTCTCTATCCCCCAGGCCGTGCCCACCAATATCCTGTGGCCACATCCACTCACCAAATTTAGCACACAAAATTGTGCTGCTTTTCCAAACGGTTCCAATACCCTCCCAATTGATTTTGTAACCCCAAAACACATTACTGGGGTTAAAATCATATCTTTAACAGTCATTTCATATATGGCTTTAATAAATTCATCTCAATATTGTGTAACAACAGTCATTTCACAATATTTGGAAGTTACAAATTTGTAGCTGAATTTGTAACACCAAATATGTTACATATTTGGATATTTCTCATATATCTAAATATTGTAACTCTCTTTTATATGTTACAGTATGTGACACTCTTTATCACATTTATTTAATCTAAAACACTATATTAGAAAATAATATAACATTCTAAACACTTGGGAAGTAAGCTAGAGTGTGATTTCAGTATTAAGGTGTAGATCGAAGTTCTAAGCTGTCTAAGGTACTCTTTGTTGACCCTCGTTTTGGCCAACTGACACGGAGTCAAATGCTTGAAGGAAATTAATGTGATAATTAAGATCTAATGGAATAAAAGAAAATAATACCAAAGATTTATAGTGGTTCGTCCCCAGGAATTGGTAATGACATATGTCCACTTGATGCTATTATTGAAATTGAGCTTCAAAGGTGTGATCAAAGAACTAGGGTTCTTGAGTTTCACAAACCTTAGAAGGATAAACAATACAACGGTGGATAATAGAGATATAGTTCTCTTGTTCTCATATTAGAAAAATGAGGATTCAAAAAGAGAGAAGAGAAGAATCCTCCTTGAGTTCTTTCTTGTATATTTATAGGCTCAAGGAGGGTTACATGAGTCAATCAATCATATCTTTCCTTAATAAACGGATATTCAGGTTATAATGGAGAGATAATCTTGGCTAATAATACAACTGTACAAATCTATACATAAATAAACGGAGTATACGACCAGGCTGGTCGTATATAAAACTTGAACACTGTGCTATGGCAATATCCCTGGTCGATAGGTGAGCAGTATCTCTACCACGTGTCAGCCACGTGTTGAAAATTCTTGCCACGTCATCCACAGCTGTTTTTTGGATAACATTTTCCCCCCAAGTTTATTTATTGCGACCAGCAATAAGTAAACTTAGGAAACTGACCCTTCGAATACCCCACGAAATCTGTCAGAGTCACTCGTGCTTCCTCGAAAAAAGGTGACCTAATCACATCCAATCATGCCTTTTTGGTTTCCAAGTAACCCTTCTGATGGCTATCATACTTCCCCATGTCTTGAAAAAGGTAACTCATGATTACCTCTTTTTATCACATTTCGGCCATTATAAATAATCCTCAAATTTACTTTTTCACTTTTTACTCGCCATTTTCTTGCCAAGAACTTCAAACTCAGAGCCCATAAATTCTGAGATCCTTCATCGCCTGTTCTAAGGATCCTTGCTCGCACGCCTGAAGTTACTTCATTCCAGAATCTCCAACCTTCATCTAGGTAAATTTCTTTGACTTTCATGCTCTTTGTCGTGCCATGCATACTGTTATATGCTTGTTTTGAGTTCTGAAGTTTTTTTGTGTTCTTGGGTAGAAATGCATGAGGATTGTGTGGATACCGATTGATGCTTGATAGGGTAGTGTAGTTTTTCTCTGTAGGAGTTAGGATCCAGTTTGATAGTCGAGATCATGAGTTTAGGGCATAAAATCGAAGTAAAAATTTGATTTTTAGGCTAGTTGAAAAACTGGGGTTTTCCCGCCCCTTCTGGAGTTGATCCGTTTTTCAAACTGCTCGTATGAAAATTTAAGTTTTTTGTGAATGTTGCTGGTCGTATAAAAGTTAAATTTTTATACACGAGCAGCGTTATTCTAACCAACTTTTTTAGGCCTTTCATCCTCACCTCCCCCTTTTTCTGTTCGCAGCTTTTAATGCAAGATCTGTGGGGAGGTGAGAGGCCTATCAACGACGATCTGCTAGCACAACTGCTCGAGGATGAAGAGCAACCATCGCAGCAAATCCAGGAGATCCTCTTCTCTCGAGCCTCTTTTCAAATACCTCTACCAACTTCTGTAAACATGGGTCGAGTCAAGTCTACTGCCCAAAAGAAGAAACCCCCTCAACCTTCGACCCAGCCTGGTTCACAGGCTGGGACTCCCTCGACCAGTGGTCGGGGGAGAAACATTCCCGAGCCTGTTATTCAAACCCAAACCAGGCCTCGACATACTGTTCTACCGGATTTCGAGTGATATCATGCCCCAGCCAGTCATGTAACAGTGAGGATGATAGCTAACTACATCCGAAAATATGGCCTCCCTGGGGTAACTCTCATCCAACCTTCCAACGACCAGCGGTCAGCCCTTTTGGCCAGCATGAGTGACGTGGAGAAAAGCGTCAAGAATCTGGTCACCGAGGCTAACTTAGGTTAGTTGGCCTTTTGTCCCGTCACCAGGATGTGAGGGAGTCCATGGCAGGGAGTGCCACAGTCGAGGAGGAACCCGGGCAGCAACCGCCAGTGTCCCCTCCTCAAAGGAGACCAACTGGAGTCACGATCAGGGAACCTGTTGGCACCCCTCCAGTAGAGAAGCCCTCTGCCCACTTGGGGAAGGGGAAAAAGAAGGTGACCGAACCTTTCGAACACCTAGATGAGTCCTTAGACAAGAATGGTACAATTATTTTTCTTTTAGATAGCTTGCCAATTCCCTGTAACTTATTCGATGGGGACGACAATTTTAAATATGCTCCAAACTTAGGTCCAGACTTCTTCATGCCAGAGAGTGAGTGTATGACTAATAGAATCTATAGTGTAGCGACTAGTAATAATAGCTCGGGTATTTGACTTTGCAATTTTCCTTTGTTTTTTTTCCTGATGCACTGTACTTAGTCATTCACCCTGCCTCACTACTCGTATATTTATTTTGCTTGCAGAAATGGACTCAGGAAATGTGTTCGACATCTACAGCGCTCCTGAGGAGGTTGAAGTTCCCTTGGTCTGAAAGAAGAAGTCGACCAAGAAACATGATGGGGAGTGCAGTCAGATGCCTTCGGCTAAGAAGAGCCGAACAATGGGTCCCTCGATGGATGGGCCCTCCGCTGAGACTTCTGTTCAGCCTCCTACTCCTCACGAGCAGCAAATTCTGCCTCCACCTGCTCATGTTGCTACAACTCCTTCACCCCCGGCCCCTACTGAATAGACTCAGCAAGCTGGGGGTGCTTCTCCTGGGAATGAGCTATCGAGCCACGCCTTGAGGTCGGCCAAGGACAAGCTCGCTAAGATTCTGAAGCATGGCCACTGCAAGAAGGCCATGGCTGGGACAAAATCAATGGGGGTCGACCAAATCCTCAATATAGCCCTCAAGCGAGATGGACAGTGTAAGTAATTTTTCCTCTTTGGTGTAAATGATTCTTATTTTTTCTTAAGTCAGTCTAACCTTTGTTTTTGATTGCAGGCAATGTTAACTCTGACAGCCGCTCGTCTTCGCTCGGGTGTAAACACCGAGCAGTCCAAGGCTCGGGAGCTGAAGCTTACTGAAGAGCTTCAGGCTGCCGAGGCGAGGCACGCAGAGGAGCTTGAGGTGGTGACCAAGCAGAAGGACTCCTTGGCTGAGCAGCTAGTGACAAAGCAGGCCTCTCTGGACAGTGCCATAAAATAGAGTGAGGAGTACCAGGAGGCCAGCCGAACTCACTGGCGCGAAGTCAAGAGGATCGAGGGGGAATCACTCCAAAAATACCAAAGTATTGCCAAGTTACAGAGCCAAGTGGAGCAGCTCAAGCAAACCAATGCCAAGGACTTGCAGAGGTACAAGAATGCCACACTCTGATGCTTCTATGATTTCTAGAAGCATAACCAGGGTGCCAACTTAAATTACCTTCCAGAGAATGCGAGGAACGCCGAGCTTGCTAGCTGTGCTGCTCGATTGGCAGAAGAAGAAAGAGCGAGGATTCCTGCCTCCCCTGAGATCTCGCTGGCGACTGGGATGGAAGGAGGGGAAGTTGAAGAAGAAGTGGTCAACCAGGATACTCCCCAAGATCCTCCAGCTCCTTAGTCTTTTTTGCTTTTATTTTTTATCTTTTTAATTTGCACGACCCACGGGTCGTGATGTAAAGAAAATATATATTTTTTATTGTTGCATGGGCAGCTTTTTCCTTTTAATTAAACATTTACATCCGAGCAGTACTGCTCGCGGTGTAAAAGGATTCATTTTTGACATTATAATATCTTTACTTTATTATAACATCTGTTCGCATGACCGAACTTAGCATAGTACTTTGGTTTGATTTAACAAAATGTAAAATTTTGAAAATACTCTAAGTATTGTAGCATGCTTTCACTTATTTTGCTCATGTGTTTACATACCTTTCGATATGATTTGCTTACTATGTGCCTTATATGCCCCCCAAGTGATCGAGGAGCTTTAGGTCCTTGGTCACTTGCCTTGACCGAAACCTATACGAACATTACTGCTCGGTACAAAACATTAAAATGGTAATACAACAAAACAACACACGTAGTGAGCAAATACTTGTAATAAATACAAAGATTGGCAAGAATGACTGGTTGCGCACAATCCCTTATAATTCTCGTATTAAATGGACAAAATGTGTCTTTACGAGTGATCTTAAAGATCTTACACTTATAAGCGATCATCCATGTAAAATGACCAACCCTTTTTCAAAACTTGTAAAAAGTAAAAATGAATACAAGCCAATCCTTTAAGAAGGATTGTTCACTGATAATACTTGCGCAAGTATTCTCCATTCCAATAACGTGGAACGAGGTCTCCCTTTAAGCGTGCAAGTTTGTAGATGCCTGGATGAAGGACTTCTTCAATCTGGTAAGGTCCCTCCCAGTTAGGTCCAAGTACTCCAGCAGCTTAGTCGCGGGTGTTTAAGAAAATTCTTCGAAGTACTAGGTCTCCGATGTTGAACTTTCTCTCTTTTACTTTAGAATTGAAATACCGGGCCACTTTTTGGTGGTACATAGCTACTCGGAGTTGGGCTTGTTCACGTTTTTCCTCGACCAGGTCTAGGGACTCCATTAATAGTTGGCTATTAGAGTCTTGGTCATATGTTAATTTGTGATGCGAGGGTGGATCCAACTCGATAGGCAACATAGCTTCATACCAGTACGCCAAGGAGAACGGGGTATGACCTATTGTTGTTCGGTGGGAAGTTCTATACGACCAGAGGACTTTAGGAAACTATCCTGTCCACGCTCATTTAGCTTCTTCAAGTCTTTTCTTCAGGAAATCTTTTAATGTTTTGTTAACTTCCTCGACCTCCCCATTCGCTTGGGGATGAGCGACTGAAGAAAAGCTTTTGATGATACCATGTCGTTCGCTGAAATCCGTAAATAAGTCACTATCAAATTGGGTGCCGTTATCTAAGATGACTTTTCTTGGCATTCCATATCGACACACAATTTTCTTTATTACGAAGTCAAGAACTTTCTTAGTCTTTATGGTTGCGAGTGGCTCAGCCTCAGCCCATTTGGTGAAGTAGTCGACGGCAACCACCGCGTACTTTACACCACCTTTCCCTGTAGGCAAAGATCTGATTAGATCTATACCCCAAACTGCGAAGGGCCATGGAATTTGCATTTTCTTCAACTAATTGGGGGTTGCTCGTGGGATTTTGGAAAATCTCTGACACTTGTCACACCTCTGCACGAACTCTATTAAGTCTTCATTCTTTGTTGGCCAGAAATACCCATTCCTCAGGATCTTTTTTGATAGACTTTGCCCCCCAGCATGATCTCCGCAAAAGACTTCATGTACCTCTTTCATCAATTCTTTGGCCTTCTCTGGTGTAACACATCTGAGCAGTGGCATAGAGTATCCCCTTCGGTATAAAATACCATCGACCAGGATGTACCTAGCAGCCCGTCGCTGAAGGGTCCTGGCTTTGTTTCTGTCTGCTAGTAATATGTCGTGCGTGAGATACTCTACGTATGGTGCCATCCACATGTCTGCCATCTGGATCACCATAGTGGTTTCTTTTGCTCGGATGCTTGGTGTACATAGTCGCTCAACTGGCACTATATTTAAAGTGTCAGCATCCTTGGCGCTTGCAAGTTTGGCCAAAGCATCTGCATTAGAATTCTGGTCCCGAGGTACTTGCTGGAGGGTGTACTTGTCGAATTGTGCCAACAGATCCTTTGTCTTGTTCAAATAGGCAACCATCTTTAGGCCTCGTGATTGGTATTCCCCCATGACCTGATTCACCACCAGTTACGAATCACTGTAAATGTCCAGCACCTTTATATTCATGTTCTGGCCAACCGTAATCCAGCGAGGAGGGCTTCATATTCAGCTTCGTTGTTAGAAGCAGTGAAGTCAAACCTAATTGCGCAGTGAAATCGATTCCCTTCCGGCGTTATCAATATCAATCCTGCTCCTACGTGGGATTCATTAGATGAACCATCTGTGAACAGTTTCAACTTGAGGCCCAGGCTCATTAGGTTTTTCACCCTACTCGCTATCTGGAGTTCAATGAACTCTGCAATAAAGTCAGCCAAGACTTGCCCTTTTATTGCTGCTTACGGCAAATAAGTTATATCAAACAGCCCAAGTTCGACCGCCCATTTCAACAATCGACCCGCAGCCTCTAGCTTTTGTAGGACTTTGCGCATGGGCTAATCAGTCAAGACTGTGATTGGGTGAGCTTGAAAGTAAGGATGCAGCTTCCTTGCGGCCAGAATTAAATAATAGGCTAATATTTCGATGGGTGGATACCTCAACTCTGCTCCGATCAGCCTCTTGCTTACATAGTAAACAGCCTTTTGTGCGCCTTCTTCTTCCCTTACTAACATAGCACTAGCAGCATATTCTGTGATCGTCAGATAGATGAACAAAGTTTCCCCATCTACAGGTTTTGATAGGATGGGTGGCTGCGCCATATGAGCTTTTAATGCTTGAAATGCTTGCTCGCACTCCCCTGTCCATTCAAACTTTTTGTTGCCTCTAAGTAGATTAAAGAAAGGAACGCACTTATCTGTTGATTTTGAAATGAATCTACTGAGTGCGGCAATCCTTCCTGTGAAACTTTGAACATCCTTAATCCTTATTGGTGATTTCATATCGATCAGGGCTTTAATCTTCTCGGGATTGGCTTCGATTCCTCTTGAGTTGACTATGAATCCCAAGAACTTCCCTGATCCCACTCCGAAGGAACATTTGAGAGGATTTAACTTCATATGATACTCGTTCAAGATGTTGAAGCACTCTTGTAAATCCTTCACATGTCCTTTTGCCTTTTTTGACTTAACCAGCATGTCATCGACGTAAACCTCCATGTTTGTACTGATCAACTCTTTAAACATGTGGTTGACTAGTCACTAGTAAGTCGCACCAGTGTTTTTCAAACCGAAGGGCATTACTTTATAACAGTAAAGCCATGTGTCTGTTCGAAAGCTAGTGTGATCCTCATCAGGGGGATGCATACTAATCTGATTGTACCCCGAGTATGCATCCATAAAGGAGAGGATCTCATGCCCTATAGTGGCATCGACCAGCTGGTCGATCCTGGGGAGTGGGAAGCAATCTTTAGGGCATGCTTTATTAAGGTCTGTGAAATCCATGCAGGTTCATCATTTGCCATTCGGCTTGGGAACTAGCACAGGATTAGAGACCCACGATGGATAAAACGCCATCCTAATGAACCCATTCTCCTTCAGTTTTTATACTTCTTCTTTTAAGGCCTTTGATCTATCTTTATTGAGCAGCCTTCTTTTTTGTTGCACAGGTGGAAAACTTTTATCGATGTTCAAGACATGGCTGATGATTGCAGGAACTATCCCAACCATGCCTTTATGCGACCAGGCAAAGACTTCCTGGTTCTTCCTCAAAAATTCCACCAGTGCTTGTTTGGTTGTTGTCTCTAAGTTTTTTCCGACTTTCACAACCCTGGTCGAATGTGCCTCATCGAGTTGGACCTCTTCAAGGTCCTCGACGGGTCCTATCTCTTCTTCAAAACCCCCAAAGCGAGGATTCAAGTCCCTATCCTCCTTTGGGCAACACCCTATTTGGTGACATTATCACCTGAGTGGGTCTGCGCATCAATGGCTAATTGCAACTCTTTTGCAGGAGCACTCCTCGACACACCCTTCTTTGCCTTGGTGATCGAGGCGTTGTAGCACTCCCTTGCTTCCCGCTGGTTTCTCAATACACATCCTACCTCTGCAACTATTGGGAATTTCATGGCTAGGTGCCATATAGAGGTGACGGCTCGAAGGTCGACTAGTATTGGCCTTCCAATTACGACATTGTATGCTAGAGGACAATCAACTACTATAAAAGTGGTGAGTAATGTCCTGTTAGCAGGCACAGTACCTGTTAATACTGGAAGCCTAATCAACCCCGTTGGGGCGAGTCCTTCACCAGAGAAACCCTAAATGGTTTGGTTGCATGGCTCTAAGTTTTTAACGGACAACTTCATTCATTCCAGCGAAGAATTATACAGGATGTTGACTGAACTTCCTGTATCGACCAGTACCCTCTTGTTGCGTAAATTTAAGCAATTAAAATGTGCAAGTATACACAGTCGGCAACGAGTAATATAGTAGTAAGTGAGTATCGTCTCCATAGGGATTTCAAATTAAGCAAATGCAAAACCAACTAAATAACAATTTAAAAGTAAAAGAAAAAGGAATTATGAGAATGAATGTAATATGGATCTGAAATTAAATGGTTGCAATTAATTCTAATTAAAATATAGCTAAGATGTCAGCAAAATTTAATTCGAGAAAAGTGTCGATGGACTAATGGATCTGAATGTCTATTTCCTCCTATGTTGATCTGCCCAGTTGTTATAGCAATCGTTCAGCAATTATGCACAGAGTTAACAGATTTCTAAATAAGCCAGTGAGATTTTTCCAAAACCCACTGAGGTAATTCCACAACGTAATTCAATACATTCCTATATTAAACCAGGTTGTAAAACAAGCAATTACACACCAAATCTCAGGTTATACAAGGTAGCAAAATATTCCTATTTCACTCACTAAGAACTACCTAAACATGGTATTCCTCTTGTATCATTCAAGTTAACTCCACTAGATAGATTCTTCCCAAAATCAGATCTAGCTAATTAAATTGTTAGTCATGGCCAGTAATTAACAATCATTTAACATTCATCTCACTTGAATGAACAAAGGCAAATTACTAAACTCATGCATTTCATTAATAAGTCATAACATAGGGTTCATAGCCATCCAAATCTCAAAATGATTAGTTCATGTTTAAACTGAAAATTACAATCCCGTGTAAAAATAGTTCATCCATGGTAACAACAGTTCACAGATTAATCTAAATAAGAGTATACACTACAAAAGAGGGAATGTAGAAGAAAGAGAGAGTAGTAAAGTCTTGTGCTAAAACCCTCTTCCTTCCTAGCCGTAAGCTTCTTTGATCTTTCCCTTCTGTGTATCTCTCTGTTTTTCTCTCTTTTTCTCTGTACTCTTCTTGCTGAAAATGATAGTCATCCACGTACTGTGTCCTCCAACCTTCTATTTCGGTTGTCCTCTCTTCTTCTTAGGGTACTTTCCTTTTCACCTTACCCTAATTAGAAAGCCCATTTCCATCTTTGGTCCATTACTCCTTGCCACCTCAGCCAGCTGACTTAATTCTTAAAATGGGTGCCACATAGGCGCTGAGATCAGTAAATAAATGCAGCTGGCTTTTGTCCACGTCAGTCTTCATTTTCCAGATTTGCTAACATTTTGGCCTATAGCATTCGAGTAGCAATTCCAACTTTTTGTCCCCTTTTTCTTTTGACTCCCTTGGCGAGTTTAAGGTTCCTTCCCTAGATAACAAAACACACATATTTACATAAATATTTACAATTACTACCAACAAATCAAAAGACTCTTGAATTGACACACTAATTAGAAAATAAAGGTAAAAACTAAACAAGCTTACAATTAACAACACCCTCATTACTCTTTTCACCCAAAATTCAAGTTCAAAGTTAATAAAAATAACTCTAAATCATAGAGTTATCACCTCTTCACCATCATATTGGCAATTTGAACATCCACGACCAGCAGATCGAAGTGTGGGAATCGTACATCCTGGGCATCGTCATCAGAGAAGGTTATTATTTCCTCCTTTGTTCGAGCCTTTTTTGGTGCTCGATCCTCAACACTCATCATCTCAATGTCCTGGTCGTGGCGTAGGGTTCGAGCATATCGTTCCCTTTCCTTTCCACTAGTTCCCACGAGATGCGGGCCTCCACAGATGGTGAGTAATGTGCCTGCCATAGGATCTGGCTGTAAAGGTGGTGAGCGCTGGCGTGCAGGCACCTGCTCGTTGCCACCTAAAGCCTCTCGTTGGGAACCTCCCGCGGCTCGCACATATCTTCTCAAGTGTCCTTGTCTGATCAGGAACTCGATATCATCTTTCAGCTGGTTACATTCATTGGTATCGTGTCCGTAGTCATTGTGAAAATGACAGAACTTGGTTTTATCCCTTTTTGAAATATCTTTTCTTATGGGAGCGGGTCGCTTGTAAGGCACACTGGAGCTTGTAGCTTGATACACTTCTGCTCAAGACTCGACGAGGGCGGTGTAGTTTGTGAATCTCGGTTCATAATGATTGCCTTTGGGGTGCTTACTCTCGGAGGTCGAGGGTTCGTTATGCACCCGCTTTCCACCATTCTTACCATTTCCATTCTTATTTCCTTTGCCGTTGCCATTGGGCATTGACCCGTTGGCGGCTTTGGTGGGTTCTTTGGGCCCCTTGTCTTTACTTGCCGACTTCTCTTCATTGGCAATCACATCTTCGAGCTTGATGTATCGATCAACCCGATCCAAGAACTCCTGGGTACTTTTAACCCTATGCTTTCTGAGGCTACTCCAGAGGGGTGAATGGCGCCTAACTCCTGTAGTTAGAGCCATCATCTTACCTTCATCACCCACTGTTTTAGCTCCAGCTGCTGCTCGCATAAAACGATGGACATAGTCTTTCAATGATTCCCCTTCCTGCTGACGTATTTCAACCAGCTGGTTTGCCTCAGTAGGATGCACACGACACGCGTAGAACTATCCGTAAAACTCCTTTACAAACATCTCCCAGGATACTATACTCGCAGGAGGGAACTTAAAGAACCACTTCTGGGTGGCATCAGAAAGTGTTGCTGGGAGATCCTATAGCGAGCATCTTCAGATACTTTCTGAATGTCCATTTGTATCTCAAACTTGTTGACGTGAGATACTGGGTCCCCATACCCATCAAAATTCGGAAGAGTGGGCATTTTAAATTTACTAGGGGTTTCAGCCATAGCAATCCTGTGTACGAAGGGGGTGCCCCTCCTCCTGTCGTACTCGATGTGAGACGTCCTTCCCCCGACCAGCTGCTGCACTGCTTGGTTCAGGGCGTCGATCTGGGCCTGAACAGCTTCTGGGATTGCTGGGGCAACTGGCGTTGGGGGGGCGTACTCATCATGCTTCTCACGGCGGTCATTGAGTACGTCCCTCAAATCATCATCCCGAGGTCGCTGCTTGTTGACTCCCAGTCGGCTGAAAACGTTCTGCTGCCTGGGCTACCCCCCAGCATTATGGCTAACTGGCCTGTGTTTCTCTAGGTGGTGGACTCCTGCCTCCACCTTTCTCTCCATGCCTCCGACCAGCATGCCTTCTGCCAGAGACAGCTTCATTGTAGTCATGGCCATCTTTGAATTGTGGCTGAGTACGGTGCGAGCGGCTGTTCGCGCTATATCTGTGGGCTGGCCTTCCACGAGCCTCAGGGGGAGACCTGCGTTGTTCGTGGGGTCCCCGTGCATTGTAATGCCCTGGGGGGGCCCTGACTGCAGAGCCTGACTTTGTGTTCCTTGCCTTGACCAGCTCGGGATGGAGGCTGTGGTTTGAGATCCCTTGGCGGGGCCTCATTCCGAGCCATGGGTGGTTTTTCTACCCTCTGAGGGCTCAGATTAGCACCTCTTTGAGGTGGCAAGTCTGGCTGGGAAGCCGGTGCAGCCTGATTCCTTGCTAGTTCGATGGCTGCTTCAAGGGCTGCCATTGCGTCCCTCTGCCAACGATCCATCTCGGCTTGCCGCTCACTTAGCTCCTGACGCTGGCGCTCTATTTCTCTTTGCTGCAGCGCCATTGTCTCCGCAGCATTCTCCTGATTGGCCCACAGATTGGCCGATTCCTCATGCAACACTCCTAACGTGGTTCTCAACGTTTCGGATTCTAGTTCCTCCTCATCAAACTCCAGGTGTGGCTCATTCTCAGCCATATTTGGGGGAGGAGGTTGAGATGGTGCGGCGCTTGTAGCTTGCGCGGTCTTCCTGGATGTCTTTGCCGTTAGAATCTTTCACAACTTCTTCTTAAGATCTCAATGAAAGCACCATAATTTTTACCCTCATTTTGGCCAACTGACACGGAGTCAAATGCTTGAAGGAATTTAATGTGATAATTAAGATCTAATGGAATAAAAGAAAATAACACCAAAGATTTATAGTGGTTCGGCCCCAGAAATTGGTAATGACCTACGTCCACTTGATGCTACTATTGATATTGAGCTTCAAAGGTGTGATCAAAGAACTAGGGTTCTTGAGTTTCACAAACCTTAGAAGGATAAACAATACAACGGTGGATAATAGTGATATAGTTCTCTTATTCTCATATCAGAAAAATGAGGATTCAAAAAGAGAGAAGAGAAGATCCCTCCTTGAGCTCTTTCTTGTATATTTATAGGCTCAAGGAGGGTTACATGAGTCAATCAATCATATCTTTCCTTAATAAACGAATATTCAGGTTATAATGGAGAGATATTCTCGGCTAATAATACAACTGTACAAATCTATACATAAATAAATGGAGTATACAACCAGGCTGGTCATATATAAAACTTGAACACTGTGTTATGGCAATATCCCTGGTCGATAGGCGAGCAATATCTAAGCCACATGTCAGCCACGTGTTGAAAACTCTTGCCACGTCATCCACAGCTGCTTTTTGGATAACACTCTTAATCCTTAAGTTTAGTTCATCACAGTTCCTCTTATTCTTTTCTTTACTTCAAATCCTAACTTGTTATAATGGCTTTTGATTGGGTGTTTGATTTTCCTTGAAACTTAAGGTTTTCAGTAAGCTCTCATCTTGATGGTTTAGATCTTCTTTTCTTTAAGAAACTTGTGGTTTTACTGTTTGGTTTTAGGAGTTTCTAATCCCCCACTTGTCTACAATACTCCAATTTTGGTAAGGAAAATAAGTTAGATTGTATGTGTTATGATTATGTTTATATGCTATGTGTATGTATATATGTTGTTTTTATGTTTGTAGTCGCTTGGGAAATATGGTTGCTTAGATAGAAAATAAGTAAATCCCAAGATTTTTTTTTATCATTATCATAAACTATAGTTGTGTTTAAACCTACCTCTAAATAGTAGCAAGAGGACTGTAGATGGTTTCCATCACATACTACAGTAATGAGTTAATGACCATTAATATTGTAGTCCATTTTTATGTTTTATGTTTTATGTTTTATGTTTTTACATCTTATGTTTTATGTTATGTTTTAGTTATTTTTCCTTAGTGGGCATTAGGCTCATTCCTTTTTATTTAGATGGTTCAGGTAAATGAACATGGAAGGCGGGACGGTTCCTAGGTGGCTTTGGCATGTGTATTGGGAGAGGACTAAAGAAATGGATCGATGGAAACGATCGAGGATGACGTTGACATTTAAGTTTTTTATTTATGTATTTATGATTTCCCCATTTAGTATTTGAACAAACAAAATTAAGGTTTAATTTTCTTTATGATTTTATGTATAAACAATGGGATCCCGTATTTTAGATTTTCTATATTAAAGTTTATTGTTTTATGTATATATCCAAAAAGTTTGTAGTATGTCTTAGTATTTTTTCGAGGTCCATGGTCTTAAGTTAGTTGGGTCTTTACATTATTCACACATATATACATATATATACATACACGTATACACAGTTATGTATAAACATAAAAATTAAATAAAATTAAACATATATATTAAATAAAATCAAAAAACAATAATAAATATAGAATTAAAAAAATTTTAAAAACAAATATATATACCTATATGTTTATGGTAGCAACGGGGTGGTGGTGGCTGCGACGTCGTCAAGGCGGAAAGGGGCGGTGGTGGCAACAGATCCGAAGAGAGAGAGAGAGAGGGACGGGGGCTGAGGGGCGACAGCTCCAGGGGGCTCGGTGGGCTCGGGGAGAGGGTGGGTGGGCTCAAGGAGGGGACGACTCGGGTGGGGAGGGTTTCATATTTGGGGATTTTTGAGAAAAATGGTGAAATGAGGGAGAAGAAGTCTAGGCATGGGTCTGATATTGGGGTCACTACGTGTCGCCGCTAATAGTCGCTCTTAATGTCGGTTTTAATTGATGTGTCATAATATTAATGGCGACGCATGTCACCGCTAATTGTCGAGAAAAAATTAGGTGGGAAAAATCAAATGTTTTTTTTCTGAAAAATTTGCAAAAGTCGCCCCTAATAATAATTTGTTTTTAAAAAAATTTTGACAGAGTTGATGTAGATGTGATTTCCTACAATTGATTAAATGGGCACCAACAACTTGTCAAGAACAAATAGAGAGACAAAAGTTCAATTGGGAGCACCGGTGGGGTGTCAGCCAAAAAGACTTTGACGCTCAAGTCATGTAATGACCCAACTATTCTAGACTTTGGACCATTAATAACTACTATGCTAATCATAAGAAAACTTACATATTAAAAACAACATACTTTATTTAAAACTATAAAGCCAATGTTGAATACATAAAAATGTAGTTAGGATATGGGATCCCATTGTTTTAAAAATAAAAAAACATAACATGATCTAAATAAATCGATTACAAAACTAAGTGCGGAAAAATACATAGAAAATATGATTTAAAGCCTTCATCCTCAAATCGAACGCTTAGTCCATCGATTCCATCCTTCCTCAATACACATCCCCAAGCTTCTAAGAACTTTTCCCGCCGCCATAGCTAATTTCCTGCACATATAAACATAAAGGAATGAGCCTAATGCCCAGCAAGGAAAATCTATAACATAAATCATACACATAAAATTATATCATAACATATGCTATATCATAAACATACACTATATAATAAACATATGCCATACTACTACAATGGCCATTATACTACTTGGGGCATGTAAACTAAACAAGTCATATGCCCAATAGATTGATGGGGCTTGCTAGCTAAGCAAGTCATATGCCCATAAATTTATTGGGGCTTGTTAGCTATACAAGTCATATGCCCAAGTCTATCAACATGCATAATATAACATTTCATAACACAACATAACATAAGATAACATATAACATATAAAATCTTATCATATTTTCCTTACCAATATACCGTGATATGAGAACAGTATCGGGACTTTGAAACACTCCTAAAAACCATCATAGAAAGGTGAGTATACTAAAGAAAAAGGGATGAAAAGAATGAACGAACTATACCATCGAAGGGATACTTACCGATAATCTTACATTCAAGATCTTAGATTCCTAACCAAGAATAGAGAATACGAGTTAGGATTTTGAGTAAAAAAACTATAAGAATAACACAAAAAAGAACTAGAATAAGAAATACCTCAAATACTTCTATAACCGAACAACACCTTGAACTGAAATGTACTATAAATCTTACTTTCCAAGTGTTTGATAAGCTTATAACCCCAACCCAAGTGTTTAACACTCTAAAGTAATCCTAGCAGCTTGTAGGCTTTGAACTCAGCATGATGAATGAAGAAATGGCTGGGTACTAGGTCCTATTTATAGAGTTCAAGAATGAAAAGATCTTCATTTAACTTGAATAAAATAATGGCTGTTTAATTGAAAAATCTTTGAATAATCGTTCAGTAGAGGCTGAAGACTCAGTCAGAAAGATGCTGGACTTATCAAGAGGTTAAGGATTAAAATGAGCTCGGTTTCAAAATAGTTCAAAAATCATGCACATGGGCCGATATATCGCCCACTATAGGCGATATATCGCCTGGCTTCATATGCCCGAGGCTCGTCAAGGTTGTCGTCTGAAGCTACGTGTTTTTTCGCATCCCCGTATGGCGATATATCGCCCCTTAGAGCTGCGATATATCGGCATACGTTGAAATACTATACACGTATTTGCACTTTTTGAGCTCAATTTGAATCGAGTAAACAGCTTTTACCAAGTCCTAATACGATTTAAAAGCTCTGGCAGACCCTAGGATTTTCAAATATTACTCTTAATAAACTTATTCCTCAAAAATACTTAATTTCTCATTAAACCTACACATGACAAGTGTTAATATCTTATTAGGTCTATCCAAACCTTATAGTATAATAAATATCACCTTCATAATCAGTCATATTAATCAAACCTTAGGTTATAATTAATATTCTTAAACTATAGGTTAAACTTATAAAATATAAAAGTGTTACTACAAGTGTCCAACTAAATCCCGGTCTGAACCAAAATCCACAGTCATAAAAATACTATAACTATTACTATTGCTACTACTATCTAACTAGCTAAGTAAAGTTCTTGGACTCTACAAGTCAGTCAGATTGTAGTAATAGTTAATCAAAAGTAGTTAAACAATAATATAAATAATGATGAATGGATGAATAGAAGAATGGTCAAGGTGACGGCAGCGGTGATGATGGAACTTGACAATCGGGTCAAGTCCAGTCAGGTCAGGTCCGGTCAGGCTGACTGATTCAGCTGACTTGACTAGAACACTTCGAGAGAATAGTGCTAGTCAGAGAGAATAATCAGAGTAATGGTTATCAAATGATCTGCTCTTGACCCCTAAGGGTCCTCCTTATAGTCGTTTTCCTTACCGTTGTAGTTCCGCCTACCTAATCAGTCTGACTCATTCTAAGTCGTTCTCTGCCAATTTTCATGGGAGGGGTTGCGTATACCTTAACTGTTTTCAAGGTCTCTGGCTAACTAAACGTATCCGGATTCAGATCTAGGTATCAATTGGCCAATTGGATGGTTGATATCCAGCATATATGAGTCCATTTAGGTTGGGTTGGGCCTTAATAGCTAGTCTGTCTGGCTTGTTGGGCCCGGTTGGCTAGTCTGACTAGCTTCATGGACTATTTTAACATGTAGACAGATTTTGCCCACTACAATTGATATTAGCAGTGAAAATGTGTTGTCTCTACTAATAACGAGATTATTAGGGGTGATTTTTAGTCGGGCCTCTAAAAATTATTTTTCTTGTAGTGAAACAAGTAAACTAAATCTACACTAAAAAATTAACAAATTAAAGTTTGAAAATAGTAAATCTTAGACTATCTCCAATGGGAGATGTAAATTTTTACGACCCGAGCCCTAGGCCATGGCAGATTTGTAATATCCATAACTTGGGTGGTCAAAGGTCAAACTTTGACGCTCGTTGAAAAATAGTCTTTATAAATTATCGTTTAATTTATATTAAATAGTACTATAATTATAAGTTAAAATAATGGAATAACTCCTATAATTATATATAAAATTATTAGTGATAAAAGCATGATCATTTATCATTATACATAGAACAATAATATTCTCACAGTTATGTAATCACCAAACAGTTAAATTTAATAAGTCATAAACACCCAAAATAATACTTAGCATCCACCATTCCTCATTCCTAACTATTACATAGCTAATTTAGTTATTCCGATCGTTAGGTCCAAATCAAATACATATAAAATGCTCAAAAGATAGGACTATGGCACTAAACACATTGGCTCCATCGATAATTCATCTTTTCCACATTCGCATCACTAGGCTCCTGGAATGGGAGAGATAGGGGGTGAGCTTGTAAAGCCCAGTAGGAAAACAGCTAATAACATAGGACCCAAAAGTTTAATACAACCCCTGCATGGTTAGCTTTGAAAACAAAACATACATCATCATGTATAAACCAAAATAGAGAAACCACAAATAATCATAAGATCATAGCTACAAGTGCACATCCCATCGTCCACTAGATCCCTAGTTCCCGTTACCGACCATAGAAAATCCAACATCCTAAACCGAGTAGCTGGACTTGATAACCACCATAAGGGGGAGTCTCAGAACACTTCCTGTATACAGATATTGGGTCTTTACACCTACAGATGAGTGGACACGTTATCTACCTATGATGACACAGAGACTAGGTCGTGAAACAACAACGTGCACCAATCATGATCACTATGACTCTCATTGGTATAACCAAATGCAGGTAAACATGAAAAGAAATAAACACATTCCCTTTATATTTTAGAAAATTGGGCAGCATAACAGCTGCATTTGAATAAACCCAAAAATCATAACCTACATAAATAAGTGAACAAAAATATATTTGGCACTCAATGCCCTCAGAATAAATCAGAAAACATGCAGGTTAAGTTTTCAATTTTTCAAACATTTTATAAATATCAAAATTGGAATATGTTGAATGAAATTTAATATGAGTAAAATAAGTCTAAAAGTTCAGTTGAGTCCCTACCTCTTTAGATACCTCTTCAGAATTTAATCCGAGCCCAAAGCGATGCTCCTAAGCTTAACGATTATCTTAGAGTGATTTACTCCGATTTTAATATCACGTTTTTCCTACGTACACCAAATGAGAAAACGATTATTATCATAGCATTTCTTATTCAAAATCATGTCCAATGACATATAATCTAATCATATTTAAAATTTCAAGTTCCAGAACCTCACCCAATCAGTGCACAATAGCAGTTGGTGGCAGTACTGGAAACATCGATAAATATATGCATGACATATATCAAAACGATCCTCTCGATGAGTAAATCACAAAAGTACAGCTCATTTTCCCAAATGACCTCCGGTGTCACCGGAAAATGCTTCCAAAGGGGTGGAGATAACCAAAATCTCACCGGAGAAAAATGGCGAGTTGTCTGGAGTGGTTTAGTGGGCGACGTTCCTCTTGCGACGCTGATTCAAATGGTACCAATCACTTGCCGAATGGTGGTCAAAGTTCGCTGGAAATTCGCCTCAAAGTTTTGACCGTGAAACTTCGGAGTGATCCTACATGCGCGTCCTTGCTCCGATGGTCACCAAATTTCGGGGTTGTCGTCGTCGCCGGTCAGGGAAGCTGCAGCTCTGGCGCAGTCCGGTGGAAACTGGTCTAAAGCTTGCCATGCATTGCTTTGGAGAGAAAAGAAAGAAAGAGAAAGAAAATAGAGAGATAGAGTAGTCGGGGAAGAAGAGAGAAAAGGAGGAAAGAAAAAAAATGGGACCTTAACTCAGGTGGTTCCACCTCTATAAAAAAAAATGTTATATTTTTTTCTGAGACTTTACATAAATATTGTGCTATATTTGGTACAAATTTTAGCACTATTGTAACGCCCTGGTTACCCCAGGACAGTTACTGTGATCGTTGAACTGGAAATTTAACTCGTTACCCGAGTCCTTTGGTTAAAAACGTGCTTCTAAGTATCATTAACAGGTTAAGGTGTAAAACCAATTAAAAATGAAGGATATATTTTATTTAAAACTGTTCATGGGCCCAACAGAACATTTACAAGTTATTTACAACTCAAAATGGTCGTTACAATTTAAATTTACAACCCGCCGACCTAAGCAGCAAAAATTAGGGTATAAACCCCCTAGTTCCTCTGAGAACTCCTTGGCCGTGGTGGTCAAGCGACCGCATATGTACACATCGCCACCTAAGCTCTCCACTCAAAGCTGGGTGAGCTTTTCTTTCCTTTTACCTGCACCACATAGCACCCATAAGCCAAGGTCCAATAAGAAAACACAATATAGCATGATATAATATCAACAATAATCATTCAGGACTTTCAGTCCAAATAGAGGAGTGACGATCGTAAAAGTCACTAAAGTGGGTACAGCTCCCTTTAGCCATGTGACGATAGGGTCACTAGGGCTTAACAGATAAGTGAACCTTTCACTAGCTTAAACAGGATAGGTGCATGATGACTAGTCACCAACATAACCTTCCTTATGACCATAGAGTCATAACCATGGAACACTGTTCCCTAGCCATGTGACGAGCAGTCACCTAGGCCTTTGGCCCTGGCTCTGAGTAACTAGCATAGACTAGTCAAGCGCTTATAAGTTTCATCGACCTTTGGGTCGATCCAGCATTAATTCTTTAGAGTCATTCAATGCTGATATCGATTAGATCTAATCTTCATTCGACCCTGCGTTCAAGATGCTTATGTCGTTCTTGACTCACAGGTCAGTAATATGCAGCCAGTGTCGTCCCTGACTAATCAGTGCCATACACAAGTAGATAAACTCCGCTAGCATTTAATATGCATTCAATGTCCACATTTATCAACCAATATGCCTCAATAATAACTACGCATGTCATATATATATAGGGTGCAGTTTTCTTACCTCAGGTTCGAGCAAGAATAAAACAAGAACGACTCCTTAGAATGATCGACCTTTTGATTTCTTAGCGATTACCTAGCCATAACCAATTATAACCTCCATTAATGAAAATCAACAATGAAAGGGTCTTGACCTAGACCCCACTCTCGAGACCTCGAATGGTACACAAACGGTGAGTAGATTCGATCCCGGGCCTTAAGGATTGAAACCCCGAGCCAAAAACCCTTAAAAACACTCAAAACGGGATTTTGGTGGAACAGAGTAGCGCTACAATGCTTCTCAATAGCGCCCCAGCGCTATACTCATAACCAAAAATTCCTTAAACGCATCATGTGTAGCGCTATAGCGCCCTATGATGGGCGCTGTAGCGCTACCCCCAGAACAGCACTCCCCTGAATCTTCTTCCTTCGACTCCTTCGATTCCTACTCAATTCCAATGCTTCCAAATCTCAAATTTGATGCCAAATGAACCCAAAAACCATCCTAACATACCCCAAGCATCACAACAACCATAACCCTAGCCAAAACTCCCAACACAACCAAGTATTCAACCTAGAAATTTCAACAACAAACCAGAACTAAAACAAAGCAAAACAGGGAATTTAATGGCTAGAAACTTACCCCAAGCTCAGCTTATGATGCTCTTCAATGGTGGAACACACTTCCAAGCTCACAAGGCTTACTTCCCAAGCTTGAATCCTCAAGAATGGCTCAAAAATCACAAAGAAAATTGAAGGGGGAAAAGGTACAGAAAAGCTCTTGAAGTTACTCTGTTTTTCTCTTCTTTTCTACAGCCATAAATGGCTTATATCTATCCTAGGGGTGAAAAGACCAAAATACCCCTATGTCAAATAAAGATTTCTAAAGGCTCCAAAGGGCAAAATTGACATTTTCCACCTATCTCGTTAATCATAATTAACGCTCTCCAATTCCCGTTATTCTCAAAATTATCAAACACCAATAATTCACATCTCGTTACCCTTTAATTCCCGGCAACGCTCTAATCATTAAAATCACCCCAAGACTCACCCCGAGCCCCGAACTTAATCCCGTTATGGCTAAATCGCTAATTTATACTCAAGATCGTCTCATGCCGAATAGCTCAAAAAAATCCACCTTATAATGTGGCTTTATTAATTAATCACAAACATGCACCCAAAATACACAATCACACCCTCAACGGGCCAAATTACCAACATGCCTCTGTAATAAAATGTGGACCCAAATGCATGCATTTAACATCATATTATTATATAATTCACATAAACATGCATATACTAGTTTAATGGCATAATTAAGCAGTTATGGCCCTCCTGGCCTACTAATCCAGCCATTAAACTCCATTAGGATTTCTGAGCATTGCAACTATGCTCCAATGCACAATTGTTAAAGCTTAAGCAAAATCAATCTTTCATTAATGCTTATTTGATATTTATTGAAAATATACAAAAATTAATAATTTTTATTTATATTTTATTGTTGATAGTTAGAGATGATAATAAAATAATAAGGGAAAAATTCTAGCATTTAATGGTGATTATTAAAATTATAAAAATGGCATAAAAGTAATAAAAAAAATGTTGCATTTATGGTAATGCAAAATATGCATCATGCTATATTGTGTGCCAAATTTAACATAACTTTTAGCATGTGCTGAATTTGACACATCTTTTGGCACACCATTGGAGCAACTTTTTTGTAAAGTGATCCAGCTATACTTTAGGAATGCATCACTAATTTGGCACTCCATTGGAGATGCTCTTAATTGAGAAAATCACTTTATTTATGAGATTTTTTCTTAAATATATATATATTCAAAAGTACACACTCAAATTTTCAAAAAAAAACGGTTTTTAAAGTTTTATAATTATGAAAATATGATTTTTAGGAAAATCAATTTGAAAGCAACTTAAAAACAATTCACTGAACCAATTAAATATCAACAAAAAAAACATAAAAACAACGTGAAAACACAAAAGAAAACCTAAAAACAACTTGAAAACAACAATAAAAAAAAGACAAAATCGTAAAAATGTAAAAATTTCCTTAAAACCATAAAATTAAAAAAAAAAAATTGACCGTAAAAACGTAAATTTTTAGCAAAAATTAGTATTTTAAGTAATTTTCCCTTTATTTATTGTAATGCAAAAAAAGGCTCTCTTAGGCCCTTATCACACATGCATTATTAATTATAGGGTTACACACAACATTTTCAAAGAAAATGTGAACATATAAATATATATATAAATATATATATATATTCTGATTAATGTTTTATTGGCTTGCGCTTAAGCACAGCTAGAAAGCTCAATGTTTTCACTGCTTCAGCAATAGAACTTGGATGTATCTCTTCCACTTTCTGAAAGTACAAATCAAATAGCTGGTCAATGGTCTCTTCTCCAAAGTGTTCCTTGATTAGTTCCCCAAGAGTAGATCTCACACAAAATGTAACTTGATGGGAATTAAGGGCAACTCCATTCACTTTCACATGAGGTAATACTTCTAATCTCTCTATTGCAAAACTTCCATTTTCCTTCACTGCTGTTTCAAGTTCTTGGGGAGTCATCAAATAAGTTGGTATGTTGAAGGAGTCAAACTTTTCCTCACTTACAATTCCCTACAAAATTGTTTCAATTTAAACATATGAGTGTTAAGAAACTTCTCTTTAATTTTACATTATTTTTGTCAACTCCCATGTTTCATCAAGGGATGATATGGGAAGATTATTAATTATTTTATTTTAAAAAATATTACACATGTTATTATGCATTGAGGTAAAAGAGTGCAAAAGATAACATAAAAATTAATACTCTTATAGCTAAACTATACAATTTCTTTTTTTTTTTACAATTACAAAATTCTCATATTCTGATTTGATCTCACCCAAAGTAAAATAATACTAATAATAGCGACAGTCAAAACTAAAATAAGAAAAAAAAACATAGTAAGAACAAAATTTACATCAATAGTACTCACAAGCTATTTCCTCTCTAATTGTGACCAACTCATAATCCATTTTTTTAGTCTTCTGTCTTTTATTAAAGAAGAGAAACAAAGGAAAATGTTTTTGTCTCCCTATGAAATTGAATTAAGAAGTTCTTTAAATCAAAAGAAATTAGTTGGTAAATAGGGACCAACTAATTCATTGGAATCTTGTGCTCCAAAAGAGAATAAAACACCTGCCCAATAGGGACCTTTGAACAATGATTAACTTTTAAAAATTAAAGCTTAATAATATTCTAATTTAATTAGAATTTATTAGGCAAACTAGTATTTATTATGAACTCTTTTACTTCCTTAGAATGGTGTAAAATCAAAGTTCCATACCTTCTCAACCATCTCCTTGAGGCAAGATCCAACAAGGTCAAAGCCCCTATTCCCTCCAGCTTCAGAATGATGAACTCCACTTGGAATACCAAGACTGATAAGCACCATCAACCCTCCACACACAATCTCTTGTGCCCTAGCTTTCAAAAACAGTGCCATGTCCTTTTCATACTGAGCTTTATAGGCCTTAATCACTTCATCTCCAGAGTTGGAGTAATGAACTCTCCCTTTGTTCCATGCAGGAGAGCTTTTGTCCCTTAATTCTTTGGGCACTTGAGAAAGCCAATGAAGAGAGAAAGAACAATGAACTAAGTGAAGCGAAGCGTCGGGAAAAATCCGTCCGTAAAATGATCCCGGTACACCGGCGGCGTAGTAACGCCGGTCTCCGGGAAGGGACTTGAAAAGCATGTTGAAGTCGTTTGAGGTGTGATCGTTGAAGAAGACTTGGAATTGAGGGAGTTCGGATTGAGTAGTAGTGGTGGTTTCTTGTGAACTTTGATACTTAAACTCCACAGAGTCAATAAGGTTTTTCACTGCAGAGAAAGTATTAGGTCCAATGGAGCAACCTAAATCTGCAATCCAAAAGGGTTTTGAAGGAGTGATTTCTAGCTTCTCGGAAATGTCCTTGATCATAATTTCTCTTATATGATCTATGACTACTCCCTGCAAAAGTAGAAGATTTATATAATTATAGAGTAATTGGTGAAAGTAAAACAATTTTATAATAGGGTACTTGGCATAATGACCAATTTTTTGAAGTTATTTTGCAATTTAGTTTAGCTTTGATAATTTTTTGCAAAATAATCCACGACACTCTCTAGATAGTTGGTAGAAATTTTTCAAACAGTTGATCAAAAAGTCAGACAGCTAGTCAAAACTTTAGACATATCATTTTTAAAAAAATTATCAAAATAAGACTAGAGTAAAATATATAATTTTCACCAATTACTCTTCATAATATCACTTTATAAAAAAGTAAATAGATAACATTTTATAGTGTCACTTTGTCAAAACAACAATTTGCAAAATCTAAAACTCAAACAGAATGTCAAAATTTCGTAAGGTTTCTAGAATTTTTTATAAGGTATTGAAAATTTCCGATAAAGTGTCTAAGAGTGTTGGAAATGTTTAGAAGGTCATTATAAAAAAAAAAATATCAAAACAAAATTATTGTGCAAACTAACTAGATAAACCTATTTTAAACCATTCCTTAATATAATTCATTTATAGAAAACATATAGTAGAATATTATGCATATAATTATAAACACCAGGGAAATGGAGTTATTGGCATAGCTATAGGGGCCATCTCCACTATTCATTGGATATGCTGCTGAAGTTTTGCCGTTGTTTTCTGCCTCCATTTTTTCTGTCTGCACTTCTCAGTTGATCGTACAATATGTGGAAGAATCAATTAAGGTTTTCACTACTTATATTATAGCATTTGTATAAGCATTAAAGATTTTAAAAAATCACACACGAAAGGTCTTTCTTTGTAACGTTGCTATTTGACGTCATACATTCGTACTAAAAAATGCATACTATATCTCCAAGTTGAGCTATCATTTTTTAAGTATTTAATATTTCGACCAAGGACACAAATTACTTATTTTAGAGCTCTCACATATAATCATCGTTTTTTCATTTTAAATAATGGTTTGACAGGTTAGAAGTCCACGTCAATATTTTACATACATATATTTATTTATACAATATATATTGTCCCCTTACTGAAAAAAAATCTAAAAGTGACCAAGTTTTTATATATCTCCTCTATATAAAAATATAAAATGTATGCAGACGAAATTTTTTTGTTTTATCAGTTTGCTAGTATGTTAGGCTTAAATAAATTATTATTGTTGGTCTTTTATAAATCTTTTTATTTTGCTTTCTTCATTCTATAGATACATTTTGTAAGGATGTCAATTTAAAATTCAAATAATATAATTTAATAGTCGTGGGTACAATTATTGGCCTCAATAATTAGGTCTTTTTGAAGATGAAAAGAAGAGATAATTCGGACCACTCTTATGTTATAAATTAACAACGACAATAATATATATGGTTTAAACTTTATAATTAGTTTGGAATTGACAATATATAAGGGGGTTGGGATCTAATTCTAATGTTCTATGTGGATTTCCCTCATGCATGTTGATATAGTAATATTGTAAGTAGCATATACTCTTGTCATTTAATTTGACTAAGTAGATTGCATAACACTTTATGACCACTTAAGTTGTTAGGTATTTGTACGTCTTGTAAGTTAATATCAGATCTAATTGAAACACTTGTATGAAATACTGTGAGTTGTCAATGAAATTGCAAAAGCATTATCATTGTTCCAAACCTTTAAGCTTGTAACACCCAAATCAAATTCTTAACATAATTTTTGGCCTTAATTTACACAATATTTTGAACTCTAAGAGGATGTTTAAAGCTTTGCATCCATGATCAAAATAAATGGAGAGCTTATCCTCTCTCTTACCTCGCACCAAACCTCAGTCCAGTTCTTAGATCTTAAAACATTCTATTATTTTAATGATTCTTTTACTACTACAAACTTTAATTTTTCAAATATTGTGCGCTTTGCTATAGCTTTTAACAATTGTGATGTTGGTCGTCTTTAAACCTCTTACTAATGTTATTATTACTGTTGTCTGTGTTTTCACCCAATGACACATGATCACCCGAGTAGGACACGTGCCTCTTTTTTATGAGGCAACGCCCAAAGGATATGTCATCGGGAGGTCACTCCCGTAGTTGGAGATCATTCTCCTCGGATAGTGAGAAGGCATCGACATCTCTCCTGGGCCATGTCCCGAGATCTATGAATGTCTTCATAAGGTTATATCCCGGGCATGCTTAGTAGTCCACGTTTTTCCTTGCCCTCAGTTATATTCCAGGTCGAGAACCTAGTCCTCAAAATCTTAAGAATAAGCCAAGTGTCAGCCAATGCGGATTAGCTGCCTTAGAGGAAAACCTGACAACCTTTTTTGGGCGATCTGTCTATAGTGTTGTCGATGGTACGACTCGACAACTCGCACTCCCACTACACCGTCTGACACGGAAGTACATACAGCATGCCCTGACAGTCTCAGGGGCATGTTTCCCGTAAAGTGGTTACCTTTCTGCAGTGGGCCTCGCAAATCTTGTTTGGGTCGTAGTCTCTATTCAATGCAGCCCAATGCATTGAAGTGTATTAACCCCCCCCCCCCCCCCCACACACAATAATGGGGAGAATGTGTATTAATTACTTATGATTAATATTAATGACCCTAGCCTCTATAAATAGGGTTGAGAGTCTCATTGTAAGGGGTTCGGGTTTTCTAGAGAGAAAACTCCCTGTACTCAGAGCAATCTAAACGCTGCCTGAGAATACATTATTGTAGCTTGCAATCACAAGCTTACAATCCTCTTAATACCAGAGACTCGTGGACTAGGATTCTTTTATAACCTGAACCACGTAAAAATCCGTGTGTTCTTACAGTTTGTTTCTTTAATCTCTCCTATTAAGGTTGATAGAAAAAAAGGCAATAAACAATTACCATTTGGTGGTTTGTGCTCGAACCACTTTGAGTATTGATTGATTGATCTAATAGCTCATAACCTTGCTCTTGCTTCCTTTATCTTCATATAATCTCTTATCTCACCTTAAGAATTTCTCCATCGAGTATCAGTATCTTATAGCTGGGTCTTTGGTAATAAACTAGCGGGCACTATCATTCGCTTCCCATCATTTCTCACCCATTTAGCCTTCTCTTCGTCCTCGTTAAACCAATTTTCACAAAATGCTACAACAACTTCTTTGGTCCTTGCTTGATTTTGGCCACTTATTTTCATCTCTTAGGTGTGTGCAAGCAGCATATATAAAACTATTACTTGAAGTCATTGAAAACATAAACGAATTGAGTAAGATTGGTACTTGAGGTACCACTATTTGGAAGCTCTAGTCAAAATATCGAGGAGGAACTTGCAAAACAAGCTTTTAGGGACACATTTTGCTTATTCATCACTATATCCAAGCTGCTAAGAAATTCGATTGGATGTGTGGTCCCATCGACTTGTCGAGCATAAGCATCCAATAGTTGGTTGTCCTTGGAGCATCATGTATCTCCTTGAAGGGTTCACCCTACTTCTAGTCTGTCTCAATATTTTCCTTGCGTATCTCACTTGTAGCTCTTTCATTTTTCATACCGTATGAGCGAGCTTGTAATGCCCTGGGTTTTCCTTAATGCGGTTTAATGGCTGGATTAGTAGACCGGGAGGGCCATAATTGTTTAATTATGCCATTAAATGATTTTATGCATTTTTATGTGAATTATATTATAATATGATGTTAAATGCATGCATGTGGGTCCACATTTCATTACAGGGGTGTTTTGGTAATTTGGCCCGTTGAGGGCGTAATTGTATATTTTTATGCATATCGGTGATCTATTGTTGGGACCACATTATAATGTGGGTTTTTTTTGAGCTATTCGGCATGAGACGATCTTGGAATAATAATTAGCTATTTAGTCATAACAGGTTTAAGTTCAGGGCTCGGGGTGAGTCTCAGGGTGATTTTAAAGATTAGAGTGTTGCCGGGAATTAAAGGGTAACGCGATATGAATTATTGGTGTTTGAGTATATCGAGAATAGCGAGAATTGGAGAGCGTTAATTATGATTAACGAGATAGGTGTGAAATACCAATTTTGCCCTTGGGAGCCTTTAGAAATCCGTAATTGACCTAGGGGTATTTTGGTCTTTTCACCCCTAGGATAGATATAAGCCATTGAAGGTTGTAGAAATAAGAGAAAAATAGAGTAACTTCAAGAGCTCCTCCCATACCTATTCTCCTTCTGTTTTCTTTGTGATTTTTGAGCCATTTTTGAGGATTCAAGCTTTGGAAGTAAGTCTTGTGATCTTGGGAGTGTGTTCCACCATTGAAGATCATCATAAGCTGAGCTTGAGGTAAGTTTCTAGCCATTAAAAACCCTCCTTTGCTTTGTTTTAGTTTTGGTTTTCAGTTGGGATTTCTAGGTTGGATGCTTGGTTTTGTTGGGAGTTTTGGCTAGGGTTCTTGTGGTTGTGATGCTTGGGGTATGTGAGGATGGATTTTGGGTTCATTTGGCATCAAAAATGGGATTTGGAAGCATTGGAATCGAGTTAGAACTGAAGGAGTCGAAGAAGGAGGTTTCAGGGGAGAATCAGTCTGGGGGTAGCGCTACAGCGCCCATCAGAGGGCGCTATAGCACTACACAGGATTTCTGTGGGCGGTTTGGGGGTTCTGAGTATAGCACTGAGGCGCTATTGAGCAGCGCTGTAGCGCTACTCTGTTCCTCCAGAATCCTGTTTTGAGTGTTTTTAAGGGTCTTTGGCTCGGGGTTTCAATCCTTAAGGCCCAGGATCAATTCTACTCACCGTGTGGGCATGTTTCGAGGTCCCGAGAGTGGGGTTTAGGTGAAGACCCTTTTATTGTTGATTTTCATTAATGGAGGGTTATAATTCGTTATAATTCGTTATGATTAGGTAACCGCTAAGGAATCAAAAGGTTGATCGTTCTCAGGAGTCGTTCTTATTATATTTCTCGCTCGAACCAAATGTAAGAAAACTGCACCCTGTGTATATGACATGCATGATTGTTGTTGAGGCATGTTGGTTGATAAATGTGGACATTGATTGCATATTAAATGCTAGCGGATGTTTTTTACTTGTGTATGGCACTGACTAGTCAGGGTCGGCACATGTCGAGTATTACTGACCTAAGAGCCGAAAAACAGCATAAGCATCCTGATCGCAGGACCGAGTGAAGATTAGATCTAATCGATATCAACGTTGAATGACTCTAAGGCATTAATTCTGGACCGACCCTAAGGTCGATGAAACTTATAAGCGCTTGACTAGTCTAAGACTAGTTACTCAGAGCCAAGGCCTAAGGCCTAGGTGACAGCTTGTCACATGGCTAGGGAACGGAATTCCATGGTTATGACTCTATGGTCATGAGGTAGGTTATGTTGGTGACTAGTCATCATGTACCTAACATGTTTAAGCTAGTGAAAGGTTCACTTGTTTATAAAGCCCTGGTGACCCTATAGTCATGTAACGACCCAACTATTCTAGACTTTGGACCATTAATAACTACTATACTAATCTTAAGAAAACATACATATGAAGTAACCATAACTTTATTTAAAAATTGTAAAGCAAAGGTTAAATACATAAAATTCGGTTAGGATATGGGATCTCATTGTTTTGAAAATAAAACAAAACATAACTTAAATAAATTGGTTACAAAATTAAGTGCGGAAAATACATAGGAAATATGATTAACAGACTTAAACAACTTCATCCTCGAATCGTACGCGCAGTCCACCGATTTTCATTCTCCCTCAATACACATCCCCAAGCTGCCAAAATCCTTCCCGCCGGCATAACTATTTTCCTGCACATATAAAACATAAAGGAATGAGTCTAATGCCCAGCAAGGAAAAATCTACTACAAGCATGAACATACTCATACACATAAACTTTGAACATATATCAAATACTATAACACATACCATAATTCTAACCCATGTACATGGTGAATATTGGGGTTTGCTAACTAAGCAACTATAAGCCTCGAACTATAATGAGGTTTGCTTAGCTAAGCAACTATAAGGCCCAAATACATATAACTATTGGGGTTTGCTATATAGTAACTATAAGCCCCAAAACATAAATGCGATAGGGTTTGCTATATAACAACTATAAGCCCCAAGCATACATATATCATAACACATAGAACATATTATAGGATAATCATAACACTTTTTATATAAACATATATCACGTATGAACTAGCCTATTTTCCTTACCAAAATTACCAGGATGATGAGAACAAGGCCAGGATTTTGGAACACTCCTAAAAACCATAATTGAGAAAGGTGAGTATTATAAAAGAAAAAGATGAAAGGAATGAACTACACCATCAAAAAGATACTTACCAACAAGAAATCTCAAGTTCGAAGAACTTAGATGCCTAACCAAAAATAGAGAAAATGAGTTAGGAATTGAGTAGAGAAAACTATAAGAACTAATGAAACAATACAAAAATTAACTAGAATTAGGAATATCTCGAATGCTTCTATGACCGAACTACACCTCGAAACTGAAATATACTATAAACCTTACTTCCCAAGTGTTTAATAAGCTTATAACCCCCACCCAAGTGTTTAACACTCTAAAGTAACCTAGCAGCTTGTAGGCTCTGAACTCAACTTGATGAATGAAGAAATGGCTGGGTACAAGGTCTTATTTATAGAGTTCAAGAATGAAAAGATCTTTATTTAGCTTGAATAAAATAATGGAATTTTAATTGAAAATATTTGAATAATCGTTCAGCAGAGGCTGAAGAATCGGTCAAAAAGATTATGGACTTATCAAGAGGTTAAGGATTAAAATGAGCTCGGTTTCAAAATCATTTGAAAATACAGCCCTAGAGTCGATATATCGCCTACCATACGCAATATATCGCCTGGGCTCATATGCCCGAGGCTCGTCGAGGTGGTCGTGCGAAGCTACGTATTTTTCGTATCCCCGTATGGCGATATATCGCCCCCTAGAGTTGCGATATATCGGCATACGCTGAAATATTATACACATAATTACACTTTTTCAGCCTAATTTGAATTGAGTAAACAGCCTTGACTAAGTCCTTTAACGATTTCAAAGTTGTTGGCAGACTCTAGGATTTTCAAATATTACTCTTAATAAACTTATTCCTCAAAAATACTTAATTCCTCATTAAACATACACATAACAAGTGTTAATATCTTATTGGGTCTATCTAAACCTTATAGTATAATAAATATCATCTCCATAATCAGTCATATTAATCAAACCTTAGGTTATAATTAATATTCTTAAACTATAGGTTAAACTTATAAAATCTACAAGTGTTGCTACGAGTGTCCAACTAAGTCCCGGCTTAAACCAAAATCCACAGTCAAAACATACTATAACTACTGCTAGCTCTTACTATTACTACTACTACTATCTAACTAGTTAAGTAAAGTTCTTGGACTCTACACGTCACATGGCTAATGGGAACAGAACCCACCCTAGTGACTTTTCAACTGTCACTCCTCTATTTTGGACTGAAAGTCCTGAGTGATTATTATGATCATTGTTGATATTATATTCATGCTAAATTGTGTTTTCTTGTTGGGCCTTGGCTCATGGGTGCTATGTGGTGCAGGTAAAGGGAAAGAAAAGCTCACCCAGCCTTGAGTGGAGAGCTTAGGTGGTGTTGTGTACATATGCGACCGCTTGACCACCACGGCCAAGGAGTTCTCAGAGGAACTAGGGGGTTTACCCTATTTTCGCCGCTTAGGTTGGCGGGTTTGTAAATTTGAAACAGTAATGATCATTTTGAGTTGTAAATAACTTGTAAATGTTTTTTAATGGGCCCATGAACATTTTTATGTATTAAATAAAATATATCATTTCCTTTTTATTGGTTTTCCACCTTAGCTTGTTAATAACACTTAGATGCACGTTTTTAACCAAAGGACTCGGGTAACGAGTTAAATTTTCGGTTTACCGCTCACCGTAACTATTCTGGGGTAACCAGGGCGTTACAATTTGGTATCAGAGCATGCCAAGGTTAGAGTTCCTGTAGACTGGCTGGGCATGTACACACATCACTGAAGTCAAGCTCGACTCATGTTTTGGTAACTATTTATGTAGTTATATGTATAACTGCTTAAATATAGTATATATGCTTTAACTGTATGCATGAGACACCATGTTAAACCTATGCCCTGGAATATTATATCCTCGGCAACTGTGTGCTAAATAGTACTGAGATTGCTGGAACATACTTATTACTATTGTTGATTGTGAACTATTATGTGATACATGATGAGTGCTAAATGATATAAACATGTATCTATTTGTATAATTGTATGACTATGGAATATTATAACTATCTATTTGTTCTTGGACCATAAGGTGGCAAGAGGTTTAGTTATTACTACCTGACTGGTCGTATTGATCATTGTTTCAGCAAGGTATCAGTGATAAGAATTAATCCAGGGCAGACAAATATGTCAGCTGGCCAGAGTGATCAAGGCCAGAATAATAATATTCAGGGTTAGGAGAATGACCAGTCACAGATTCCACAGCCAGCTCCTGTAAACTGGCAGTAGATAGTTAGTGATATGCAAGCTACAGTGTTGAGACAGGGAGAAGAGCTTCGTCTCCTGAGACAACAGCAAGCGCCTGCAGTGGCCAGTGTATTAGAAGCACCTCCTGTGTCGGTGCCAGCAGCAGAGCAGCTGCCTGAGGTTGGAAATAAATGGGAGCCTCTTTATGAAAGGTTCAGGAAGCAGCAACCTCCAATTTTTTAGGGCAGTGCAGATCCTCCCAAGGCAGAACAATGGATGAGTATGATTACCACTATCATTGATTTCATGAGGGTAACTGGTAATGAGAGGGTGGCCTGTGCCACTTATATGTTTCGGGAGGATGCCCGAATTTGGTGGGAGGTTATTACCCAGACCAGAAATGTTAATGCCTTGAGTTAGGAAGAGTTTCAGACTCTGCTCAATGAGAAATATTATAATGATGCTATCAGGACGGCAAAGGCTAAGGAATTCATTAGGCTACTTCAGGGAAGTTTGTCAATCACTAAGTATGCCTTGAAATTTGATCGTTTGGCAAAGTTTTCCATGGAACTGGTACCCACTGATGGGGCCAAAAGAGAGAGATTTCTTCAGGGGCTACAGCCCAGGTTAGCCCGTGATGTACGTATTACCACTGTGGCTGGGGTTACTACCTATGCGCAGGTGGTTGAGAAGGCACTCACAACTGAGAGTGCAGAGAATAGGATCTGGCGTGACAGTGCGGCCAGAAAGGAGTTCAGGAGGCCAGGTCCTCCATTTGTGGGTTCTGATAGGGGTATAGGCCCCAGTGAGCAGAAGAGGAAGGTTCCTGACACCTTCCCAGTTCCAGGTCCTGATAGGCGGCCTTGTGGTATTTCTATGGGTCGTCCAGGTGGTAGTGAAGCCTGGAAGTCTTATCCTGAATGCCCTACATGCAAGAGGCGTCATTTGGGAGAGTGTAGAGCAAGGGCCTGCTTCTCATGTAGAGCGGTGGGTCATCTTAAAAAGGATTTCCCTAAGGCAAGAAATGAAGAACCCACGAAAGCGGACAACTTGGCCCCAGCTCGAGTTTTTGCATTGACACAAGCAGAAGCTGAGGCTTCTCCCTCATTTGTTACAGGTCAGCTTCTTAGTGCTGGAACCCCTTACAATGTCTTGATTGATTCTGGTGCTACACACTCTTTTGTTGCTAGTAGTATTATTGATAGACTGTGTAGACCCTGTGATTTTTATGTTGTGGGGTTTGGAACTTTGTTACCCACTGGGGAGTTAGTGGTATCCAGGAGATGGGTCAGATCTTTGCCAGTGACAGTAGAGGGCAGAGAGTTGTTAGTGGATTTGATAGAGTTGGTTATGACTTACTTCGATATGATATTGGGCATGGATTGGTTGGAAAAGTATGGGGCAACCATTGATTGCAAAAGGAATATGGTCACCTTTGAGCCTGAAGGTGAGGATCCTTTTATGTTTGTTGGTACTGTGCATGGACCTCGCATACCTATGATTTCTGTATTGAGGGCTAGGGATCTATTGCAAGGAGGTTTGATGGACCCAAAACGGGTATGTTTTAAATATTTATAAATCGCAAGCGCACGAATCGTTCATATAGAATAGTGATCGTGTAAGCAAGGATGTTGCACCCAAAGGAGTTGTCTAAAATTGAAAAGAGAAAACTATTTTAAATCAAAAGTAATAAATTCTAACATAGCTCCAAAGATTGATGAGAATTTGTAACAATAAAAATAGAATAAAAGATAATAATAAAGAAATTAAAGACAATATATATAACATAAATTAATAATAGAAATGAAGATAGTAAAATAAGATTTTTAAGGATTAGAATCCACAAAATATAAGTTCAATAATATTTATAAGTACATTGATTCCCAAGTTTTAGTGATAGTTAAAATAAATCGAACTATCATTTTCTAAATAGATTTATAATTTTAAGCAAAAATTATTTCTAAAATGATAGGATTTTTATTCACTTTTCAAAATTATAATTTCAAAGCATTTAGTGTAAATCAATCTAATGAAATAACAAATAAATCAATGAACATTATTTATAAGGCAAAACATAATATTTTTGTTCTAAGCATGGATGTGTACAATTTAATGACACATCTTACACAAAGAATATTATGTTTTAGCACTATTGAAGAACAAAGTGTAAATATGTGCTAACAATCCAAAATACATGATATTTAAGATGAAAGAAGATATTTGAAGAAGAAAATTCTATAAACTTTGTTGCACAAAATGGGAAATCAACATACAAAATAAATACTATCTAGTTACATAATGTTTCATCATCACCTTAATAATCTTAAAAAGATTAGAAACTCATAACTAGAATAGCAAATACAAACTAAAAATTACAAACATAAATAGGAAAATTTGGAGGAGAAACACCCAAAATTTCCTCTAAAAATACATAGAAAATAACCAAAAAGAAGAAAAAGATGAAGAGAATTGAGAGGTTTTGAATGTGTAAAAATTATGGTATAGTAACCTCCTCCCAAAATTGTAATGACCCACTAATCTAGACTATTTGGACGATTAACGAAACTATACATAAAACTTACATTTTTGCAGAAATACCATAATTTTACTGAGTAACTTGTTAAAAATAAGAGTTTCTTACAAAATAGAATACTAAGAAGGATATGGGATCCCATTGTCTTTAAAAAACTAAAACATGATTTAAATGAAAAGAATTACATAAGAAATGCAGAAAATACATATAAAACCATAAAAAGGTAAAATGAGACTACATCCTCGAATCGAATAACGCTCGGCCCCTTGACTCCATTCACCATCGATACACATCCTCTAAGCGTCACGAATCTTACCACCTCTAAAGCTATTTTCCTGCACATAAAACAAAAAGGAATGAGCCTAATGCCCAGCAAGGAAAATCTAACACATAGTCATACACGTAAATTTCATAATAAACGTAAAGACATATCATAACACTTAATACATACACTTATTATAATGGCCATTATTACTTGGGGTCCCATAGACTAAACAAGCTTATGCCCATGAGATTAGTGGGGTCCTACTAGCTAAGTAGGCATATGCCCATAATCTTTTTGGGGTCTTGTTAGTCAAATAGGGCATAAGCCCAAGCCTACAAACATACACATTCATAACATATTCATAACATATCATATTTCATAACATAACACATAAGCAATACACATATAGATTCTATCCTATTTTCCTTACCAAAGTTACCGGGATATGATGGACTGAGTTGGGACTTTTGGAACACTCCTACAACCATATGAGAAAGAGTGAGTCTTATGAAGAAGAAGAAATGAAAATGAATAGGAAGACTAAACCATTGAGAAATATGCTTACCACAACTTATGTGCTTAAGAACTTGGATTCCCTAACCAAAATAAGAATGAGGTTAGGGGACTGAGTAGAAGGCTTTGAGAAAGAAAATAACATGAAACAAATGAAATAGAGTTTCGAGTTTACCTCAAAGACTTGCAAGACCAATCTAACCACAACTGAAATACCAAAGAACCTTACTTCCCAAAGTGTTTGATAAGCTAAAGATGATTAAGCTCATGACTTTCCCACCTAAGTGTTTAACTCTCACACTCTCCTAGCACTTGCAGCTTCTAAAATTAGAGAAAAAGGATAATAATGGCTGGGTACTAGGTCCTATTTATAGAGTTTGGGAATGAAAGTATCTTGATTTTACTTGAATAAAAATAATGGCTTTTTAGGTTAAAATAATTTGAATAATCGTTCAGCAGAGGCTGAAGACTCGTTCAAAAGATGCTGGACTTATGAAGAAGTTTGAATGGCTGAAAGGAAAAGAAAAAAAATGTTTGAATTTATGCTGGAGGAGGCGATATATCGCCCCCTATAGGCGATATATCGCCTGGACCATTGTTCCCGAGGCGACCGTGCATCGATTCGTGTTTTCCGTATCTACGTGCTGCGATATATCGCCCCCTATAGCTGCGATATATCGACACACGCTGAATATTTAAACACGAAATTACACATTTTTAGCTAAGTTTGAATGGAGTAAACAACCTTGACTACGCCCTCAACGTATTCAAAGCTGCTGACTGACCCTATAACATTCAAACTTTACTCCTTATTAAATTTAATCCTCAAAAATATTTAATCCTTAATCACCATTCATAACATGTGCTTAAAATCCTATTGGTTGATATCTAAACCTTATAGTACAATAAATATAATCCTTAATATCAGTCATATTAATCAACCTTAGGTTAAAATTAATATTCTTAAACTATAGGTTAAACTTAGAAAATCTACAAGTACTACTATGAGTGTCCAAATAATTCCCGGTCTGAACCAAAAATCCACAGTTACAAAGATAATACTAAACATACTATAATACTACTAAACAACTAGCTAAGTAAAGTTCTTGGACTCTAAAATTACCAACTGTAATGACCCACTAATCTAGACTTTTTGGACCATTAATGAAACTATACATAAACTTACATTTTTGCGGAAATACCATAATTTTACTGAGTAACTTGTTAAAAATAAGAGTTTCTTACAAAATAGAATACTAAGAAAGATATGGGATCCCATTGTCTTTAAAAAACAAAACATGTTTTAAATGAAAAGAATTACATAAGAAATGCGGAAAATACATATAAACCCATAAAAAGGTAAAATGAGACTACATCCTCGAATCGAATAACGCTCGGCCCCTTGACTCCATTCAACATCGATACACATCCTCTAAGCGTCACGAATCTTACCACCTCTAAAGCTATTTTCCTGCACATAAAACAAAAAGGAATGAGCCTAATGCCCAGCAAGGAAAATCTAACACATAGTCATACACGTAAATTTCATAATAAACGTAAATACATATCATAACACTTAATACATACACTTATTATAATGGCCATTATTACTTGGGGTCCCATAGACTAAACAAGCTTATGCCCATGAGATTAGTGGGGTCCTACTAGCTAAGTAGGCATATGCCCATAATCTTTTTGGGGTCTTGTTAGTCAAATAGGGCATAAGCCCAAGCCTACAAACATACACATTCATAACATATTCATAACATATCATATTTCATAACATAACACATAAGCAATACACATATAGATTCTATCCTATTTTCCTTACCAAAGTTACCGGGATATGATGGACTGAGTTGGGACTTTTGGAACACTCCTACAACCATATGAGAAAGAGTGAGTCTTATGAAGAAGAAGAAATGAAAATGAATAGGAAGACTAAACCATTGAGAAATATGCTTACCACAACTTATGTGCTTAAGAACTTGGATTCCCTAACCAAAATAAGAATGAGGTTAGGGGACTGAGTAGAAGGCTTTGAGAAAGAAAATAACATGAAACAAATGAAATAGAGTTTCGGGTTTACCTCAAAGACTTGCAAGACCAATCTAACCACAACCGAAATACCAAAGAACCTTACTTCCCAAAGTGTTTGATAAGCTAAAGATGATTAAGCTTATGACTTTCCCACCCAAGTGTTTAACTCTCACACTCTCCTAGCACTTGCAGCTTCTGAACTTAGAGCAAAAGGAGAATGATGGCTGGGTACTAGGTCCTATTTATAGAGTTTGGGAATGAAAGTATCTTGATTTTACTTGAATAAAAATAATGGCTTTTTAGGTGAAAATCATTTGAATAATCGTTCAGCAGAGGCTGAAGACTCGTTCAAAAGATACTGGACTTATGAAGAAGTTTGAATGGCTGAAAGGAAAAGAAAAAAAATGTTTGAATTTATGCTGGAGGAGGCGATATATCGCCCCCTATAGGCGATATATCGCCTGGACCATTGTTCCCGAGGCGACCGTGCATCGATTCGTGTTTTCCGTATCTACGTGCTGCGATATATCGCCCCCTATAGCTGCGATATATCGGCACACGCTGAATATTTAAACACGAAATTACACATTTTTAGCTAAGTTTGAATGGAGTAAACAGCCTTGACTAAGCCCTCAACGTCTTCAAAGCTGCTGACTGACCCTATAACATTCAAACTTAGCCAGCCTCCGCCACAGCCACAACAACAGCCACAGCAAATGGCCCCAGCACCCCAGCAAGTTGGTCCGTATGGGGGATGGCCTATGACGAATTATGCGTCGTACCCTGTACAGCACGTGGAGCCAGTGTACGAGAGGTTCCGCAAGCAGCACGCTCCGAACTTTGAAGGGACTACGGACCCCTTTGAAGCGGAAGAATGGCTAAGGAATGTGGAGCTGATCCTAGCCCACATGAATCTCAGTAATGCGGATCTCATATCCTGCGTCTCATCCTTGCTCAAGAAGGATGCCAGGATATGGTGGGACTTGGTCCAGCAATCCCATGATGCTGCCACCATGACATGGACCCGATTTGTGGAGCTGTTCCACAAAAAGTACTACAATTCAGCGGTACTTGCTACGAGAGTTGAGGAGTTCACCAACGTGAAGCAAGGGAATTTAACAGTGGCAAAATATGCTCGTCAGTTCGACCGCTTAGCAAAGTTCACAGCAGAGTTAGTTCCAACCGATTATCTGAGGGTGAACAAATTTGTGAGAGGACTCCGACCGAAGATCGAGATGGGGCTTAAACTAGCGAACCCGGGAAACACTTCATATGCCAACGTTCTTGAGACGGCAATCGAAGTAGAAAGGTTGTAGGCCAACGTAAGCAAAGAAGAAGCCAGTAAGCCTGAACCCAGACAGCAGAGCCAACCTCAGGCCAGTCGGAACAACAATCAGTCTAGCAATAGCAGCAACAATCAGTCCAACAACAACGGTAACGGACAGAAGAGAAGGCATCCTGACAACAAGCAAACTGACAATAATAAAAGGGCACGACCGAATAATGGGGGAAATAGGTCGGGCTACGTGGAATACCCGCCATGTGGCAAATGTCAGAAGAAGCACCCCGGAGAATGTCGCGCCAACACTAAGGAGTGTTTCAACTGTGATCAAGAAGGGCATCGTAAGAAAGAGCGTCCTCAGCAAAAGCCAGAAGGAAAGAAGGATGAAAAGATGGTTCCTGCTCGGGTTTTTGCTTTAACCCAAGGAGAGGCGGATGCTAGCAACAAGGTGGTCACAGGTCAGGTTTCCATCCTCAATAATTTATGTCATGTATTATTTGATTCGGGAGCCACTCATTCATATATTTCGTTAGGAATTATAGATAAACTAGACAAACCTAGTGAAAGATTTAGAACTAGGTTTGTAACCGAGTTGCCTTCGGGCAAAGTAGTTCTATCATCACGAATTGTACGAGGCGTACCAATCAAGATTGAGGACAAGGAACTAGAAGGAGACCTGATAGAACTGGTGATCAAAGACTTCGACGTCATACTAGGCATGGATTGGCTAGCACGGCATGGCGCAACGATCGACTGCAAACACAAGAAAGTGATGTTCGAGACTCCTGACGGCCAGAAACTGTGCTTCATGGGACAAGCTTCAGGACTACGCACCCCGTTAGTGTCATCTCTCAAAGCTCAGAGAATGATGGAAAAAGGATGCCAAGCGTTCTTAGCCAGCATCACGAATATGGAGAAGGAGACATCACTTAAAGTTGGAGATGTTCAAGTTATACAAGAATTTCCAGAAGTTTTTCCCGATGACTTGCCAGGATTGCCGCCAAATCGAGAAATAGACTTCATGATAGAATTAGTACCAGGCACCGAGCCTATCTCTAAGGCACCATATCGGATGGCACCTACGGAACTCAAGGAGTTAAAGACGCAGCTACAAGAACTCCTAGACTTGGGTTTCATTAGGCCAAGCCATTCACCATGGGGAGCTCCGGTACTATTCGTGAAAAAGAAGGATGGAAGTATGCGAATGTGCATAGACTACCGTGAGCTGAACAAAGTAACGATTAAGAACAAGTAATCGCTACCTCGGATTGACGATTTGTTCGATCAACTCCGAGGCGCGACTGTATTTTCTAAGATCGATTTACGGTCCGGGTATCATCTGCTCAATGTAAACGGAGAAGATATTCCTAAGACAGCCTTTAGGACTCGTTATGGACATTACGAGTTCTTGGTTATGTCTTTTGGCCTTACTAACACGCCAGCCACGTTTATGGACTTAATGAATAGGGTCTTCAAAGACTACTTGGATAAATTCGTCGTTGTGTTCATCGACGACATTTTAATTTACTCCAAGGACGAAGTAGAGCACGAGAAACACTTAAGGTTGATTTTAACGCGATTGAAGGAGCATAAACTCTGCGCCAAGTTCAAGAAATGCGAGTTTTGGCTTTCGCAAGTAGCGTTCCTCGGGCATATCATATCGAAAGACGGAGTTGCAGTGGATCCATCAAAGGTAGAAGCCGTGAAGGATTGGCCTAGACCAAAGAATGCGTCAGAAGTAAGAAGCTTCTTAGGGCTAGCAGGTTATTATAGAAAGTTTGTAGAGGGCTTTTCTAAGATAGCCACTCCACTCACCAACCTGACCCGGAAGCAACAAAAGTTTAACTGGAATGATAAGTGTGAGGAAAGCTTCCAGTTGCTTAAGGATAAGCTTTGCTTAACACCAGTACTTAGTGTCCCGACACTCAACGATAAGTTCGTTGTCTACTGCGATGCATCAAAGCTAGGATTGGGATACGTCCTGATATAAAACGACAAGGTGATAGCCTATGCCTCACGTCAGCTAAAGGAGTATGAGCAACGTTATCCAACTCGCGATATGGAGTTGGCAGCGGTGGTCTTTGCGTTAAAAATCTGGCGCCATTATCTTTACGGAGAACGGTGCAAGATTTACACGGACCACAAAAGTTTAAAATACTTCTTTACGCAGAAGGAGCACCACATGAGGCAGCGCAGGTGGTTAGAGTTAGTCAAGGATTACGACTGTGAAATCCTGTACCACCCAGGGAAGGCGAACGTAGTTGCCGATGCACTTAGCCGGAAAAGCTATGGGAATTTAGCAGCCTTATCCGGAATAGAAAGGTCGTTATAGCAGGAGCTTATCAGTGCCGGAATAGAAGTAGTTGTAGGCAAGCTGGCTAACTTGTCTATCCAATCGAATCTGCTAGAGGACATACGAATTGGTCAGGGACATGATGACTCGCTAGCAGCACACATGGATGCAGTCAGAGAAGGCAAGACTACAGATTTCTCAATATCCAGTCAAGGTTTATTGAGATATAAGGATCGGGTATGCGTGCCAGACAATCAAAGTATTAAGAAGACGATCCTAGAAGAAGCGCACAGCACCCCATACTCAGTTCATCCAGGGTCTACCAAGATGACTCATGACATCAAGGTAAGATATTGGTGGCCAGGGATGAAGAAGGACATATCGGAGTATGTATCTAAGTGTCTGGTATGCCAGCAAGTGAAAGCGGAGCATCAGCGCCCTGCAGGCTTATTGCAACCACTTAGCATACCTGAATGGAAGTGGGACGATATAGCCATGGACTTTGTGACGGGTCTGCCAAAGACGAATAAGCAGCATGATTCTGCTTGGATAGTAATAGATAGACTAACCAAGTCGGCTCATTTCCTGCCTGTTAAGACTTCATATACGGCAGACCAATATGCAGACATCTACATCCAAGAGATTGTACGATTGCATGGAATCCCCAAGACGATAGTGTCAGATAGAGGATCAGTGTTTACATCAAGATTTTGGAGAAGCTTACAGCAAGCCATGGGTACTAAGTTAAGTCTTAGTACAGCTTTCCGTCCTCAGACAGATGGGCAGTCCGAGCGTACAATTCAGATCTTAGAGGATATGCTACGAGCGTGTATACTTGATTTCGGAGGATCGTGGAACAAGTACTTGCCGCTTATCGAATTCTCATACAACAACAGCTACCAGTCGACGATCGGGATGGCACCTTATGAGTTGCTATATGGAAGAAGGTGTCGATCACCGTTGCACTGGGACTGGGTAGGAGAAAGGCAGGCCTGAAGCTGTTAGACAAGCTCAAGAAGCAGTAGCGCTTATTAGACAGCGTATGCTTGCTGCTCAAAGCCGACAGAAAAGCTATGCGGATACCAAGCGACGCGATGTGGAGTTCTAAGTTGGATATCAAGTCTTCCTGAAGATATCTCCTATGAAAGGTGTCAAGCGGTTCGGGAAGATAGGAAAACTTAGTCCCCGATTTATAGGTCCTTTTGAGATATTGGACAAAGTGGGAACAGTAGCTTATCGACTAGCCCTACCGCCAGCACTAGCCGATAGTCACAACGTCTTCCACATCTTGATGTTACGCAAGTATGTGTCAGACCCATCTCACGTCCTCAAGTACGATGCAATAGCGCTCCAGAAAGACTTAAGTTATGAGGAACGACCGATTAGCATCCTAGATAGAGGGATGAAGCAGTTGCTGTCCAAGAGTTTTCCTATAGTCAAAGTCTTATGGAGTAATAGTTCTGAACGCGAGGCAACGTGGGAGTTAGAGGAGGACATGCAGAAACGGTATCAGGAGTTATTTTGGTAAGTAAATTTCGAGGACGAAATTCTTTTTAGTAGGGGAGAATTGTAGAGTCCAAGAACTTTACTTAGCTAATTGTTTAGTAGTATTATAGTATGTTTAGTATTATCTTTGTAACTGTGGATTTTTGGTTCAGACCGGGAATTATTTGGACACTCATAGTAGTACTTGTAGATTTTCTAAGTTTAACCTATAGTTTAAGAATATTAATTTTAACCTAAGGTTGATTAATATGACTGATATTAAGGATTATATTTATTGTACTATAAGGTTTAGATATCAACCAATAGGATTTTAAGCACATGTTATGAATGGTGATTAAGGATTAATTATTTTTTAGGATTAAATTTAATAAGGAGTAAAGTTTGAATGTTATAGGGTCAGTCAGCAGCTTTGAATACGTTGAGGGCTTAGTCAAGGATGTTTACTCCATTCAAACTTAGCTAAAAATGTGTAATTTCGTGTTTAAATATTCAGCGTGTGCCGATATATCGCAGCTATAGGGGGCGATATATCGCAGCACGTAGATACGGAAAACACGAATCGATGCACAGTCGCCTCGGGAACAATGGTCCAGGCGATATATCACCTATTGGGGGCGATATATCGCCTCCTCCAGCATAAATTCAAACATTTTTTAATTCTTTTCCTTTCAGCCATTCAAACTTCTTCATAAGTCCAGCATCTTTTGAACGAGTCTTCAGCCTCTGCTAAACGATTATTCAAATGATTTTCACCTAAAAAGCCATTATTTTTATTCAAGTAAAATCAAGATACTTTCATTCCCAAACTCTATAAATAGGACCTAGTACCCAGCCATTATTCACCTTTTGCTCTAAGTTCAGAAGCTGCAAGTGCTAGGAGAGTGTGAGAGTTAAACACTTGGGTGGGAAAGTCATAAGCTTAATCATCTTTAGCTTATCAAACACTTTGGGAAGTAAGGTTCTTTGGTATTTCGGTTGTGGTTAGATTGGTCTTGCAAGTCTTTGAGGTAAACCCGAAACACTATTTCATTTGTTTAATCGTTCAGCAGAGGCTGAAGACTCGTTCAAAAGATGCTGGACTTATGAAGGAGTTTGAACGGCTGAAAGGAAAAGAATTCAAATACATTTGAACATATGCTGGAGGAGGCGATATATTCTTAAACTATAGGTTAAACTTAGAAAATCTACAAGTACTACTATGAGTGTCCAAATAATTCCCGGTCTGAACCAAAAATCCACAGTTACAAAGATAATACTAAACATACTATAATACTACTAAACAATTAGCGAAGTAAAGTTCTTGGACTCTACAATTACTGTAATGACCCACTAATCTAGACTATTTGGACCATTAACGAAACTATACATAAAACTTACATTTTTGCGGAAATACCATAATTTTACTGAGTAACTTGTTAAAAATAAGACTTTCTTACAAAATAGAATACTAAGAAGGATATGGGATCCCATTGTCTTTAAAAAACTAAAACATGATTTAAATGAAAAGAATTACATAAGAAATGCGGAAAATACATATAAAACCATAAAAAGGTAAAATGAGACTACATCCTCGAATCGAATAACGCTCGGCCCCTTGACTCCATTCACCATCGATACACATCCTCTAAGCGTCACGAATCTTACCGCCTCTAAAGCTATTTTCCTGCACATAAAACAAAAAGGAATGAGCCTAATGCCCAGCAAGGAAAATCTAACACATAGTCAAACACATAAATTTCATAATAAACGTAAAGACATATCATAACACTTAATACATACACTTATTATAATGGCCATTATTACTTGGGGTCCCATAGACTAAACAAGCTTATGCCCATGAGATTAGTGGGGTCCTACTAGCTAAGTAGGCATATGCCCATAATCTTTTTGGGGTCTTGTTAGTCAAATAGGGCATAAACCCAAGCCTACAAACATACACATTCATAACATATTCATAACATATCATATTTCATAACATAACACATAAGCAATACACATATAGATTCTATCCTATTTTCCTTACCAAAGTTACCGGGATATGATGGACTGAGTTGGGACTTTTGGAACACTCCTAAAACCATATGAGAAAGAGTGAGTCTTATGAAGAAGAAGAAATGAAAATGAATAGGAAGACTAAACCATTGAGAAATATGCTTACCACAACTTATGTGCTTAAGAACTTGGATTCCCTAACCAAAATAAGAATGAGGTTAGGGGACTGAGTAGAAGGCTTTGAGAAGGAAAACAACATGAAACAAATGAAATAGAGTTTCGGGTTTACCTCAAAGACTTGCAAGACCAATCTAACCACAACCGAAATACCAAAGAACCTTACTTCCCAAAGTGTTTGATAAGCTAAAGATGATTAAGCTTATGACTTTCCCACCCAAGTGTTTAACTCTCACACTCTCCTAGCACTTGCAGCTTCTGAACTTAGAGCAAAAGGAGAATGATGGCTGGGTACTAGGTCCTATTTATAGAGTTTGGGAATGAAAGTATCTTGATTTTACTTGAATAAAGATAATGGCTTTTTAGGTGAAAATCATTTGAATAATCGTTCAGCAGAGGCTGAAGACTCGTTCAAAAGATGCTGGACTTATGAAGAAGTTTGAATGGCTGAAAGGAAAAGAATTCAAAATGTTTGAATTTATGCTGGAGGAGGCGATATATCGCCCCCTATAGGCGATATATCGCCTAGACCATTGTTCTCGAGGCGACCGTGCATCGATTCGTGTTTTCCGTATCTACGTGCTGCGATATATCGCCCCCTATAGCTGCGATATATCGGCACACGCTGAATGTTTAAACACGAAATTACACATTTTTAGCTTAGTTTGAATGGAGTAAACAGCCTTGACTAAGCCCTCAACGTATTCAAAGCTGCTGACTGACCCTATAACATTCAAACTTTACTCCTTATTAAATTTAATCCTCAAAGATACTTAATCCTTAATCACCATTCATAACATGTGCTTAAAATCCTATTGGTTGATATCTAAACCTATAGTACAATAAATATAATCCTTAATATCAGTCATATTAATCAACCTTAGGTTAAAATTAATATTCTTAAACTATAGGTTAAACTTAGAAAATCTACAAGTACTACTATGAGTGTCCAAATAATTCCCGGTCTGAACCAAAAATCCACAGTTACAAAGATAATACTAAACATACTATAATACTAATAAACAATTAGCTAAGTAAAGTTCTTGGACTCTACAAAAATGGACCCCCTAAATGATCTTCAAAACTCCATATTTATAGCCAAAATGAGGTATTAAAATAATCAATTTAAATTAATTAAATTTATTAAATTAATTTAATTAATTATAATATGGTAAATAGAGGTAAAATATAGGGTGTAATAATGATGTTTTGGGGTCAAATGTGTAGAAAGTAGGGTAAAAAGTTGGCATTTTTGGCAATTGTGGGACAAGGGAACATTGGCATTTGTTGGGCTCAAGAATAAACCAAAATGGCAGCCATTTTGGTGGCTGGGACAGGCATGATTTCGGCTGGGCTTTATGGGCCAAGTGGGCCTAGGCTGAAGCGTGGAGGCTTGGATGGAGTTGGCATGATGCATGCAATTGAAGAGGAAGACTTGGTGGTGTGCTCCTTGATTGATGCAGCTGGAGTCAAGTGGCTGGAGGGAGCTTCAGGCGTGTGGGCAAGGAGCTTGTGGAATTGAGAAGGAGCTGTTGGGCTTAGGCTGATGATGGACCTGTTGGCCTAGCTTTTCAGAAATGCCATATTTTCCTTATCTTTTCAGTTTTAATTCTTTTCATTTATCTTCTTTTCAAGCACAAAAAATGCAACATATTACCTACACAAAATAATATAAATTAAGTCATGATAAAATATTTTCAATTATAAAATAAACTATATTAATTCTTTGAAAATATTAATTACAACTTAATTTAATTTAACATTTAGTTTCAATAAAACATACATTTTTTTACCTCCCTAAAAACAACAACTTAAATAATTAACTACAACGTTTTTCAACAAAATAATTATAAAAACACACAAAAATATATAAAATTAAAATAAACCTAATAAATTCAAAATTACTTAAAAACTTAATAAATCAATTAAAAACTCAAGAATTAAGCAACAATTAGCACATAAAAAGTGGTAAAATAACTCTATTTTGTAGAGTTATCAAGGTTGTATTGGATTCTTAGCCAGTGTGGTTGATACCACTCAGGTCGTGCCAGTGAGACCAGAAGAGACCAGACTTGTTTGTGAATTCCTAGACGTGTTTCTAGGGGATTTGTCAGGGTTGCCACCACACAGAGAAATTGAGTTCATTATAGAACTGGCACCAGGGACGGAGCCAGTGTCTAGAGCACCTTACAGAATGGCCACAGCTGAGTTGAAAGAATTAAAGGTACAATTGCAAGAACTATTGTATTTGGGTTTTATTAGACCTAGTTTCTCACATTGGGGTGCGCCAATTCTGTTTGTAAAAAAGAAGGATGGTTTCTGGTTGAATGTTAGGTATTGTCAATAAATCAAACCGCTAGATCACAACACCACATTCTTCCAAACCTTTCTCTAATTTAGATCTAAAAAAATGTGGGTTAAGTCTAAATACAAGAGGAGACAGAAATACACAAAGAAAGAGAGAGAGAGGAGCAGCTGAGAGTGAAAATTTTGACAGAGTTTTCTTATCTTAAAATCTCATAGAAAATCATTCACTTAAGGTTCTATTTATAGGAAAATACTAGGGCAACCAAAATAGGGTTGTTACCATTTTCTATTTAATCAAATAAATAAGTGTATAATAGGAACAATTACTTGCTCACCAACCTACACATGGTCGGCCACTTGAGGGTAAATGTGTCATTCTGATTTTTCAATTTTTTTTCCAAAATTACCCAAAACTAAATCCTTATTTATTTATTGTAAATAATAATTTATTGAATACTTGTTCAAAATCACTATTTATATATTGAACCTTAATTTAATTAATTTTACTAATATTAATATTAACTTATTAATATCAATAAAATTGTCAAATTGTCTATAAAACTCTCTTTCAAGAATTTCCAATTAAATTATCAAACTTTCTCTTATTTCTAATTCTCACCTAATATCAATAAATAATTCACCATTATTAAATATTGTTGACCTAGTCAACTCGATATTACTATTTGATAATTAAATCAATTATTTGAAACTATTAGTTCTAATTTTACTAGAGACGACATGGGACCATGAGTCTATGAACCCAAGCTACAATAAGTTCTCGTGAGTTTATTTATAGTAATAAATTATCTCATAACTGATTAATTCCTCATGACTCCACTATAGACTCGGAATTTAACTCTTGAGTTCACATAACGTATTTTCTAAATCACAAATACGTTATCCATTGTTATAACCGTTACAATCAATAACTTCTCTATCGATGAGTTACTAACGAGTTAGGTGAAAATTATCGTCTTACCCCTCATCAGTATTTTATCCTTAACTCCCACTAAGTTCCTTATAAATGATATTTTCATGAACTTAATCACTGAAATGAGATCTCAATCTTTTAACCTTTTGAACAAAACAATTAAGGAAATCGTTTTTTCACTTCTCATACAGAAATTATAGATTTCATATCTATGAATAATACTCCCACTCAATTACACTACTAAATCCCCAAAATGTAAGTATGGGCTAGACCGTAGGGTAAGTTGGTAACGAACAAGTCAAAAGATTTAAATAATATAATTACGATAATATTATCACTCAAAATTAAGATCGACTTGAAATATGGCCAACGTTGTGACATTGATTAGTCGATAACAACGATACTTATTTATGTATCAATAATAAATAACGGTCCTAGTCTGATGTAACCAAATACATCTGTTCTTATCTACTTGGTCAATTCCTTGGACAAGACATCACATCCCGAATGTGTAAGTAGATCATATCGTAGATTACCAAATCAGTGAAAATCCAATGCACTGATTTAATCTTAGGACTTGTTCTTTTGAACATATAATTATAATTATCCATATGTTTGGGATTTAATGAGTGTTTGTATTAATTGAATAAACGTGTAATAAAACAGGCGAACAATGAGATTGAATAAACAAATTGATTTCTACTTATTTTATTGATAATAAAAACGTGTTACGTGAGAAATATGATTTTATTAAGGACATAAAACCCAACAGTTTATCCACCCAACAGATGTTTTACTCGAGACATCAACATTGTTCTTACCCATTTGCAAGCAACATGTAGTGTATGATCCCCATTTGCAACACGAGAATACACAAGACGTGCAAGTTAATAAGATGTTGAAAGCACAGTGATAACCTCCGATCTTGTGAACAAAATTAGTCTCTCTAAGTGTATCGCATGTCCTCCTCAAACATAGCTATAGTCTCTACCTACTGAGCCTTCACCTATTAGAGCTCCTCGTGTACCTTTGTCAAGGTACGTTGTACCTGCTTAATTCTGTAAGGTGCATGGCATCGACTGGGAATCAGTAGATACATGAGTCACTTGTATAGCTAGTTGTTTTCCTGATCATCGAGATGGTCTGAAATCTCTCGCATTGGTCACGGATGCAATAAAGCTCTCAAGGCGATTGTGTGAACGTAGATATTTGTGGAGGCGTCTTGAGTATGGATTAATTTAGTTTTCAAGGTATAAAACTATTTTCTTTACTTTTCTCAATGAAACCACCAAAATATTACTCAATACTTCATCAACAACAAATTTCTTGAACAACAATTATGGTTATGAGTGCTTTAGGTTTTGAGTGATGGGAACACAAAGGGTAATATTGGTTTGCCCCAAAAAACCTAGCCTATATCTACTGGTGTTTTTTATTAATCAATTATACCAAAAAAAGTCAAATCATTTTTACAGTGCGATACCACTTATATATAATGGTTCGAATCTACCCTACTTTCTCTATAAATAATAAGGTAGGAACATGTTCAATTACAATTAATATTTATTTAAATTTGAATAAAAAAAAAGAATTAAAGTATGTGAATAAATATCTAATTTGTTTCCTATTCTAATGGGTTAACTAGACTGACTTTAATGGTTGATGTTTTGTCTGATGAGATCTTCTAGAATTAATTAGAAGATTTAATTATCTTTAATCTGGATCCTTTAAGAATTTCTATTTATCTGCTTAAGCATTCACTTGTCACTACAAAAAACAAGGCCTATACCAAGAACAAATGTCCTCGGTATACGCCCAAATGTTCTCGGTATAGCCTCTACCGAGACAATGTCGTCGGTAGAAAGTTATCAGTACAGCCGCGTAGGTAAAACAAAACTTATACCAACGACATTAAAAATGTTCTTGGTATAGGTTGTACCGAGGACAATGTCCTCGGTATAGAGTGACAAATGTCCTCGGTATAACCAACCCCAATTTGTCATCTTACTGGTATATACCGATGACAATGTCCTCGGTATAGACTACACCCGAATTTTATTTTTATATTTGTAATATTTATTCCCTTATTTATTTATTTATTTATTTAGTTTGAATTAAACATAAAAAAAAGAATAAAATTAAAACACTTATATTAAACATATAAATAAAAACATAAGAGTATGTTCGCTGAATCAAAATAAAGAGTTGTCTTAAACATGATAATGTAATAGACCACTGTAATAAAATTCATACATAAGTCCTACTGAGTTGGTGCTCCAACATCGGGATCATCGAGTGGTGGTGGGGCACATTGAGATCCCGGGGTGATACAATGAGTCCGGACATGCTCCTCTAACTGTCGAAGACGCTCTCTCATCTCAGACAACTCTTCATCTCTAGTTTGTGAAGGACGAAAATCAAATGGAGTTCGGTCCCTTATGTTAAGGATACGTCCATATCCTTTCTGGTGGCCCCGTCGTTTTCCGAAGACAGTTTGTACCAAAGATATGTCTTCATCTTCAGGTGCACTCGAAACTGGTGTGGAACTCTCAGTATCAGTTGTCTGTGTCTGCTGTGTGTCGCGGTATGCACGCAATTCCTCCTATGATACAATGTATAATGTAATTAAAATTTTGAAACAATTAAAATTTTGAAAAATGTTTAAAAAAACTTAACGTACCCAAGTATTTTTGGCTGTCTCTGTCACCCACCATGCGCCTGATTTATGGTGAGTATCCATCCAGCTATCCGGGATGGACTCAAGTTGCCCAGTCTCGAAATTGCGCTATCACGTACATATATTTTTATAAAATTAATAATTAAACGTAAATAAGAAAAATAAAATAAAAAATAATTAATTTACTAACTTTTTTATAGCGCATGGCTGGGATTGACTGAGAACCTCCATAGCTAAGCTCTTTCAGTTTCTTCCTATTTTCCTTGTTGACCACAGAACGTTTCTGCAAAAATTTATCGTTAGTAATATATTTTATTAAGATAGTTAAGTTTAGCAAGAAATTAATACCGTAATTTCTGGGCGTCGGAAAAATTCAATGGCTTTTTGCCACTGCGTATCCATGCAACCACCAGAACGATTTTGTGGCCCATTAATTGTTAAATGCTCTTTAATATCGTACTTCCAGTCAGAATACTTTTTAGCACACGAAGTATCAATGCCTCTCAAGATCCCAGGCATATGCCCTTCTCCATATCTAGTACGCCCAATATCAAACAAATCATCCTAATTTACAAACATTTATTAGTAAATATGATATATAACATAAAATGAGAATTAACATAAAAATACATAAACTACTTACTTCCAAATGTGCAAGTATTCTTTCTTTTGAGGCATTTGGTACTTTTGACCATTGAGGACAGTCCGGATCTGTGTACTGTCGAACAAGTAATCCGAGCTCTCTTGAGAAATTTGAGTTGTACTCTCCGATCTCTTTATATGTTCTCCCCCGCACATCCCACTCGAGAGGGAGAGGACGCCCCAACTGTTCCCTCTTTTCCCGCGTGTTCAATCCTTTATGGCGTCCACGTTTATTTGGAGGCGCTATTGTATGCAAATTCAATATTTTAAAATTAATATGGATTAATTGTTAAATTTTAAGGAGTATATCAATGTGTAAAGTATTACCTCGTTCACAATCAGCTGGGATATCTGACGGTCCACGTGGAGGATCGCATCCTCCACCATCACCCCCGTGAGATTGAGCAATAACATCAGTCATATCTGTCAAATTAATCGATATTAAAATTACATTTATCGGTTCAAAATGACTATATAAAATTATTTATTGTTAAAAATAATTACTTCAACATATTATAAAATTACCACTTAATTATCACTATAATAATCTTCACTATCATCATCGGTTTCTATGTGTTCATCTTCCTCTTCATCATCTTCATATTCAACCTCATCCTCCTCCTCTTCCTCCTCCTCCTCTTCTTCTTCCATTTCCTCCTCCCTCTCCTCCTCAATTGCAACATTATCTATCTCAACAAATTGTAATGGAGCCCCCGTACGTTCAAAGCTGATTTGTGGCAACGGTCCAAGATCAACGAATAATTGGAAATTAGAGGAACTAGTGTCGTGCATAACATCTACTTCTACATCCTCCGCTTGTTCTTCAACTAGTGGGATGTCCCACACATTTCTGTGATGCACTTCTTGGACGACTTTCCAATGGGATTTATTTTTAAGGTCTTCAATGTAGAAAACTTGGTTAGCCTGAGTTGCTAAGATAAATTTATCATCTTTGAAGGTCTCCGAACTGGTTTTGATACTCGTTATGTTTTGCTCAAACTTTAATCCTGAAGACCGATTAGTGTCAAACCATTTGCACTTAAATAATACAACAGAACAACCAGAAAGATATGACATCACTAAAACTTCTTCCAAATAGCCGTAATAAGTACTATTTTCGACAACCACTACGGAGACTCCACTATTTTGAATTTTGCGATTCTTGTCCCTGTCATAACACATAAATCTTACTCCATTTACAACACACCTAGGGTACGACGCAACACGAGTTGAAGAACCGTTTGCTAAAGAGAATAATTATTCATGTACTTCCAAAGATCCTGTTTGGCGAAGATGATAAATCTTATTATAAGACCAATTAGGAAATTCCTCTCTATGTAATTGGTCTAGGTTTTCAACACCTCTAGTCTGTAGAATTTCCCTATGCTCTCTGCAACAAACAAAAACAACCAATTTAAGAGCTACTAATAAGTGTTATAATAAACATGCAATGAAATGATGAACTACTTTAATTACTTACCGAAGATATGGCAAGATTTCATTGCAGTTGTTTAGAATATACCAATCCGTTATTTTCTGTAATGACCCACTAATCTAGACTTTTGGACCATTAATGAAACTATACATACAAAACCTTAATAGAACTTACATTTGCGAAAATACCATAATTTATTAGAAACTTGTAGAAACAAAGGTTACTTTCATAAAATATATAGGATATGGGTACCCATTGTCTTTAAAACAAAAATAACTTAAAATGAAAAGAGTTACATAGAAAATGCGGAAAATACATGTAAAACCATAAAAAAAAAACAAAACAAGACTACATCCTCAAATCGAATAACGCTCGGCCCCTTGACTCCATTCACCATCGATACACATCCTCTAAGCGTCCACGAATCTTACCGCCTCTTAAAGCTATTTTCCTGCACATAAAACAAAAAGGAATGAGCCTAATGCCCAGCAAGGAAAAATCTAACACATAGTCATAAACATAAATTTCATAATAAACGTAAAGACATATCATAACACTTAATACATACACTTATTATAATGGCCATTATTACTTGGGGTCCCATAGACTAAACAAGCTTATGCGCATGAGATTAGTGGGGTCCTACTAGCTAAGTAGGTCATATGCCCATAATCTATTTAGGGTCTTGTTAGTCAAATAGGGCATATGCCCAAGCCTACAAACATACACATTTCATAACATAACACATAAGATAACATAATCATAAACATATAGATTCTACCCTATTTTCCTTACCAAAGTTACCGGGATATGTTGGACTGAGTTGGGACTTTTGGAACACTCCTAAAACCATATGAGAAAGAGTGAGTTTTATGAAGAAGAAGAAATGAAAATGAATGGGAAGACTAACCCATTGAGAAACATGCTTACCGAAACTTTGTGCTTAAGAACTTGGATTTCCTAACCAAAATAAGAATGAGGTTAGGAAACTGAGTAGAAGGCTATGAGAAAGAAAATAACATAAAACAATGAGCTAGAGTTTTGGGTTTACCTCAAAGACTTACAAAATCAATCTACACCATAACCGAAATACTAAAGAATCTTACTTCCCAAAGTGTTTGATAAGCTTATGATGTTTAAGCTTATAGTTAATCCTTAATCACCATTCATAACATGTGCTTAAAATCCTATTGGTTGATATCTAAACCTTATAGTATAATAAATATAATCCTTAATATCAGTCATATTAATCAACCTTAGGTTAAAATTAATATTCTTAAACTATAGGTTAAACTTAGAAAATCTATAAGTACTACTATGAGTGTCCAAATAATTCCCGGTCTGAACCAAAAATCCACAGTCACAAAGATAACACTAAACATACTATAATACTACTAAACAATTAGCTAAGTAAAGTTCTTGGACTCTACATTTTCTTCACTTCATCCTCCAAAATTGTCAAGGATTTCTTACCAATTGGACAACCCTGAGATCGAAAGACCGACATCTTTTTAAGTGATGGACCAACATCTACATTTCGGTCTGGACGATTGAACTTTGTCTCAACACCTTTCAAGTACATGGAGCAAAATGTTAATGCCTCATCAACCACATATCCTTCTGCTATTGACCCCTCTGGACATGCTTTATTACGGACATAATTCTTCAATTTTTTCATATACCTTTCAAAAGGATACATCCACCTCATGTGAACCGGTCCTCCAAGTATTGCTTCTTCCGGTAAATGTATTAGTAGATGGACCATGATATCGAAAAAAGCAGGTGGGAAAATATTTTCTAACTTGCAAACAATCTCAACTATTGAAGTTTTGAATTTTTCTAAATCTGAGACTTTTAAAGTTCTCGCACAAATGAGCTTGAAGAAAGTGCATAACTCAATAATAGTTGTACTCATCGATTTCTCTAGGAATGCATGCACACCAACTGGCAAAAGGTGTTGCACAATGATGTGACAATCATGCGATTTCAAACCAGTGATCTTATTGTCATTATCAATCACATTTTTCCTTAAGTTAGATCCAAAACCATATGGAAACTTCACTGATTTAAGAAATCGACAAAACTTTTGGCGATCTTCAACAGTGAAAGTGAATTTGGCCGCAGGCTTTTGTATCCGACCATTCAACTTCCTCAGCTGTAACTCTGGTCTCATCTTCATCTTCTCCAAGTCTACTCGGGCACTAACTGTGTCTTTGGTCTTATTCTCCAGCCCAACTATTGTGCCTACTAAACTGTCGCACACATTTTTCTCAACATGTATAACATCTAGATTGTGTCGCAACATTATGTTGGCCCAATATGGGAGCTCAAAAAATATACTTTTTTTCCGCCAACCTACTTGCTCTTTTGTACGCTTTCTTTTTTTACCGCCATAACTGACATGCTTACCAGGAAGAGAATCGGGTATAAAACTCATTTGTGTGAACATTTCTTGCATGGTTAATGGCTTTGGTGGTAATCTTTTTTCAACAACACCATATGTTTTCTTGTCCCTTCTAATGGCATGTTTGATTGGTAAAAAATGTCTATGACCATAAAAAGCAACCTTCTTTTGTAAACGAATAGATGGTGTTGCCACATTGCAAGTTGAGCAAGCATGATAACCTTGGCCAGTCCATCCAGAAAGGCTACTTCTTGTTGGGTAATCGTTTATAGTCCACATCAAAGCTACCCGTAGAGTGAAGAAACTGCCATCGACTGCTTCTCGAGTCTGTACACCAGTCACCCATAATTCTTTTAACTCATCAATCAATGGTCTTAAGAAAACATCAAAATCTTTTCCTGGCGAATGAGGTCCCGGAATTAATAAGCTCAACATGAAATTAGTTTCTCTCATGCACAAGTATGGTGGCAAGTTATATGTCGTCAACACTACCGGCCACATACTATAAGAAAGACTCATATTACCAAAGGGATTGAATCCATCTGCAGCCAATCCAAGCCGCACATTCCTGGGTTCCATTGCAAATGTTGGATTATTTCGGTCAAAGTCCTTCCAAGCTTTCCCATCAGCAGGATGACGCAATACACCATCTTCTTTTATACGTTGCTCGTGATGCCATCTCATATGTTGAGCAATGTGCCTCGATGCATATTTTCGCATTAACCTAGGGGTTAAAGGAAAATAACGCATCACTTTATGAGGCACTTTCTTTCCCTTGGTGTTCTTGTCCACCCATCGATCCTCCCCACAAACAGGACATTTGCTTTTTCCAGCATGTTCTTTCCAAAATAGTGCGCAATCATGCTTGCAGACATGGATTGACTCGTAGCCCAATCCAAGTTTCCGCAACAACCTTTTCGCTGCATAATGCGATTTTGGAAGCTTATTTGGGGCTGGAAATGCATCATGTAACAACTCCAGCATTCCATCAAATATTTTGTTGGGAATTTTGCCCAACACTTTGAAATGCATTAAATTCACTAGGAAATTCAATGATGTGTAATTTTGACACCCGGGGAATAATGGAGCCTCGATCTCAGCAAACAAATCGTTATAATGTTGCCCACCCCTGTAGTCTATTGTAGGTATCTCTTGATCGCGCTCATTCTCTTCATATTCGTCATTGTCATTTTGCATAAGATCATTGAGAACATCCATCATTTCATCTTCATCATTTTGATCTATCACTTTCCTCATTATTTCATCCTCTCCATGCGAATGCCAATTGGTATATTTCCGTAGAAAACCATTTACAAAGAGATGATTTTCTAATACATCAATCGTCTGAAATTCAACGTTGACACATCTCCTACACGGACATTTCACCAATCCCCTTGAGTCAACGCACTGTCGAGCTCTCTGGAGAAAATCCATCACACCAGCCTCATACTCATCGGATAATCGATCTGTCAAATTAATCCAGCTCTTGTCGATCGACATTGTATGAATGTAGCACTGCACGGAACACTAATCATCAAACTTTCAATCAATTTGTGTGTGTGTCCTAATTCAGAGAGAGGCAAATGTAAGAGTCCTCAATCACTCACCCTCTCTGAACGGGTCTAAGGCTTTTTGTGATGAACACTAAAAAAAATATAATATTATCACTAGGTGATAATAATACTATCATATCTTTGGTAATAATTTCTTATTACCAAAGAAAAAAACAAATAAAATTAAATATGTTTTTTTTAATGTCTTATGCTCTTTGAAGTTAATTATGTTGTTTTATGATATCTAACTATAATATAATTCAGTGTAAATATTATTAAAATTATTTAAATTTGACTTATTTTTTTTCTAACTTCAAATATTAATTTTAATTTTAATAATGATTAACATTGTGTTTAAAATTGGTTTCCTAATAATATAATTGTTAATTTTATTTTTACATATTAATTCAGTATTTGTTAAATAACATATTTTACTTATGCTTTATTGAATAGTTTTATAAATTTACACAAATTTTTTAAGATTTGTTTAAATCGTTAGAATTACTTTAAGATTTATTACTTATTTAAATAAAATTTCAAGATTAATGTTTATTTTTATTAAAATTTGGTTGCATAATGTTATTGTTAATTTTATTTAATCATAATTAAAAATATATTATACAACTTATCAATTCACTATTTCTTAAATTAGAAATTTTATTGAGTACTTTTAATTCTATAAAAAATTGGCCAGCATAACGACTGTATTTTCATATATCCCAAAATTTAAAAACCTGCAAATAACACATAAAAAAATATCTAGTCGCAGAACATACACAAAGCAATACAAATACATTGTAAATGATTATATAATTTATAATTATTACTCTAAATTTTATTAATTATTCAATTTTCTATTTAAAATATCATAATTCTACTAAAAATTAACAACAAAAACAAAGCATCAATATTCATCAACACTAAGAATAAAAAAATTAACAACAACAACAAAATTCAAATTAAATAAACAAAACTCACTCTAATAATCAAAATTTATTAATCAAATCTAATAATCTAAAACTAAAATTATTTAACCCAATCTAAAAAACAAAAGCTCAAATATTAAATTTTCATATAAACATATTTTTATAACTAAAATTCAAATTATATACCTAAAAAATAAACTATTAAATTAATAAATTTTCATACTAATAAATTAATTATTTATCCATATGATTAAACTAACTAAATCCTAAAACTATATATGTATTTTACTAAAATATTACACAACATTATTTCCTCTAAATTGGATATTACTAAACTTTTAACTAATTTTTATTACTAATTATTATTCTTACCTATTTTAATTACACAATCAGAAATTATATATATAATATAACAAATAACAATATATTAACAATATTAAACAAATTATACATAAAACCCTAAATATATTTCTGCAAAAAATATTAAAAAAAAACAAAAAATTACAAAGAAAATGCGAAATACCTCTAAAACCGCTTGTAAACAAAGCAAAACCTAAAAATAATACCACAAAAATCTCATTATAGAAGACCAAAACTGAAGAAAAAAAATTGAAAAATTTATACAAAAAAAAACTGAAATATATGTAAATGCTTACCTTAATAGACCTTATAGCTACCTAAATCTTCTTTGGAAGGGAAGCTTTGACCAAAACCAAAGCTTTTGGGGGTCGAAATACCGAAAAAAAGAAAAAGGGGGCGGAGAAAACGGAGGTTTTTTGCTGCCGTTTCAGAGAGAATGAGCTCTCTGTTTGGGGAAGATGAAGATTATAAAGACCCTATACCGAGAACATGTTCTCGGTATAGGGTCCTCGGTACAGAAACTAAAATGAAAAAACCGCGTAAATATGGGGCGGTACCAAATTAACTATACCGAGAACGTGTTCTCGGTATAGTGTTAACGGTAAATATTCTTTTTTTTGTAGTGTGTGGTCGTCGTACCTTGAGCACATATTTTGTATACATTTTGATCGCAAACACAAGTATAATTCTATGTTCTAGTCGCATCTTGCTCACCATTCTTGTGCTCGAAGTCCAATATATAATACTTGTCATTTTGAGAGTGCCAAAACCATGCACAATATGTGGAAAATAATAATCTTTCAAAAATTCATAGAATAGGAGGCTAGGTTTAAAGTAGGATTGTTTGTCACTCCTCCAACAAATATGGGAATTGCATATTTTTATGTTTGGAAAAATAGTTTGTTTTCTATTAAGTTTGGAAAAATAAGCATATTTCTCTCTTGGAAAGTTAGCATGTTTATGTGATTGAAAAAATAACATAATTTTCACACAAACCTTAAAAAAAAACCTTTACTTTTAATTTGGAAAAATATCATATTTTCATACCTATAAAAATAGCATAATTTCTAAAGTTTTGAAAAATAACATATTTATTCTTTAAGAAATTAACACACTTTATGTGGTATTTCAAGAAAAATGGCAAATGAAAATTTCATTAAATGTTGACACTACCTCTGTTGTGGCCCCTGTGCCAACTACAACTATGGAATTGAAGTAGTGATGCACACGGGGTGGGAAATTAGCAGGGAATGCTCCCTCCGTCCCCATTTATAATTTTAATATCCATTCATGTCTCATTCCTGTTTATTCTACGACAGAGACCGGGTGGAGAATCTTCTAATTTTATGTGTTAGAATTATGGAAGACTTTTCGTACAATATTTTTATTCTACAACGAAATCAACAAAGCAACTTTGGGAGACACTGGACCGGAATACAAAACCAAATAAGATGTTGGCACCAAGAGTAGGTTGCTTCCTAAATTTCAAGATGGTATCAAACTTTTCAAGTGGTTGCTATATATCATTGAGAAGAGTCTGCCCTGGATGGAGATATTTCAACAACTAACTTAATTAAGCCAACGGAGATATTTTTGAAGCTCTAGAGGTTAGACTTTTCATTGAAGAAGATAAAATAACTTTTGAAAACCATGGTACTATATTTTATTTAGGAGCATTAATAAAAGTGTCGAACAAAACAATCATGGATACAATTACACATTTGACAATTGTGCACGTGAATATATCTTGTAAAATTCCAATGTGAAAAAATGCACATGTGATGCGATAGCCTTTTTTGAGAATACAAATTCATTTCTCTCTCATAATTTAACAAAATACAAAGAATAAAGGATATTTGCGTTAGAAATAAACAATGTTTATAGAATGTATCATTTAAATATTTAAATTTTTTTTACGGAAAAGTACTCAAAATTTCTAAAATGTAGTATTTCAACACCAAAACTTTTTCTTTTTGCGACAAAAACACTCAAAGTGGATAAAATGTTACACCATTACTACGAAATAGTTAAAATAAATTAATACAATTATATTTTAAGTTATAAAAATCATTAAAATTATATTAAAATATACAAAAATAACTTAAATTAATTCTACAATTAAGAAAATAGTTTATTTCATAAAAAAAATATTATTTTTGATTGAAAAGAGTTCAAAGAAAAATGAATAACTAAAAAACTATTAAAATAGAATGAAAAAAAAAATATTTCTTTACTATTTTCATTAAATAAAACTATTATTTAATTTAAAATTAATTTAGGCTATATTTTATATGTTTATATAATTTTTTTATTTTTTATAACTTAAAAAAAATTAACTGTTTGGCTAATAAAAGTGTAACGTTTTAGTAACTTTGGTTATTTTTGCCCCCCCCCCCCCCCCCCCCCAAAAAAATGGGTATTTAAATGTTACATTTTAGTAACTTTGGATATTTTTCCCATAAAAAATAGGGTATTTAAATGCTGCATTATGTAAACATTAGGTATTTTTACAACAAATCTCTTAAGAAGAAAATCAATTAAATTGATGCTTTGCTCAATGGGTTATAGTAAAAAATGAGAGAGATGAAAAAAAGGCACTTTCACATTATATATATATATAATAAATTATTATTTTTGTGGGGATATATATAATAAATATATTTAAATAACTTGCAACTCCAATTTTTTTTACATGATGGTGTAAAGTGTAGTTATAGGGAACCTCCCACAAATTTTCAGGAAATTTCGAATAATTTAGGATGTCGAAATCAAGGTCTAAACAGCTTGTTGCACGCATGCTTATTTCAATAATTATATGCGGGTGCAATAAGCTATTTAAATCCTGATTTCAGCATCCTAAATTATCCAAAATTTCGTGAAAATTTGTTAGAGGTCTTCTGCAACTACATTATATATCGTCATGTAAAAAAAAATAGAGTTACAACTTATCCATATACTGATAATACTAAACATATCTATTGGTAGTGATTAAAAACAATCACTACCCAAACATTTTCTTATATATATCGTACATCAATAAGTATTACAATTTACCTTATAATTTAAAGAAGAATAAATAGCATTTTTTTCCCTGAACTTTTGACACTACCAAATTGTGCCCCCTAAAATATGCGGTCTGTTAAAATTTCCCTTGAACTACTGATATTATCAAACCATGCCCTCTCACGAGAAGAAAAATCATTTTTAGGGGCGACTTTGATATATATTAGGGGCGACCCCTAATAAAATGCACCTAATGGGTTAAATTAGGGATGACTTATGTGTCGCCTCTAATATTGCAATATCAGGGGCGACGGTGTCGCCTCTAAAAGTTGAGATGTCACCTCAAATATCTTCACATGTGGCGTACATTTTGGTCAATGTGTCACCCCTAAAAGTTGACATGTCACCTCTAATATTGCAATATCAAGGGCGACAATGTCGCCCCTAATATAATTTTATTTATAAAAATAATATAATTATTTTAATAATTAAAATAATCATTAATTAAAATTTAAATCATTAGAAATAAATATATTAAAAATAAATATATTATATTAAATATTCAAACTAGTTCATTAAGAAAACAAATATCCATATTGTTAATATAATTAAACAATAACTAACAATAATATCCTAGTCTCCTAAATCAGCTGCCTCGTCATCCATATTGTCTTCTTGCTGCGGTTGTGATGGTTGTGGTTATTGCGGCAACATCAACCATGGATATTGGGGAGGTTGAAAAGACGAAGCTTTAGAAATATTGTCGCTATTAGGCATAGGTGGCATATGAACGTTCGGTGGACGAGATGAAGATGGAAGAATTGGGTCAAGAAATTAATTTGGTCAGTCAAATTCTTTACTGTATTCACCAAATTATCGTACAATACATAAGCCTCTCCGAGTGGGTTTAAGGATTTTCGTGATTAAAAATAATTAAGAAAAAATTATCACTAGGTGATAATGTATAACACTTTTATCCTGTCTTTGGTGATCGAATTTTATCACCAAAGAAAAGCAATAAAAATAAAATATTTTTTAACATTATTTATTTTATGATGTCTTATAAAGTCTTATGATACCATAAAAAAATTATGATGTTTTATAAGCTCTTGGCACCATCTTAGACAATGATAAATCTAAGGACACCACTAATGCAAGACACATGATTTAAAAAAGATGGATGTGAGGGAATCATTGTGGATTTATGAAGATGAGAACGGGAAGTTGATGAAACCGCACACTCCTTATGTGTTAACTCTGGCGTAGATGCAACAGTTTTGTCAGTTTATAAAAGGAGTTAGATTTCTAGATGGATTTTGTTCAAATTTGAAGAAGAAAGTGTCCGAGAATGATACAAATATTATTGGGTTGAAGTCACACGACTGTAATGTGACAATGCAACGATTACTTTCTCTCGGTGTTCTAAAGTTTCTCCCAAAATCTATATCGACCACCGTTACAGAATTGTGCAATTTCTTCAGGCAAATATGTTCGAGGACTTTAAATGTTAAAGATATGGAAGAAGCACAAAATGACATTATTCACATATTGTGCAAGATGGAGTTGATTTTTCCTCCAGCCTTTTTTGACATAATGATTCATTTGGTATTACATTTTCCAGAAGAAGCAATATTGGGTGGTCCGGTATTTATGAGGTGGATGTATCCTTTTGAAAGGTACATGAAAAAATTAAAGAATTATGTGGGAAATAAAGCTCGCCCTGAAGGGTCGATCGCCGAAGGCTATGTTGCAGATGAGGCTTTGACCTTTTGTTCAATGTATTTCAAAGACATTGAAACAATATTTAACCGTCTTGATAGAAATGAAGATGCAACCTATATCCCACGAAACCTTACAGTTTTCCAATCTCAATGTCGTCCACTCACAAAGGGAACTTTGAAGCCTCTCAATCATAACACTCGTGAAATAGCTGAGTGGTTCATAATTGAGAATTCTCCTGAAATTGAGCCTTATTTAGAGTAAGTTTATTCCCTTTTAATTAGAACATGTGTGGTTATTATAAGTCTTTTGTTATCAAGAATCCTAACACTATTCTAATTAATAGTGAACACCTACAAGATATTAGACAAAAATACACGGATGGTGATCATGATCGTTTGCATAGGAAAAAATTTCGTTCGTGGTTTCATAAGAAGGTAGCTTTGAACTTTCATTATATTAATGATATATTTTGTGAATCTAATACAGTTTTATGTATTTAGATATATGACTTGCACAAGCTTGGGTCTTTGGAAAATGGTGATGAATTGCAAGCTTTAGCGTCTGGGTCAGATCATTTGGCAACCTACTACCAAGGTTGTATAGTTAATGGTGTTCGATTTATTGCACACGACTGAGATAAAAAGTGCACCACACAGAATAGTGGAGTGTCTGTTGCTGGAACAGAATGTTTTAATTATTACGGCACACTTGAAGAAGTAATGACACTATCTTTCACTAGTGCATATCCAGTGGCATTATTTCGGTGCAAATGGTTTAATACAAATCCAAGAAGGAAGAAAACAATCATTGAAAATAATATCACCAGTGTAAACTTCAATGGTAAATGGTACAAAGATGAGCCGTATATACTTGCTAGCTAAGCTAAGCAAGTTTTCTATGTCGATGTTCTACTTAGAGGTCGTGATTGGAAAGTTGTAGAAGATGTGAATCATCGAAAATTTTGGGACATTAAGGACAATTTTGATGAGGTTAATGATGATATTGATGTTGTACATGAAACAAGCTCATCAAATTTTGTGTTAACTGTGGACCTCAGATAGTTGATTATGCAATCTGATCAACCTGCTGCATATGTTGGGGTTGATGAAGAAGGTGACGACGAAGGTGATATGCCAAAACATGAGGAAGTCGCAGATGCAGAGGATGAATTGCTAGTTGAGCTTTGTGAAGATGAAAATGTGTCTCCTATTACTGACGGAAATGATAGTGATTACTCTGTTTAGTTTTTTTATTTATAACAGAACTATATATTGAAATGTAATAAAGTTTTTTTGTAATTATTATTAATACGAATTGAATGTGATATTAACTAGTATACCTCCAATTTAATTTGATGTTAATTACTAACTAATAAATTTTAAACGGAAGTATAATGTCAGCTGATATAACAACCTATCACGGCGGAGATGGTGGTGGTCGAGACCCGCCAAATCCTTCTAGGGTATCGAGTCAGGTTAAATATTTCATATCAAAATTATTTTTGGAAATTATATTTTTAGAGAAATATAACAACAATACTAATACTGGTTATTGTTAATAAATTTTAAAGTCCCACCGACGAGAAAAAAAGGTCGTGGCCTTGCTAGTAATAATGTTCTTGAAGAACAAAGGAAAAAAGCCAGTAAACCATTGGATCTAGAGTATGATCCTGTGATGAACAAAGTGGTTGGGCAGGAGGACCAAGCTTTTATTCGCATGTTGAGCACTCAAGTTACAATTTTGTGTCTGGGACATTACTTGGATTTTTCTTATTTACCTCAACAGTTTAAGGATCAATTGCTTGATCGTATGACGATAAAAAATTACAAATCTTATGCTTTACATTATTTATTTACATTATTTACAAAGTCATCTAATTTTTTTTCTTAATGTAGTATTACTATAATATAGACATTTATCCACAATGTGAGTCATTTCTGGAAACTGTCTATAAGGAGATGGGCGAAAGATATCGCGAGAGAAAGAACATCAGACATAAACACTTCAAAAATCATTACGCTAGACCTGAAGATTGGGAGAATGTCCTCTCTAAGCCACTTGACCATTGCACTAAAAATACATGGAAGAATATTTGTGAGTTGTTTTTTAGCGAAAGATTTTTGGCTCACTCTGCTAAAAACCACGCAAACAGAAAACAAATAAAGTATGTAACAACACAAGGCACAAAATCGTTGGCAGCTAAGCGTCACGAATATATAAGTGAAGATGTTAATTTAATTTTATAAAATAACACATTCTAAAACATTTGTTTACATTTGTATAAGAGAACCCAGATGCGCATGTTGTTGATACTTGGAGGGATGTTCATATGAAAAAATCGACAAAAATTTTTGTCAACAAGGCAGCTCAACAATATTATGTAAGTGAACATTATTGTTTTTCTTGTTTCTAATGTTTTTAATTTTTGTTTATAATGTTTTCTTCATACAGGAAAAAATGGCGACGGAGCTTCAAAGGTCACAGCTTGATACGCAATCTCAACAACAGAGTGAGGGGTCTGGTAATGTATCTGGCGTCGATTCGTCCCCGGTCGATCAATATGAGATACTAGGTAATGTACTCGGCGAGAGATCTGACTACGAAAGAGGAGTGGGTTATAGGGTGAAAGGGAAAGCGAGAAAGACAACCTCCAGCTCTACAGATCAAAGCCAGTCCCAAGCACATACTGCTCCTACGCCTAATGAAGATATGACTACTACGGCTCTAATGATGAAGGCAATGCGTGAGAAGATTCAGATGGCGGTACCTCAGCAACTCAGTAATTTGTATGACTCACGGTTTGACAGTTTTCTGCAGAGGTATTTGCCATCACAATCTGAAGGTGGTACGTCTTCTTAGAGTAACACCGCCCATCCTGACCTTCATGCACAGCCACAGCAGCAGTACCAGCCTCCTCCACAGTATCTACCACATGTGACGTCGCAACAACCTCCGCAGTTTCAAAACCAGTACATGTTTGGACGCTCTTCCCAGTCTCCCCCACTATATTTTAACTTTACCGATTCTCAAGGATGATCGATGCTGCATCTGCTACATAATGTTAGGTATGGGGAGGTTGAAGGTTCGTCGCAGCAGCCATATGTTAGATATGGTGAGTTTGGGGGCGTATCGCAGCAACCTTTTTTATCCACCCCAATACAGCCATAGCCTTGGGATCAGTTTGGGGACCTCACACTTGGACGATCTTCACAGCAGCCTTATATTCCTTCACCGCCACAGACATAGCCGCTGCCCTCACCGCCATTGCCACCGTCACTGCCACAGCAAAATGTTGAAGATGAGGATAATTACAATATTAACCTTAATGATTTTATTTAGTTAATAATTTATGTATTTTGATTAAATTAACAGCGTATTTATTTTTAATGACAATTGCGATATTAGCTAGTTTGATAAATATCAAAATTATATATTAATTTTAATGTTAGTTATGTTTAAATTAATTAATTGGTTATTTTGTTATAATTTATTATGAATTATTTTTTAAAATATTTAAATTTAATAAATATTAATTAATTTAAAATTATTTATTAAAATATATAATAAAAACATTATTAGCGGCAGACCCTGCGGCTAATAATGTCGCCTCTGACACAGGTATTAACAGTGATTGTCCGCTGGTAATAATGTGTTATTAGTTGCGGGTGTGTCAGTCTGCCGCTAATAATACTTACTAGCGACCAATAATTCGCAGCGGAGCCCCGTCGCTAATACTAATTAGCAGCGAACCCAACCTATATTAGTGGCGGACCTTTCCGCCGCTAATAGCCTTAATTCTTCTTGTGACTGTATTTGAGTTGTAATGTATTATTGCGGGTCAAGCCCAATAACTTAGGCACATGATCTAATTGTAATAACCATAAACTTCTCACTATAAATAAGAGGAGATGAGATAGAAATGGGGAAGAGAAATTCATAATGTCGAAACTCCACTCCTGTACAAATAGTCCTTATGTAATGTAAAAGCGAAGGAGGACTGTAGAACAACCGGCGACGTAAGTTCAGCGAAAATTATGGTTCTTCAAGCTTAAATATTAATAAAAGTGACTAAATGAACGTAGCTCATTTTCTTGGGGCCGAACTACTATAAAATATGGTGTTATTTATTTTATTACATCTCTATTCTTGAATTCATGCTCTTATGTTCTCAAGTTGACGAAAAACGGTGTCAACAAATAAAAAAATAGATTTTTAAATTTTTATAATTAAAGAGACACAATTTGGTAGTTGTCAAAGTTCGAGTGGAAAAAGTTTTAATTATTTTATGCAAATTGTAACAGATGGCACGATCTGATAGTGTCACTAGTTCAGGGAGAAATTTTAACACACAGTATATTTTAGGAGGCATAATTTAGTAGTGTCAAAAGTTCAAGAACAAATTAAAGAATGTGTATAAAGTAAGAATGAAAGAGATAAGTATTACAATATACGTTATTCGAGGATTGTTTAAACTTTATATATATAGTAAGAATGAAAGATAAACATCGATCTTTCTTAAGATTACACAAAAATGAAGGATAAAACCTAATTGGTATCTATGTAAAGCATTATTATAAATGCTTTCATCCGTTTTATTGGTCAAACTAAAAAAAATAATGCTTATTTTTTTCCTCAAAATGGAAAAATAAAAATGGTACATTAAATTATGGCCACCTTCTAGTTAAGATTTGCGCTTGAGCAACAAGAATAGTCCAGCCGCAGTAGATTTATCGTCCGCAGATATTGGGGAACACCCTTCAATTTTCTTGGAGTAACGATTAAATAGCTGATCTATTATATTTTGATTATTATTATCATTAAAATGTTTGCTGATAATGCTCTCAAACCCAGCTCTGCATTGTTCTACAGTGATCATAGGACGAAAGGTTCGAGGTTGCAGTTCCAATCTTGATATTTCAAAACATCCATTTTTTTGTATAATCTTCTTGATCTCCTCAGGGGATGGGCTGAAAATGGGCAAGTTGAACGAGTCAAGCTTTCCATGGCTTATTATTCCCTGCAAAACCGATCATATAGATATATACTAATTAATGATGATGATGATGGCTAGGTCATGTGATATGTTGTCTCATTATTCAAACTAGGGCCATATCATTCTAGAAAGTACATTAATTGTTGACACAGATAATAAAAGAAAAAGCATAATTTGATAGATATATGACATTTAATGCACCCATCATCTAGATTAATACAATTTAATATGGAATCCTACATTTTGAATAGAGAATTTGTGAGGGGCTCCAACACTATAAATAGTTGGTGTACTGTTATCGATGTATTTTAATATTATGTCTTATATATTTGAATTTAATAAGTATTATGAAGTATTACTAACCAATTATAGGATAACTCATGCGATGTTAGGCACTTAAAAATGTCAAATAACAACATTGTTTTTAATATGAAAAATGTTAAGGGACACCACTGGTGCCAACAACACAAGAAGGTATCATACTGTTATTGGTACAATCCAATATCAAATGTCACATATTTGAATTATTGTGAGGTATCGCTAACCAACCATAGTTGCCACCTCATATTTGGGCAATTCAAAGTGTCAAATATCAACTCTCTTTGTAATATTCATATACTACTAAGCGCTATATGATGCAATTCAAAGTGTCAAATATCAACTCTCTTTGTAATATTCATATACTACTAAGCGCTATATGATGTCAAATGCATAACAATATATTCTTTCATTTTTAAGGTAAGTCATTAGCCATATCTACAAGATAAATTCTAACTGACATAAAAGTTAATAAGGCCATACCTCATTGGCCATATCTACAAGGGTAGATTCCAACGGTGCAAAAACAGGGCCGAGGGAGGATTGGGCAGGCGAACTCCCATCTTCCCTACCCGACATCAGAATCGCAAGCAGCCCGCCAGGAGCGAGCTCTTCCGATCGAGCATTGAAAAAACTCGCCATGTCCTCTTCATGCTGACGCCTATAGGCCTCGCCAACTTGCTCCGCGGCCTTAGCATAGAAAATCTTGCCCTTGTTAAACGCCGGCGAGCTAGAGTCTTCGACCTCCGCTGGAGTCTTCGACAGCCACTGCAACGCATGGGACGAGTAGGCGAGGTTCAACGATGCCCTGGGAAACAATCTCCGGTGGAAGGAGCCAGGCACACCGGCCGCGAAGTAAGTCCGGTCCTTGGGAAGGTTGGTGAATAGAATGTTGAAGTCGTTGGAGACGTGGTCACTGAAGAAGACATGGAATTCGGGGACATGGTCCTGGAAGGTTTTGGATACGGCTTCGATAATGGTGTCGACGGCGATGAAGGTGTTTGGGCCGGTGGAGCAGCCGAAGTCGACGATCCGGAATGAGCTTGATATGGGGCAGATCTTCTGTTTGTTGATCTCAAGGTTTTCGGTTATGGCGGCCACCAACAATGCCTTGGCGTTTTCAGCTGCTTCTTTCTGTAGATTAATCATACATAACATAAAAACCATGTACTCTAATGATCTTGTTATGTAATAATATTTGATGATATATATATATATACCTGTGGATTTGAGTTCTTGGCATAGCTGTATGGGCCATCTCCACCAGTCATAGGAAACGATTCTTCCATCTTCTGATACTGGAAAATGCTTCTGTGGTCTACTTTTTTCTGAAGAACAAGAAGCAATGAAAATAATTAAGCTCTGTTATTATAAAATTTTGAAACCTCAACTTCTCAATATATGGAATAGTATTGGGGGAAACAACGAGCAAATTAAGAATGACTTTTCCAGACCATACATTAAATGCAGGGACAAAAATCTACTATCTAATTTTTCGTCTGTTTTGAATGGTAAAAATATATATGGACAACCCTTGTTCGTTCTTATTTTTGCTATTTTGACGGAATAATATACATGTAATGACTTGCCTTTTTTGCAAATATTTAACGTGTTAAATATATGTGTGTGTATATATATATATATAAATGTTTGATAAATGTCAAAAAGGTCGTCATCATGTTGTAACGTAAAATGGCAATAAAGGGTAGGCATAGGCATCAGATCACTTTCAACGGTACTAATCTATACACGATACATCTTCTTTATTTTTTTTTCATTATTTTTTCAATATCATTTAAATATTATTATTTGTATTCATTAAAATACTAAAAAGAAATAATATATAATTAATATAGAAAATAATAATAATAATAAAACAATTTTAACTCAACCAAATAATTATCTCTGCAACTCAAATTTAAATCACCAATTGAGAGCTTACTTTTACCATTTTTCTTTATATTTTTAAAAATTAAATAGTTTACTTTATCACTTGTCAATTGTGAGTGCTATTATTTATCATCTTCTTTCAGAACAATAAAAATTATTACTGATAAAAATAAATAAATAAATCTAAGCTGGGTTATCATTGGAGATAGGCAAAAATTGAAAATTTAAATGTCAGATCTAGAAAGGTAGAATAGTATTTGACGATGGAAGAATTTGATATAATTATACTCTAGAAAATAGAACGCGCTGGTTTAGAAAATTTCAAACCTACTACTCTTTTTCTTTTATGAATTATGGGAGAAATTATTGTGTGGGATACGGGTAACACGTCTCTTCTTCTTGTTGAAAAAAATTATTAATATAATGAATAACAAAAATAGGAAAATAACAAAGGCACAACTCATATTATGATTATATATTATTAGGCAAAGATTACGATGTTTACATTTTCTTGTTAACACTGATGTTAACAAAAGTTAGTTTCGGCATGTAGATATAGTTATAAATTCTAATTTTTTATTATGAAAGTGTATATTGTAGGTTATTTAAAACATCGTACAAAGTTTCAATAAATTCTGAATAATTTATATTGCCAAAAATAATGTTCAAACAGTCGAATTTTCCACACATGCCTATTTTTTAGTGCACACGCGCAACAAGTTGTTTTAACCTTGTTTCGACACCGTAAATTATTCGAATTTTTTTAAACTTTGTGCAATATTCTAAATGACTACAATATACATTGTTATAATGAAAATTTTGAATTTATAACTATCCATATGCTAAAATAAATTTTTGTCAACACCGTAATCGTTCCATATATTATTATTACCACATGACCATTCAATACTCACAATGTTGATTATTAGCTTCCTTTGACAACTCTTTCAGCTTAATTATGACTCAATTTAAAACTAATTTGGTATTCAAATTCATTCTTTTAATCTAGTGTAATGTAATCAAAGGAATTTGAAGTTGTTTATTATTATTATTCACCTTGAACACGTAGCATTGTCAAGTGGGCCTTATAAGCCCTCAAGAGAGGTCAAGGCCCAGCAAATACTAAGCAGCCAAGGGCCTGGAGGCTCAAACCCGTCTTAGGTTCAACGATTGGCGAATAATTGTATAGTAAAGAGCCCGGACCTAAGACATAAGCTCAAACTAACTTTATGGACTCACCCAATCTCCAACCCTCCGGGGTTTAGATCATTGTGATAGACAGTCTATTCCAAGGGACGGATCCCACCATGTAGGATCCGGATGAAGTTTCTAGGTTCATCCTCTCGATCCAACGCTCTATCAGGATCTCTCCTTCAATCATTCATCGCTAGCTGATGTCCGTCTTGGTAAAAGAACATGAATCTTGGTCAATGAACCTAGACATTGGTAAACGAACCTGGACCATACGTTCGGATAAAACAAGCCCACTTCCTCTTATAGCTGACGTGTCACCGAGAAATTCGACAGTTGGTCTCTCTGACTAACTATTGCAAATTTTCTTAAGTGTGTGCAAGTGTACACAGTCATTAAACAAGTAATAAATTGATAAGAAAAGTACCGTCTCCACAAGGATTGTAAATTGGAAATTAATTCTCAAAACTAATTACTCGCAAATTGATTTCAATGAAAAAAAAAACAATAAGATAAAACTAAATTAATGAAAAGTAAATAAAACTAAATTAATGAAAAGTAAATAAAACTAACAAACAAAAACTAAGAGAAGAAACAAGCTAGAATTATTAAATTGTCCTAAAAATGCAATTATGGTAACAATGTTGTAGAGGAATGCTATAGCAACTGGGCAGAGTTGACTAGGAATTTAAATGTCATAATCCTTTTTCCAAAGTATTTATGGTTTGGTTCTTTAATCAATCAACATAATCCTATGCCTAATTAATTTCAAGAACACCAATATAAGTACAATTCCTCTAAGTCATACAAGGTGATTGTAATGCCCCAAATTCTCTAATGTGGCTTAGTAGCTGGATTAGGGGGCCGGGAGGACCATAATTTATTTAATATGTAATTATGTGATTATATGCATGATCATGTGAGTTATATTATTATATGATGATAATTGCATTCAAGCGGGCCCACTTCTTATAAGAATGGCATTTTCATAATTTTGGCCCGTTGAGGGCATAATTGTATATTTATGTGCATGTATGTGATAAATGGGTGAGACCACATTGTTATGTAATTACTTATGCAATTACTTTTCTCTGTCGCTAAGATGTCATAACAATCTACTAACTGGTCCTGATCTGCAAGAAGACTCAGAAACACTTTCCCAAAGCACCTGAAATATCTTTACCACCCAAGGACATTCCTGCCCCTAAGGCATTCCTTGACCTAAGAAAATCTCCACAAAGAAAAAATCACAATACCATCGTCCAAGACGATCACAAATCCCATTCAAATAAACCTTTGAATGCTCTATTCATTTGATTCACCAGGTCAACTCAATGTTAGCCAATTTTCCCTAAATCATAACTCAGCACTCCCAGTGCTCTTATCTGATACAAACACAATCTTTTATATAACTTCCTCTCTGGTCTCCAACTAGTCCTAACCAGATCCAAGATCCACCTTAGAGAGTTCCATCTCACTCAATATCTAAACCTCGAGTTCTTACAACCCTACTGAGTCATTCAAAACTGTAACGCCCCAACTCCAGGGACCGTTATGGTGTGCCTTGTAAACAATGCTAAACTCGCTGATCGAGTTATTGGGCCAAAATCGTGTAACTAAGTGTGATTAGCGGTTTAGGGATTAAAAATTTGGGTTAAGATGTAACGTTTCATTAGAACGTCTAATATATACGTTGGGATCCCAAAACTATAATTTCAGAGTCTATTACAAGAAAATATTTACATCAGGTCGTTCTATGCGGCAAAGCAGGGTTTAACCCTAGTTCCTTCTCAACCTCGGCCGTGGTTGACGAGCAGCTGCATATGTACACGTCATCACCTAAGCTCTCCAACTCAAGGATGGTCCAGCTTTCTTTTTCCTTTACCTGCACCACATAGCACCCGTGAGCCGAAGCCCAGCAAGAAAACACAATATAACATGATATAATATCAATAGTGATTGTACTAATTATTCAGGACCAACAGTCCAAACAAATAGGTGACTATCACAAGAAGTCACAAATATGGGGACAGCATCCTTTAGCCATGTGATGATAGGATCACCAGGGCTTAACAGATATCAAAAGTCACTAACATGGGAACAGCACCCTCTAGCCATGTGACGATAGGATCACCAGGGCTTAACAAATAAGTGCACATCTCATTAGCTTAAGCAGGATAAGTGCTTGGGGATTAGTCACCAACATAACCTTCCTCCCGACTCTAGAGTCGTAACTATGGAACAGCGTTCCCTAGCCATGTGACAAACAGTCACCGAGGCCATATGCCCTGGCTCTGAACAACTAGTCTCAGACTAGCCAAGCGCTTATAATTTCATCGACCTTATGGTCGGTCCAGCGTTAATACCCCATATGAGTCATTCTTGCTGGTATCGATTAGATCTAATCTTCATTTGGGTCGGCGTTCATGACGCTATGCCATTTCTGACTCTTAGGTCAGTAAAACACGACCAGTGTTCAACCCATTGTGAACTTGACTAGTAAATCACAGCTTCACAGATGGATCTAACAACATTGCCGACTCTGACTAATAAGTCAGTGTCATACACAAGTAAGCCATGCCACCAAACATATATCACATACCCAATATCCATAATCATGGCATTCAGCATGCTTACTTAACAAATACTAGTACAATTAGGATCATGCATAAACACAAAGGCTCAAGCTCTGAACATTCTCATACTCAGTATACAAAGCATGTCCTAATCACATGTTTCTTGTGCACTACATGCATTATATTTAACAATCCAACATGCACCAATAATAGCCATGCATGTCACATATACACAGGGTGCAATTTTCTTACATTGTTTTCTCACCTCAGATTCGAGCTAGAATGAATAGAAGAACAACCCTTGAGAACAATCAACTTTTAGTCCTTTAGCGGTCACCTAGTCATAACCAAATATAGGATACCATCAATAAAAATGATCAACATAGGTTCCCAAACCAATATCTAGCCTCCGGGACATCAATCCACACTTAACCGGGTAGTAGGATCGACCCCGAGGCCTAAAGCTAGCATCCCTAAGTCAAAAACCCATTTTTGACCAAAACTGCCTCTATGGGCCGCGGCCCTCCCTAGCCATGTCGCGGCTCACCTTCAGACAGAGGCTAAATCCTCCCCAGAAACATACACAGGCCGCGGCTCACCATAGCCAGGCCGCGGCCCTTTACGCACACCAGCAACCCACCAGCTTCCTTCCCCTGCGTTTCTCCTCAAAACCAAACCTTCAAACCAGTTCCAAACCTCATCCAAACACTCAATCCAACCCCTAAACATTACCTATATCAAACCCTCATCAAAACCCAAGTTAAACACCAACCAAACTTCCATTAATTCCAACTAACCACCAAAAAATCACAAGCTGAAACTTAAAAGAAAACAGAGTATAACAAGACTTTCATGGCTGAGTTTCCTTACCTCAAGCTTGATTTTCAATCCCCTTCAATGGCTGAATCAAATCCCTAAGCTCCCACCTTTGATCTCCTAGCTTAACTCCTCAATTTGAGCTCAAAACTCCAAAGAAAGAAAGAAGGAAAATGGTACACGGGAGAGAAAGGAGATAAGGATGATGCTCTGTTTTTGCTCTGAATTTTCACAGCCTTGAAGTCAATATAAATCCAATCCAAATGACCTAAATACCCCTAGGTCACTTAAGGTTCCTAAAGCCACCCCAAGGGCAAAATTGTCCTTTTCAACCTATACCATTAATTATAATTAACGCTCTCCAATTCCCACTATTCTCAATAATCTCAAACGCCAAGAAATCATATCCCATTATCCTTTAATTCCCGGTAATGTTCTAATCATCGAAATGATCCCGAGACTCACCCCGAGCCCCGAACTTAAGCTCGTAATGACTAGACCGAACACTTACATTTCATGATCGTCTCATGCCAAATAGCTCGAATCAATCCACCTTATAATGTGGATATATTAATTAATCACAAACATGCACCCAAAATACATAATTACGCCCACAGCGGCCAAATTACCAAAATACCCTTATAATCATAAATACACCCATATGCACGCATTTACCATCATATAATAATATAATTCACATAAACATGCATATGATCATTAAATAGCATCATAATTCAATTATGGCCCTCCCGGCCTCCTAATCAAGGTCCTAACCCTTATTAGGAAATTCGGGGCATTACAACTATCCCATCCTATAGAAATTTCGTCCTCAAAATTTACTCAAACAGCTCGGAATAAGAATTTCGTACAATTAACTCCAACTTCTCCAGATCGCTTCCTCGACCCCGCCATCTCTATAGCATTACCTTAACCTAAGGTACATTCTGTCCAGCAGAACCTTATTACTTCTGTCACAATCTGAACTGGTTATTCCTTACCGAAATGCTTAACTTTAACCTTCAAATTCTCATAACTCAACTCATAAATTCTCTTAACCCATGTTCACTGTATGGAAGTACATAACTCACTGTATACAACTGCTAGTACCAAAAGTAAAGCTGATTCAAAGTTAATCTATTCAGACCTATCCAGGACTCATCTGCCGAAATGAACTAGGGCTTAACTTGCCTTAATTCCTCACCCCTTTCCATGGTGATACTTTAAAGAAGATACATTCTCTTACCTGGAATTCCACATTCCTGCTTTTCAATTCTGTAAAACTTTTCCATTTATTCTGAGAAATGAGCAACCAAGCTTCAATCTCCAGCAATCTCATTAATCCCCTGAACCACCTCAGGATCCAGATATACATTAATGCATTCATCTTATAAGATGTTCCTCCAATAATAATTAGATAACTCTCTCTCTCTGATTTACCACCAGTCTGGGAGTAGTAATATGTACTGAATTTTATCTCTATTCTCATGGCCTTCTAACCCTTCCAAAACTTGGAAGTCACAGTAGAGTCTTCATATGATAAGATAGACCTTGCATTCACGAAGGCGCTCTATCCTTCTCACAAAGAGATTTGAATACTGATCAGCTGTACCATTCACTTATCCTTACTGATAAAATGAACTCACTTGGACTACTAGTCCACAATGACTCAATGCCAATTCATATTAATCCACTAACCTGGAAATCCCACCGCGAAACTCATCACGGTGCTCTCTTATTCCCACTATGATCCAAAGGCTATAATGGCCTTGCTGATTCCTGATTCTCTGTCTTGACCTGCTAACAGGTTAAGAACTTACCATACATTCCATTATATCCCTCTCCATCTCAAGCCATCAATATAAAGCTATCATATCTTGTTACATTCTCATGATACCTGAATAAAAAGAATAGAAGAATAACACAAGATTCATCCAAAATCCCCCAATTAATCTCAATATTCATCGGATTTCAAATCCGACCCTTATACCATAACAAATTCATATATGATACGGCATAATTTTTAGCTTATCCAGCTAAGACTTTCTATTCAATCTTTCCTTTTTATCTTCCTTGAGATAATGATCTCAAACAATAAACTGGCCACCTGGCCCACCAAAAACTCTACTCCATTTCTGGTCAAATCCTTTAATCAACATGTTGCATAAGCAATCACTTTTCTCTATTACTAGGATGTCATAACAATCCACTAATTGATCCTGGTCTATAAAAGACCCAGAACACTTTCCCAAGGCACCTGAAATATCTTTACCACCCATGGACACTCCTGTCCCCAAGGCACTCTTCATCCTTGGCAATTCTCCGCAGAGAAAATACCACAATACCATCGTCCAAGACGATCACAAATCCCATTCAAATAAACCGTTGAATGCTCCATTCATCTGATTCACAAACACTTAGCATTAAACCAATTCTCAAGATATATTCAGCACTCGCAGTGCTCTAATCTAATACCAACACAATCATTTATATAATTTCCTTTCTCTGATCTCTAACTGGTCCTAACCAGATCCAAGATCCACCTAGAAATACACTCAAAACCCCACAGACTAATCCAGTCTGTCCTGATCTTACTAACACAATCTGAGTGGTATCCACCATGCTAGCTAGGAGTTCCATGCACCTCCCTGCACAAAACTCGAGCTCTCACTACCGGTATCAAAAACATAAAGAACCATGTACCATACCAACTAACACAAGGCTTCCCGCTCTCAAGCCCAAGAATCACTATACTTTCCTTGTCATTCAAGATTGCTCTTTAATTACTTAACCAATCCAAACCTTGGATCAAACCAAAGCCTGTCATAACCAGCTTTACCAAAACCACTGATGAGTCCTTTCCATAACCCAACTCATCTCTTAAGTTGCCAATACCATATTGCATTTCCCGTCACAACATAACCATGTGATAGTCGTATCATCCTTATGCTTCCATGTATGCAATAAACTAAAGGACAGCATAGCACCAAAACCAATCAGCATAACTCAAAACTCAGAACTAGAAAACTAACCTGTCACCCCTGAGGAACTAGTCTCAGTCTCTGATCTCTAACTGCTCTGGAATAAACACTCGAGTTGGAATCGAGCTGTCTATCCCCTTTTTCTCATTCTTCTTCCGCATTGGGCAATTCTTCTTACGATGTCCAAATATCCTGCATGAGAAACATGCCCTTGCTCGACATACTCCAAGATGATGCCTCTTTCACCGAGTGCATATCGGATATGTCTTCCAGCCTTCCTTTTTACTTGCCCCAATAAGTGGAGATACCGCTATCTGATCTCCATGTTCCCTGGCACTCTTCTTCTCAACCATTATGCTTTCAACAGCAAGAGCCTTCTCTACCACCTGAGCATAGGTAGAGACTTCATGCACTGGGGCAACTCTAATGCCCTGAGCTATTCCAGAGTTCAATCCCTAAACAAACCTTTCCTTCCGGGCTATATCTGTGGGTACCATGTCAAAAGCAAACTTGGCCAACCCATCAAATTTAGTAACATATTCGGATACTGGTGCCTTTCCCTGAACGAGATTCAAAAACCCATTCATCTTAACAGTCTTGGCCACATCACAATAATATCTCTCATTGAACAGCTGCCTGAATTCTTTCCAATCCATCACAGCTATATCTCGTGTCTGGGACACTACCTCCCACCACGTCCGGGCATCATCCCGCAACACATATGTAGCACAGATCACCCTATCGTGACCCACCAGTCCCATACTATCAAGAATGGAACTAATCATGCCCATCCATTGCTCAGCTCTGAATGGATCTAGGCCTCCCTCGAAGACTGGAGGATAAAACTTCAGGAATATTCCACAAAGGAATTCCCATCCACTCTCAACCCTAGGCTGAGCTAAAGCTGATGCCACTCCTGGCATAGCAAAGAAAGAGGTGCTCCCCAACAGACTCCACTGTTGCTTCAAATACCTGATCTCTTCCTCTTGCCTCTGCAATCTTAATTGCAAATCTGTAAGTGTCTGCTGAAAATTCATAGGTGCAGACGAAGAACTGATACCCTGGCTGTAACTCCCAGTCCCTGTATAACCACCACCAGGCCTCATAATCTGCCTTGAATATAAACCTGCTGATTAAATCTGCAGTCAATAACTTGACCCATTAATCACAATAAGCATATCAAGGGCTTTCCCCCACGGGGTAAATCTTACCACACCACGATCATAAACCACTTGCAGTGCTACATACATGCCCATGGCATTCATACATTATTCATAATCACTGCTCTTCCATTACTCATACCATGCCTCCAAGTCCAGCATGCAAATATCACAATTATATATTCATGGAGCAGGCAATCATATGATCACAATCATATATATATATATTCACGGAGCATATAATCATATAGTCAAGTGCCAAGCTCTATCAGAATCTCATGCTCCCTAATACAATGTGCAGGCAAAGCATTTACATTCCATTTAAGCAGCTATGCACATAACTACAGAAATAGTTACCATTCCTTGAGTGAAGCTATCTTCAGTGATAAGTGTACATGCCCAGCTTGTCTTCTGGAACCGTAAACCTTGGCTCACTCTGATACAAAGTTGTAACGCCCCAACTCCAGGGACCATTACGGTGTGCCTTGTAAACAGTGTTAAACTCGTTAATCGAGTTATTTGGCCAAAATCGTGTAACTAGGTGTGATTAGCGGTTTAGGGATTAAAAATTTTGGTTAAGATGTAACGTTTCATTAGAACGTCTAATATATACGTTGGGATCCCAAAACTATAATTTCAGAGTCTATTACAAGAAAATATTTACATCAGGTCGTTCTATGCGACAAAACAGGGTTTAACCCTAGTTCCTTCTCAACCTCAGCCGTGGTGGACGAGCAGCTGCATATGTACACGTCATCACCTAAGCTCTCCAACTCAAGGATGGTCCAGCTTTCTTTTTCCTTTACCTGCACCACATAGCACCCGTGAGCCGAAGCCCAGCAAGAAAACACAATATAACATGATATAATATCAATAGTGATTGTACTAATTATTCAGGACCAACAGTCCAAACAAATAGGTGACTATCACAAGAAGTCACAAATATGGGGACAGCATCCTTTAGCCATGTGATGATAAGATCACCAGGGCTTAACAGATATCAAAAGTCACTAACATGGGAACAGCACCCTCTAGCCATGTGACGATAGGATCACCAGGGCTTAACAAATAAGTGCACATCTCATTAGCTTAAGTAGGATAAGTGCTTGGGGATTAGTCACCAACATAACCTTCCTCCCGACTCTAGAGTCGTAACTATGGAACAGCGTTCCCTAGCCATGTGACAAACAGTCACCGGGGCCATATGCCCTGGCTCTGAATAACTAGTCTCAGACTAGCCAAGCGCTTATAATTTCATCGACCTTATGGTCGGTCCAGCGTTAATACCCCAGATAAGGATGATGCTCTATTTTTGCTTTGAATTTTCACAGCCTTGAAGTCAATATAAATCCAATCCAAATGACCTAAATACCCCTAGGTCACTTAAGGTTCCTAAAGCCACCCCAAGGGCAAAATTGTCCTTTTCAACCTATACCGTTAATTATAATTAACGCTCTCCAATTCCCACTATTCTCAATAATCTCAAACGCCAAGAAATCATATCCCAATATCCTTTAATTCCCGGTAATGTTCTAATCATCGAAATGACCCCGAGACTCACCTCGAGCCCCGAACTTAAGCCCGTTATGACTAGACTGAACACTTACATTTCATGATCGTCTCATGCCGAATAGCTCGAACCAATCCACCTTATAATGTGGCTATATTAATTAATCACAAACATGCACCCAAAATACATATTTACGCCCACAGCGGCCAAATTACCAAAATACCCTTATAATCATAAATACACCCATATGCACGCATTTACCATCATATAATAATATAATTCACATAAACATGCATATGATCATTAAATATGGCCCTCCCGGCCTCCTAATCAAGGTCCTAACCCTTATTAGGAAATTCGGGGCATTACAAAAACAGTGCCCTAAAACCTGAATCTATTCCTGGTACCAATCCAATCACCATTCCATCTCCTTCACATAAAGGAACCCTGGCAGATCCCCTAGAAACACATCCAGAAATTCACGGACTAGTCCAGCCTGTCATGATCCCACTGGCACAACCTAAGTGGTATCCACTACACTAGCTAAGAGTTATATGCATCTCTCTGCCATAAAACTCTAGCTCTCAACACAGATGTCATCAGCATGTCCACTTTATGCCTCTATATATAAAACAAACAAAGGAACAACATGGCACCAGAACTAATCAGAATAACTCAAAACTCAGAACTAGAAAACTGACCTGCCACTCCTGAGGAACTAGTCTCAGATTCTGACTGCCTTGGAATGAACACTCGAGTTGGAACCGAGCTGTCTATCCTCTTTTTCTCATGCTCTCTTAGCCTTGGGCAATCCTTTTTAAAATGCCCAACCATGCCACATGCGAAACATGCCCTCGCTCGGCATTCTCCCAAATGATGCCTCTTGCACCGCGTGCATATTGGATGAGTCTTCCAGCTTTCATTATTACTTGTTCCAATAAGTGGAGATACCACTATTTGAGCTCTGTGCTTTCCAGCACTCTGCTATCCAATCTAATGTTCCGCACTCTCTACAGCAAGAACCTTCTCTACCACTTGAGCATAGGTAGAGACTTCATGCACTAGGGCAACTCTAATGCCCTGAACTATTCTAGGGTTCAACCCTTGGACAAACCTTTCCTTCCGAGCTACATCTATGGGTACCATGTCTAAAGAAAACTTGGTCAACCCATTAAATATGTTAGCATACTTGAAAACTGATGCCTTTCCCTGAAGAAGATTCAGAAACTCGTTCATCTTGGCAGTCTTGGCTGCATCACAATAATATCTTTCGTTGAACAGCTGCCTAAATTCTTTCCAATCCATCACAGCTGTGTCTCGTGTTTGGGATACTACTTCCCACCAAGTCTGGGCATCATCCCGCAATACATATGTCGCACAGATCACCCTGTCAAGAATGGAACTGATCATGCCCATCCATTGCTCAGCTCTAAATGGATCTAGGCCTCCCTCGAAAACTGGAGGGTAATACTCCTGGAATCTTCCACAGAGGAATTCCCATCTGCTCTCAACCCTAGGCTGAGCCAAAACTGGTGCCACTCCTGGCACAATATAGGAAGAGGTGCCCCCCAACAGATTCTGTTGTTGCCTCAGGCACCTGATCTCCTCCTCATGCCTCTGCAATCTCGATTGCAAATCTGTGACTATCTGTTGAAAACTCTGAGGAACAGATGAAGAACTGAACCCCTGGCTGTAACTTCCAGCCTCTATATAACCACCACCAGGCCTCATATCTGTCTTGGCTATAAACCTGCTCTGCAGTCAATAACTTGACCCATTAAACATGATGAGCATATCAAGAGTTTTCCCCCATGGGATCAATCTTACCACACCACATTCACAAATAACTTGCAGTGCTATAAACATTCCCATGGCATTCATACATCAATCAGAATCCCTACTCTTCCAACATTCACACCATGCCTCCTTTCCAGCATGCAAATATCACAATTGTGTAATCATGGAGCAGGTAATCAAATGATCATATTGATAGATATATTCACGGAGCATATAATCATAAAATCAAGAGCCATGCTCTATCAGAATCTCATGCTCCCTAATACAATGTCCAGGTAAAGCACTTACATTCTATTTAAGCAGCTAAACACACAACCATAGAAATAGTTACCATTCCTTGAGTGAAGCTATCTTCAGTGATGAGTGTACATGCCCAGCTTGTCTTTAGGAACACATAAGCCTTGGCATGCTCTGATACCAAAATTGCAGCACCGCAACTCTAGGGACCGCTACAGTGCACATAGCAAACAGTGCTAAACTCGCTAATCGAGTCATTTGGCCATAAACGTGTAACTAAGTATGATTAGCGGTTTAGGGATTAAAAACTTTGGTTAAGATATAACGTTTCATTAGAATGTTTACTATATACATTGGGATCCCGAAAATATAATTTCAGAGTCTATTACAGGAAAATATTTACAACAGGCCGATCTAAACGGCAAAACATGGTTTAACCCTAGTTCCTTTTTTAACCCTAGACCGTGAGGTGGTCGAGCAGCTGCATATGTACACGTCATCACCTAAGCTCTCCAACTTAAGGATGGTCCAGCTTCCTTTTGCCTTTACCTGCACCACAAAGCACCCGTGAGCCGAAGCCCAGCAAGAAAACTCAATATGCTCATGAACAATAATAACATGTCATCAAATCATAAGGCACACGCCTAGCAGATATAGCCCTAATCAGACAGGCAACAAATTCACGTAATGATGGGTATCCAGGATAAGAAATCCTACCCTCCTGAGTGGATGACTATCAAGTCAATCTCAATCAGATAGTGATTTAACACTAGTGGTTCCGATAACCATATCGGGCTGATAGCCCTAAGTAAAAGATAGATGACTGATAAGTCCATCTCAGTCAGATGACTAATAAGTCCATCTCAGAGGTCCCATACCCTCCTAGTCGTGTGACGATAGGGTCACTCGGGCTTAACTAATAAGTGAACCTTTCATGAGTTTGAACAGGATAGGTGTATGGTGACTGGTCACCAGCATAACCCTCCTCATGACCATAGAGTCATAACCTTGGACATCGTTCCCTAGCCATATGACAACAGTCACCGGGGCCATATGCCCTGGCTCTAAATAACTAGCCTTAGACTAGACAAGCGCTTATAAGTTCATCGACCTTAGGGTCGATCCAACGTTAATGCCTTAGAGCCATTCAACGCTGATATCGATTAGATTTAATCTTCATTTGGCTCGGTGTTCATGACACTATGCCATTTCTGACTCTTAGGTCAGTAAAACACGACCAGTGTTCAACCCATTGTGAACTTGACTAGTAAATCACAGCTTCACAAACGGATCTGACACCACTGCCGATTCTAACTAATAAGTCAGTGCTATACACAAGTAAGCAATGCCACCAAACATATATCACATATCCAATATCTTAATATAGGGCATTCAGCATGCTTACTTAACAAATACTAGTACAATTAGGATCATGCATAAACACAAAGGCACATGCTCTTAACATTCTCATACTCAGTATACAAAGCATGTCCTAATCACATGTTTCTCGTGAACTACATGCCTCACATATAAACATCCAACATGCATCAAGTACAACCATGCATGTCACATATACACAGGGTACAGTTTTCTTACACTGTTTTCTTACCTCAGATTCGAGCTAGAATAGATAAAGGAACGACCCTTGAGAACGATCAACTTTTAGTCCTTTAGCGGTCACCTAGTCATAACCAAAATATAGGATTCATCAATGAAAATGAAAACAAAGGTTCCCACACCAAAACCTAGCCTCCGAGACATAGAATCCCACTAAACCGGGTAATTGGATCGATCCCGAGGCCTAAGGCTTGAATCCCCAAGCTAAAAACCCATTTCTGGCCAAAAGTGACACTCTGGGCCGCGGCTCACCGCTCTAACAGAGGCATTTTCAACCCAGAAAACCACGCAGGTCGCGGCTCACCATAGCCAGGCCGCGGCTCATTATGCAAAACAGCAAGTATCAGCTTTTTTTCTCCCTTGCGTTTTCCTCGAAACAAAACCTTCAAACCAGTCCCAAACATCAACCTAACACCCAATTCAACCCCTAAACATCATCTACAACTCACCCTCATCAAAACCCAAGTTAAACATCAATCAAACTTCCATTAATTCCAACTATTTACCAAGAAATCACAAGCTGAAAGTTTAAAGCCAAAACAGAGTATACCACTAAAACTAATGGCTGAGACTTACCTCAAACTTGATTTTGAATCCCCTTCAATGGCTGAATCAAGTTCCTAAGCTCAAACTTTGATTTTCCTAGCTTAGTTCTTCAATTTGGCTTCAAAATTCCAAAGGGAGAAAGAGAGAAAATGGTGTACGGTAGAGGGAGAAGGATGAGGATGATGATGCTATGTTTGCTACAGCCTTTAAATGATACATATCCTTTGCCAAATGACCATATTGCCCCTAGGTCAAATAAAGGCTTCTAAAGTCATCCCAAGGGTAAAAATGTCCTTTCCCGCCTATCTCGTTAATTATAATTAACACCCTCCATTTCCCGTTATTCACAATAATCTCAAACACCATTAATTCTTATCTCGTTACCCTTTTAATTCCTGGCAACGTTCTAATCATTTAAACATCCCGAGACTCACCCCGAGCCCCGAACTCAATCCCGTTATGACTAGACCGAAAACTTGCATTTCCATGATCGTCTCATGCCGAATGGCTCGAACCAATCCACATATCATATGGTATTATTTATAATTCACCCCCATGCATAAAAATACACAATCACGCCCTCAACGGGCCAAATTACCAAAATGCCCTTCTAATTAAAATTGAGCCCATATGCATGCAGTCACCATCATATAATAATATAATTCACATAAACATGCATATAATCATTAAATATCATAATAAATCAATTATGGCCCTCTCGGCTTCCTAATCAAGGTCCTAAACCTTATTAAGAAATTTGGGGCGTTATATTTGATCACGCCTTTGGGATTCAATATTAATAATAGCACTAAGTGGACGTAGGTCATTACCATTCTTTGGGGCCAAACCACTATAAATCCTTGGTGTTTTCTTCTTTTCTGTTGGATTAACTTCTCAATTGTCATCATATCATTTGTCGTATATGACTTTGTGTCGTTGGCCAAATCGAGGGTCAACATTCTGGTGCTTTCATTGAGAGTTTGACGAAAAACTGTGAGAAAATATAATGGAGAAAACATCCAAGAAAACCGGAAAGGTTGCAGGCACTGCACCATCCCAATCTCCTCCCCCAACTGTGGCCAAGAATGAACCACATTTGGAGTTTGATGAGGAGGAATTAGATTCCGACACACTGAGGGCAACGCTAGAAGTGTTGCAGGATGAGTTGTCTAATCTAAGAGCCAATCAGGAGAATGATGCGGAGGCAATGGCACTGTAGCAAAGAGAAATAGAACGCCAGCACCAAGAGCTGAATGAGCGGCAGGCGAAAATGGATCGTCGGCAGAGGGATGCAATGGCCGCCGTTGAAGCAGCCATTCAACTAGCTAGGGGCAGGCTATGCCAACCTCCCAGCCAGATCAGCCACCTCAAAGAGGTCCCAATCCAAGCCTTCAAAGGACGGAGCAACCACATGTGGTTCGAGATGATGTCGCACCTAGGGATCCTGAGCAGCAGCCTCCATCTCAGGCTAGTCGAGGCAATCCCCAGTGCTCAAGGCAGAATAGGGCAAGGCAGCAGCCCCGTAGCCCTAGACGCCCCATGGATGAAGAGCCAAATCTATCGAGCAGGGGGCAGCATCCTTCTGCCTACAGGAGGAACAGCGAGTCAGGCTCTGCGATCAGGGGCCCCCCACGGCATAACAATGCACGGGGACCCAACGACCAACTCAGGCCTCCCCCTGACACTCGGGGAATGCCAGCTCGAAGAGGAAATAGCGTGAACAGCCGGTCACGCCGTAGTCAGCCGCAATTCAGAGACGGCCACGACTATAATGAAGCTGATTCTGGCATAAAAAACGTTGGTCAGAGAAATGAGGAAAGAGGTGGAGGCAGAAGCCCCCCACCTAGAGAAAATAGGCCAGCTAGCCACAACGCTGAGGGGCAACACAGGCAGCAAAACGTCTTTAGTTGACTAGGAGTCAGCGATCAGAGACCTAGAGACGATGATTTAAGGGACTTACTCAACGACCGCCGTGAGAAGCACGACGAGTACGCTCCCCCAGCACCAGTGGCCCCAGCAGTCCCAGAAGTTGTTCAGGCTCAGATTGATGCCCTGAACCAGGTGGTACAGTAACTGGTCGGGGGACGAATGTCCCACATTGAATACGATAGGAGGAGGGGCACCCCCTTTGTACAGAGGATTGCTGCGGCTGAAACCCCCAGTAAGTTCAAGATGCCAACATTGCCGAACTTTGATGGGTACGGGGACCCAGTATCTCACGTTTATAAGTTTGAGATACAAATGGATATACAGAAAGTGTCTGAAGATGCCCGCTGCAGGATCTTCCCAGAAACATTGTCTGATACCGCCCAGGAGTGGTTCTTTAAGTTCCCTCCTGCTAGTATAGTATCTTGGGAGATGTTCGTGAAGGAATTTTACGGGCAGTTTTATGCGGGTCACGTACACCCCACTGAGGCCAATCAGCTGGTCGAGATACGTCAGCAGGAAGGAGAGTCATTGAAAGACTATGTCCAATGCTTTATACAAGCAGCAGCTGGAGCCAAAACGGTGGGTGACGAAGGAAAGATGATGGCTATAACAGCTGGAGTCAGACAACGTACTCCCCTCTGGAACAGCCTGAGGAAGAATGGGGTAAGGAGTACCCAAGAGTTTTTGGATTGGGCTGATCGATATATCAAGCTCGAAGACGCAATTTCCAACGAAGGGAAATCGCCAACAAAAGATAAGGGGCCCAAGGAAGAACCCGCCAAAGTCACCAATGGGTTGGGGAAGTCCAATGGCAACGACAAAGGCAACGGGAATGGTAATGGTAGGAATGGTGGAAAACGGCAGAACAATGAACCCCCAGCTTCTGAGAGTAAACGCCCCAAAGGAAATCGATACGAGCTGAGATTCACCAACTACACGGCCCTCGTTGAAAGTCGAGCAGAAGTATATCAAGCGACCAACTCCAGCGTGCCTTACAAGCAACCTGCACCTATAAGGAAAGATATCTCAAAAAGAGATACAACGAAGTTCTATCGTTTTTACAACGATTACGAGCACGACACCAACGAATGCAACCAGTTGAAAGACGAGATTGAGTTCCTGATTAGGCAAGGACATTTAAGAAGATATGTGTTGCAGGAGGTTCTCAGCGAGAGGCTCAAGGTGGCAACGAGCAGGCGCCTGCATGCCAACGCTCACCACCTTTACAGCCAGCTCCTATGGCAGGCACTTTCCTCACCATCTATAGAGGCCCACATCTTGCAGGAGATAGTGGAAAGGCAAAGGAATGATATGCTCAAACCCTACGCCACGACCAAGACATCGAGATGATGAGTGTCGAGGATCAAGCACCAAAAAAGGCTTGAACAGATGAGGAATTGATAACCTTCTCTGAAGACGATGCCCAACACGTGCAATTCCCACACTCTGTTCCGCTAGTCGTGGACGTACAAATTGCCAACATGATGGTGAAGAGGGTATTGGTCGATACAGGAAGTTCAGTCAACATCCTGTACAAGTCTTCGCTGGAAAGAATGAAGTTGTCCGTCAAAGATCTGGAGCCATGCAACTAAACCATTTATGGTTTTTCCGGTGAAGGGCTCGCCCCAACAAGGTCGATTAGGCTTCCAGTTACAACAGACACTGTACTTGCTAATAGGACATTACTCACTACTTTCATAGTAGTTGATTGTCCATCAGCCGACAATGTTGTAATTGGAAGATCGATATTGGTCGACCTACGAGTCGTCACTTCAATATGGCACCTTGCCATGAAATTCCCAACAGACGCAGGGGTAGGATGCGTACTGGGAAATCAGCGGGAAGCAAAGGGAGTGCTACAACGCCTCGATCACCAAGGCAAAGAGGGGTGTATCGAGAGATATTCCCGAAAAAGAGTTGCAATTGGTAATTGATGCACATGCCCTTTCAGGTGATAATGTCACCAAATAAGGCGTTGCCCAAAGTGAGGATAGAGACTTGGATCCTTGCTTTGGGGATTTTGAGGAAGAAATAGAACCCATCGCGGACCTTGAAGAGGTCCAACTCGATGAAGAAAATCCGACCAGGGTTGTGAAAGTCGATAAATACTTAGAGACAACAACAAAACAAGCACTGGTGGGTTTTTAAGGAGGAACCAGGAAGTCTTTGTTTGGTCGCACAAATACATGGTCGGAATAGACCTTGTCGTCATCAGCCATGTCCTAAACATCGATAAGAGTTTTCCACCGGTGTAACAAAAAAGAAGGCTGCTCGATAAAGACAGATCAAAGGCCTTGAAAGAAGAAGTTGAAAAGCTAAAGGAGAATGGGTTCATCAGGGTGGCGTATCTATCGTGGGTCTCTAATCTCATGCTAGTTCCTAAGTCGAATGGAAAATGGCGAACATGAGTGGATTTTACATACCTCAATAAAGCATGCCTTAAAGATTGCTTCCCACTCCCTAGGATCGACCAGCTGGTCGATGCCACCACAGGGCATGAGATCCTCTCTTTTATGGATGCATACTCAGGATATAATCAGATTAGTATGCATCCCCCTGATGAGGATCACACTAGCTTTCGAACTGATACATGGCTCTATTGTTACAAAGTAATGCCTTTGGGTTTAAAAAACGCTGGTGCGACTTACCAGTGACTAGTCAACCACATGTTTAAAGAGCTGATCAGTACAAATATGGAGGTCTATGTCAACGACATGCTGGTCAAGTTGAACAAGGCAAAAGGGCATATAAAGTATTTGCAAGAATGCTTCAACGTCTTGAACAAATATCAGATGAAGTTGAATCCCCTTAAATGCTCATTTAGGGTAGGATCAGGGAAGTTCTTGGGATTTATATTCAACTCGAGAGGAATTGAAGCCAATCCTGAGAAAATTAAAGCCCTGATCAATATGAAATCGCCAGCAAAGATCAAGGACGTTCAAAGTTTAACAGGAAGGATTGCTACTCTCAGTAGATTCATTTCGAAGTCAACGGATAAGTGTGTTCCATTTTTTAATATACTTAGAGGCAACAAAAAGTATGAGTGGACAAGGGAATGCGAGTAGGCTTTTCAAGCATTAAAAGCTCATATGGCACAACCACTGGTCCTATCAAAACCAATAGATGGGGAAACTTTTTTCATCTACCTGGCGATCACGGAATATTTTGCTAGTGTCGTTTTAGTAAGGGAGGAAGAAGTTGTGCAGAAGGTTGTTTATTATGTAAGCAAGAGACTAATTGGAGCAGAACTACAATACCCACCTATTGAAAGGTTAGCCTATTGCTTAATTTTGGCCTCTAGGAAGCTGCGGCCTTACTTTCAAGCTCACCCCATCACAGTTTTGACCGACCAGCCTCTACGGCAAGTCCTGCAAAAACCAGAGGTTGCGGGTAGATTGTTAAAATGGGCAGTCGAACTTGGGCAGTTCGATATATCATACTTGCCACGAGCAGCGATAAAAGGGCAAGTCCTGGCTGACTTCATTGCAGAGTTCACTGAACTTACAGATAGCGAGCAGACTGAAGAGCCTAATGAGCCTGAGCCTCAAAACAAAGCTCCCTCATGGAAATTATTTACAGATGGTTCTTCTAACGAGTGCCACGCCGGAGCAAGAGTGATATTGATAATTCCGAAAGGGCATCGATTTCACTGCGCAATTAGGTTTGTTATCCAAAGAACAAGCATGGCTAACGTGGCAAACTTTTTAAGCACATGGCTTGTAGGAAAAACTTATACAGGATCTTTATTTATTTTCATGTATATCTAATATTAAACAAATTAATACAAGATAGCCTAAAACATATTTCTAAAATTGAATTCAAAGAGAAACAAATAATATAATACTTACAGTATACGCAGCGGAATTAAGAGTCCTTCCTTCAGTTTCTCTAACTCTTGTATCCTTTCTGTCGCAGAGTATTATCAAGAAACTAAACGATCTTCTATTTTCTTCACAATCTTCCAATGTATCCTTAGAACCACCTAGACTAGTGTGGGCAATTCTCAACACATGAGATAGATATAGAGAGAAGAAGAGAAAATAACAAAGTGGCTTAGAAAAGGACTTGTGTTTAGAGAGAATCTAAAACTATCAGAAAACCTGACTTATGACTTACAAACTTCTCACTAAGCACTCATTTTATAGACTCAATTAGGCCATTTAATTTAATTAAAAAATCAATAAAATAACAGCCATTTTGAAGCCCTAGGTCGAAATTATCATGGGCTATAGGCCCGTGAAATTTCCCATTTGATTATAAGCCCATTGGACTTAAAATCAAGGCCTGTGTTATTTTCTATTGATTTAATTAATTAAATAATTATTTAAATCCTTTATCAAATTAATTATTTATAATTTGAACCTTGATTTAAATTTATTTATTAATTTAGATACCAATTTATCTTAATTAATAAATCTGCCATAATTTCTCTTTTCTTCTCAAAATTACACAACTCTGTGAAACTATCCAAAATTGACCTAGTCAACTTTGATAATTCTAATTGATGATTAAATCAATTAATTGAGACTATCTAGATGATTTTATCCAAGGTACAATGGGGACCATGGGCCTATGAAATCAAGCTCCAATAAGTTATCATAAATTTAACAAATAAATTTACTAACTTATTAATTCCTCGTGACTTCACTATAGACTGGGAATTGCACTCTTGAATTCATAGAATGCTCTATAACAAATATAGATACGCTATTAATTATCCATTGTTACAACCATAATTGTCACACAATCCTATATAGATGGTCTACAATGAGACAGGACTAAAATACCGTTTTACCCCTCATTGTATTCTATCCTTAAAACACTTAGTACCTTGTAAATGATATTTCAGTAAACTAATTTAATTACTGAAATGAGATCTCTATCATTTAACACCTTGAACCAAACTAAAAGGAAACCATCATTTCACTTCTTCATCAAAAGCTATATATGTTCATATCTATGATTAACACTCCCACTCAATTATACTACCGAGTTCCCAAGATGTGAGTATGGGCTAGTCCGTAGGGTAAGCTGGTAACGAACAAGTCAAAGAACTTAAATAATACAATCAGTTAGAATACTAACCACTCATAATTGAGATTGAATTGACCTATGGTCAACTATATGATATGACTAGAATAGATAATAACGGTATGTTTACTTATCTTATCAACTGTCAATATCGGTCCTGTCCGATGTAACATATACATCCGATCTTATCTACTTTGCTAATGTTCAGGAAAGAACATACCACTGTAATGTGTAAGTAGATCATATCGTAGATTGGCAAGTCAGTGTAAATCCGGTGCATTGACTAATCTTAGGACTAACTTATTTTGAACATATAATCATATTTATATTCCACTATGATTACGCCACTATAAATAAGTTAGCTATATGCTCAAGATTTAATAGAAGTTTATATTAAACAAATAATCATGAAAATAAAACATGTGAGCAAAGTGATTGACTAAGTCAAAAAATGATTTCTATTCTTTTATTGATAGTAAAATAAGATTACAAAGAATTTGGGTTTTAATTAGGGCATAAAACCCCAACAGTGGCTAACACCTGGCAGAAGGTCCGTTCGACCATCGACCAGGGAGAGCCTCATGGCGAAACATTTGAACTTTATATATGACCAGCTTGGTCGTATACTGGACATATTTGGAGAAAATCTTATGCAGTTATGATCACATCTGAGATTATGTCCCATGTTTTCTTGAATATCCGATTAATTAGGAAATCATATATGTAATTGATTCATGTAATCTTCCTTGAGCCTATAAATAATAAGAAATAGCTCAAGGAAAGGATGGACTTTTTTGGCTCATTTTTGAGTTCATTCTTTACAAGAGAATTAGAACGATCATTGTATGCATGACCTCTTTAAGGTTTGTGAAACTCGGAGAACCCTAGTTCTTTGATCACTCCTTTGAGATTCAATATTAATAATAGCTTAAGTGGATGTAGGTCATTACCAATTCTTGGGGCCGAACCACTATAATTTACTGTGTTCTTTACTGTTTTTGTCATTAAATCGATTCCAACACATCCATCCACATCAAGCATTTGACTCCGAGTCAGTTGACCAAATGGAGGGTCAACATTCTGGTGCTTTCGTTGAGAGCTTGATACGAAATTGTTGGAGCACTGATGGTGAAAACAACAAAGAAGACTGGGCAAGCGGCTGGCGCTGCACCATCTCAACCTCCTCCTCCCCCAAACATGGCTGAAAATGAGCCACACTTGGAATTAGATGAGGAGCAACTGGACTCTGAAATGCTGAGGAATACCCTGGGGGTATTGCAAGATGAACTGGCCAATCTGAAGGCCAGTCAAGAAAGTGTTGTGGAGATTATGGCGCGATAGCAGCAAGAGATACAGCGACAGCGCCAGGAACTAAGCAAAAGACAGGCGGAGATGGACCGTCGTTAGAGGGAGGCCATGGCAGCCCTCGAAGCAGCCCTACAGTTGGCTAGAAGTCAGGCTGTACCTGCCTCACAGCCAGATCAACCCTCAAATGGGCCACCCCAAAAGGGTCCCAATCCTAGCCCACCAATCCAGCCAACAAGCACTCAAAGGCCCGAGCAGCCACCTGTGCCTCAAGATGATGTCTCATCAAGGGATCCTGAGATATAGCCTCCATCCCAGGCTGGTCGAGGCAATCCCCCATAGCCAAAGCAGAATAGGGCCAGGCAGCAGCCCCGTAGTCCTAAACGACATGGGGGTGAAGAGCCAAACCCACTGAGTAGGGGGCAACATCCTTCTTGTAACAGAAGGAACTCAAGGATAAGCTTTGCGGTCTGGGGCCCCCCACGGCATGATAATGCACGGGGACCTCCCGACCAACGCAGGCCACCCTCTAACGCTCGGAAAGTTCCAGTCCGAGGAGGCAACCAAGGGGACAGTCGGTCTCACCATAGCCAATCGAGGTTCAGAGATGGCCATGGTTATAATGAGGCCGACTCAGGCAGAAGAAATGTCGGTCGGAGAAATGAAGAGAGAGGTGGGGGCAGAAGCCCACCACCTAGCGAAGACCTACCAAAGAGACGTAACGCTGGGGGGCAGCCAAGACAAAACAACGTCTTTAACCATCTCGGAGCAAGCGAGCAACGGCGAAGAGATGAAGACGTAAGGGACGTCCTCAATGACCACTGGGAAAGGCACGATGAATACATCCCCCCAGCAGCAGAGATCCCAGCGATTCCTGAAGCCGTGTAAGCCCAGATTAACGCCCTGAACCAGGCAGTACAACAGCTGGTCGGGGGAAGAATGTCTCATATCGAGTACGACAGGAGAAGAGGCACTCCTTTCGTTCAAAGGATAGTTGTAGCAGAAACTCCTAGCAAGTTTAAGATGCCCACGCTTACGAACTTTGACGGGTATGGTGACCCAGTATCTCATGTCAACAAGTTTGAGATACAGATGGACATTCAAAAAGTGTCCGAAGATGCTCAGTGCAGGATCTTTCCTACAACACTTTCCGATGTTGCACAGGAATGGTTTTTCAAATTCCCTCCTGCAAGTATCATTTCTTGGGAGATGTTCGTAAAGGAATTTTACGGACAATTCTATGTGGGTCGTGTGCACCCAACTGAGGCATGGAATCACAAAGAGATTTTCTTCAGTTGCGCGTCCACAGGAAAATGGGCAAGTCGAAGCAGTAAATAAAACACTAAAGGATACCCTGAAGAAAAGACTCGAAGAAGCTAAAGGAGCATGGCTAGAACAGCTGTTTGAAGTGCTTTGGTTGTATAGAACTTCTCATCAAACAGCAACAGGTCATACACCATTTTCCTTAGCATACGGGTATGAGGCTATGTTGCCAGTTGAGTTAGATCCGCCCTCACATCGAAAAATCACATATGACCAAGACCAAAATAGCCAACTGTTGATGGAGTCCCTAGACTCAGTTGAGGAGAAAAGAGAACAAGCCCAACTCTGAGTAGCTGTGTACCAGCAAAAAGTCGCCCGGTATTTTAACTCTAAAGTGAAATAAAGGAAGTTCAACATTGAAGACTTAGTACTTCGAAGAGTTTTCTTAAACACCCGCGACTCGGTCGTAGGAGTACTCGAACCAAACTGGGAAGGACCTTATTATATTGAAGAAGTCCTTCACCCAGGCACCTACAAACTTGCACACTTAAATGGAGATCTCATTCCGTGCTATTGGAATGGAGAACACATGTGCAAGTACTATCAATAAACAGTCCTTCTTAAAGAACTGGCTTGTATTAATTTTTATTCTTACAAGTTGTGAAAAAGGGTTAGTCATGTTAAGTGACTGATCGCTTATAAGTGTATGATCTTTTGAAGATCACTCGTAAAGACATGTTTAGTCCATTTTAATACGATAACTATAAGGGAATGTGCGCACCCAGTCATTCTTGCCAAACCTTTGTAATTTATTACAAGTATTTGTTCATTACGTGTGTTGTTTTGCTGTATTCTACATTTTACAAGTTATACCGAGCAGCAAGGTTCGTACAAGTCATGGTCAAGGCAAGTGACCAAGGACCTAAAGCTCCTCAGTTACTTGGGAGGCATATAAGGTACACCGATAGCAAAGCATACCAAGAGGTATGTAAACACACGAACAAAATAAGTGAAAGCATATTACGGTACTTAGAGTATTTTTCAAATTTTATATTTTGAAAGATCAAGCCAAAGTACTATGCTAGGTTCGGTCATGCGAACAGATATTAAAATAAAGAGAAAATATTATAATGTCAAAAGGAATTCGTTTACACCGCGAGCAGTGCTGCTCGGATGTAACTGTTTAAATAAAAGAAAAATGGCTTCCCTTGCAGCAATAAAAGTAAATTGTCTTTACAATACGATCTATGGGTCGTATAATTAAGATAAAAGAAAAAAATTTAAGGAGCTGGAGGGTCTTGAGGAGTGCCTTGGTCGACAGATGGACCAGCTTCAGCGTATGCACCATCTATTCCACCTGCCAGGGAGATCTCTGGGGAAGCAGGCACTTCAGCCTTCTCTTCTTCTTCAAGACGGATGGCACACTGTGCCCTCAGAGTCCTCCTCAAACATTCGGATAGGTAGCTGAAGTTAGCCTCCCGGTTATGCTTCCAGAACTCGTAGAAGCAGAGGTTAGTGGCCTCGTTGTACTTCTCCAAGTTCTTAGCTCCAGCAGACTTAAGGTCTTCCACTTGTTTTCCGAGTGCCTCCGCCTCCTACCTGCTGGCGATCAGGTCAAGCTCGAGTTGTACAGCTTGTTGATAGTTAAGCTTGGAACTTTCCCTGAACTTCTCCCTAGATTCATTGGACTTCCTCAGGGTGTCCCGGGCTTCCAGCAGCTCCTTGGTCAAAGTAGCTTTGTCCTCGAGCAAGTCATCCCTTTGTTTGGACAGCCCCTTATTCTCCCTGAGCAGCTCGCCATTCTGCTTGGTAAGCTCATTATTTTTATCTTCGAGCTCTTGCTTAGCCTCGGCGAGCCTGGTATCGAAGTTCCTGCCCTGAGACACCAACGCCTCAGCACGGTGCCAGCCAGCAATTATGGTCAACCGTCCCTGAAATCAGCAAGAAAAAGATAAAGTAAAGGCAGGGAATCGAAAATAAATGTTACATCAGCAGGAGCTTTTACTTACACTAGCTATCTCATTCAGCCCTCTGCTGAGAAACTGATCGGCCTCCACAGAAGCAGTGCCAGTAATGGAAACTTGGCTGCATTTATGCTTGTAGATTCTCTCCCTAGCAGAGCTAACCACAAGGCTGGACAGGGAGCCTTCAGGCTGAGTGTACGACGTTTCCCTGCTAGGAGCTCTAGGAGAAGGCTGTTGGTCAGCAGGAGTGAAAGTTGGCTGCTCGGGAGGAGTTGAGGTTGGAGAGTTCTCCGTCGAAGGGACAGTGGCTGGAGGATCGTCAGTTCAGGCCTTCTTCGAGGCAGTCTTGCTACTCTCCTCTCGAGCCCTCTTGCTGTCTTTCTTTTGGCCAGAAGAGACAACAGCAGCCCTGTAATGCTCGAAGATTTCCTCAGAAGCCATATCTGCACAAAAGGAAACAACACGAGCAGTAAGACTAAATGATTGCGCAAGGCAAAAGAATGAAAGTAAAAAGATTACAAGTAAAGTACTCGCACTACAACTACTTCTCGCTACACTATTGACTCTACTAGTCATACACTCACTCTCTGGCACGAAGAAGTCTGGCCCTAGATTTGGAGTATATGTAAATTTGCCGTCCCCGTAAAACAAGTGACAGGGAATTGGCAAGCTATTTAAAAGTGAAATGACACTATCATTTTCGTCTGAGGACTCATTCAAGTCTATGACAGTCTCTGCTGCCTTTTGTTTCCCCTTCCCTTGGGGAGGAGGAGGCCTTTTTGCTAAGGGGGCACCAGTAGGTTCCCTGATCGTAACCCCAGTCGACCTCCTTCGAGGAGGAGACGCTGGGGGTTGCTGCTCGGGATGCCCCTCGGCAGGGGCATTAGCCGCCGTGGTTTCCCTCGTTTCCTGATGAAGGGTTAGGAGGCCAGATAGCCTCAAGTTCTCATCAGTGACCAGAGACTTAACGTTCTTTTCAGCATCAGTCATTCTGGCCAGTGTGTTGGCCCTCAACACCATGTGTGGTGTTGGGTTTGGGTGTAACCATGGTCCTAAAAAGCATAAGATATTTTAGAGGAGTGCAAGGAGAATCGCTAAATAAAAACAGCGACCAGTAGAAAAAGGACATGTACATCCTCGAGCGAAGGCCAGGTTGTTTGTAGTCATGTCAGGGGTGAAGAAATACTCCTGATTGTATTTCCCCACATTGGAGATATGGGTGGTGTCACTCAGGAATGTTTGGGTTGTTTCCTGGTGACAAAAATGAAAAAAGCCTGTCTCGGACTGTTGGGGGTTGGATTTAAGGTCAAAAAGGAAGTTGACCTCGTGAGGAGTAGGCTCTAGCCATTTTTTGAGTTTGTAAAGGATATAAAGTGCAGCGAGCATTCTATATCCGTTGGGAGTAATTTGAAAGGGGGCGACACCGAAGTAATTCGCCACCCCCTGATAAAAAGGATGAAGAGGAAGGGTAGCCCCCGCCTCTATATGATACCTCAACCAGGCACTGTAAGCGCCTCCGGGCAAGTTATCCCTCTGATCCGCAGTGGGGATCTTGAGATTGACCCTAGTGAGGGGATACTTTCTGAGATAATTAGCCAGCATTATGGGAGTCACCTGGCTGGGAAGAGAAAGGTACCACTCGACATCAGGAAGGGTTGAATACCGAGGGCAAGCCCTGACCTGAATACGAGGGTCCGGGGCAATGTTTTCTCGACCGCTGGTCAAGGGAACCCGAGCCTGTGAATCAGGCTGGGCAGGAGGATTTGGATTGGCTTCGGGATTTGATTTCTTTTGGCCAAGAGTTTTAGAACGGGCCATTCTGGACGATGATGGTTGAAGTCTGGAGGAAGAGAGTCTTGAAAATGGAATTTCGTGAACGCGTTGAGCAGACTGTACTTCACCTTCAAGCAGTTGCGCAAGAAGATCGTCTTCGATAGGGCGCTCACCTCCCCACAAATCTGGCATTAAAATCTGCGGACCGAAAAATGGGGAGGTGAGGATGGAGAGTCTAGAAAGATGGTTAGAATAACGCTGGTCGTGTATAAAAGTCAAACTTTTATACAACAACATTCTAACAAAAACCAAAGTTTTCCACACGAACAGTTTGAAAAACATATCAAAAAGTGAAAGCAAAAATTTTTTTCTCGAAAAAGCATTTTCAACTCCTTTAAGGCGGGGAAAACTCAGTTTTTCAACTAGCATAAAAATCAAATTTTTACTTCGGTTTTACGTCCTAAATTAATGATCTAGGCTATCAAATTGATATACAACTCCTAAATGGCAAAGATACACCATCCTAGCTAGCATCACTCAATAAATCCCCTATTTTTCATGCATTTCTACTCAAGAACACAGGCAATAGCAGAACCTAGGAGTTAACTCGCAACGTCATGCATAACGAAAACAAAAAAGCAGAAAAGTTTTGAAACGTACCGAAGCAAAGATTACGGAGGCGAACAACAGCTGGTGGTTCTTGGAGCGCTGAAGGATGGTCTTCAGAAAGAACAAAGGTTCTGGTTTAGGGTTTCTTTTTAAAGAAATGGCTTGCGTGAAAAGAAAAAGGAGGCTCTGAGGGGGCTATATATATTTTTTGTCTGTGGCATAAAAAAAAAAAGAGGTAATCATCAGTTTCCTCTTTTCGAAGCATGGGGAAAGGTGATAGCCGTCAAATGGATTGCTTGGGAACCGAAAAGTCGTGATTAGATAGAGGTAGGTTGTTTTTTCCAAGAATGCACGAACTACTCTGAAAAATTGGGTGGGATAACAGAAGAGTCATTTGCCTTAAAGTTCATTTATTACTGGTCATAATAAATAAACTTGGGGGGCAAATGTTATCCAAAGAACAGGCACGGCTGACATGGAAAACTTTTTGAGCACGTGGCTAACACCTGGCAGAAGGTCCGTTCGACCATCGACCAGGGAGAGTCTCATGGAGAAACATTTGAACTTTATATACGACTAGCTTGGTCGTATACTGGATATATTTGGAGAAAATCTTATGCAGTTATGATCACATCTGAGATTATCTCCCATGATTTCTTGAATATCCGATTAATTAGGAAATCATATCTGTATCTGATTCATGTAATTTTCCTTAAGCCTATAAATAATAAGAAATAGCTCAAGGAAAGGGGGGACTTTTTTGGCTCATTTTTTAGTTCATACTTTACAAGAGAATTAGAACGATCATTGTATGTGTGACCTCTTTAAGGTTTGTGAAACTCGGAGAACCCTAGTTCTTTGATAACTCCTTTGAGATTCAATATTAATAATAGCTTAAGTGGATGTAGGTCATTACCAATTCTTGGGGCCGAACCACTATAATTTACTGTGTTCTTTACTGTTTTTGTCATTAAATTGATTCCAACACATCCATCCACATCAAGCATTTGACTCCGAGTCAGTTGACCAAATCAAGGGTCAACAAGGTTTGACTTCACTGCTTCTAACAACGAAGCTGAGTATGAAGCATTACTCGCTGGGTTGCGGTTAGCCAGGGACATGAATATAAAGGTGCTCGACATCTACAGTGATTCTCAGCTGGTGGTGAATCAAGTCAGGGGAGAATACCAGACACGAGGGTTAAAGATGGTTGCCTATTTAAACAAAACAAAAGACCTATTGGCTCAGTTCGACAAATACACATTCTAGCAAGTACCTCACGACCAGAATTCCAACACTGATGCTTTGGCCAAGCTGGAAAGTGGGAAGGATGCTGATACTCTAAATATAGTACCGGTTGAGCGGCTATCTATGCCAAGCAACCGAGCTCAGGAGACCACTATGGTGATCCAGATGGCAGATACATGGATGGCACCATATACAGAGTATCTTACGCAAGGCGTGTTACCAATGGATAGAAACAAAGCCAGGACCCTTCAGCGGCAGGCTGCTAGGTATATCCTGGTCGATGGTGTAGAGTCCAAGAACTTTACTTAGCTAATTATTTAGTAGTATTATAGTATGTATAGTGTTATCTTTGTAACTGTGGATTTTTGGTTCAGACCGGGAATTATTTGGACACTCATAGTAGTACTTATAGATTTTCTAAGTTTAACCTATAGTTTAAGAATATTAAGTATAACCTAAGGTTTGATTATATGACTGATATTAAGGATAATATTTGTTATACTATAAGGTTTAGATGAGGACCAATAGGATTTTAAGCACATGTTATGAATGGGTGATTAAGGATTAAGTATTTTGAGGATTTAATTTAATAAGGAGTAAAGTTTGAATGCAATAGGGTCAGTCAGCAGCTTTGAATACGTTGAGGGCTTAGTCAAGGTTGTTTACTCCATTCAAACTTAGCTAAAAATGTGTAATTTCGTGTTTAAATATTCAGCGTGTGCCGATATATCGCAGCTATAGGGGGCGATATATCGCAGCACGTAGATACGGAAAACACGAAACGATGCACGGTCGCCTCGGGCATACTGGCCCAGGAGATATATCGCCTACAGGGGGCGATATATCGCCTCCTTCAGCATAATTCAAATGTTTTTGAATTCTTTTTCCTTTCAGCCATTCAACTTCTTCATAAATCCAGCATCTTTTGAACGAGTCTTCAGCCTCTGCTGAACGATTATTCAAATTATTTTCACCTAAAAAGCTATTATTTTTATTCAAGTAAAATTAAGATTCCTTCATTCCCAAACTCTATAAATAGGACCTAGTACCCAGCCATTATTCACCTTTTACTCTAAGTTCAGAAGCTGCAAGTGCTAGGAGAGTGTGAGAGTTAAACACTTGGGTGGGGAAATCATAAGCTTAATCATCTTAAGCTTATCAAACACTTTGGGAAGTAAGATTTCATAGTATTTCGGTTCGAGGGTTAGATTGATCTACAAGTCCTCAAGGTATTCAACACACTCTAGTTCATTGGTTTTATGTTATGTTTCCCTTCTCTTAGTCTTCTACTCAGTCTTCTAACCTCATTCTTATCTTGGTTAGGGAATCTAAGTTCTTGAGCACATAAGTTTTGGTAAGTGTGACTTTCAATGGTTTAGTCTTTCCATTCCTTTCATTTCATTTCTTTTTCTTCATTAGACTCACCCTGTTATATATGGTTTTAGGAGTGTTCCAAAAAGTCCCAACTCTGTCCTCTTATCCCGGTAACTTTGGTAAGGAAAATAGGATAGAATCTATATGTTATATGCTTATGTTATACTATGTTCTATGCTATAAAATATGTTATGAAATGTATGTATGTATGTAGGCTTGGGCATATGACCCATATGACTAACAAGACCCCAAATGGGTTATGGGCATATGACCTACTTAGCTAGTAGGACCCCACTAATCCCATGGGCATATGACTTGTTTAGTCTATGGGACCCCAAGTAATAATGGTCATTATAATAAGTGTATGTAATAAGTGTTATGATATGTCTTTATGTTTATTATGAAATTTTATGTTTATGACTATGTGTTAGATTTTCCTTGCTGGGCATTAGGCTCATTCCTTTTTGTTTTATGTGCAGGAAAATAGCTTTAGAGGCGGTAAGATTCGTAGACACTTAGAGAATGTGTATCGATGATGAATGGAGTCAAGGAGTCGAGAGTTCGATTTCTCGAGGATGTAGTCTTGTTTTACTTTTTTATGGTTTTACAAGTATTTTCCGCACTTTCTATGTAATTCCTTTTTACATTAAGTTATGTTTTGTTTTAAAGACAATGGGTACCCATATCCTACTTATTTTATGAAAGTAACTTTTGTTTCTACAAGTTTCTAATAAATTTATGGTATTTTCGCAAATGTAAGTCTTATTAAGGTTTGTATGTATAGTTTCATTAATGGTCCTAAAGTCTAGAGTAGTGGGTCATAAGCCTGAACCAACTTCATGGACTCGCCCAATCTTCACCCTCTGGGGTTTAGATCATTGTGATAGATAGTCTATTCCATGAGATGGATCCCACCATGTGGGATCCGGATGAAGTTTCCAGGTTCATCCTCTCGATCCAACGCACTATCAAGATCTCCCCTTCGATCATTCATCGCTAGATGATGTCCGTCTTGGTAAAAGAACATGAATCTTGGTCAATGAACCTACACATTGGTAAACGAACTTGGACCATAGGTCCGGATAAAACAAGCCCACTTCCTCTTACAGCTGAAGTGTCACCGAGAAATTCGACAGTTGGTCTCTCTGACTAACTATTATGAATTTTCTTACGTGTGTGCAAGTGTACACAGTCGTCAAACAAGTAATAAAGTTATAAGAAAAGTATCGTCTCCACAGGGATTGTAAATTGGTAATTAATTCTCAAAACTAATTACTCGCAAATTGATTTCAATGGAAATAAAACAATGAGATAAAACTAAATTAATGAAAAGTAAATAAAACTAAATTAATGAAAAGTAAATGAAACTATAAACAAAAACTAAGAGAAGAAACAAGCTAGAATTATTAAATTGTCCTAAAAATGCAATTATGGTAAAATGATGCAGAGGAATGCTATAGCAGCTGGGCAGAGTTGCTAGGAATTTAAATGTCAGAATCATTTTTCTAAAGTATTTATGGTTTGGTTCTTTAATCAGTTAACATATTCATATGCCTAATTAATTTCAAGAACACCAATATATAAGTACAATTCCTCTAAGTCATACAAGGTGATTGTAATGCCTCAAATTCCCTAATGTGGCTTAGTGCCTGGATTAAGGGGTCAGGAGGGCAATAATTGATTTAATATGTAATTATATGCATGATCATGTGAGTTATATGATTATATGATGATAATTTCATGCATGTTCACTTCTTATAAGAATGGAATTTTCATAATTTTGGCCTGTTGAGGGCATAATTGTATATTTATGTGCATGTATGTGATATATGGGTAAGACCACATTGTTATGTATGTTTGAGCCATTCGACATGAGACGATCCTAGGATGCAAGTTAGCGGTTTGGTTATAACGGAGTTAATTACCGGGCTCGGGGTGAGCCTAGGGTTATTTGATGCTTAGTACATTACTGGAAAAGAGCGGGTAATGGGATATCAGGAATAACAGGAATTGGAAGACGTTAATTATGATTAACGGGATAGGTGGGAAATGAACATTTTTCCCTTGCTTAGCTTTGAAGATTTTAAATGGCCCTAGGGGCAATTTGGTCATTTAGACCATTAGATAAGTTCAGCCAAGGGAAGGTTGTGGAATACACTAAGGCAAAACAGAGGTCTCTTCTCATCTCTCTCTCGATGACTAAGGAAAAACAGAGTTCTCTTCTCATCTCTCTCTCTCTCGATCTTTTAGACCATTAGATAAGTTCAGCCAAAGGAAGGTTGTGGAATAGACTAAGGCATAACAGAGCTATCTTCTCATCTCTCTCTCTCTCTCTCTCTCTCTCTCTCTCTCTCTCTCTCTCTCTCTCTCTCTCTCTCTCTCTCTCTCTCTCTCTCTCTCTCTCTCTCTCTCTCTGTTGGGATTTTGAAACAAAGTGGAGAATTGAAGCTTGAGGATTAAGGCTTGAGAGTTTAGGATCGTGATCAGTAACTGAAAGGGGTGCAATTCATATTTGAGGTAAGGTTTTCAACTGGAAATTTCAAGGTTTTACTATGTTTTTAAGGTGGTTTGTAAGTTGAGAGTTTGATTGTGTAGTTGGGAATTTTATGGTGTTTTAGGTGTTAAGAGGCTTAGGTTTTATAGCTAGATTGGTGACAATGTGATTTTGATGTTTGGTTTTAATATTGGGATTGTTTGGTTGATGATTTGGCTAAGTTAGAATTGAGAAAAATGCAGGGGAGCTTGGTTTGCGGGGTCAAGTCGCAACCGAGTTAATGCAAGTCACGATTTGAATGAACCCTAGAGCCTCCCCTAGGCTTTGTCTGGCAGGTGTGTCGCGACCCTCAAGGGCAAGTCGTGGCCCGCCCCTGGCACCCAGACATGGGCTCTCTGTCTTGGGGGCGTGTCGCGGCCCTTGGGTGACAGGTCACAGCCCGCCTATCCTTTTTGTGCCAAGCTGGGTTTTAGTCAGTTTTAAGCGCCGATTTTTGAATCTCAAGGCTCAGGATCGAATCTACTAACTTTTTTATTAGGATTCCAGGTCCCAGGAGCTGGGTATTAGTCCATGAACATTTTATTACTTATTTTATTGATGGGATTTCATATTTGATTATGATTAGGTGACCGCTAAAGGCCTAAAGGACAGGGTCGTTCTTTATTTATTTTACGCTCAAGTCTGAGGTAAGAAAATTGCACCTAGTATGTGACTTGCATGATTATTGATGAGGTATGTTTAGTGCTCTATATATGTATATTGGTTGCATTGTGAATGTCTGGCAGCTTTACTTACTTGTGAATGGCACTGACTTGTTAGTCAAAAACTACAATGGTGTTTAGTACCGGTCGGGAAGCTCAGACTTATCAGTCATGATCGGCAATAGTACTAAGCGCTAATCATATAGAATTGACTTATGAGTCAAGAGATGCATTAGTGTTCTGCCCACAGGCCGAAATGATTAGATCTAATCAACATCAGTATTAAATGCTTGATCGACCTATTGGTTGAAGAAAACTAAAAGGCTTGGCTAGTCTATGACTAGTTACTCAGAACCAGGGCCAAAAAAGTTTAGGTGACTTGATAGTCACATGGCTTAGGGTGCAGGACCCCAGAATGACTCATTAGTCATCTATTCAAGGTGCATGACCCCAGAATGACTCATTAGTCATCTATTCACGGCGCAGGACCCGAGGATTGACTTGCTAGTCATCATCTGATTAGGGGTGAGGCCCCACAATGATTACATGATCATTTATTATTATTCGTATAAATGCAGTAATAAGTTTTCTTGTTGAGCATTGGCTCACAGGTGCTATGTGGTGCAGGTAAAGGGAAAGAAAAGCTTATACAGCCTTGAGTGGAAAGCTTAGGTGGCGACTTAAACATATGCGGCCGCTTGACCACCACGGCCAAGGTGTTTCTCAGGGGAACAGGTGGGCTAACATAATTAGGGTAGGAATATAGATTAATCATTTATCGAAATATAACTGTATTTGTGATGTAATGTATTATTGCGGGTCAAGCCCAATAACTTAGACCAATGATCTAATTGTAACCATAAACTCCTCACTATAAATAAGAGGAGATGAGATAGAATTGGGGAAGGGCAATTCATAATGTCGAAACTCCATTCTTGCACAAATAGTCCTTATGTAATGTAAAAATAAAGGAGGATTGTAGAAGAACCGGCGACGCAAGTTCAGCGGAAACTATGATTCTTCAAGCTTAAATATTAATAAAAGTGACTAAGTGGACGTAGCTCATCTTCTTGGGGCAGAACCACTATAAAATATGATGTTATTTATTTTATTACATCTCTATTCTTGAATCCATGCTCTTATGTTCTCAAGTTGACGAAAAACGATCTCAACAAATAGAAAAATAGATTTTTAAATTTTTATAATTAAAGGGGCACAATTTGATAGTTGTCAAAATTGGAGGGGAAAAATGTTAATTATTTTATGCAAACTGTAATAGGGGGCACGATCATAGTATCAATAGTTCAAGGAAAAATTTTAACACATAGTATATTTTATTTTAGAAGACACAATTTGGTAGTGTCAAAAATTCAGAGTCAAAAAAGTTATTTATTCTTTAAAGAATGTGTATAAAGTAAGGATGAAAGAGATAAGTATTACAATATACCTTATTCAAGGATTGTGTATATATATAGAAAGAATGAAAGATAAGCATCGATCTATCTTAAGATTACACAAAAATGAAGGATAAAACCTAATTGGTATCTATGTAAAGCATTATTATATATGCTTTCATCCGTTTTATTGGTCAAACTAGAAAAAATAATAAATAATACTTATTTTTTTTCTCAAAATGGAAAAATAAAGATGGTACATTAAATTATTGCCACCTTTTAGTTAAGATTTGCGTTTGAGCGACAAGAATAGTCCAGTCGCAATAGATTTATCGTCCGCAGATATTGGGGAACACCCTTCAATTTTCTTGGAGTAACGACTAAATATCTGATCTACTATATTTTGATTATTATTATTATCATTAAAATGTTTGCTGATAATGCTCTCAAACCCAGCTCTGCATTGTTCTGGAGTGATGATCATAGGACGAAAGGTTCGAGGTTGCAGTTCCAATCTTGATATTTCAAAACATCCATTTTTTTGTATTATCTTCCTGATCTCCTCAGGGGATGGGCTGAAAATGGGCAAGTTGAACGAGTCAAGCTTTTCATGGCTTATTACTCCCTGCAAAACCGATCATATAGATATGTACTTATTAATGATGAAGAGGACTAGCTCATGTGATATGTTGTGTCATTATTCAAACTAGGGCCATATCATTCAATGAATAATCTAGAAAGTACAAATAAAATAAAAGCATAATTTGATATTTTACTTTCATTTTCTAGTGTTGATATATGACATTTAACGCACCCATCATCTAGATTAATACAATTTAATATTGTGCCCCACATTTTTAATAGAGAATTTCTAAGGGGTGTCATTGGTGTCCAACATTACAAATATGTGGTATAATGTTATTAGTACACTTTAATATTAGATCTCATATATTTGAATTTAATAAGTATAATGGAGTATTATTAACCAATCATAAGGTGCCTCATGTGATGTTAGATACATTAAATTATCAAATAACAATACTTTTTTTAATATGAGAAATGTTAAGGGACACCACAGATGCTAACACAAGGAGGTAGCATACTACTATTGGTACAATCCAACCTCGAATCCTACATATTTAAATTTAATAAGTATTACGAGGTATTGGTAACCTTTATAGAATATCCCTCGTGTAGTATAATTTTAAATTGTTAAATAGTGACATTCTTTTAATATTCATATACTACTAAGCACTATACGGTGTCTCTTACATAACAATATATTCTTTCATTTTTAAGGTAAGTCATTAGCCATATCTAGAAGATAAATTCTCACTGACATAAAAGTTAATTCATTAGTCGAGATCTGTCACTGGAAAATTAGACAAAAAAAAAATAACACTAGGCAAAAAAACCGAGAATTAAGTCCATACCTCATTAGCCATATCTACAAGGGTAGATTCCAACGGTGCCAAAAAAGGGCCGAGGGAGGATTGGGCAGGCGAACTCCCATCTTCCCTACCCGACATCAGAATCGCAAGTAGCCCGCCAGGAGCGAGCTCTTCCGATCGAGCATTAAAAAAACTCGCCATGTCCTCTTCATGCTGACGCCTATAGGCCTCACCAACTTGCTCGGCGGCCTTAGCATAGAAAATCTTGCCCTTGTTAAACGCCGGCGAGCTAGAGTCTTCGACCTCCGCTGGAGTCTTCGACAACCACTGCAACGCATGGGACGAGTAGGCGAGGTTCAACGATGCCCTGGGAAACAATCTCCGGTGGAAGGAGCCAGGCACACCGGCCGCGAAGTAAGTCCGGTCCTTGGGAAGGTTGGTGAATAGAATGTTGAAGTCGTTGGAGACGTGGTCACTGAAGAAGACATGGAATTCGGGGACATGGTCATGGAAGGTTTTGGATACGGCTTCGATGATGGTGTCGACGGCGATGAAGGTGTTTGGGCCGGTGGAGCAGCCGAAGTCGACGATCCGGAATGAGCTTGAGATGGGGCAGATCTTCTGTTTGTTGATCTCAAGGTTTTTGGTTATGGCGGCCACCAACAATGCCTTGGCGTTTTCAGCTGCTTCTTTCTGTAGATTAATCATATATTCATAACATAAAAACCATGTACTCTAATGATCTTGTTATGTAATAATATTTGATGATATATATATATACATACATACCTGTAGATTTGAGTTCTTGGCATAGCTGTATGGGCCATCTCCACCAGTCATAGGAAACGATTCTTCCATCTTCTGATATTGGAAAATGCTTCTGTGGTTTACTTTTTTTCGAAGAACAAGAAGCAATGAAAATAATTAAGCTTTGTTATTATAAAATTTTGAAACCTCTTCTTCTCAATATATGGAATGGAATAGTAGTGGGGAAAACAACGGGGAAATTAAGAATGATTTTTCCAGACCATACAATAAATGCAGGGGAAAATATCAACTGACTAATCTATTTTGAATAGTAAAATATATGTGGACAAAATGGCAGTAAAGGGTAGTCATTAGAGCAAGAAAGAGAAAGAAACAAAATAAAATAATATATAATTAATATAAAAAAAGAAATAAAGAAAAAAATAATAAAATAATTTTAACTTATAGTTGTCTCTATATATAATGATGAGGAATAATATTATTTATTAAATTAAAAAAATATGTAAAATAACTTAAATTTAACTCATACATTAAAAGTTCATTTTTACCTTTTTTTTTTTATATATTCAGAAATTAGCTAATTTATCTTATCATTTATCAATTGTGAGTGCTCTTATGTATCATCTTCTTTCAAAATAATAATAAAATTATTTTTGATAAAAATAAATAAATAAATCCAAGCTGGGTTATCATTGGAGATAGGCAAAAATTGGACAATAGATTTCAATTCGTCCTAGTAATTAAGGGCCACATAAACAAAAATTTCAAAGTCATATCAGAAAATACAGTAGATACTGCTAGATAGGTAGAAAAGTATTTGACAAACGAAGATTCTTATATAATTACTCTAGAAAACAGAATGTGCTGGTTTAGAAAATTTCAAAACCGAATATTCTTTTATGAATTATGGGAGAAATTATTGTGTGGGATACAGGGTAACACATTTCTTCTTTTTGTTGAAAAAATTATTAATACAATGAATAAAGAAAAAAGGAAAATAATCGAAGCCACGTAAATATTATGATTACATTATTAGGGAAAGATTACGGTGGTGTTTACAGTGTCTTGTCAACAATGATGTTGACAAAAGTTGGTTTGGGCTTGTAGATAGTTATGAACTCTAACTTTTCATTATGACAGTATATATTGTAGGTCATTTAAAATATCTTACAAAGTTTCAATAAATTCCGAATAATTTACAGTGCCGAAAACAAGATTCAAACAGTCGAATTCTCCACGCGTGCCTGTTTTTGAGTCCACATGTGCAACAAGCTGTTTGAATCTTATTTTCGGCACTATAAATTATTTGAATTTTTTTAAATTTTGTGGGATGTTCTAAATGACTACAATATACACTGTCATAATAAAAAATTTGAATTTGTATCTACTCAGATATCGAAACCAACTTTTGTCATGATCATAATAAAAGTCCACAGGCTTCAGAAGTTAGAGCATGGGCCTCAAAATTAGAGTGTGGTAAAAGACCCTTATTACTCTTGCTTGATGTTGCATAGAAAACTTTGCTTATTATGCAAAGAAGGAAAAAGCACATAACAAGAAGATCTAATTTAATTGGATCGGCCTACTTCTTGATTTTCATGGAAGAATTATAATAGATATTCAAATAAACAGCACTTGATGAAGAAGAGAACATTTATGCTATTTTGGGGGACTAGTTATACATAAGATTATCTTATATGACAGGTAAGGTTTTATTAATATTAAACTTGTTTGTTTTATTTGCTATTATATTTCAATGCATTATGGGGCTTAATTAGTTGATGTTATTGAATGTGATTATAACATTGAAAAGAAACCAAGAAATAGTTTTCTTTTTTTCTTTATACAGATACTGTTAAGGGGCACCGTACAATGTCCAACACCAGGGTTATCTTCCTCTCTCGCAGTGGGCCTCGACTTTAACACATTTTCTTTGCGGGTGATATAGTTATTGTTGGACAGACGAACAAGGAGGAAGTCAAGGCCTATTGGGAGTGCCTTTAGCATTTTTGCAATTGGGCTGGCCAAGAGATTAACAAGCTTAAAACTACACAATTTTCTTTAGTGATAACACCAACACCCCCTTTGAGGTTCGGAAGGAGATTGTGGATTTATTAGGATCCTCTACTCCTATTGGTGATCTAAGATATCTTGGTCTCCCTATGAAGTCTAAAACTCTCTCAACCGCAGGACGTGCAACATTGATCAAATCTGTCCCTATTGCTATCGATTGTTGTTGGAGTAGGCCAAAGAAGTAATTAATAAGTTTGAATGGTACATAACTTTTTTGTCATGTGAAACCATAATTAGTCTTGTGAAAAATAGAATTTAATAAAATGACTAACAAGATTTCGGCCAATTGTAGAAGCGGATAATGTTTCCATTTTTTTAGTGAAAATTTCAAAAATGAGAGTGAGTGGTTTAATGTGTGTTATATATTATTTGAATTATTGATTGAATATTTTTTAATTAATTTAATTTTTATTTGGTTGGTATTATAAATTAGAATAAAAAAGTGAAATGGAAAGTTCGACCTTCACACTCATTGATTACGGTTTCTCTACTGTCATGATATATTGTGATTTTGCATATATTAAAATGTAAATATGATTCTTTTCAAAACTAATAATGGAGTATTGATACTCAGGCATGGTCTTGGGTATTGGCGGGTCGGGTCTGTCCCTAGGGCCTTAATGAAGGTTTTGAGTTAAATAACCTTAAATAGATTTTGTCTTAGTTATGTAACCTTCATTTTTCAAAATTTATAGCTACACTAATCTCCTCCTTTAATGAAACTTTTATATTCCAATAATGTCCTTTTATTTTATATTTTTTAATTAAAATAATAAAAAATCAGATTTGAAAAAAAAAAATTAAAAAACAAAAAACATATTCAGCCCCCCATCATTCCTCCATCCACCATTTTTTCATCATAATCTCTTCAAATCCTATCAAATCTCTCCAAATGTATAGAAAGATTATTTTGTGACACACTTACATACTGATTTCAGTGACATTGTTGGAAAAAAGTGATTACATTAAGGTAAGTAAATGAGGAACCCTAATTTTTTAATTTTTGATTTGAATGTAAAAACAAAGAAAGTTGTATTTTGTTTTCTTAGATGTTTATTTTTTCATATATATGTGGTAAAAATAACAATAAAAGTACCTTGTTAGCCATATAATAACCATTTTGTGGCTTTTGAGTTGAAAATGGCGTTTTTCGAAATGAAACTCGTGAAGAAGATGAAACGCAGATCTCAACTGTGTACAGTTGAGCTCGACTGTGTTCAATCGAGAAGATAGTTACAGTAGAGCTCGACCAAACATGGTTGAGATACTAGTAGAGCTCAACTGTTGCTCAATTATTGCTGGTTTAGATAGTAGTTGAGGTTAACTGGATTTGATCAAGATTAGTATTTTAAATTTCGAATCTTTCTTGATTTGAATGTTAGAACTAAATATTTGCATTTTGTTTGCTTACAAGTTTGTTTCTTCATAAATATGTAGTAAAAATAACAATTAAAGTATAATGCTACTCATATCATTACCATTTAGTGGGTTTTGAGTTAAAAATAGTGATTTTGCAAAGTGAAACCCGTGAAAAAGATGATATTGTTTAGTTCTTGCCTTGGTACAATCGAGCTCAACTAGGTGGAGATGTTCGAGATAATGGTAGAGCTCAACTATTGTTTTACTATAGCTAGTTGAGATACTAGTAGAGCTCAACTGATCTTGGTTCATATTTATATTTGTAATCTATAAAATTGTTTCATCAACATTTTTGTCAAAAAGAGAGATTACATTCTTTGTAAAAAAAATATTAAATTCAATTTATATGTTAATTCTAGTAGTAGAGCTCAACTGTTGCTCAACTATAGTTGGTTGAAATACTAGTAGAGCTCAACTATAACTGATTGAGAATGTTATACCCAAAAATTGGAGATCAAAAACGTGGCAATAAAGGTGACGAGTGGCGGTGCATGATCATTAAAAGACACATTAATAGTCAATAAATACATTGACTTCTCAGAGTTGTGATAAAGTGACCCGGTAGACTGACGAAGAATTTGGACTGCTTGAAAGATGTCATAACCAAGCCAAGTGCACCTTGGTCCGAGGAAAGCTAAGGGAAATGCATCCTAGGAGGCTAAGGAGAATACATCCTAGGAGGCTAAGGAGAATGCATCCTAGGAGGCTCAAGAGGGTGGTCCTAGGAGAGCTAAAGAGAGTGCATCTGAGGAGAACTCAAGAGAGTGGTCCTAGGAGACCCCAAGAGGGTGGTCCTAGGAGAGATAAAGAGAGTGCATCCGAGGAGAACTCAAGAGAGTGGTCCTAGGAGACCCCAAGAGGGTGGTCTTAGGAGACCCCAAGGATTTGGTCCGAGGAGAAACATGGCATGCTAGAGGAGAGTGCCATGTTAGAAGAGAGAAGTGCATGTCCTACCACCATGCACGTCCGACCAACAAATGTTTGTCCTACCACCATGCACATGTTCGACCAGCACTTGCATGGGTGGTCAGTAGGAGGTGGATCAACTAGCTAGAGGAGACTAAGTCAAGATTCCCAGAAACAACTTCAACAAGATATGCGGGAATCTCTCATTCTTCCCACAAATGGGGGGTTTGTTACATTTTGAATTTTGAATGTTTCTTTGTAATTTAAATATAAATATAATAAAACATCCCGGTTCTAGGGATACCGTATGTATGACCCTAAGCCTATAAATAGAGGGCTTATGAGATGAGAGAGGGGCTTCTTCTTCTTCTTCTTTCTAGAGAGAGAAATTTGGGTCTGAGTATTCTAGAGAGAGAAAGTGCTGCACTTGAGAGAATTCTTGTATTTTTGCAATCGGTACTGAAGAAACTCAGTTGGCTCAGTCCATCTGATCTTGAGTACAGATCTATAAATCACAACTCTAAGTGGATTAGGCTATTACCGACAATCGGGGCTGAACCACTATAAAAATCTTGTGTGTTCTTTATTTTCTTGATTAAAACTGTCTGTTGTCGTTTACATTCTCTTGAAGGCTTGTCGTTATTGACGTTCTCACGTCGTTGGCTAAAAACGCAGTCAACAGAGATATTAGTAAAGCTCAATTTTTGCTCAACTATAGTGGGTTGAGATACTAGTAGAGCCTAACTAGACTTGGTTGAGATTCATATTTTTAATTTTAAACTTATTAATTATAATTTTAACATTAAATATATTTTCTAATGTTAATAATCTATTCTCGTTACAGGAATGACTCGAGTAGTAATCTATGCTCAATATGATGGGGAATGGAAGGAAGAGCAAGGGTTGTATAAATGGTCACCAAAGAATAAGGAAGTTATATCTATCATTGTTGATGACTCCAATATTACTTTTGAGGTGTTATTGGAGAAATTGTATAAGAATATTGGGGTGAATCAAAATGATATCGAATTGAAAATAAGTTACTTACCTATCATTGCGGGAGAAAATATACCACCACTCATTTTACGAGGGGATGAATGTCTTGCAGCTTATCTTTTGGATTGTGGAGAGAACAATCGTAGAGTTGCACTACGTGTGGAGCTCATTAAGAGAGAAGATATATGTGACATGGAAGTTGAACGCAACATGAAAGAAAATGAACAAAGTTTAGTAGATGATTACTTTGACCGTGAATTCTACTTTGAAAATAATATTTGTGATGCTGCTTCTGCACCAGGCGAAAGTGGTGTTAATCTAGGTTGTGAACCTGTGGACCTTCTTAACAAAAGGACAACATCATCATCTCCAACTCCAAATCACATTGACCCATTGAACTACTATGATTCGTTGGACCACCATGATGAACAAAATCAAGTCCCTAGTGAAGACACATTTTGTTTCCCAGATGGGTCAGATTTGGCAATTGGTCAAGAATTCAAGAACAAAGATGAGGTAAAAACTAAGTTGAACGATATTGCAATAAAGGCTTGCTTTGAGATGGAAATTAATAAATCTACCAAGTCATTATATGTGACAAAATGCATTGACAAGTCATGCAATTGGGCAGTGCGTGCAGCAAAAGTTACCAACTCAGAGCGTTTCTCAATACGAACTTATTGTAACACTCACACTTGTTCCCTTATTAGCCGGAAAAGAAAGCATCGTCAAGCAAGTGCTGCAGTAGTTTCTAATGTCGTGAGGTCAAGTTTCGATGGTCAAAAAGAGACACCGAAGCCAAAAGCAATAATGACGATTATGCAGAACAATCACATGCCAATAACATATTGGAAAGCTTGGAAGGGGAAAAAACTTGCAAACAACCTTCTTAGAGGTTCGCTTGAATTAAGTTTTCAAAATCTTCCAGCTTACTTATACATGGTTCGAAAGATGAATCCAGGTACGATCACGCATTTGGAGGTGGATGAAGATTCTAAATTCAAATATGTTTTCCTAGCATATGGAGCATGCATCAAAGGATTTCGTTGCATGAGAAAGGTTATTGCGGTGGATGGGACTTGGTTGAAGACCAAGTACAAAGGTGTAATGCTCATTGCAACAGCACAAGATGGTAATTTTCATCAATATCCTATTGCTTGGGCTGTGGTTGATTCAGAGAATGATGCTTCATGGTCATGGTTCCTTACAAAGTTACAAGAACTTATACCAGATGATAGTGATTTAGTCTTTATTTCAGATAGAAATCAAAGCATCATCAATGGGGTGTCAAATATTTACAGGAAGTCACAACATGGGCATTGTAGGTGGCATCTGTCTCAGAATATTAAAGCACGTGTCAGAGTTAAAGGTGTCATAAAATTATTCGAAGAAACTGCCAATGCCTATAAAGTTTCCGACTTCAACAAACTCTATGATGAATTGAAGAATAGATATCCCGTAGCAGTGAAGTATCTTGAAGAATCAAATCTCACTCTTAGTAAATGGGCGAGATCTCACTTTACAGGCTTTCGGTACAATATTATGACTACGAATGGTGCAGAATCTATTAATGCAGCACTGAGGGAACCTAGAGATTACCCTATCAATGCGTTGTTGGAGGCTATGCAGGCAAAAGTCTCTGAGTGGTTCAACAATCGCCGCAATATTGTGGCATCTATCAATACAAAGTGTACACCTTTAACTCCAAAGGCAGAGAATATTATTCGAAAAAGATTCAAGAAAGCATCGGAAATGAATGTGAAACAACTTAACCGATTTGAGTATGAGGTTACAGGTAAAGAAAATGATGCCATAATTGATTTAGGTCAAAGACAATGCTCATGTCGTGTCTTTGACCTTGATCAACTTCCATGTGTGCATGCATTAGCATCATATGAGCAAGCTGGAATAGAAGTGTATGATTTGCGCTCTAATTATTATAAGTTGGAAACTTGGGCGTTGGCTTATCTTGATACCATTTATCCAGTTCATCAACAAGAAGATTGGGATATCAATGAAGTTGAAGTATTGCTGAAGGTATTGCCTCCAAATGTCCCAATCAAGCGTGGTAGGGAAAAATTGAAAAGAATCCCATCAGTTGGTGAGGGAAAAAAATGGATAAAAAGGTGTGGTTTATGCGAGCAGCCTGGTCACTCCAAAAAAACATGCCCCTTACGAGCCACAACTTCTAAATTGTAATTGTTGATGCATATGCTTGTTTTAAATTACTATGGTTAATTTATATCATTGAATTTGAATTAATTTAAATTTTCTTGTGTTTACTTGAGATGAACCTCGACTTCCATGAGTAAAGCTCGACCATGGATGGTCGAGCTTTGCAAAGATTGATAAATATTCCAGTATAGAACGCCTGACATGAGTAGAGCTCGACCATCAATGGTCGAACTTTGTAAAGATAGATAAATATTTCAACATAGAGCTCAACTGACGTGAGTAGAGCTCAACTATGGATGGTCAACCTTTGTAAAGAAAGATAAATATTCCAGCATAGAGCTCAACTAACGTGAGTAGAGCTCGACCATGGATGGTCGAGCTTTGTAAAGATAGATAAATATTCCAGCATAGAGCTTGACTGACATGAGTAGAGCTCAACTGTCAACAGTCGAGATTTAGAAAAACTAATAATAATTTCATCATAAAGCTTAACTGTCATGAGTAGAGCTCGACTGTGTCAATATGTTTAATAAGAATAATTGAATATTAATAAATGTGACATTTAGTCTAGGAAAATTATGAAAATACAAATATTTTTATACAATAAATTTTATAAGTATATTGATAATTTTATTTATTAGTAAAAAAAAAGGCATTAACATTATTGCATTTATTAGATGCGGTACTTTATCTATAATAAATAGGAGACGTGTCAATATGTTTAATAAGAATAATCGAATATTAATAAATGTGACATTTAGTCTAGGAAAATTATGAAAATACAAATATTTGTATACAAGAAATTGATAAATGTGACATTTAGTCTATGAAAATTATGAAAATACAAATATTTTTATACAAGAAATTTTTTAAGTATATTGATAATTTTATTTATTAGTAAAAAAAGTGGCATTAACATTTGTATAGAGCTCGACTGTACGTGGTTGAGATTTTTAGAACCTTTACAAAATGGCTCGACTGATATGAGTAGAGTTCGACTGTACATGGTTGAGACTTTTAGAACCTTTACAAAATGTCTCGACTGATATGAGTAGAGCTCGACTGTACATGGTTGAGATTTTTAGAACCTATACAAAACGGCTCGACTGATATGAGTAGAGCTCGACTGTACATGGTTGAGATTTTTAGAACCTTTACAAAATGGCTCGACTGATATGAGTAGAGCTCGACTATACATGGATGAGTTTTGTAGAACCTTTACAAAATGACTCAACTGACATGAGTAGAGCTCAATTATACCTTGTCGAGTTTTATTACAAATATTTACAATATGACTCAACTAACATGAGTAGAACTCGACTATATATGGTCGAGATTTATCAAAAAATTATAATTTTGTTTACTATAGAGCTCGACTGACATGAGTAGAGCTCGACTATATCCAGTTGAGATTTCCAATACTAAATAAGCTTCAAATTTAGAGCTCAACTGACATTAGTATATGGTTGACAAATCTAGAGAAATTCATGATGATCTTCAACTACGTATAAAGTTTTTAAAACATTGTCATTCTTGAAACTATCCAAACATTTTAAAATATACAAATTACTAAAGATCCCAATCTTGACAAAAAATATCTACTGCCATCTTCATTTTGTAGAATGGTATCATGTCATCTGAAAGACGATCAAAAGTACAACCAGCCATGTCAAACTCAATGAACTTAATTGTGTACACTGCACAATCTCCCATGTTATAAGAAAAGTTTAAAATCAATAATAGACTTAAGATTGCAATAAATATAGACTAAGTAAGCATGTATATATAGACTTAGATAAATACACTTACCTTGAATTTTGTGGAACACTAAGTAAGCGTGTATATGTCCATGGTTTGTGAAGACATTGTGCTATGTCCTCAAATTGTGAAGATACACGAAGCATAGTTGGAATCATCGTTTGGAGTGGTAACATCAAAGCATCCATTTCTTTTGATGAGGTCGCTCCAATACTGCAGTCATAAACAATCAACTCTAATGCTTGTAAGTCTACTTTAACTGCAACCCAATGATGGTTCCCTATGTTTAAAGGCATATACAACTTTTTTTAGCCTTTCCATTTCTTGCCCCAAAAATGCGGATGATTCCCTGAAATATATTGACTTATTTCATCATCAATAATGCTAGGGTTAGAGTTGAAGTTGATGGTCACCAATTGAGTAAATTTTTCATCCAAAATGATTGCATCTTGTGGAATCACATCTTAATACTCATGTTGTCGCTTTCTAATGTCAAACAAAGCATCATCAATGTGCTGTAAAAAATAACAATAGCATTATACACGTGGAAACAAAATTAAGTCTTAGATATAAGGGATCATAAAAACATATGTCATACCTCACTAAATAGCCATTCATGGTCTTTAATAATCCGCTGGAAATAGTCTATAGTTCGTAAACCAAGCCCACGAAAGTGTCTATCTTTAAATGCATTTGACTCAGCTTGAGTTTCCCAACCTTCTAGATATTCTGAGCATTTTAGCCCAGATATTAATGCATACTCCATCAATGAGAATCGGATCGGTACCCCATTAACAACAAACCACATCTCTGAATCTCTATCACAGTCTGCTTCCCGAATGAGTAATAACCACATCACTTGACTTGAATGTTCATAGTTCTTAAAAAGATCAAGAAAGTGGCCAAACGGAGATTCCTTGAACAATTGTAAGTTGGTCGGGTCATTCTTTAGTACATCATTGATAAGTTTTGTGACCTTATCTAACTTTTCACACTTATCTTGCACTCAAAGTGTTCATTCTCCTCTAATATAGGCTTCAATCGAGGAATCTTTTCAATCTACAATAAATTAAATATCATATTTCTCAATATTAAATAACATAAAAACTTAAATATTTTACAAAACAAAACTTACTGAAAGTGTTTTCTGTCGTGGCATAGAGGAGGACTCTGATTGTTCATCAATATGTGATTCTAATTGTTCTTCAGAACATGTCACTGACTTTTCTTCAATATATACCTATTAATTAAATTTAAGAAAAATATAACTTTTTAATCAATAGAGTAAAAAACACGTTAGTCGAGCTCTACTCACTCTAGTTGAGCTTTACACTAAAATTTCATTTAGATTTTGGAAATCTCGACCATGTTTGGTAGAGCTCTACTAAAGCCTGGAAATCTCGACTATGTATGGTCGAGCTCTACTCACACCAGTCGAGCTCTATATTACAACTTCAATTAGACTTTGGAAATCTCTACTATGCATGATCGAGCTCTACTCACATCAGCCGAGCTTTACTCACTCCAGTTGAGCTCTACTCACAATAGTCAAGCTCTATGGTACAATTTCAATTAGGCTTTGGAAATCTTGACTATGTATGGTGTTGCTCGACTCACACCAGTTGAGCTCCATACTACAATTTCAATTAGAATTTGGAAATCTCCACTTTGGTCGAGCTCTACTCACACTTGTCGGGTTCTATGCTACAATTTTAATTAGACTTTGGAAATCTCAACTATGTATGGTCGAGCTCTACTCACCAGTCGAGCTCTATGCTATCAATTAGACTTTGGAAATCTCAACTCATGCTAATCGAGCCCTAAACTGAAAGTTCATTGCGTTTTTAAAAATCTCGACCATAACCACTTGAGCTATACTCGTTCTAGTTGAGTTCTACATTTTAAACCAATATTTTTCAAATCATGCATTTAGTGCTCTTAATTTATAGCCAATTGATTTCAATTAAATATATTATCTATTTTTAAAAAAAGTACAAGAATAGAAAAAATGTATTTAACTTCATTTACCTCATTATCTAATTGAGTCGTTGTTGTGTCTGCGGGAGGTGTTGGTGGCACACTAGCATCCAACGATTTTGAGCACGACGACTCCGGACTAGATTCGTGAATAATCAACTGTCGTTGAATCAGTTGTTGTGGATCTCTAATGCTTGGTATTTTCGTTCGTGCCATGGAATCTAGGAAATAAAGTGTATAAGAGTTGAGCTTGGGTGATTGGACAATCGATCCACCTAAAAATACTAATAGAAAGCAAATTTACATAAAAATATCATTATTCGAACATCATAATAAGATCTATTTAAATATATGGGTCTAAGAAAATTGACTTAAAGTGATTATGTACCGTGATTGAAATCTTCAATAAAAACAAGGTTGTTAATATATCAATTATCAAACTAAGCTAAAATGTACACTCTACATCACATATCCAATATGTTTTTTTTAACAAAAAAAAAAGATAATGAAGTAGTACAATTAATCAATGCAATGTAAGTATTCAATTCAAATATCAAACCATAAGCAACAACACATATTGTATATTAGTTGAAAATCTCAATCTAATTTAATAAAATTAGCTCATTGAGACATTTTCACAAATATATGGTTTGCATTATTATTAAGATTGTAAAATAAAAAAATTAATAAACAAAATAAATATTATAACAAAGTGTAATAGATTACACAAAAGTTTAATACAAAAAAATGGGTACTCATTGTCATTTTAATTCAAGAAATTAACTCATTTATATGTTTATATAAATATATAAAAGCTGAAAGAAAACATGATAAAAAAAAATAAAAACAAAAAAGTGAGAAATGTACCTTGGTGTGACAGTGGGAGTGAATATACTTTTGTTATTTTGCTTCTTTTCAATTTTTTGATAATTGTACTGTGATGTCAATATTGTATTATTAATATTGTAGTGAATGAATAGAAGAAAAAAAGAGTGGGAAAGTGGGAAAATGGGCCTGCGAAATGAGAGAAGGTAATATTTATATATAGGGTTTTTAGTTAAAAGGTTATTTTAGTAATTGTCTTCTTAAAATTGTAAAAAAAAATTAAAAAAATAAATAAATATTACTCAAATATAACCAGGTTATATTGTTAAAACCGAGTAATCACAAGGTTATATAACTCAATAACCCGGCCTTAATGAGGCTCCAAATTTTTTAAAAATGTTATTGTTTTACATACACAAAAGCCCTCCCAAATTTTAAAAAATATTATTTTATATATAATTTTTTTTAAAATAACATATTTTGTATAGGATCTCATACCACTCAGGATCAGCCCTATTATTGGATTTTTTAAAATATTTAATGCTAAAGTAAAGAAATAGTGCGAAAAAGCGAATTAAAATTCTAAAGTTGGATAATACACCAAAATATGGATTTAGTTACATTTGAAAATGTCATTGTTTCTTAGTTTTAGTAACATTTATAATTTTAGTGTCATTTGGGCCAAATGTAAGATATGCCCGTGTGAGTAAAAGTAGAGTGACATTTGAAAATATCACTAAAAATAATTAAATAATTTTTTTATTTATCACTAAATTATTTTTAATAATAAATTATAATTTATTTTTTATAGAAAAAAATAATTTTAGTGACATTTTAGAAAAATGTTACTAGTTTGATATTTAACTAAATGTATATATATTATTTGTTTTTAATGTATATTTTGTACGCATAAAATAAATCTTACAAATATTTTCAATAATTTAAAAACTTATCATTTCAATAAAATTTATGTATACAAAACATCCCAATAAATAGCTACAAAATAATGCATGTTATTATATTTACAAAAATTAACTAAAACAAAATACATAAGCATAAGCATAATATACAGTTTTCTTTCTTTTCCAATTTCTTCCAAACCACTAAACTGAAACAATACCTGCAATTAATATATCAACTTCCACTACAGGACATATTCCCAACACTGCAATTAAGATATCTACTCTTTTTGAATTAATTAATGTGAAACATTACAAAATTTTTCAGCAATTATTCCTGATAATCAACAAACTTCAAGTCTTACTTCATAAAACTGCATATGCTAAAACAAGAGTTGGCAACCACACATCACAGTCAATAATGATATGAAAGGCAGAAAACAATTGCTATTTAATGCAAACATCGAAAGAAGGGAAAAAAATTGTATAAAAATCCTGTACCCAGATCTTGTAAAAATTTAATCAATACACATATATATCAAGTAATGACCAGAAATCGCATACCCAAAACTAAAAGAGGGAGGAAATTTCTTCTTCTCCATTGCTACCTGTGTTGACCACATCAAAGACTCCATGAAGAGGCGCAATATAGGGTGTAGATCGGTTGGAGTTGAGAGAAATATAGAGAAATTGCAGTTAAAACTTAATAGAGAATGATGGAGATTTGGGTTGAGAGAGGTGCCATTAGTTTTTTTTTTTTTTTTAGAGAGAGGTGCGGCTAGTTAGTGGTAACACTAGTACATACCTTTTTTAAAATGTCACTAAAAATTATTTCTAGTGATAATTTTAAAATCCTACTTAAAATTATTTCTAGTGACATTTTAAAAATGTTACTAAATTTTAAAGGTAAAAACTGTAATATATTTAGTTAAATTTTCTATTAAATGCTACTAAAATATTGTTTTTGTAACATTTTTTAGCAAATGTTACTAATTATAATGTCACTAATTCAGTTCTTTGGTAAATCATCGATGAATGCTTCTCCACCATTTTTCTCTACTTCAAAGTCAAACAATGGGGCATCTGCCTAACCACCGGCCTTGTCTAACTTTTCAAAGCTTACATTCACCATAGTTGGGATTGGAAACCATGGAGTGGGCACCTCAATCCCCATAGGTACTATGGCTCGACCTTAAAAGGCTATAGAGAAAAGGGATTCTCAATCTCTAGTCGTTGTTGTTGTGGTGTTGTAAGGCTTGAATTGAAGTACACCATGGGAAACTCGTTGACCCATGCTCTTTTCAAGCTCTTGAGCTTTTTCTTTAGGTTACCTTTAAGGATTGTATTGATGGCCTTGACTTGACCCTACAAACTACTTGCCATAATTAGCACATACTCATAGAAATGTGGAATCCCAAAGCAACATTTAATGCTTTTCCAGATAAAGTTGACGCATTATGTGGAAGCAGCATCACCATTAACTGGTCTTGTATTTTATTTTTTTTAAAGATGGTTTGGGATGGACAGAAAAAGTTTGAAAATAGTCTAAGAAATTCCACCACCAAATTGTCATCCAAAAGCAAGTTTTCATACAAATTTGTATTCCTTCTTTATTAAATTCTCTACAATAGAAGACACCTTCCGTATGTCATCATTTTTTAGGGTTGAGAGTAACTCCAAAACTATCTTTACAAAAGGGAAATTCAAGTTTTTACACATTTTTTCTTAGATTTCCCATCTCTTTCTCACTCCATTTATCCTCTCTCTTTCTCCCTCCATTTCTCTCCTCTCTTAAATTATTCATGGAGACTAAAAAAATATACCCAATGATAGTTTTTTATAATTTAGAGCTTAAACTCACTAAAAGTTCAATTAAGACATTACTATATTTTCGAACTGATCTTGTCATAATTTTTTGGTTTTTTTTTTTTGCAATTTTTTTTTCAGTTTCTTCGTGATTTTTTTAAATCTGAAACGTTAAAATTTGCAGAAAACTCGATGTGTCTTGATGCCCAACTCAATGGGCCATTGTTATGATTTTCATGAAGAAAAAAAAATGATCTAGCTAGGTGAAATTCGATGCACTTCGATGTTATTTATTGAAAATGCATAACTTTTTACTAGAGTGTCAATTTGAGATTTTTTTTAATTTGCATATTTTTTAGAGATCTACATATTTGAGATGTGTAAATACACATTTGGGAAGTTTAACTTTTGATAACACCCCAAAGTTTAAAACAAAACCTAATATTTTCGAAGTTGGGCATGTTTTCAACTTTAAACTTCCCAAATGTGTATATACACATCTCAAACTTGTAGATCTCAAAAAAATACTCAAATTCAAAAAAAAAAATCACCTCAAACAAACACCCGAGTGAAAAGTTATGTATTTTCAATAAATGGTATCAGGTTTCATCGAGGTGAATTGAGTTTTTCATTAAAATCATGATTTTTAAGGGCCCATCGTGCTGGGTATCGAGATACATAGAGTTTTCTCATGAAAATCATGATTTTAAGGCCTCAATCGAGTTGGGCATCGGTGCACCTCGATATACCTCGATGAAAATCAATGTAATTCATTGAAAGTGCATAACTTTTTACACGAGTGCCTTTTTAAGGTTTTTTTTTTTTTAATTTTGGTATTTTTTTTAGATCCACACATTTGAGATGTGTACATACACATTTGGGAAGTTTAAAGGTTGAAAACATGCCCAACTTCGAAAATATTACGATATTGTTTTGAACTTTGGGGTGTTTTCAACATTTAAACTTCCCAAGTGTGTATGTATACATCTCAAACATGTAGATCTCAAAAAATATCCAAATTCAAAAAAAAAAATCACCTCAAACGAACACCCGAGTGAAAAGTAATGCATTTTCAATTAATGACATCGAGTTTCATCGAGGTGCATCGAGTTGTATCGAGGTGAATCGAGTTTTTCATGAAAATGATGATTTTTAAGGGCCCATCGAGTTGGGTATCGAAGTGCATCGAATTTTCTGCAAATTTTTACGTTTCAAATCTAAAAAAATTGAAAATAAATGCAAGCAAAATAAAAAAAAAATCATGCCCACATCTGTTCAAAATGCATATATTAGTGTCTTGATTAAACTTTTAGTGGGTTTAAGTTCAAAATCATCAAAAACTATCATGGGTATTTTCATTTAGTATCCATGGATAACTTAAGAGAGAAAAGAAATGGGGAGGGGGAAAGAGAGACGGGAAATGGAGGGGGAAAGAGAGAAATAGAGAGGGGAAAACTAAGGAAAAAAAAATGGAGGTGAGTGGGTGGTGATGGAGGTGCGTCGGCCATGGGGTAGATGGAGGAGAGAAGGTGAGGAAGATAGAGAATAGTGAAGGGCAACTTATCTCAGGGGCAGTTTTGGAAACAAAGGAAACAATGGCATAAAATGGTCATGTATATATAGCATAGCATAGTATATTTTTTATTTAGGAGCCCATAATACATAAATACTCAAATTTCCCTTAGAAAATCAAAAAAGTCAAGAAACCTCTCAAACACTATGACAATAATGAATACTTTGAATATAGTTTTCAAAGAGGGGCACCCTAATAAAGAATGAAAGGTGGTCTCATAAGCAGCTTAACATAAAGAACATATTTTGTTCGTAGCCAATCATGTGTTATTAACTGTAGTATGAATCCACTTTAGAGAAGCATTTCACAAAAAACAATTTGATCACCTTCGAAGGAATATTATAAGACTAAATGTTAAAATGTGCAACCCAATCAACCCGATCAACCACCCAACATCTACCCAACTCCGCATGTTGTCAAATAAGGTTATCAAAAATCGTTGCATGGGACCATATAATGGAAAGGATAACATGTGCCTCTTCTCCAATTAAAGACTGACAAGTGAGATATTGTTCGCCATGATGCCCTCAAAGCATGTATTTGAGTATTGCTTTGTGAAATTAATAAAAGTATAAAATTTATATATGATTGATTGATTGTATCATTTGTTATATACCCTATAAATAAATATCATAAAATTTAAAATTTATTAATATCACTGTAATCTTGAAATGGTACATTAGGACTAATAATACAGATTATGAATTAAATAGTCTATGGAACACTAATTGACTACTACTAGTGTGGTCCACTAGCCTTAAGAATGCATGTGATCCTAATCTAGATTACTGGTGTTGTAAGACAACTTAGTGGATATGTTTTATATGATAAGATTATATAAGACTGGACCTAATAACTCTTAATTAAAATATTGTTTACCATCAAGAGTTACAATTATATCACTAGATATCATAAGCATATCAATTTAAATTCTAAGAAATAATGAATTCTTGTTTATCTTTGTTGGGTTTTTTGATTCACTTGTCACAATTTGTTTGATAAAGGCTAAAGATTTTTGTTTCGGAGACTCATAAAGGTAATTGGTTGGGAACATAATTTATAGATACAAAATCCAAACGTTCTTAAGAGAAGTTGAAAGTTGGTTCCCTCTAGCTTAAGGGGTTCATTCTGGAACTGAACGGTTATTGAACCCGAATTTATAATAAGTTAAAAAATAAACAATTAGAGAAAATTCATGTGATGATTACAGACTATTAGAGAGAATTCCGTAATTTTGCTCTACAATTGCAAGAGTATAATATCATAATTTTTGTGAAATAATATCATAATTAATAAATGAGATTTATTAGAATAAAGAATTTAATTAATAATCTAATTTATTAGTGATTTAAATTATAGGTCATTCATAGGTCCCAAGTCGACTTATAAACATTATAAGGGTAAAAGTAACAATTGAAAGAGTATATTTGTAAAGAAAAGTTAGGGCCTGTTTGGCATTGTTTTCTGTTTTTTGTTTTCAAAATTGTGTTCTCATAAATGAGAACAAAAAACTGTTTTGGTAGTTTTAAAAAGCAAGAGTTGTTTGGTTAATGTTTTCTAAAAACAATTTTTTAGTTTTATTTTTTTTAAATCTTAAATAAAAAATTAACAAATATATTTACAAAGAGAAAAATATTTTTAAAGTTTGTAATAAATAATGAGATAAAATAATTTGAAAGAAAAAATGATGAAAAATAAGAAGTGAGAAAGTAAGAAAAGAAAATTTGAGAACAACAGAAAATAACTTTTTGTTGTTCTCAAAATTTTCTGTTTTTTGTAACTTTGTTTTTAAAAATTGTTTTCTGAAAACAATGCCAAACACTTTCACTTGTTTTCAAAAAACAGTTTTTAGCTTTTAAAAACAAAAAACTGTTTTTTAGTTAAGGTGTCAAACACTCTCTTAGTTTTTGGACAAATACATAATCATGAGATGATTAGTCATAATTGATTAATTATAAAATAAATAAATTAGAATAATATTTATTTGAATATATATGTAATTTTTGAAATTATTATATATGACAAATGATTAAATTTGAATTAGTTATTATCATTATATTTTTATTCAAATTTAAATTTGATTTGATTTTGTAGAAAATCAAGTAAATAATATATTTCTAAATATATAAGAAAGATAATATCTTTTTTTAAATTAATAAAGTAAAGGAGGAAGTAGACTTGCAAGCTGGTCAATGTCCATGTGCACAATGATTAGTTGATCAATGCCAAAACGTGACTTTCACTAGTTGACTTTCACTAATGGTAGTATAGATGGGCGGTCAATTCCACAAGGAGATAAATGAACAAAAAGACAAATAAAACGGTTAGAAAGTTAGTAATGTGAGAACAAGATAACATAATCAATATTTTTGTGGATTTTATGTTTGAATGATTAAATTAAAACGAAAATAAATAATAAAAAGGCTTGACGAGGCATCGGAGTTCCACAATAAATTTTGGTCACTTATTTACTTTGATAATTTGTAAATCTATTTGAGTAATAAAAATTCATACTTGAAGTACATATACATATTATTGTTATGAGAAACATAAAAACAACATAATATTATTGGCAATTATGCAGCAAAAATTACTCACAAAATAACAAATTAATATATAATGCCAATACTATTCTTACAAGAGATCCTAAATGGATACTATACTACTTTGGCGATAATGTAGTAAATGACTTCTCATATAATAACAAAATTAATATAAATTATTTTTGGTAAAATTACATAGAAAAAATTGAATCTATATAAAATTAATAATAAATATTAATTACATAAATAAAATAATACTAAAATTAATAAAACTCAAATATTAAGCTTTGAAAAACATTTATAAAAATAAATAAATATTACAAAATATAAAATTTTATCCATAAACCTCACCAAAATTACCCTAGCCTAGGCAAATAGGCATTCTCGCAATTTTCTCGCAATTTTCTAAAATTGGGAGAAATTTTCCAAGAAAATTGTGAGAATTGTGAGAAGACCATCTATTCTAACCTAGAGAGAGAAAGAATTCACTATTTTATAGAGAGAGGAGAAGAAAATGGTGTGTGGTCGAAGGATGAGGGTGCACCTATTTATAGGTGAAGAAAGGGACTAAAGTGCAAAATAAATTAAAAACAAATTACTAGAAATAAACCTTAAATAATATAATAATAAAACAACATTTGTCTCATGTGTTTTGGCAAAAGTTAACTTTGTTGTTTGATTTCTTTTTTTCCTTTGAGGTGGCGTAGGGGAAGAGATTAGTTGTAGAAGCTTGGCATGGGCGCACGCACACCAAGGTGATGGAACAGCAGTAGGCTAGCAGGCATAGGGGACTGCAGGCGTGGGCCGGGTTAGGTGCAGGTGTGCGGGTCAGGGAGCGTGATGCCCTTACCCAAAAATCCCCCACAACCCCGAAAAAGAATGCAAGAAATTGTCCCACCCCTGCCTGCGACTCCCAGCGCCACCACCCTTGCCTGCGACTCACAGCGCCACCACCGTCGCATACAATACCCAAGTCCTCACCGTCGCACTACCCTGTCCTCACCGTCGCACAACCCAGATCCACCCCCTAGTCTTCTCAGTTGACCTCCACGAGCCCCCAAATCTCATCGCGACGTCTACTTACCTATATCCTTCAAGCTCTCTCCCCTAACCAGTACCAAAGAAAAAGAAGAAGAAGAACGGGCGAATGGATAAAAGAAAATAGAAATTTTAGTTTAAATTTAGGATTTTTTTTACTTTAAATTAAGACTTCCATAATTAAATGCAATTTACTTTTTAATTGTGATTAAATAAAAGCAATAACTTTTATGGTAATTTAATTAGCATAACGTTTAATATAGTTGACTTGTTATTTTTTTTTCTAAAAAAAATATTAATATCTTTATTATTATTTTTATATATTTTAAATAAATAAACTATCTATTATGAATTTTAAATAATTTTGTTTCAATAATTTTTGGATTTTATATGATTTTTTATTTAATTTTTTAATATTTATATAAAAATAATAATAATAAGTAAAATATATATATAAATTTTATGATTTTTAAATTATTTTTAAAATCTTTTAAAATAATTTTTTATTTATATGTTAATTTTTTTATTGAATTATACACGTGACACTGATGTAGCAGTGCCTAAAATATCAAATCAACACTGATCATGAATCTTTTCTTCAGTAACATACATAATTCAAGAGGTGAATTTTTAACAAACAAAATACTTCAAGGGATACGATTTAAAAAATGTAATAGTTGGATGGAGAAAATCGTATTTATTCAAAATAAAAATAAAAAGTAAAAAACAAACTTCACCAAACAACTACACAATTGCAGCAAGACCTTGGACATGGAGAACACCAGCACTTGAAACCACACCAAGACCAACAGCCACTGCCCCACTCTTCCCCAACTGATAGTCACCAGCTTCCGTACTGCAAGACACCGTCACCCCGATCAGCCGACATCCTGAGTCGCCAACAACGCCACAACGACATCAACATCCAGACAACCACCAACATGCCCCCTACCACCAACACAGAAGAAAAGAGAGAAGCCACCTGAGTCCAAGAAATGGAAAGCAAGCCTGTGACGTAAGCACTCCAGCATAAGAAAAAGGTCGAATAACTCAAATTTAATACTTCAAACGGTGTGTGTAATGTAAATAAGCTATATTGTCTTAGCAAGTGCATAGGCTTTGATAACAATTATAAAATTATTATAAAAAAAATCCGGGTCCAAACTAAAAAAAAAATAGTTTTACAATAGTATAATTATTTTTTAGAATGTCTCTCAGTAAAATACCTAATACCTAGACTATCTGCAATGGACGATGTATCTAATTTTGATAAAAAATGAGCTAAGGTACAACTTTTAACCATTTAACATGCCATATTTAGCACATTTTATAACACCATTTAAGTTATATTATAATGCACTTTAAGTAAAAAAAAATGTTATAAATTATTTATTTGTTAAATCTCGAGAACAAAAATTTAATCAAATTGCCATTTTAGGTGTTTTGGCTTTAAGTAAAAATTATAACCCAACTACATTCATCTTCTTAAAGCGCCATTTATAAGCAACAAAATCCATTGCATTCGCAGCAGGTTTAAAGATTCAAACTTTCTTCAAAAAATCACAACAAAAGAACGAATCTGCGACGATTTCATCGAGCCAACTCAATTAGGAGAAAGCGATCAAGGAAACAACAAAAAAAAAAAATCACAGTTTTAAGGCAAAACATTGATTTCTGAAAGACAGAATTCATTGTTTTGCTACTCCAGCTCTTATTCAAAGAATTAGCAAATCTAAAGCTAAATGGACCAGCCAGAAACGAGAAAAATGAACATAAAAACTTTCAACATGCAAAGGAAGGAAAAAAAAAAAGCCAAGCCAATATGCTTCAAAATTACGCTTACTTTTCTCTCTCAGCACAAACTTTAAGCACAAAAAATAAAAGTGAGCATCACTATTGTTTCAATAAAATTAAGGGCCAACCAGGTCAAACCCTACAGCCCATCGAGTGTAAACAAAAGCAATGGTGCCCAAGAGCGAGCACTGGCAACAGTAAATAATTGCACCCTTCTACAAGCATGCAAAATATAGTATCAATACGTTCTCAATGAGTCGTCGGATCGTCTGCTACACACGTTTAAACCCCTCCAAGCTACGACTCGATTGGCCCTGCTGTAACTCCTGCCTGTAAGCAAAGAGAACCCACTCGTCTTTAATCAGTGTCTCAGAAAGAAAACCTCAATATCGTGGATACGGTTTTCAATTAGGATCAACAAAAGACTTGCTTCGATTTTAATGCCAACAAATGCAAGATTTGATCCCAAAAAAAAAAAGTAAAGAATATAACATAGGCAAGAAGCATTTGGAAGTTCTCACCTTATGTCAAAATTGTTTTTAAGCGCTCGATGAAGAAAGATTCATGACTATACCCACAGCAACTGTTTTCCCTGTAAGCATATAGAATATATGTTAGAGAATATGGAAACAAAAACCAAATTACAAAGTAAAAAACATTCAATCTGTTTGTTACCTTCAGTCCGGAGCGTGAACCTCCCAAGTTGTGGAAAGTCTCCGAATTTCTCAATGCATATCAAGTTGCTCACCTGTTTAGCCAAATGAAATAAGAACATGAAAATTTCTGAATATGAGATAAAAAAAAATTAATTTGAACCAATATCTTAATTGAACAAGAACAACATAAACCTGGACTCGGCAGAGAACAACAGCACCATTCTTCACAAAGAGCACTTTCTTCTTCATTGGTTTCTTGGTCTTCGGATCAATTTGCTGTAGCAGCTCTACAATTTCACACTCTTCAACAACAGAATGGATGTGAAGAACAGCTTTATAGCCAGCCGTGAAGATTGCCTAAATAACCATGTTTTGTCAGTTCACAAAACTAAATTCTATGTCAAAGATATACAAAGAGTAGTAGTTCATTTGCATACATTTTCCAGTAACTCGAGGATCTGCAACCGCGCAACAAACTCAGTTGTTGCTGCTATTGGATTTGCTGCATGAAGGTAAAACAAAAAAAAATGTAAGGCGAGAAGAGAGGACATATAAAACGAACTAGTAAACTACAAATTCATTGTGCAACAGGATAAAACAGTCAGCTACATGTATTAGAGACTGTGATGTTACATTACGCAACCCCAACTTATAAAATAATTATAATAAATTAATAAATAGAGAGAGAGAGAGAGACAGACAGACAAAAACAACAAGGGTAGGTAGGAGTAGAAGAGAAAGAGTAGAATATTATCAATGATGTAAATGATGTAAATAGAACTTGCTGATTCTGTATTTTCTCAAAGTATCACTTATAAATAGCATGTATCATTAAACACACAAAAAAAACCTTCGGTGGATATCAAAATGCTGCCTATAATTATAAGCGTGTACATCTTGAAGAAATTAGGCAAAAAAAAATGAAATATTATACACAGTAATAATTTTACTAATTATGTTTAATTTGCATCCATAAAATAGCAAAACAGAAAAAAGCATACCAACACTTGATAAAATAAATCCTGACAATATGTCCTCATCCTCGATCCCTGATAACCTGATCCTAACATTTTCACCAGGTCCTGCACGCTTGGTCTTATCTTCATCACAATATATGGCAAGCACTTTAACTTGAGCCTGCAAATAAGTAAATTAGCACGTAAAATCATCAATCTCCATAGAAGACAAGCAGATGAGATTTCAGAATGATAATATAAAGGAAAAAGATATCACCTTATTTGGCATGACCAATAAAGAATCACCTTCGCGCACACTGCCAGATTCTATTTTTCCCATAACAACAGTCCCCATGTCTTTAAATTTGTCCATAATGGGCATCCTACAGGTAAAAATTCTGAATATTAATAAAACTAGAAAGGAACAACATTTAGGAAAGAATAATTCTTAATTCTAATAACGGTTGCTTTACAGGAGTGAAAAAAAGAGAAGGAAAATTAGATTTAACTTCCACATTCCTATTTATTGCTTGTAGGAGATACCTTGTCTTCACATTATGTGTCCTTTATTTTAAAAGGCATTGTTTTGTAACTCTTTAAGGAAAATATAAAAATAGAGAAGAAAAAAATTGCAAGATCATTGAGAAATTAAACAGCAAACACCTAACCTAGATTAAACATTACACCCAATAAATCAAGCACCTCAAGAAAGGAAAATGCAATATTATACGCTTATACTACTGATGAGACAACTACTAGTTTTTTTTCCGACTTCTAAAAGGTTAACTACAATAAGATTAAAAAGGGCTCTCATACTCGCAACTTATATCAGTTTCTTAATGCTAAACGCATGCAACATAAATTATGAAAAAACAAAAGAAAAAGCAATCAACTGAGCCAATTCTTCAACACAAATATCAAATATATTATTCTTGCAATTTGGGATCCTCGTTCTAAATACATGTGGAGCTTTTACTCAAGGGCTGCTCTTGGCCCAGTGAATATTGCATATTCAGGTGTACAATTTGTTTATGTACTGATGTAAATCTTTATAACGGAGTTACTTTCCTAGTTTCTACAATATCTTTCATCATATCTTTAGGTTGATTACACCTACAACGGTAATGAAAACCGAGCATTTCGTGGATTCAAAATGCTTCTCCTCACAAAAAGAAAAAAAAAAACTATATTTTTACATCCAGAGTCCATAGAAAGATTAATGAAATCATCATAGAAATCTGGAGGAAAAATATAAAACTACCAAGTCCATAGCAAAAACTCATTAAAGATGAAAAAGCATAGAGATAAAAAAGCCTATACAGAAGACTAAAATATAACAAGTACCTGAAAGGGCCTTTAGGATCTCGCGGAGGAACTTCTATGGCATCGAGGGCCTCAAAGAGACAAGGACCATCCCACCACGGACACACACTCTTATCTATTCTAGTTTTCATGTTTGAGCCATGCAAACCAGAAATAGGTAGAAATAGGACATCTGTCAATTAAACAAGTATCAATGCAAGCAGCCCGAACTATAAATCTGTACACATCTACATAATACATTGCACGGTAGAAATCACAATAAGGCCAAGAATAGATACTCTACCCCTTACATGTAATTACTAGAAAAGTAATTCAATGAGCAGCCAAACTAACTACTATCTTATATACACATTTAACAAAATAGTATTTCATGTCCTAGTAACAACAATAAATCTAATAGGGTAAATTATAGCTGGATAATTGGATTCAAAATTGATAACAGACACATACCAAAAGAATTACCTTACAGGGAAAATTGGCTCAACTTATGAACTACAATGAAACATACAATTCTATAATTTTCTAACACATGCCACTGCATGTTTATTACCATAAGTGGCAAAAATTCCTAAAACATGAGTTCAAGGCTGGCAATCTTAGTATAACATTGTGTTTGTTGAAAAGTTTTGGAACTTCCTCAATTACCTTTCTTCACATTGTAGCCAGACGATTTCAAAAATGGTACCATCTTTGTCTCAATTTCATCGTACCTGGAGTATTATCAATATACAAAAACACCTTTAGTACTTGACAGGCTTGTTCACATATGCATTTGACAAAGAGGAGTGTGTAGGTAGGAGGGGATAGTTTAACACACCTTTCTTTTGACCAGTTCACAGTCGGATCATCCATTTTATTAACTACGATCAGTAGCTTGGATACACCCAAAGTTTTTGCAAGTTGGACATGTTCACGAGTCTGTCCACCTCTCTCATAACCCGTTTCGAATTCTCCTTTTCGAGCAGAGATAACCTATTTCAGATAGATTAGAGAAGGATATTGTAATTCCAAGATGCTGGACCCACCAATACATTCCCTTATGAAACCAGTACAAAAAAAAATCAAACTTACAAGCACTCCAATATCAGCTTGAGATGCACCACTGATCATATTTGGCACATAACTCTTGTGGCCCTGTACAAGCACAACCCAAAAAAACACAAGAGAGAGTTGAAAAAAAGAGGTACAAAACTCAAATGAAAAAAGGATGAATCATCATAAATAAAAACACAATAGAAAGCCATTTGAGCACTCTTTAGTACAGTTTTTTTACATGCATTAGATCTTTAAAACAAATATATACTTTGAAGATTTACCAATTATATTCTTATATAAGCGTCTAATATGAAGAAAAAAACTTTGTATCCCAAACCATATAACTAGTGAATAGCACTTCCGAAGCTCAACCAAAGAACACCCCTTCATAGTACCTGTTTCGCAAGGCTTTATTTAAATAGCAGTTCTAGATTTTAAGTTCAAAAGCTACTTCTTAATCAATAAAAGTCTTTCTCCTTAATGCCCACTTATTCCATATTTAAGAAAGCAGGCTGACACTAACTCAAAACCCATATACTTTTTCTTTACTTAAAATTGAAAATTCTTTTAGTAGCCTAAGTTGAACCTAAATGCTAATAAATATCCATAATGTACCACCAAATCAAAACAGACTTGTGCAATGAGTTACAGGTATCATTACAATAATACAGTTACTTTAAAAGGGCGAGCATATAAATTGATTCACTTACGGGTGCATCCAAAATAGTAAATCTTGTTGTCTCTGTTTCGAAGTGTGCTCGTCCAACTTCAACTGTTTTCCCCTAATGCCAGGATCACAAAAGCAATAATTTAGAAACTCAATAATCATAAAAAGCAGTTCAAAACATCATTTAGCAATAACTTAGAGGGGAGAGAAAGAAAGAATAAAAATGACTATGTTTTTTTATTCCTACCTTAACCCTCTCCTCTTCATTGGTGTCCATAATATAGGCCATGTACCTGTCACATGCATAATCAATATACTAAACTAATCATCAAAAAATAGACATCTACAATCCAATCCGATTGTGTTAACATTATTTTATTTTCTGGCTTGAAGACAGTGTGTAAATTAGAAGAGCTTTATTATGTTATATATATATATATATATATATATTAATGCATTTCTTGACCAAAATAATCATCCTTCTATAGAAATATATAAAACTAAGTCAACGAAAAAGTAGACAACATTTACGAAATCAGATCATAGAAATGAATCAATTTGACAATGCAAATACTTATCATACCAGAGCATTCAACAGGTATACCCAAACAACACAGATGATCTAATGACACCTTGCTGCTACTCATAATTTTCATCCAAGAATATATTTTCTTCTCAAATTTATTCATATTCTGATTTTCAACTTGTCCTTAAAGAACTTCAATGATCTAAACTTTGATGCTCTAATTGAATGAAATTTATATTTTGTATACCACAATTACAAAAATGTAAGTTTAATTATCTAAAATGAAATAACAAAAGATTGAGGGCCAACAAGTATGGTCTGGTCAATTCTTTAACAGTTAAATGTATGCAAATCCAAGACCAAATTTAAAATAATGAAGGCAGTACATTTACAAAATGTTACCAAAAGACAAAACATCCGATAAAAATGAGGATCAGTTCTACCTGAAACCTTAAATTTCAAAAAGGCAAATAAAAAATAACAACTTTACAAGTTTAATATAGCTCACCAGCTTTCCCTGCTTTTATCCTTGGCTTCTTTTTCATACTTCTGAATTGTACGATCATCAACCTGACCACTAAGGAAAAGTATCTGGCCTCCAGTTGTGGACTTACCAGCATCTGCAAACAATCATATTGTAAGTTAGGATCATCAAATATCAAAGTTGACGACAACAACAATGAGAGATCAACCAGTTAAAAAACAGTACCACCTAGAATATGACTGTAGAAGGGCAAAAAAAGAAGAAAAAACAGACAGGAAACAAACAAAAAACAAGAATAAGCAATAAAAGTAAATTTTGAAGACAACCTTTTATGCAGAAACAAAAATGCATGCTTTAGCATATTTTCTAAATCCCATAACAAGAGCCATAAGATAAAAGGAAAGCAACAAAAAAATACCAAAATGAAAGTAGCTAAGGTAGTCTTGCAAGTTGCAAACTATGATGTTCTAATGATGAGGACTCACAAAACTAGTAGCAAGAGACAAACATTAAATTTCAAATCAACATAGTGACCTAAACTTTTTTTTTAAATTGCTAAGCTTATAAGTTACTCCTACAATGCACAACAGTGTTGTGAAATAAATACTACCATGTATTCTACACAAATTAGATTATCCCCGTCTCCAACCTCCTTTTGTCTACTTCTGGTTTTACAACTATTAACTTGAGAGTACATAGATGACTTACCCACGTGACCAATAAAGACCACATTCAAATGTCTCTTCTTATTTAGTTCCATCTCATCTTCATCTTCTGGGGGTGGAACTTCTTTCTCTTTCATTGGAACTGAAAGTGAAAAGGTCAGCATTGAAAAAATATTAACAACTTTTAAAAAATTATAAATTAATAAAAAAAAGGATCTAACAAAAATTCTCTCTTTCGCTGTAAATTTGTTATGAAAGGAAAAAGACCCAGCAAACAATAATTAAAACATAAATGCGGTCCAAAAAGAATACCTGCATGAAGAAATTAATCAAAGTTTCATAGGAAAAATAAACAAAGAGATACAGTAAAATGCCCATAAAGTACCTTTCTGATCAACTTGGACTGGCTCAGTGGAGTGTGTTTGGACCTCTTCCTTTGTGTCTGACAAACCAAATACAGAAAATAAAATATTTCTTCACCTAACATTCTCTATATATCTCCTATAATTACAGATATCAATAAAGGTCAAAAAACCCCAATTGCGTGGAAAACCAAAATAAATGTATTAATGCTGGAACAAATTTTCTTCTGTAGAATTCAAAGTACTCTTTGAAGAATAGAGCACTAATAGATAAGGTTCAAAATCATGTAGGTGTATACAAAAATTGAAAACTTTCTCCCCAGTGAATTCACATTTTCACCAATTTACAGCTCGCATACTTTAGTAACGTTGAAAAAGTTAATAAGGAACTTTGTCAAAAGATATTAAGCATTTCAGTTCAATATATACCTAAATCATATACTAAATTACGTACTCTCAAACAGAGAAACCACTACAGGAAAAATTAGAGCAACAAAATGAAATCAAATGACTCAATTTTACTGGTACTACCATACCAACCTTCCTCCATTCTATCACTTTCCTCAACTTCTTCTGTCTTTGGTTCTTCAGGATTAATAACCCCATTATCATCTGCTAAATTCGAATAAAAAACAGACCAAATAGATTCAAAAATTAAAGCAAACACAACAGCAGCAGCAGCAACAACAACAAAAATCACACATTTTACCGTACCTGCAGGGTCAAGTTGTAAAGACCGAATCTCCTCCTCAATATCTACATTTGAAGAAACCCATTTCACTCATTTTCATTAGCTCTCACAATTCAACAACAATTTCAATCTATTCTTATTTTTGCTCAATTTAATTACTAAGGTGTTGTAAACAAACTTCGAAGTTACCCAAAATACATATACTAAGTAACATCAATAGGCTCAGTTCATTTTAGCAATATCAACCAAAACATAACAAAAACTTTAAAAGCAAAAATATGATTTTTGGGGGGTTAATTACTAACAGATTATCCGCAATTAGTTCATAATCACCTCTTCCTTAATTTATCATATATAATCAAAGAATTATAGAATTTCACTAAAACAAAAATGAAAATTCACATCTATAATACTGCCACCGATTATCGAACTTTAAACTAGCAGATCTACGCAAACTTTTACCTCAAATAAAATAAAATATGGCCGAAACGACTTTAATCGCGATTTCATATGCATATCTAGGGAGGAAATACAATAATCGAAATAACGTACCCATGGTCTGGATGCTCATGGAGGATGAATCGGAACTTAGGGTTTTCGGAAAAGTTGTAGAGAGAGAAAGAGAAGTGATAAATTAGAGTGAGAAAACGGAGGCGTGCGAAGAAAGAAGATTGCGGTTTTATTAAAATCTGGAAAATAGTGAGAGTTTGTATAGAGAGAATGTGTTTTCTTTTACTTGTATTTTTTTTTTTTTAAGTTGCTACGGTAATTTTGTTTGGTTTTCTCCATTTCTTTTTTGAGCTGGCGGCCTCGCAGTCTGGGCCTTCAGAGTTAGGCTTCACGCCATGGATCCACCCAACCCGGCCCATGTATTTGGACTATGTTTTGGGAAATTTTCGATTTTTACAACTTTTTCGTGTTAGTGGACTTTGTTGTGGACATCTTAGTGAACTTTTCTTTGTACAATTTGTCTTCTTCCCATTATTATTATGGATTTGTGTTTTATACTTTTTGTGGAAATGTGACTCAAATCAAAAAGATGAATAGCAAAACATAGAGGGATCAATTTCATCGAAGAAGCTTCTTGTCTAGACAAAAGATGTAATGTCTCAAATTCTCTAATGTGGCTTAATGCCTGGATTAGGGGGTCAGGATGGTCATAATTGATTTATTATGCAATTATGTGATTAAATGCATAATTATGTGAATTATATGATGATAATTGCATGCATGTGGGCCCACTTTTTATTAGAAATGCATTTTCGTAATTTGGTCCGTTAAAGGCATATCTGTATATTTATGTGCATGTTGGTGATTTATGGGTGAAACCACATTGTTATGTGAATATGTTTGAGCTATTCGACATGAAACGATCTTAGGTTGCAAGATTAGCAGTTTAGTCATAACGGGATTAATTTTCAAGCTCGGGGTAAGTCTGGGGGTAATTTGATGCTTTGTACATTACCGGGAATGAATGGGTAATGAGACATGATTTAATTATTATTTGAGAATATTGGGAATAACGGGAATTGGATGACGTTAATTATAATTAACGGGATAGACGGGAAATGATTGTTTTGCCCTTGGGTGGCTGTTAAGGTTTTAATTAGGCCTAGGGGCATTTTGGTCTTTTGACCATGGGATATGTTTTAACTTAGAGGGTTGTAGAAGGGTCTAAGGTAAAACATAGCAGCTTGTTCCTCTCACTCTCTCGATCATTTCTCCCTCTCTTTCTCGATTTGGAGTCTTGAAGCTAAGTGGAAATTGGAGCTTGAGGGTTAAGGTTTGGAGGCTTAGGATCATATTCAGCAATTGAAAGAGGTCTAATTTGTAACAAGGGTAAGAATTCTAAGCCTTAGTTTCTGGTTTTACTCTGTTTTTATTTTGCTTGAAGGCTTGAGAGTTTTGATCTTATAATTGGTTATTTGGTGTGGTTTTTAGTGTTTTAAAGCTTGGGTTTTGTGGTTTAATTGGTGGATATGTTGTGGTAATGTTTGGTTGAGATTTTGGGATTGATTTGGTGAAGATTTTGGCTGGTTTGAATTGAGAAATAGGCAGGGGAGCTGGGTTTGTGGGGTCAAGTCGCGACCGAGTTCATGCAAGTCGCGACCTGGACCCATTCTAGAGCCTCCCCTGGGCTCTGTCTAGCAGGCGGGCCATGATCCACTCTGTAACGCCCTACTACCTAGGGACCGTTACGTTGTGCATTTTAAACAGTGCCAAACACGCTAACCGAGTCATTTGGCCATAATCGTGTAACTAAATGTGATTAACGGTTTATGGTTAAAAAAATTTGTTAAAGATACAACGTTTCACTAAAACGTTTACTATATACATTGGGATCGCAAAATATATTTTAAATGTTAATTATAATAAAAGATTTACAACTAGCCGACCTAAGTGACAAAATAGGGTTTAACCCTAGTTCCTCTTTAAACCCTCGGCCGTGGTGGTCGAGCAGCCGCATATGTACACATCGTCTGTTGACGCGGTTCTTCGCCAACAGATAATTAATAGAATAAGAGAATGGGATTAGTGCTAAGTAACGAACCGTAACATATGAATGATCTTAAAATAAAATTGTGATACGAATACTTTTTTAGGTGGTTGAAAGGTTAAAATCCTTCTACTCCACCAGCCAATATTATTGCTAGTTTTTTGGTATTCTTTACAGGGTATTTCTTTACACAATAGAATCCAACCCTTTACAACTCCCAGGGTCTCCATATTTATAGGAGAGGGCACCTGGGGGTTGGCAAGGGGGGCCATCCTGTAATGCCCCAAATTTCCTAATAAGGTTTAGGACCTTGATTAGGAGGCCGGGAGGGCCATAATTGATTTATTATAGTATTTAATGATCATATGCATGTTTACGTGAATTATATTATTATATGATGGTGAATGCATGCATATGGGAGAATTTATTATTGTGAGGGTATTTTGGTAATTTGGTCACTGTTGGTGTAATTGTATATTTTGGGTGCATGGTTGTGATTAATTATTATAGCCACATTATAAGGTGGATTGGTTCGAGCTATTTGACATGAGACGATCATGAGATGTAAGTGTTCGGTCTAGTCATAACGGGTTTAAGTTCGGGGCTCGGGGTGAGTCTCGGGGTGAATTTAATGATTAGAGCATTACCAGGAATTAAAGGGTAATGGGATATGATTTATTGGTATTTGGGAATATTGAGAATAGCAGGAATTGGAGAGCGTTAATTATAATTAACGAGATAGGCGGGAAATGACGGTTTTACCCTTGGAAGCCTTTAAAGGGGTTTATTTGGCTTAAGGGCATTATGGTCTTTTAACCCTAAGGATATATATGGCATGAAGGCTGTAGAAACACAAAACTAAAACAGAGAGCCCCATCCTCATCTCTCCCTTTCTTCCCGTACAAGCTTTTCCCTTCACTTTTCTTTGAATTTTGAGAGCCCAAATTGAGGAGTTGAGCTAGGAGATCAAAGGTGGGAGCTAGGGAACTTGATTTAGACATTTAAGGGGATTCAAAATCGTTTTTAAGGTGAGTTCTAGCCATTGAATTCAGGTTATGCTCTGTTTTCCTTTTGGTTTTCAGCTTATGGTTTTTTATGTAGAAAGTAGGAATCAAGGGGAGTTTTTGTGTATGTTTGGTTGGGTTTTGATGAGGGGGAGTTATGGGTGATGTTTAGAGGTTTAATTGAGTGTTTGGAGAAGGTTTAGAGCTAGTTTGAAGGCTTGGTTCTAAGGGAATATGTAGGGGAGGTCGAGCTGGTGCGTTGCTGATTTTTGGCTGATCTGGGTAATGAGCCGCGGCCTGGCTTTTGTGTGCCACGACCTAAGGTGGCTTCTGAGGCAAATATGCCTCTGTCAGGAAGATGAGCCGCGGCATGGCTGTGGTGAGCCGCGGCCCATCAGGGCAGATTTGACCAAAATTGTGTTTTTAGCTTAGGGATGCTTACCATAGGCCTTGGGGTTGATCCTACTACTTGGTTAAGTGGGGATTGATGTCCCGGAGGCTAGATATTGGTTTGGGAACTTGTGTTGATCATTTTTATTGATGGTATCCTATATTTTTGGTTATGACTAGGTGACCGTTAAAGGACTAAAAGTTGATCGTTCTCAAGGGTTGTTCTTTTAATCGTTCTAGCTCGACTTTGAGGTAAGAAAACTGCACCCTGTGTATATGTGACATGCATGGCTATTAATGATGCATGTTGGTTGATTATTGAGTATGACATGCATGGCTATTATGATGCATGTTGGTTGATTATCGAGTATGACATGCATGGCTATTCTTGATGCATGTTGGTTGATTATTAAGCATGACATGCATGGCTGTTATTGGTGCATGTTGGATTGCTGGATATATTGCATATGATGCATGAGAAACATGTGATTAGGACATGCTTTGTATACTGAGTATGATATCGTTCAGAGCTTGAGCCTCTGTGTTTATGCATGGTCCTAATTGTACTAATACCTGTTTAGTAAGCATGCTGAATACCTTGTTTATGGATATGGAACATGTGATATATGATTGGTGGCATGACTTACTTGTGTATGGCACTGACTAGTCAGGGACCGACTCTAAAGTCGAGAATCACGCATTGAATGGCTCTATGGCATTAATGCTAGACCGACCCTAAGGTTGATGATCACGCATTGAATGGCTCTATGGCATTAATGCTAGACCAACCCTAAGGTCGATGATCACGCATTGAATAGCTCCATGGCATTAATGCGGGACCTACCCTAAGGTCGAAGAACTTATAAGCGCTTGCCTGGTCTATGACCAGATGTTTATAGCCAAGGTATATGACCCCGGTGACTATTTGTCACATGGCTAGGGGACGCTGTCCATAGCACGACTCTAGAGTCGAGAGGAAGGTTATGTTGGTGACCATTCACCATGCACCTGTCCTGATCAAACTTATGAAAGAATCATTTATCAGTTAAGCCCTGGTGACCCTATCGTCACATGGCTAGAGGGAGCTAAGCTCATTATTGTGACTTTTGGCTATTGTCACCTATTTGCTTGGACTGATAGTCCTGAATGGTTATTATGATCGTTGTTGATATTATATCATGCTTTATAGTGTTTTCTTGCTGGGCTTTGGCTCACGGGTGCTACGTGGTGCAGGTAAAGGCAAGAGGAAGCTAGATCATCCTTGAGTTTGAGAGCTTAGGTGATGACGTGTACATATGCAGCTGCTCGTCCACCACGGCCGAGGTTTAAAGTGGAACTAGGGTTGAACCCTGTTTTGCCGCTTAGAACGGCCTGTTGTAAATATTTTCTGTAATAGACTCTGAAACTTTATTTTCGGGATCCCAAATGTATATATTAAACGTTCTAGTGAAACGTTACATCTTAACCAAAATGTTTAAACCCTAAACCGCTAATCATACTTAGTTCACGATTTTGGCCAAATGACTCGATTAACGAGTTTAGCACTGTTTGCAAGGCACACCGTAACGGTCTCTGGAGTTGGGGCGTTACACATCTCATGACCTTCTTACCCATCATGTCACTTCTGTGACAGTCATGATTAATTCCTAAAACCTGACAAATGAAGTGTGGTCTAATCAATAGGTAAGGGGGATAATGGGCCGCACAGCCCATCCCAGTCGTGGGTGCCTGAACACGCACGTTTATGCTGCGTGTCCGAGAATTCAGGGATATATCAGACACGTGATGTCTGATATATGCACGTTTACATTGCGTGGTTGACTTTATAAGGGGTCACAGATTCCAACTCAAGCCCGTACCTCGAGCTGGATGTCTTCTCAGCCCGCGGTGTCCATACCTCTGACCTGACTCCGTAGTAACCTTAGTGAGCCTTTGGTTACCTCGAGCTAAAGAGGTGGGGCCTGGTAACAACAGCTCCGGGTACATGACATCCACGTGGCTGATATATAATTATGCCATACCTCAGCTCGCTAATAGCCCGTGGAGAATCAGGGCGTACATTTGCCCCCCAAGCCCCTGCTCGTGGCACATGACGTCCCCTGGGGCCACAGTGGGGGCTTTTAGGCTTCCTTGTGGACTCTTCACATTCCGCCCATTACGCAGGCGTCGAGTACGTGGAACATCGTGGTTGGTGACGGTACGTCTTCCGAGAACCGCATTAAATGGCCTAGCCTATACTCGGCCGTCGTTTCGCCTCTCGAGTAATGATCATCGTATCCTACATCAAGGCAATCCAACAGCCCTCCTCATTTGGCCTCTTACGTATATAAAAGGGGTGGCCACCTTTCGCATGGGCCACCCGTTCATTTGAAAATTTTCTCATTTTCTCATATTCTTCTTCCTTCTCAGTCTCAAAAAGAAAAAACCCTCATTCTTCCGGTTACTGTTCCCATCGTTCCAGAAGTTTAGGCACAAGAACTCCTTTGAGACTTCGGCACCAGCATTTCCAGCAGGGTTCCCACCCAGACGATCACTTCAATCTTCACCACAGCAAAATACCCCTGTAAGTCCTCCGCCTGTACATGCTTTTAAATTTCTTCTTCACTGTCGCTTTGGTAAATTGCTTCAGCAGTCGCATGCAGTATTTTGCTGGTTTTTTATGGGTATGATACGCATAGGTTTTTATCCTAGGGCACCGACCGTAGAAAAAACCATTTAGGAGCATGACTCATAGGGTACGCTTTCTGGGGAAATTTTCTGGGTAGAATTTTTGTATGCCTGTTTGAAATAACCAGTTTTAGGGTGTAAAACTGGGTAGCTTAGGGGACACGCTTCACAGGCGATTTTGCACTGTTTGCCTACTGAAACTTTCCTTCCAAGGCAAACTTTTACCCTGACCCTCCTGACACACGGATTCCGAGTAATCGGGGATCCGTTGGGAGCACAGGCGCGTGTTCATAGAACCGCGTGGTCTCACTCTCCACGGGCTAAGATTACCTCAGCCCGTGCAAAGGAAACACTTCGCGTCAGATTCTTTCTTATGCTTAGGATGCCCTTTCTAAATTTTCTTCTTTTGTTCGTTAGGCGACCAGATGGGACCAAAGATGTAACGACCCAAATTTGCTAATAAGGCTTAAGGGCCTTGATTAGTGTGCCGAGAGGGCATAATTGGGATTAGAATGAATGTTATTGATTTAAATGCGTAAATATATGATTAATAGTGTGTTTATGATAATTGATGATATTATATGATGATGTGATATATATGTTTGAGATATATGCGAGAACCACATTATTATGTGGATAATTCTGCAGCTGGCGACTCGAGGCGATCCTAGGGCTAGATAGCGGGAGAAGTCACAACGGGGCATTATAATTGACTTTGGACAAGTCAAGGAGTATTTTAGGTATCGGGTAGTGATTCAGACTATCGGGTGATGAAAATAAATAATTGGAGATATATTTGAGGTTAGGATGTCTAGGCGGGATTATTGGGGGATTTTACCATTTTGCCCTCGGGGACGTTTCCGGCACCCCGAGCTTTGGGATTAGTTTAATCATCTAAGGATATACTAGGAAGACTTAGAAAATATTAGACAGAAAGTGTAAACCGAGCCTATCTCTCCTTCTCTCTCTTAGCAAAGGAAAAACTCTGAATTTTCAAGAGAATCAAGTTGAATACTTGGGAATTGAAGGGAATAATCTGGAGGATTAGCTCAGGAACTGATCAAGGTCTGAGATAGAGCCAAGGTAAGCTTTGAATTTTCGTTTCTGAGGTTAGGAATTTAGAGAAATGGCTGAGTTTTAAATATCTGTGGTTTTGGCATTTAAGGTGGAAAATTGAGGCTTGAAACTTTGAAGATAGGTCAGGAGACTATTGGAGAAACGATTCTACAGCTGAGGTAAGGTTTAATTTAAAGTTTGATGGTTGAATTTGAGAGTTTTCATGGCTGGTTTTGTGTTCTGTGGGTTTGAAATCTCATAAATTGGAATTGGGATTTTGGTGAGTGTTAGGCTGGATTTTTGGTGGAGTTGTATTGTTTAAATCATTCTAATGTTGTTATTATTAATTGGTTTTGAGTTGGGGGCTTTGGGATGGCTTAAGGTGAGGTTTAGAGATTGAAAATGATAGTTTTTTCTGGGTTCGAAGGGTCGGGCCGCGGCATGGTTCTTGGTGAGCCGCGGCCCTTCGAGGCTGTTGCATGCTGAGGAAGGAGGGCGGGCCGCGGCATGGTCCAAGCAATGCCGCGGCCCTTACCTGTTTTTGTGCCTCAGATGGTTCTGTTTGGGGGCCATGCCGCGGCATGGGTGGCCTATGCTGGGGCGCTTAAGGGATTTTGGGATTTTAAGATTTTAGGCTTGGGAATTTAACCTAGGGTGCTCAGGATTGAATCTTTTACCATATTTGGTGAAGTTCAATAATCCGGAGACTAGAACTTGGTTTGGAAACTCATTTAAGATTGTTAATGGTATCTTTCATCATGGTTGTGACTAGGTGTTAAGCTAGGGCTCGGGGATCGGATCGCGCTCAAGGAGTATCGCCCGTAGCTAATTCATCTAGAAGCTAAAGGTAAGAAAACTATACCCAGTTGAATATTTGAACGGGACTAAGGGCTCCCTGGTATATATGATTGAAAGAATGGTATTATGCCATGTAAATTGTAAACCAACGGCCTAAGCGTGCCACGGTTAACTTGTGCAATTGGCACGGCTCGGACACTGGTATCTGAGGACAGCTTATTATGCACTGAGTTCGGTTTAAGCGGGCCGAAGTCAGTGGGTTAAACAGAGGATGCGACCTAAGGTGTCGACCCTAGTATTTGTGTTAATTGACTATTATATTTGGCTATGAATGTGATCAATGAGAGTGTTGAATAATCTGAGTATAGATGAGATTACCTGTTATATTATTTTATAATATAATGTTTTAGATTAAATAAATGTGACATGGAGTGTCACATATTGTAACATATAATAGAGAGTTACATTATTTGGATATATGTGAAATATCCAAACATGTAACATATTTGGTGTTACAAATTCATCACAAATTTGTAACTCCTAAATATCACCAATTATTGTGTAGATTTGTTGTTACACAATATTGAGATGAATTTCTTAAAGCCATATGAGAAATGGCTGATAGAGATGTGATTTTAACTCTCATATTGTGTATGGAAGTTACAAAATCAAGTGGGAATAAATTGGAACGTTTTGGAAAAAACTTAAAAAATTGGTTGCTGAAACTGACCAAGGGCCGCGGCGCTTGAAACAAGCGCCGCGGCGCTAGTGGCTGACAGATTCATACTAAGTCGGTTTTTATCCAATTTTGAACGTTTCCAACAGCCAAGTAACTCCCAAATCTCTATTTTAATTCCATAAAACACCCAATTTATCATTGGTAACAGCCATGGGGGTTGGTGGAATTTGAAATTCAAAGGGTGTCTCTAAACTCTATAAATAGGAGCCTAATGCTCACTTGTAAGATACACCATTTCTATCCACTAGAGCACTTGGCTAGAAACACCTTGAGGCTTGATTATTCCAGAAAGCATTTCCAAAATCTGTGAGAGATCCCTTAGTGCTTGAGTTAGGGGGAAATAAGCTTTTGGACAAAGGTTTCAAACCTTGTTCAAGTTGGTGATCCCCAATACTCTTCACTTTGGTTGTGTGAGTGAGAGTTCTTTGTTCATTGTTCTTATTCTTGTTCTTTTATTATATTGCTTTTCTTTTCTTCTATTATTCACTCTTTTACATGTATCTTTTGTTTTAGAGTTGTAATCTCATCTATATCTTTTCATTATACTACTTCTAGTTTATTTGTATATTTTGTCTTAGAGTTGTATTTTCTATTTCTATCATCTTCTACCTCTTTCTCTATATTTACATGTACCTTTTGTCATAGAGTTGTAACACTTTTAATCAATCAATATTTATTTGTAATATATTGTCTAGAGTTGTAATATTATCTTACCATTTCCATTGAGGCAATATTATTTTTCCTAACATTACCTGTACCTTGAAGTGTGCTTATATGCTGTGGATTGAATATCTGAACATGCTTACTGGGATATCTGTTTGATAATATTGTTTATGTTGTTTTCTTGCTGGGCCTTGGCTCACGGGTGCTGCGTGGTGTAGGTAAAGGCAAGGGCAAGATCGATCAACCTTGATTGGAAAGCTCTGCAAGGTGAATGTACATGTCAGGCCGCTCAACCGCCACGGTTGAGGAGATTACAAGGACGAGAGGACCAGAACCTTGTATTTTGCCTTAGTATGGCTAATGTATACTCTTAATTGTTGAATCTTGTAAACCAACTTTTAAACATTGCGAATTTTTGGGGATCCCTTCTGTAAATTGTTTATATTTTATAAAATGTATCTTTTGAGGCCAAAATGTCTTTTAGCCCTATAACACTTTAGTTAATGACACGTTTTGATTAAATGACTTGTTTAGCAAGTCTCACACCTTTATAAATACACTGTGTAGCGATTTTGGCTATCCAGGGCGTTACAACTTGGTATCAGAGCGTCCTAGGTTTAAGAGTTCCTGAAGACAGGCTGGACATGTACATTTGCTGCTAGAGACAAGCTCAAATCAGGGTTCGATAACGTGTATATGTGCCTATGTGCTTATGCGTTTGTGATGAGCAATGAATGTTGTTATTTACTGAATTACTAGAAAGCATGAGATATTGATAGGGCCTGGCCCTTGACTGTTGTGTGAGAATATTGAGGCATGTTTATTAACATCGACGTGCATGTAGATGAATATTTGAATGAATAACTGTTTATTGTGCATGTATGAATGCCTGTTTCATAGCTTTTGTGTGATTGGATTGGAGGCGTGCTTATTAGCAGCCAGTGCATGAGAATGGATGCTTATATGTGGATTGTTTGTGGTTGGTGATATTCTATTGGTGGATCTTGGAGAAATTTTACCCTGTCATCATGGTCTGATTGCCGAGTCGTTATTTGCAGATTGACTTGGATAGCTATGCATCCAAGAAAATCTTCACGACTAGCCGGCACTAGGTCCGGGACCAAGGGTGATGACCAGGGCCAGACTCCTCCGCCAGTGCCTGAGAACTGACAGCAGTTAATGGCTGGGATGCAGGCTCGATTATAGAGTCAAGACGAGCAAATCCGTATTCTGCAACAGCAGGCTCCATCAGGGAGTGCTGCCCCTGCTTTACCACCTGCAGTGGTACCAGTTGTGCAGTCTGGGGAGATTGGTAACAAATGGGAGTCGTTGTATGAGTGGTTTAGGAAGCAGCAACCCTCAGTCTTTGAGGGTGGACCAGATCCATTGAAAGCTAAGCAGTGGCTAACTATGATTACAGTAATTCTGGATTTTATGAGGATTGAGGGGCATGATAGAGTGGCCTGCGCCACTTATATGTTGAGGGAGGATGCCCGTTTCTGGTGGGAGGTGGCATCGCAGACTAGGGATGTGACTACATTGAGTTGGGAAGGTTTCAAAGATTTATTCAGTCAGAAGTATTATAATGTTGCTGTCAGAGCGGCAAAGGTTAATGAGTTTGTGAGTTTGGTTCAGGGCAGTATGACCGTTCTCGAGTATGCCCTGAAATTTGATAGGCTTGCGAAGTTTGCTCCAGATCTTGTGCCTACCGATGCAGCTAGGCAGGATAGATTTATTAGAGGGCTGAATGCTATGATAGCCCGAGATGTTAGAATTACAACGGTACCTGGAGGAACAACTTATGCCTAGGCCGTTGAGAGGGCTCTTATCGCTGAGGAAGCGGAGAATAAGATATGGAAGGATAGTGCAGCAAGAAAGGAGGGTCGCAGGGCGGTGCCTCCATATTCTGGGTCTGGTAGGGGCGAAGGCCCCAGTGATTTCAAGAGGAAGACTCCTGACACTTCGACCGCTGCTGGTCCTGATAGGAGGGGTCGGGGTGGTCAGGGTGGCCGTCAGGGTGGAAGCGAGGCATGGCGGACCTATCCAGAGTGCGCGAGATGTAGAAGACACCATCTAGGCGAGTGTCGGGCCAAGGCTTGCTTTGTGTGCGGAGTTGTAGGGCATCTCAGGAAAGACTGCCCAACGGTGAAGAAAGGTGAAGCGGGAAAGGTGGATAGCTTGACTCCAGCTCGAGTATTCACCTTGACTCAGGCAGAGGCTGAGGCTAGTCCCTCAGTAGTGACAGGTCAGCTTTCTAGCGCTAGCACTCCTTTTACTGTTTTGATAGATTCTGGTGCTACACATTCTTTTGTTTCTAGTAGAGTGATTGATAGATTGTGTAGACCTAGTGAGTATCGGACTGCAGGGTTTGGGACTTTGTTGCCTATAGGGGAACTGGTAGTCTCTAGGAGATGGATTAGGGCACTGCCAGTGATAGTTGATAGCAGGGAACTCTCAGCAGATCTGATTGAGCTAGATTTGGAGGATTTCGATATGATTCTGGGGATGGACTGGTTGGCCAGGTATGGAGCTACGATTGATTGCAGGAAGAAGATGGTTACTTTTGAACCTGAGGGCAGGACCCTTTTGTCTTTGTGGGTGCGGTGTCTGGACCCTGCGTACCCATGATTTCAGCATTGAGAGCCAGGGACTTGTTGCAGGGAGGATGCATGGGTTTTCTGGCTAGTGTAGTGGATACCGCTAGAGTTATGCCGGCAGGGCCGGGAGAGACCAGATTGGTATGTGAGTTTCTAGATGTCTTCCCTGAGGATCTGCCAGGGTTGCCGCCGCGTAGGGAGATTCAGTTTGAGAATGAGTTAGCACCAGGGACAGAACCAGTATCTAGGGCACCGTACAGAATGGCACCAGCGGAACTGAAAGAGTTGAAGATACAGTTGCAAGAACTTCTGGATTTGGGATTCATCAGGCCTAGTTATTCTCCATGGGGCGCTCCAGTGTTGTTCGTTAAGAAGAAGGACGGGACTTTGAGGATGTGCATCGATTACAGAGAATTGAACAAGTTAACCATTAAGAATAAGTACCCTCTACCAAGGATTGATGACTTGTTCGATCAGCTGCAAGGTAAGACGGTGTTCTCAAAGATTGATCTTCAATCTGGTTATCACCAGCTAAGGATCAAAGATGAGGATATACCGAAAACAGCCTTCCGGACACGATATGGGCATTATGAGTTCCTGGTCATGTCTTTTGGTCTCCCGATTCTGTTCGGGAAATGGAGGTGCCCCCGGGACCTTGTCGACCATAACCCCCGAGGTGCGCGTTCCGGTGAATCCTCAGGCTTTGGAGAAGATCCCCGATGTATTTCGGGGAACGGTCTACGAGACGGCGAGCTACACCGTGGACCATTATTACAATGCCGCCGAGAAGGACCTGCGGGCGATCGAGACAAGGAGCCCGGAGAACGTGATGGAGTCTTCGCTGGGGATGGATCTCACGGTAAGTTGGCCTTGCCATTTGTATTCCTTGCTCGTATGCATCACATGTCTGTTGTTTTTTTTTCTAAGGCAGTCGCCTTATCATCTTTTGGTCTTGCAGGGTGCCTTGGCTCTCCACCGGAGCATATCCCGATCTAGGGCCAGGCTCGAGGACATGAGGGGCGATCATCAGACTACTTTGTCCGCCCTTAAGACTGCCCAAAAGCAGGAACAGGATGCCAAGGATGCCCTGGCGACCGTGCAGGCTGAGCTGGACGCATCTCGACCTAAGCTGCAGGAGGCCGAGGTTACCAAGGCCGCGCTAGCCGCTGCGAGGGCTGAGCTCGAGGAGGCCAGGGCCGCTCGGGTCGCACTGGACGCCGCAAAAGCCGAGGCCGAGGAGGCCAAGGCCTCCCTGGCGACGGAGAGGGCAGCTTCCAGCTCTTCCATGAAGGTTATGCTATACCACTGTTGGGTCTTCAACCCAGATGGTGACTTCTTCTTTTTGGGGGCGAACGCATGGGAGTCCTTCCTGGAGAATTTCAAAGCTCACCTTCAGCAAGAGGCGCCCTCCAAGACCGGGGAGACTTCCACAGCCGCCGAGCAGGAGGGCGAGGTGGTGACCTCATCGGAGCAGCCTGGCAGGGCCTGGACTTCTCTTCAAACATTTTTTTTTTTTTGTAACTTTGTATTATGAGGTTTTCTAACCTCGAGACAATTGGTTTTATTAACTTTATTCTTAATTGATTTACATCCTTTTGCCTCTATCTCATTTCTCTTTTAATACTCTTAGTTTCTGTTGGTGCTGTGATTGACTTTTTGTGCTTTTCCTAGGAAAAAACATGCCAATCAATTTTGAACCAACTTCTAAGATAAGTCATGGTTGTATCCTGGACATGAATTTAAAAGCTTAGTTCACGTTAATTTTATATTAATATCTCGTGCTTTTTAAGAAAAACAACGATCAATCAATTTTAATTAACTTCTAAGTTTTAGGACCTGGTTACATCCAGGACGTTAATTTGAAAACTTAGTTCGCGTTAATTCTTGATTAATATCTTGTGCTTTTTAAGAAAAACACCGATCATTCAATTTGAATTAACTGCCAAGTTTTAGGATGACCCGGTTATATCCAGGATACGACTTAGTTCGCATTAATCCTTTATCAATATCTCGTGCTTTTTAAGAAAAACAACGATCACTCAATTTGAATTAACTTCTAAGTCTTTAAGATAACCTGGTTGTATCCAGACACCATATGCCCCCCAAGTAATTAGGAAAGGGTCTTTCGTGGTTACTTGAGATTACATCCACAAATATACACAATAATGAAAAAATATTTAATTCTCATTGCTTAATAAACAAAAGATGGCCTTTCTGATTAAGCCTTACAAGGGTATCACTGATAATATTTCTTCAGATGGATTGCGTTCCAAGTTTGTGGGACTGCTTCTCCATTAAGCCGAGCTAACTTGTATGTTCCTTCCTTTATGACCTCGATTATTTGATATGGCCCTTCCCAGTTCGGTCCCAATACTCCGTCTTTGGGATCTTTACCGGCTAAGAAGAATCTCCTGAGGACCAGGTCGCCAATGCTAAAGGCAAGTTTTCTGACCTTTGAATTGAAATAACGAGTGATCTTTTGCTGATAATGCGCGAGCTAGAGCTGTGAATCTTCTCGTCTTTCATCAATCAGGTCGAGGGATGCGTAGAGTAGTTCGTGATTGCGGTCCTGGTCATACGCCTGGACTCTATGCGAGGCTACCTTTACCTCGACAGGAAGGACCGCCTCTCTCCTGAAAGCTAGGGAGAAAGGGGTATGACCTGTCGGAGTTCGATGCGAGGTCCGGTATGCCCATAGTACCTGGGGGAGCTGTTCTGGCCAGACCCCCTTGGCTTCGTCCAGTCTTTTCTTAAAGCTCGCCTTTAGCATCTTATTGACAGCCTCGACTTGCCCATTTGCCTGGGGATAGGCCACGGAGGAGAAGCTCTTTACAATGCCGTGTCTCTCATAGAATTCGGTGAAGAGGTTGCTGTCGAACTGCGTTCCATTGTCTGATACGATCTTTTTTGGCAGCCCGAACCGACAAATAATGCTTTTGACCACGAAGTCGAGGACTCTCTTTGAAGTGATTGTTACCAAGGGTTCTGCCTCTGCCCATTTGGTGAAGTAGTCGATAGCCACCACTGCGTAACGGACCCCTCCCTTTCCAATAGGGAGGGCGCCAACCAAGTCGATTCCCCAGACCGCGAATGGCCACGGGGACGAGATCATCTTCAGCTCGACTAGTGGAGCTCGGGCAACTGTGGCAAATCGCTAGCACTTGTCACATTTCTTGACATACGAGATCGAGTCCTTCGACAGAGTGGACCAGTAGTATCCTTGCCTTAAGACCTTCAGGGCCAAGCTTTGCCCCCCAATGTGATCTCTGCAAAAACCCTCATGCACTTCTTGTAAAATGGTCTTTGCTTCGCCTAGCAGAATACATCGTAGGAGGGGTAGAGAGTGCCCATGCCGGTATAGCATCCCATCTACCACCGTATACCTTGGGGCTTGGTAAAGTACCCCCCGTGCGTCATTACGCTCTTCAGGTAACTTTCCTTCGGTGAGATATTCGAAGATGGGGGTCATCCAGGTCGGTCTGACATCGATCATTTCGACCTCCGCCGCGACTTCTATGCTTGGTTTTTCCAAGAACTCTACCGGTACCAGCCCCAAAGTCTCCGTCTCCCCGGAGGTAGCGAGCTTTGTGAGGGTGTCTGCGTTGGCATTCTGCTCCCGAGGTATCTGCTCGATTGAGCCCCGTTCAAATGTAGACAACTCGACTTTTACCTTGGCCAGGTAAGCAGCCATCCTGGTTCCCCGTGCTGGTATTCGCCTAGCACTTGGTTTACCACGAGCTGGGAATCGCTGAAACACTGAACGGAGCTGGCCTTCAGCTCCTGGGCCACCCTTAGCCTGGCCAGCAGAGCTTCGTATTCGACCTCGTTGTTGGATGCCTTAAATCCGAATCTCAACGCCGAGTGGAATCTATGTCCTTCTAGGGATATCAAAATGATTCCAGCCCCGGAGCTATTCTCATTAGATGAGCCATCTAGGAAGACCTTCCATGGCGCTTGGACCGAGGTGGCCTGGGGTGAATCTTCCACAGGATTTTCTCGGAATCCTGTGCACTCTGCCACAAAATCAGCCAGGGCCTGGCTTTTTATTGCAGTTCGCGGAGTGTACAAAATCTCAAACTGGCTGAGCTCAATAGCCCACTTCAACAGACGTCCCGATGCTTCAGGTTTTTGCAAAACCTGCCTTAAAGGTTGATCGATTATGACATGTATTGAGTGGGACTGGAAATACGGCCTGAGCTTTTGGGAGGCCGTGATAAGACAGAATGCCATCTTCTCCATCAACGGGTATCGGGACTCAGCCCCGAGAAGCCTCTTGCTGATGTAATAGACTGGCTTTTGAACCCGGTCTTCTTCTCGGACCAATATGGCACTAGCTGCATCTTCTGTGACAGCTAGGTAAAGGAAAAGAGGCTCTCCTACCGTTGGTTTAGACAATACGAGCAGCTCGGCTAGATATGCTTTCAGGTCGAGGAAGGCACGTTCGCACTCCTCTGTCCATTCGAACTTCTTATTCCCCTTCCTGTTAGGCCTTGAACATCCTTTCGCGACCGGGGTGAGGGCAGCTCGAGCAACGACCTGATCTTATTGGGGTTCGCCTCAATTCCTTTGGTGTTGACAATGAAACCCAGGAATTTTCCAGATGCGACCCCGAAAGTACACTTCTGCGGGTTAAGCTTCATGACGTATTCTCTCAGTATCTTGAAGCATTCTCCCAGGTCGGAAACATGGTTATCGGCAGCCTTCGACTTGACCAGCATGCCGTCGACGTACACTTCCATGTTCTTCCCGATCTGGTTGTCAAACATCCTGTTCACCAATCTCTGGTAGGTAGCCCCGGCGTTCTTCAGCCCGAACGGCATGACCTTGTAACAATAGACGTTAGTTGGAATCATGAAGCTAGTGTGCTCCTGATCAACTGGGTTCATGGCGATCTGATTATAGCCCGAGTATGCATCCATAAAGGACATGAGCTTGTGCCCCGCCATGGCGTCTACCAATTGGTCGATCCTTGGCAAGGGAAAACAGTCTCTGGGGCAAGCTTTGTTCAGATCGGAGAAGTCGATGCAGGTCCGCCATTTCCAGTTGGGCTTCGGGACCAACACAGGATTAGTGACCCATATCGGGAACTTAGCTTCGCGGATAAAGTCGCACTTTTTGAGCCGGGCTACTTCCTCTTCTAGGGCTTCAGCTCGGGTTGTTCCTAGGCGCCTCTATTTCTAGGATTTCGCTGACATGCTCTTATCCAAATGGAGGGTGTGCATGATGACACTTGGGCTGATTCCCACCATGTCCTCATGAGACCATGCAAACACGTCCAGGTTCTCCTGCAGGAACTTGATCAGCTCCGCTTTCCTCTCGCCACAAAGGTTTTTCCCGAGCTTAACCATCTGCAAGGGATTCTGTGGATCGATACTTACCTCCTCGAGCTCTTCTATAGCTTGGAGCTCAGACTTATCCTCGCCTACTCTGGGGTCAATATCATCACTTAAGACGATATTTTCCCCTTCGGCACTCTGAGGTTTTTCAATATCAGGATTAGGAAAAGGTTCCTGAGATTCTTCGTTTCCACTCTGGACGGTCATCATTAACTGCCCGGGTTTTACTTTTCCCTTCATGGAAATGTTGTAGCATTCCCTGGCAGCAAGTTGATCGCACGGACCGTGCATATCCCCGTGGAAGAGGGGAACTTCAGCGCGAGGTGGCGAATGGAGGTAACGGCTTCAAACGCTATAAGCGTAGGTCGACCCAAAATGGCATAGTACGCAGCGGGACAATCGATGACCACAAACTCGAGGAGTTTCGAGACTGTCCGAGGTCCCTCTCCTAAGGTGATCACCAGCTCAATCGATCCTATTGTCGCCGATCCTTCTCTAGAGAATCCATAAAGCATCATGGAGGTTGCCTTCAGCTCGGTGACAGATAAACCCATCTTCTCCAGCGTGGACAGGAATAGTAGGTTTACCGAGCTTCCATTATTGACCAACACTCTCCTAACCCTCCGATTAGCGAGCTGCACTGCTACGACCAGAGGGTCGTTATGAGGGAACTGGACGTGGCTGGCATCTTCTTCAGTAAATATGATTGGTTGCCTTTCCAATCGCTGCTGCTTTGGTAGATGCTGCTCGGGGACAAACTCCACTCCATTATGAGCTTTAAGTTCGTTGACGTATCTTTTTTGGGCACCTCTGCTCGTGCCAGCCAAATGAGGACCTACAGAGATCGTGGAGATCTCTCCTCCTATCACGGGAGGAGGGATGTCCTGATCTACCCGAGACCCGGGCTGACTGACTGGGACTTCCAGAGCTGGATGGCCTGCGGGAACTCTATTCCGCGCATACTGAGCCAAAGGTCCGGCTCTGATGAGAGTTTCGATCTCATCCTTCAGGTGCCTGTAGTCATCGGTATTGTGGCCAATGTCGTTGTGGAATCGACAGAACCTGGAAGGGTCTCGCTTTCCCTTCTGGTGCTTTAACGACTCTGGCTTCTTCCAGGGGAGGCGAGCAGAATTTGCTAGGAAGATGTTCTCCCTAAAGTAGGTGAGCTCCGTATAAGTTGCGTAGACCGGCTTAAATTTTTCTACGGATTTGTTCTTCTTTGGGCCGTGCTGGTTTCCCTCGCTGCTCCCCTTTCTCTTGCCTCCACCAAACTGGTTATTCTGCGTAACGGTCTGGGTCGCTGTCACGACCTCTGTTCCCACTCCAACGGGTTGTTCAGGGACCTGGCAGGTTCCTGCGGCTGAGGCTTGCGCCTCCTCTAGGTTGATCCATCCCTGGGCCCTATTTAGGAATTCATTTACGGAGCTGACTCCCTTCCTTTGTATCTCATTCCAGAGTCCCCCCCCCCCCCCCCCCCCCCCAAAGTTGATTCTCAATAGGAGAATTCTCAGAAGGATGTAAAGCAACCCTTTGAACCTAGAAGAAGTCAAAAGCTTAAAAATCATAAAAGTCTAGTAGTGGATGAGATAGATTCTCAACGAATTTCATTCTACATGGTAGAAGGAAATAGAGAGGAAGTCATTAGGAAAATTCCTATTGTACTTCTCGTTGAGGATGATTCTAAGACTTATAGAGAAGCTATGCAATCGAGAGATAGTGCATTTTGGAAAGAAGCCATCAATGATGAGATGGATTCCATTCTTTCCAATAACACTTGGGAATTGGTAGACCTCCCACCGAGGTCTATGCCAATCGAGTGTAAGTGGGAATTTAGGAGAAAATACCACACTGACGGCACTATCCAAACTCTTAAAGCTAGATTAGTAGCTAAAGGGTTTAGGCAAAAAGATGGTATCGATTATTTCGATACCTATGCGCCTGTTGCAATAACAACTTCTATAAGAATTTTGTTTGCTTTAGAATCTATACACAAGTTGTATGTTCATCAAATGGATGTCAAAACGGCATTCCTTAATGTTGACCTCAATGAGGAGGTCTATATGGAACAACCCGAAGGGTTTGTCCTACCAAAATATGAACATAAAGTGTGTAGACTTGTAAAATCCTTATATGGATTGAAACAAGCTCCTAAGCAATGGCATGAGAAATTTGATCAAGCCATCATGTCTAATGGGTTTAGACATAACAATGGAGACAAGTGTTTGTATTCCAAAACTTGTAAGGGATATGTGATCATTGTTTGCTTATATGTGGATGACATGCTTATTCTAAGTAATAGCATAAAAGGGATAGAAGAAACGAAGAGGTTTCTATCATCAACCTTCATGATGAAAGATTTTGGAGAAGTTGATAACATACTCGATATCAAAGTAAAGAAACATAGTGGGGGTTTTGCGTTAGGGCAAGCCCACTATGTTGAGAAAGTATTGAACAAATTTAACCATCTCAAGGTTAAAGATGCCAATACTCCATTCGATCATAGTGTAAAACTAGAGAAGAATGAAGGAAGAGCGGTGGCTCAATTGGAGTACACTAGTGCTATAGGGAGTCTAATGTACGCTGCCCAATGTACTAGACCTGATATAGCATTTGCAGTAAGTAAACTTAGTAGGTTTACAAGTAATCCAAGTGTGGATCACTGGAAGACAATTGGAAGAGTCCTAAGTTATCTTAAGAAAACCAAAGGGCTAAGCCTTCACTACTCCAAATTTCCTTCGATTTTAGAAGGATATATAGATGCAAGTTGGATATCCAATCTTGGGGACAACTTGTCCACAATTGGTTGGGTATTTACACTTGGTGGAGGTGCAATTTCTTGGGGTTCCAAGAAACAAACCTGTATATCTCATTCCACTATGGAAGCAGAGTTCGTAGCTCTAACTGCTATCGGCAAAGAGGCCGAATGGTTAAGGGATCTGTTGATAGAGATTCCCCTAATCAAAGATAATGTATCTACTATATCGATACATTGTGATAGCCAAAAGACATTGGCTAGGCCATACAGCGGAGTGTATAATGGGAAGTCTAGACACATTAGTCTAAGACATGGATATGTAAGAGAATTGATTCAAAGAAGAGTCATCTCAATATCCTATGTGAGAACAAGTGAAAATCTGGCGGATCCTTTCACTAAGCCACTAACGAGGGATTTAGTGGCTGCATCATCTCGAGGGATGGGACTTAAACTCCCTAAAGAGATTCACGATTGATGGTAACCTATCTTAACACTAGTTATTCAACTAGTGTTAGGTTCAATAGGTAATAACAAGTCAATCAAGTGAATATTAGTTGTACTCAAAATAAGTCCCATCTGAGATATTGAGTACTTGTGTGTTACCAAGTGGAGGATTAAAACTGAAAGGTTTTTTAATAGAATTCAGTCTTGTAAAGACAAGTATTTTTGGTAACAAAATACTATAAGAATTCTACCTATATGGACCTAGGGGTTGTAATGCCCCAAATTTCCTAATAAGGTTTAGGACCTTGATTAGGAGGCCGGGAGGGCCATAATTGATTTATTATGCTATTTGATGATAATATGCATGTTTAGGTGTATTAAATATGCATGTGAACCCATTTGTGATTAATTAGGTGATTTTCATATTTTGGCCATTTCGGGCATTTTTGGCATATATGTGAAATGGGCGTGGTGCTTTGTTATTATTTGGTTATGCCAGGGTTACCCAGCACAAGACGATCCTAGAAGGTAAGCTAGTGGGAAAGTCACAACGGGATTTAAGCTTGACTTGGAGTAATTCAAGGGGTATTTAGAGCATTACCGGGTTATTGGGTAATGGGAATTAATATTTGGTGATAAATTGGGAGTTAGTAAGACCAGGGGGAAATTCTGGACGTTTTGACTATAATGTCCCCGGGGGTGTTTCCGGGACCCCGAGCATTATGTTTTATTGGAAGCTACTTAAGCTTGAAGTAACATTTTAAGAAAGGAAAAGAAACGTTCTGTACGTTCTCTCTCCCTAAAGTTTCCTTTTCGTTCCCGATCGCATTTTCGAAGATAACTTGAGTTCTAGGACTCGGAATCAAGCGAGGATCGAGGCATATCAATCCTAAGAAAGATTAGAAGCTTGTTAGCCGGAGGATTTAGTTGGAAACAACTCAATCGGAGGTAATTCAAGTTTAAGTTTTAAGTTTTTAAGCTTGAATTGGACTTTGTGAATCGTTGAGTTTTTAGGTTGTTTGAACCTCGGGTTTTGGTGGTTTTGGACCATTGGGGAGTTTGGGAACTTTGATTTAATGATTTGGGAATGTTTAGACATGTTTTTGGGAGGTTTTAAAAGGTTAAAACGAAGGAAAAATGGCTGCCCCAAAGTTGGGCCGCGACCCTGTTCTTGGGCGCCGCAGCCCTTGTTCGAAGAAGCAGGTGTCAGGAATTGGCCTTGCTGGGCGCCGCGGCCCTTGATGGAGGGCGCCGCGGCCCTTGATGGAGGGCGCCGCGGCCCTAGCCTCAGAGAACCCTGGGGGCCGCGGCCCAAGGTGTTAGGGCCGCAGCCCTTGCCCTGTTTTCACCCCGTTTGCTCGTTTTGACCCCGGAAACATGGTTTTAGGCCTCGGGATCATTCCTACTACTCGGATTAGTGAGGATTGATGTCTTGGAGGCTAAGTTTTAGTTCAAGGGTTGGTTTTAGAACTTGAACTCATTGGATCACCATTTGTGGTTGTGACTAGGTTAACACTAGAGGCTTGGAATCGGGATCGTGCTTGTGGCTCATTTGTTGGTAACCTGTGCTTGGACCAAAGGTAAGAAAACTGCACCCCATGTGTGACATGCATGGTTATGATTGATGCATGTTGAATGTTTAAATGTAAACATTGATAGCATAATGAATGCTTGGCAATCTTGCCCATTTGCATATGATTGTTATTGAGGCATGCTGGGTGATTAAGTGTGATGCATGTGATGCACGAGAAACATGTGATTAGGGCATACCGTGAATGATGAATATGAGATTGGTCAGAGCTTGAGTCTCTGTGTTTGTGCATGATCATAAATATGCTAGCAACTGTTTAGTAAGCATGCTGAATGCCCTATTCTTGGATAATTGGCACATGATACATATTGATAGCATTGCTTACTCATGCATGGATCTGACTAATTAGTCAGAATTGGCAAAGGTGCTAGTATCAACTGTGAAGCTGTGACTCACTAGTCAGGTTCGGCAGTGGTACTGAGCACTGGTCACGTTGCACTGGCTCATCAGTCAGAATTGGCAAAGGTGCTGGTATCAACTGTGAAGTTGTGACTCATTAGTCAGGTTCGGCAGTGGTACTGGGCACTGGTCACACAGGGCTGACTCACTAGTCAGAATTGGCAAAGGTGTTAGTATCAACTGTGAAGCTGTGACTCAATAGTCAGGTTCGGCAGTGGTACTGGGCACTGGTCACGTTGTGCTAACTCACTAGTCATGACAACCCTAGTGTGTAGTGCAAGCTTTGTCGATTGGATCTAATCGACCCTCTGCATTGAATGACTCAAAGAGCATTAATGCAGGACCGACCTCAAGTTCGATGAATATAAACAAGCATTTATCTAGCCAAGGGCTAGACATGTAGAGCCATTGCATGAATGGGCACTGGGCCCCTAGTGACCTGGTTGTCAGTCACTCAGTATGGTTTACCAGAACCTCAAGTGATATTCACTCGTCTGATCAGAGCTATGGGCTCTGCATGATCATTTTGATCATCATATGCATGGCTTGGGCACTGAGGCCCCTACTGACTTGCTTGTTGGTCACTCAGCATGGTTTATCGGAACCTCTAGTGTTACGACACTCATCTGATTAGGATTGACTTGATAGTCCTCCAATCAGAAGGCCAGGATTTCTTATCCTGGATACCCCAGCATCTGTTGAAATTCATTTGTATGCTGAATAGAGCTATGAATGCTAGGCATGCCAGATATGATTTGGTATCATGATATGACTGTTTATGAGCATATGAGTTTTCTTGCTGGGCTTCGGCTCACGGGTGCTTTGTGGTGCAGGTAAAGGCAAAAGGAAGCTGGACCATCCTTGAGTTGGAGAGCTTAGGTGATGACGTGTACATATGCAGCTACTCGACCAATACTTGGGCGAGGTTTGAAAGTGGAACTAGGGCTGAACCCTGTTTTGCTGCTTAGAATGGCCTGTTGTAAACACTTTCTTGTAATAAACTCTGAAATTATATTTTTGGGATCCCAATATATACAGTAAACGTTCTAGTGAAACGTTATATCTTAACCAAAGTTTTTAACCCCTAAATCGCTAATCACACTTAGTTACACGTTTATGACCAAACAGCTCGATTAGCGAGTTTAGCACTGTTTGCAATGTGCACTGTAGCGGTCTCTGGAGTTGGGGCGTTACAGGGGTGGTGCCGCCTCTCATGAGAATTGGGAGTATTCTCAAGAACGTCCATGAATGGAAAGTGCACATGGCCATTAACGGTGCAAAGCGAGACATAGAGGTCTCAAGTGAACATCGCAAATGTGTGTGTGTTATCACCGATTTGTCATCATGAAAAGATGGTTCAATGCCTAGTGCAACCTAATTTTCAACAAATTTTGTGATAATTACACTATAATAAAGTTCAAGTTGAAAAACACTTTACTTTATGCACTAATACAATGACTCCTATAAGAGAGAGTTCTTATTTAATCAAGTGGGGGATATGTTATATTTCAAAATATAATGATTGATTAAATAAGTGTTACAATAGATAAGTATTTAATCTTGTGGGGGAATGTTATATTATTTTATAATATAATGTAAAATTATATTATATTATAATAAAATGTTTTAGATTAAATAAATGTGACAAAGTGTGTCACATATTGTAACATATAATAGAGAGAGTTACAATATTTAGATATATGAGATATATCCAAATAATGTAACATATTTGGTGTTACAAATTTGTAACTTCCAAATATTACCCTTTATTGTTTAAAATTGTTGTTACACAATATTGAGATGAATTTCATAAAGCCATATGTGATATGGCTGTTAGAGATATGATTTTAACCCCAATAATGTGTTTTGGGAGTTACAAAATCATTTGGGAGGGTTTGGAACCGTTTGGAAAAACAGCACAATTTTTTGTGCTGAAATTGGTCAGTGGCCGCGACCTGTGGGTCAGAGACCAATGGCCGCGGCCACTAATGTCTCTGGCCGTGACCACAGGCCAAAATTGACCAAATTTTCAGTTTTTTCAATCTTTGTTGAACGGCTCAAAAAACCCAAATAACTCCCAAATCTCATTTTTAATTCCATATTAATCTAATTAAACATTGGTAACAGCCATGGGGGTTGGTGGAATTTGAAATTCAAAGAGTGTCTCTAAACTCTATAAATATGAGTCTATAGCTCACTTGTAAGACACAACATTTCTATCCACTAGAGCACTTGGCTAGAAACACCTTGAGGCTTGATAATTCCAGAAAACATTTCCAAAATCTGAGAGAGATCCCTTAGTGCTTGAGTTAGGGGGAAATAAGCTTTTGGACAAAGATTTTAAACCTTGTTCAAGTTGGTGATCCTCAATCCTTTTCACTTAGGTTGTGTAAGTGAGAGTTTGATTGTGTTTCTGTTCTTCTTTTTATTCTATTGCTTTTCTTCTTATCTCTTGTTCTATTTACTTGTATATTTTGTTTAAGAGTTGTAATCTTTTCATTTGGTCTAAACACTTTATTTTACTTGTAATCTTTTGCTTAGAGTTGTATTCTCACTATTCTCTTCTTCATCATCATCTTCTTCCTTTTTTTAGTTTATTTGTATTTTCAGTTATAGAGTTGTAACCTTATTTAATCAATCTATATTTACTTGTAACATTATTGCATAGAGTTGTAATATTATAATCATTTCCATTGAGGCAAAACAATATTTTCCTAATACTCTCATCTTCACTAAGCTCGGGCCACGGCGCCCAATAACAGGGCCGCAGCCCCGCCTAGAACTCAGCCAAAAACCCTCATTTTTCCCCTTTTAAATCATTCCAAAAACATACTCAAACATATCCAAATCCCAAAATTAAAGTTCTCAAACATCCCAATGATCTAAAACCATCAAAACATGAGGCTCAAATAACTCAAAAACTCATCAACACATAAAATCCTATTCAAATCTTAGAAACTCAAAACTTAAAGCTTGGATTACCTCTGATTGAGTCGTTTCTCGCTAAATCCTCCGGCTAATAAGCTTCTAATATTTCCTAGAATCGCTATGCCTCAATCCTTGCTTGAATCTGAGTCCTAAAAGTTGATTTCCTTCAAAAATATGATCAGTGCCATAAAGGGAACAAGAGAGAGAGAGAGAACGCTCTAAACGTTTTTTTTATGTTTCTGACAATTTAGTTGAAGCTTAAGTAACCTCAAGCAAATCCTAATGCTCGGGGTCCCAAAAATGCCCCCCGAGGTAAAATAGTCAAAATTCCCACAATTCTCTTATGATCTCACTAACTCCCAATTTATCATCAAATATTTATTCCCATTAGCCAATATCCCGGTAATGTGCTAAATACCCCTTGACTCACTCCGAGTCAAGTATGGATCCCATTGTGACTTTCCCACTGGCTTGCCTCCTAGGATCGTCTCGTGCTGAGTAACCCAAGCATAACCAAATAATAATGAAGTACCACACGCATACCACATATATGTCAAATATACCCATAACGGGCCAAATTATGAAAATTACCCAATTAAATATAAATGGGTCCACATGCATATTTAATACACCTAAACATGAATATCAAGTCATATTATAATATAACTCACATAATCACGTAATGATACACATAAATATCATATAATCACATAATTCCAAAATTTGACATCCTGGCCCCCTAATCAAGGCCCTAAGCCTTATTAGGAAATTTGTGTTGTTACACACTGGGTCAAGTCGCGGCCTGCCCCTAGTACCCCAGACAGAAGCTCTCTGTCTTGGGGGTGCGCCGCGACCCGCCCCTCCCTTTTGAGCCAGGATGGGTTTTCAAGAGTTTTAGGCTCGGGTTTTCATTTCTTAAGGCTCGGGATCGAATCTACTAACCGTTTTAGTACGATTTGAGGTCCCGGGAGCGGGGTTTGGACTATGATCCTTTTATGATTTATTTTATTAATGTAATTTCATATTTGGTTATGACTAGGTGACCGCTAAGGGTCTTAAGGACCGATCGTTCTCAAGGATTGTTCTTTTATTATTTCACGATTGAACCAGAGGTAAGAAAATTGCACCCAATATGTGACATACATGATTATTGACGAGACATGTTGAGTGCTCTATATATGGACATCGATTGCATTATAACTGCATAGCAGCTTCGCTTACTTGTAAATGACACTGACTTATTAGTCAGGGAACGACATTGGTGTTTAGTATTGGTCGTGAAGTTGTGACTCATCAGTCAAGATCAGCGATAGTACTGAACACTGGTCGTATGGTATTAGCTTAGGAGTCAAGAACGACATTAATGTGTTTAACACAGGCCGAAATGATTAGATCTAATCAACATGAGCATTAAATGCTTGACTGACCTAAAGGTCGAAGAAAACTAAAGTGCTTGTCTAATCTAAAGGCTAGTTACTTAGAGTCAGGGCCAAAAGGCTTAAGTGACTGAAACATCACGTGGCTTAGGGTGCAGAGCCCTAAAATGTGACTCATTAGTCACCTATACAAAGTGTGACTCATTCGTCACCTATCCAGAGTGTGACTCATTAGTCACCTACCCATGGTGTGACTCATTAGTCATCTATCTGATTAGGACTACAAGCCCCATAATGATTACATGATCATTTATTGATATTGTATACATGCAGTAATAAGTTTTCTTGCTGAGCCTTAGCTCACGGTTGCTATGTGGTGCAGGTGATAATTCTACAAAATAGAGTTGTTTTACCACTTTTTATGTGCTAATTGTTACTTAATTATTGAGTTTTTAATTAATTTATTAAGTTTTTAAGTAATTTTGAATTTATTAAGTTTATTTTGATTTTATAGATGTTTATATGCTTTATAAATATTTTATTATAATATATTGTAGTTTAATTATTTGAAATTTATATTGTTATGTTAGGAGTAAAAAAGATGCAATTTTGAGCTTAAATGTTTAAGTAAATTAAGTTTTAATTAATATTTTCATAGAATTTTTGTTGTATATTTTATTATTGAAAATATTTAGTTTTAATTTAATTTATGTTTGTTTTATAGGGAATTTGTTGCATTTTATTTGCTCTTGAAAAACAATAAAAATGATGAAGAAATGTGGGATTTTTGTGAAACAAAACAAAGGAATTGGCATTTTCTTCAGCCTGGGCCACCTACCCAGCCAGGCCCACTAGCAGCTCCAGTCTTCTTGGCCCAACAGCTGCCTGTGCCTGTCTCCACCAGCCGGCCCACAAGAAATTCCTTCACCTGCCTTGCATCCCTTGGGCCCGCCTGCAACAGAAGCCCACGCTAGAACACCCCCTCCAAGCTTCCTTCAACGCCAGCTGCTCCCCACGGTTTCCCTCCAGCCTTCATTCCAAGCAATCTGCCTGACACCTTCACAGCCTCCTCACCTGCCATCCCACCACTCGGCCCAGCCCACAAGCCCAACACAGCCATAGTCGACTGCCACCAACACCAAGCCACCAACAAGTTCCCTTGAGCCCATCATTTGTACCTTTGTCCCCTATGTCCAAAATGCCAACTTTTTATCCATTTTTTCTACACATTTTCACCACAATATCATCATTACACCCTATAATTTACCTCTACATACCATATTTATTTTATTTAATTAATCTAATCAATTTAATTAATTTAAATTGATTATTTTAATAATCTCATTTTGGCTATAAATATGGAATTTCAAGACCATTTTGGGTGCTTAATTTTTTGTTACCATCTTCTTTCTATCATTCTCTCTTCCATTTTGGGTTTTTCAATAGTATTTTCAAGTATGTATGTCATTTATTTTGTAATTTCTACTCTAGTTATGTGCTTTTAATCTTTTTCATAAGATTATTAAGATCATGATGAAGCAACTTGTAACTATATAATATTTATGTTGTATGTTGATTTCCCTTGTAATGCAACAAAGTTTATGAATTTTTCTTCTTCATATATGTCTTTCATCTTTAATATCTCATATTTCAGATTGTTAGATAATATGCACTTTGTTCTTCATTTTGCAAAAACATAATATTCTTTGTGTAAGATGTGTCATTAAATTGTACACATCCATGCTTAGAACAAAAATATTATGTTTTGCCTTATAAATAATGTTCATTGATTTATTTGTTATTTCATTAGATTGATTTACATTAAATACTTTGAAATTATAATTTAAAAAAGTGAAGATAAATCCTATATTTTTATAAAAACTTGTGGTAAAATATAATATCTAATTTGAATAAGTGATGGTTTGATTAATTTCTACTATTATTAAAACTTAGGAATCAATGTACTTTTAAATATTATTGAACTTATATTTTGTGAATTCTATTATCTTAATAATCTTTCTTTTACTATCTTGATTTCTATTATTAATTTATTTTTATTTATTGTCTTAAATTTCTTTTTTATTGTCTCTTATTAGATTTTATTATACAAAAATCCCACCAATGTTTGGAACTAGGTTATAATTTATTAATTTTGATTTAAAATAGTTTTCTTTTCGATTTTAGACAACTCCTTTGGGTTCGACATCCTTGGTTACACAATTACTATTCTATATGAACGATTCGTGCGCTTACGATTTATAAATATTTAAAACATACCCGTTTTGGGTCAATCAGCCTTCCACTCCATGTGCTTGACGTCGTTCCAAGCCCTTTGCCATACCCAGCCTTGCCGTTCTCGGCCTTCGCTGTTCCTGACCCTTTGCCGTACATTTACAGGTATGCAACACATAGCATAAACTTAATAAACACTTAAACAAATACAAGCATACACAATAGGGCTACGCCCTGCATTATAATCACATAGGGTCGTGCCCTGCAACACAAACTATAGGGCCATGCCCTGCTCTATGGGTACAACAGTTTTCTTACCTGTGTCCCGAGCTTTCCGAGCACCGATCTCCCGAGCACAGTCCCCTAGTCCGAGCCTTGCTGAAAACCTAGTCACAACGTATCACAACATCCATCCATCAAGTTCTAATCTATAAAATCCTTTATTGGCATATTTGAAAATATTGACAAAATTAATTAAAGGAGTAATTTTCGAAATAGGTAGTTTCCTATTTTGTTGTGAAATGGTTTCTATTTTTCGAAATGGGTAGTTTCCTGTTTTGTTTGTGATATGTTTTCCATAATCAGATTATTACATATATTTTAATAAAATAAATATATAATTTCCTATAAAAGAATATTTTTTCTTGAAACGGAAATTATTGGTATTTATTTTTATTTTTGATCTGATTTGTTTGTCCAGAAATCGTGTACAACTTGCAGTGATAAATAATATATTGTTTCCTTATTTATTTAGGGAAACTGGGTTTAAAATCTGTCCAGGTTCAATGAATCTTTTTGAACAAATTGCCAGTCTGTTTGAACAGATTCTGACTTTCCTGTTTTGGAATATTTTCCATTTATTGGCTGATTGGTTTCTGATTTGTTTTCCACAACCTAAAGGGATTCTAAAAAGTATATAATCATCCTTAGGTCGCTGGTTTTTTATCATCTCTCTTGGTGTATTATTTTCCAAATATTTTTCAAGTTTTAGAGAGACTTTTTATTATGTGAAGAACTTGAGTCCAACAAGTTCTTAGTGGTTTATTACAGTGTACTTCTGTATTGTTTTCTTTGTGTTAATTGTGCAGGTTGAACACACTTGGACATTGGTCATCAAGCTTCGGGAGAAGTCTTGTTCGTAAGTCACTTTTCGGGAGGAAAAGTGCAAGTGTTATGATTTGAAGGGAGTTCAAGATCTTAGCACTTCAGAAATTTGATTAGGAGTTTAGATTACAACAGTTGCGACAAATTCAAGATGGAGTCTTTATTTGTATAAGTCAATTTGGTTTTGTAATCATTTAGAAATTCTTCTAATAAATTTCATTCTCTGGGCGTGGCCTCGTGGACTAGTAACAATCTGCAAAGATTGTTGATACCACGTAAAAATTCGTGTGTTCTTTACTTTAAGTTCGTTTTTATCTTCTGGTCACAAACTGTTTAAACATATCTGGTTTCTGTTTAAACAGTCTTTGTGTCTGTTTAAACATTTCTGTAACAGTTCAACAATTAATTATTTTATTTGAATAATTAAGTTGGTAATCTTATAAAAACGGAATTTCATAATCCATTAATTAACTTTGGGTTATAATTCTAGTCTCCGAGACCTTGAATTCTATCAATTTGAGTGATAAAATCCATCCCGAGCCTTAACTTTTTTATTCCCAAGCCTAAAACCTCCTTGGGGTCCAAAATCCCACTAAGCGTCGCGGCCCCAAGATCCCATGTCACGGCCCGCCTCAACCAGAAGCCCCAACCCCCAAAACAGGCTATGCGCGTCGTGACCCAATCTATGGTGTACCACGGCCCGCCCTTCTTCCTGGCCTCCCAAGTGTTCAAGAGGGCTGCGGCTCAGCAAGAACAATGTCGCTGCCCGACCCTTCGAACCCAGAAAAATTCTCAATTTTCACCACCAAAACCAAGCCAATTTACCCCAAAATCATTCCAACAATCCAATTCAATCACCTCAAAAGTTCTATTATAGCCTCCGCAACAAAACCTAACAAGAAGCTAGCTTAAAACTTCATCAAATCCCAAACTAAATCTTCAACCTCAAAGACTTAATAAAACTAAAACCCAACCAATAACTTACAGAATTTAATGGTTAGAATCACAGTTTAAAGCTTACCTTAACCTCTGCTTGAATCCACAAGTTGAAACTGAGCTAATCCTCAAGTTTAGAGCTCCAATTCCTAACTTAATCTTCAAAGTTTCCCCTTGGTGTGGTTTAGAGAAAATGAGAGAGAGAAAAGTGTTCAGGTCGGTTTCCTAGTTTCTGAATGCTTCCTTAGTTTTGTCTTACTTAACCAAGTCACATAAGTTACCTTCAAGGCTCGGGGTACCAAAAATGTCCCTGAGGGCAAAATGGTAAATTTTCCCGATATTCCCTCCTAAACGTTCTAACTTCAAATATATCCCCAAATATTATTTTCATAACCCGATAACCCCATAAAACATCTAATGCTCGGAATACCCATTGACTCGCTCCGAGTTGAGTATTCGACCCCGTTGTGACTTTCTAGCTAAACTGCTCCCTAGGACTGTCTCGGATCGTGCAACACGAATATATCACAATATTCACACATTAACATAATAAACTACTTATTGCCCTCCAGGCACGCTAATGAAGGCCCTAAGCCTTATTAGCAAATTTGGGACGCTACAACACACATACCACATATATGCCAAATATACCTGAAATGACCAAAATATGAAAATTGTCCAATTAAACAAAAATGGGCCCACATGCATATTTAATACACCTAAACATGCATATCTAGTCATATTATAATATAACTCACATATTCACATAATGATACACATAAATATCACATAATAATATAATTCCAAGATCTGCCATCCTACCCCCCTAATCAAGTTCCTAAGCCTTATTAGGAAATTTGTGACGATACAAATAGACTCATTAGTCATCTACACAGGGTGCAGGACCCCAGATTGACTTGACAGTCATTTACACAGGGCGCAGGATCCCATAATCATTTATTGGGACTTGTTTCCATGCATGAATAAGGTTATTACTACTATGCATGCTTCTTATGAGTTAGTAACATGTTATTATCTATTTATGAGCATATTGAGTTTTCTTGCTGAGCCTCGACTCACGGGTGCTATGTGGTGCAGGTAAAGGCAAAAGAAAGTTGGACCATCTTTGAGTTGGAGAGCTTATTAGGTGACGATGTGTACATATGTGGCTGCTAGACCACCACGACCGAGGGTTTAAAGAGGAACTAGGGTTAAACCCTAATTTGCTGCTTAGGTCGGCTGGTTGTTAATCTTTTATTGTAATTAACCTTTAAAATATATTTTGGGATCTCAATGCATACAGGTTACGTTTTAGTTAAACGTTGTACCTTTGACCAAAATTTTTAGCCCTAACCCATTAATCATACTTAGTTACACGATTATGGTCAAATGACTTGGTTAACGAGTTTAGTACTGTTTAAAATGCATAGCGTAACGGTCCCTGGGTAGTAGGGCGTTACATTTTGGGTGTGTCGGACAAAAGTTGAGAAGGTTATTCAGACATTTTTTGTTTGTTTTTTTTTTCAAATAAAATTTTAATGGTGTCTATGTTTCTAAAAACATATGTATTCCATTTAATCTAAGTAAAGTGGTTGGTCGTTTTTAATTCATTATGGTGACTTTGTATTTTGAAATTAGATAAAAATCTATAACACATATAAAATAGTGAAATGAATAAAAAAAAAATTGTCAGGTTTTGTATATTAGTTACTATTCACTGGTGAAGTTACTTTGTCATTTTGTATCTAGCATCAATAAATACTGAAATTCTGTATTTTAATATTACCAAGTGATTTAAGATAAACAACTTCATTAAATACAGAATACTGATTAAGTTGTTTAGACTGATTCCAGTGTTGTTAACACAACTTATGCAACTATTAAAACAGAAACATAAAAACAAGTAAAAATTAAACACACAAGAATTTTTATGTGATTCATAAATCCTTCCAGATAGCCTACATCCACGGGGTCACGCCAAGAGAATAAACCAATTAGTAAAGAAATAATGTGTACAAAAGTATTGACTTAAACAATGTAAGACTCCCTGTTAAGCTATTGCCGCAATCTTGTTGTACCCTTCTCTACAAATCTAGTTTTGATGAAACGCTGATTCTCTTGAACTCCCTTCAAAGAATAGCGAGTGCTCACTTCCTCCCGAAGTGAGACTTAGATAGAATCCCCTCTCGAAGATCCTTATGAACACATTCATAATAGACACTACCTGTTTACAAGGGACTAGATAGATATTCACAAGTACACTCAACACTCTCACAAAGATTAAGGTGAACAAACTTAATATCTACAAAGAAACAATCTTCAAAAATAACAACAAAATGTTTACAAATTTTCAAGTAGAAGAGATGAAATTTCCAAAGGCTTCGGCAGGGTATTTATAGGTGAAGAAATCGTCCAAGGTCAGCTCTCTCTGAGATCTTGTAATCAATATAAGAGTATATGCAAATTTCTTTGCTTTAGAAAATCTGCCAGCTAGATTAATTTTGTGTCGACAGAAAAAGAAACTTTTGAGTCAACAATGACATCAAACTTATCTAGCAGAACGAACTTTGTCATTTCTTTTGACCATGTTTATTTTCAAAAACATTTTTATTCCTAAATGGACATAATCCCTAAAAATATTCCCACAAGATAATTTAAATACATTATTTCACCAATAAAGATTAATTGTGATAAATAAGGAAAAATATTGTATTCACACTAAACGATATTTTCATATTACAACCAGCTGAATCAACTGACAATTATATCATGAATCAATAAGGATATGCCATTGATTTTTCTCAATTACTTTAAAATATTTTATCTAAAATAAAGTTAGCTAATATTTTCTCAATTAATTATAAAGTATACTAAAAAGATGCATGATTGATTAACTATATTTAAAATATATATTAAAAAATAAATGTATAAGTAATATTATTTACTATAGTTAAATTTATCATTAGTATATTTTTGTCAAATATTTATTGTTGAAAAAAAATATTATTTTGGATACAAAATTCCATTTTATTAAAGTATGCCTCCACAAATTATATTTACTACAATTAATTTTATAAAATAATGTATTTTTTATATACTTTATATTTAAAATACAAAATGTTGGAAACAAACGTATAGTTATTATTTTATTTTATAAAAAAAATCAAAAAGTAATTTCTATAAATCTTTAACCAATAATAAAAATTATCAATTTTCAAAATGCAGCTTTAGAAAAAAAATACTAACTTTGAAATTAATCTTTTTTTTATTAATTAATCCATATATGACATGCTTTAATTTTCTTAAATTAAATAATTTATGTTTTGAATATTTAAGTAAATATTTTCTAATAAAAAATTGATGATACTATTTCTTATACAAAATTTGTATAAAACAAATATACATTTTAAATTTGAAAATTGTATATAATATAAGTGTTTAATTTCTTTAATTGATATTTAATTTTTATTTTTATAATATAAAAGAAAATAAATACAAAATTATCATCAATAGAATAAAAAAAATTCTTGGCAAACAGAATAAAATTTTAGTTCATTTTATTATTAATTAAAAAAAATATATCTTTTAATATATTTCAAGGCGAATTCTTTAGTCCCTCACAGGACTGAGTCCTTCAGTTTGGGGCCCATTTTTTTGCCGAGTGTCAAATTTTTATAGGAGTTTGTCTCTTTTTCACATTTGCTTTTGACTTGCAATGGCCGGTTGTGTGAACTGGTTGGAAAGTTGCTGGTGATGTGGGTATAAAAAGTAGGGGCAAAAATGTAATTCCCTGTCCAAAAATATGTAAAGTTGAGGACTTGATCGTAAACTTAATATGAATTTGAGAGATATTTACGATTTTGGTAACGTAAGCATTGTGCTTCCGCCAAGTGATTTATATGTTATGTTGAGTGAGACGCAACAATAACCACGTAAGTAAAACTGATATATATTTTGTAGTTGTTTTATAAGATTTTTTAAAGTTTTTTCCTGGAGATGTTTCATTTATTCCCCAACAATCCTAACTCTCCCCCCATCAATCATAAATATATATGCATATATATATATACATATATCATTTTCAACAACATATCGAAAAATTTAAACATCATTCATAAAAACAAATTATAAAAATGCACACAAAACCTTATTTTGAACTAACCCAAGGCCACCATCACGTGCGAAGAGCTCTGTTAGCCACCGTTAGCGAAGAACTCGACCCACCGTAATGGAGAAGTTGAGCCACCGTTTCTAGCCTCGTGCCTGTGCTCTACGCCTTGTCGCCGCCAACCCAGGAGAATGAAAGAGATGGAGATATTTTACAACCAGTAGAAATGACTGATTCATGGAGTATATCCAAAAGAAGAATCAACATATATCTAATGTCCAACCAAAAATACACAAACAAATAATAGATATAATAGGAAAGGGAGATTCGGAGTTAGAGTCGACTTGGCAGTTGGGTGGAGTAGAAAATCGACTGGGTCCACTGAGTTAGAGTTGCATTCTTGAGGTTACAGCAGCCATGCCGACAAGGAATGAGATGGGAAGACAAATATGGTCTTTTGAAGTGAGAAGGAAATGCATGCACAAATGATGGACGTGAGGGAAGAAGAGAGACGAAGGATTGCTTTTTTCTTTTTAAGCAATTGATTGATAAAGAGTAATAGACCCCACCGAAAAAAAAATTCTAACCAGTTACAGGTTTTTAAGGGTAGTGTGGTATTTTAACAAATTTTTACAAAATAAATTGATCTGATGGCTGACAATCTTTTTAGTTAAATCTAATGGTTAAAAATCTATGATGGATTTAGTCCCTCCAAAGCAAGCGAAGGACTAAAGAATTGCCCATATTTCAATATGTTGTATAATTTTTGGAACACGTGTGAATTCACATGCCCAACCTAGTATAATGATAAGTTTTGAAAACCAATATAGACTAAATAAGATATGAGTTATTGCTGAAAGACATCAAAGAAAGTTGACTCACTGTAATTATTTTCTTAAGAAAATCATTAAACAAATTCTGAGTAATTGGCCAGCAAGAACCGCAAATTAGCATATTATGTACTTAGTGCTTGCTTCTCTTTCAACAATCCAAAGGTATACCATGGCCTACATGACCATTGACTCATTGAACTTGGTAGAATATAATGTGATTTTATTTTGGAACTTGGTAGAATAATGTGACATCACTTTATTGCTTTTTGCTTTTTTCTTATTTCTTTTACTTTTTATTTTATTTATTTGTTTAATATTAAAGAGTTTGATTTTAGGGTGTTCATAAATCCTCCACAATGCATCACAATTTATGATTTAGAATTTTTCGCGGTGCGATTGTAGTTTGTATTTTTGCCAAATCGCACGGTACAGTGCAGTTTGCAGTTTTAAATTTTATAAATGTGGTTCAAACTATACCACACCGCATCATTATATATATTAACTTTTTTATATATATATATTTTTACCACATTTAAAATTAATGCATAAATATTTATATAATAAAATATACATAATATCTAAAAAATATATATAATGTTTTATAGGATGTTAACACATATTCTACTTCATATCTAAATATATTCCTCGTTAACTAAAATCTTTACTTTTATATTACATTTTTCTTTGTTATTTGTTTATTATATTTTTATTGTTTTGCTAAAAATTTATTAGTTTGTTGTACATTTAATTGTTTTGTTAAACACTTTATGGTTATGAGATTTGTTATGAATATTTATTAATTATAATGTTTAATTTTTAAATTATTTGGCGATAGGTATAAATCGCCCACTCCGCACCGCATTGCACCACACCATATTTTTGCGGTGCGATTTATGCAGTTTGAGGTCTATGCAATGTGGGTTGTGGTTTGGAAAATTACTCAAACCGTATATGCAGTGCAGTCTAAAAAATTAAAGAAAAACCGTACCACCCGTACCACTAACACCCCTAGTTTGATTGGTTTGGGATTTGAAAATAGTTTTTTATCATTCTTTTTCAACTTAAAACTGTGTTGGTTTACATAAAATTAGTTGAGTGTATTGAAGAACTAAAAATATATATTTAAATTTTAAGATAATAAATGATAACAGAAATTTTATGTTTTATGAGTATTCAAATTTTTGTGTCCAATGACTTATCTCACAAAAAAAAAAAAAAAATCAAACATTTTCCTATTTTTTCATTTTAAGATTATCAACTAATCACAAATTTAATTTTTTAAAACTTAAAAATAATAAATAACATTACAACTAGGGCTGGCAATTCGTGTAAACGTGTCAGATTCGTGTTGACACGATTATAACATGACACGATTAAGGTAAACACGAACACGACACGATTATTAAACGTGTCAAAAATAAAAACACGAACACGCCACGATTATTAAACGGGTCAACACGACACGAACACGATAATACGATTAATGAGAACTATACGAAAAAAATCATAAAACCTATGTAAAGTATTTGTATTATCGTGTCTGACACGATTATGCACGACACGATTAAGGTAAACACAAACACGACACAATTATTAAACGTGTCGTGTTCGTGTTTACCTTAATCGTGTCGTGACCCAAATTGTCACCCCTAATTACAACAAATCACATTTTTAAAAATAAGTTTTCACTCACCAAACTTTTAAACCAAAATGTTCCAAAATATAGAAAGAAACTCACAAGTGGCAATAAACATAACCTAATGATAAATATATTGAGCCAAGTCATTAAATTAATTTAATTCTTTTTATAAAATTTTAAGTTTATTATAATATTGTATACCTTCAAATATTTTTACACATCATATTGTGTAAAAAAAAATATAATTAAAAATTCATTCAAAAATTGAGAATTTTGCAACAAAAAAAAATCTTAATTGTTATTTTTTAAGAATTGAATTGCCAAACAAAATAAAACTCAGATTTTATGCTAAAATCTGACTAAGAAATGTTCCAAAATACTAAACGAATCTTACAATTTCAACTAGCAAAGTCTTATCATATTTGAATACAATAACATCTTGCCATGCCATCCCAATGGCTAAAGTAAGTCTGGCTAAGCAATCGTTTGCCATTCAAAGATCGAGAATTTTGCAAAAAATAAAATAAAATCTTAATTGTTATTTTTTAAGAATTGAATTGCCCAACAAAATATAACTCAGATTTTATGCTAAAATCTGACCAAGAAATGTTCCAAAATACTGAACGAATCTTACAATTTCAACTAGCAAAGTCTTATCATATTTGAATACAATGCCCTCTTGCCATGCCATCCCAATCGCCAAAGTAATTCTATTTAATTTCTTATCATCACTATTACTATAAATATAAAAAATATGGTCAAAGTAATTATTAGTTCCCCCCAAAAAGAATCAAAGTAAAGTGTTGTTAGAATTTGCAATCACAAAATTTTATTCATTTTATTATTCTCAAAGCCTTTTGATTTTAAAGAAAAAGAAAATGAATATAACTATTCTCAAAGGCTTTCGAGTGTGTGTTTTGTTCTTTTCTTTTTTAGAATGGATAAGGAGCAAAACGGTGTCCAACACTATAAGGAGGTGATATATTGATTTCAGTGAAATTTAATATCAAGTGTTACATGTTTTAATTTAATTTTATAATTATTATGGAATATCCCTAAATAATTATAGAGTGTTACTGCTTATAGTGTTGGACATTTTAAGACTATCTCCAATGAGAGATGTAATTAGTGTGCTAAATTTGACAATATATTATATATTTAACATAATTTTTAATATTATGCTTCAATGCACAATTATAAAATCTGTTGTAAAATTTAATATTTCATTAATGCTAATTTGAAATTTATTAAAAATATACAAAAAGTAATAATTTTTTTTATATTTTGTTGTTGATAGTATAAGATAATAATAAAATAATAAAGTAAAAAGTATAACATTCAATGCAAATAGGCAAAAGTAATACTAAAATACAAAAAATGACATAAAAGCAAATAAAAAATAGGGTTTATACCTTGTTGGACCATGTGTTTTGTCTCATTATTTGTGTTGGACTTTGTGTTTTGAAAAATTACTTTTTGGACCCTATATTTTGTAAAATGGTTAAAATAGAACCCTAAACCCGATTTTGGTCAATATTTTCTCAACTAAAATCACAAATAATTTACCAAATTAACCATTCAGAACAAAAATAAAATCATTCTGCTTAAAAATTGTGTTGTTATATTCAATTTTTTCTTTATCAAAATTGAGTTTAGGGTTCTATTTTAACCATTTTACAAAACATAGGGTTCAAAAAGTAATTTGTCAATACACATGGTCCAAACAGATAATGAGACAAAATACATGGTCTAAAAATGTATAAACCTTAAAAAAAATATAGCATTTATGCTTATGCACTAAATTTTGCAAAATTTTTAGCATAGTCAAATTTTTCATAATTTTGGTACAGTATTGGAGCAAGTATTTTGTAAATTGATAATAATTTTAGCAATGCATCACCAATTTAACACTTTATTGGAGAGATGAGGTGCGAAATAGCAACTAATATTATTTTTATTTTATTTTTTTTTGCAAATTTGGCTTTAACACTTTATTCCTAGTTCAATATTGGTTGGCTGGCTGGCACACAATTAAAATTGACATTAATGAATAATAATTTCACACAAAATTCCAAAGCTTTAGCCACACGACTTTTCTTCTGCCTGAATTTTTTTTTTCCAATCCAAAAATAAAATCATATTAATAATGAATCGAAGACTTTGATTTTTTTTTATATTGATCATAGTTGATGTAAGTCTATACTAGCTTGACCTCACAGAGGCCCCTATCTTTTCTCATCAATCTCCAATTGTTTCTTTTCCTTTTTGGAAACTCTCAGTATTTAATCTCTTAATAATTGGAAGAGTTTGGAAAATCTGTGACAGACCCTTTTGAATTTGGCGACCCAATTATGTCCCAAATCAATTGGGTCTTCAGAGTTTTTCGTCTATGATTCGGTGGAGGCCAGACTTCGAGATGAACCCATTTCGGTTTCAGGTTTGAATCTCGTGTTTTGTTTAATGATTGCAAGCTTGATGAGGTTCTTTCGTTAGTTCTTTTTGATTCCCAAGTTTAAGATTCAGAATTGTGTGTGTGCAGTGAATTTGAAATGTTTGGACTTGTGTAAGCTTAGATTTTGAACACTCATACCAAAGATCCGTCAAAATTTATTAGTTGAAACCATTATGTCGTTAGAACCTTATGGCTCGACCTTGCTCGCGGCTCTGCCTGATGATGTGTTTTCAGTTGTTACTCGGTCACTCTCGCCGATAGATATATGTAATCTTGCTCTTTGTTGCCGGAGTCTACACGGCCTTGTGGCCTCGGAGAAAATCTGGCTTACTCAGTGTGACATGGTAGGAATTGTGCCGCATCACGAGCTCATTCAATGGCGAAATGCTGTGTCATCTTACAAAGCAATTTGTCGTTTTCTCTTTACTGTTCGACCCTTGATGGGAATTTGGGTTCACCAGAATCCTGAGCTCGGAAATGTTGTTTATGTCATGCCTGGTTTCGTTTCTGTTGTTGGGTGTCGCATAATACCCCAGGAACTTGGTCCACTAGGCATTGAAGATGGCCCTATTTTATGGGCTCCTGTGTTTGAGATTTTTTGTGACTGTGATGGTGGCACAGCGTTTTTCCTTCATGGGAGGGATAAGGGGAATGACTATTTGTATCCTGGTTCGGTTAAGTCTATTGACTTGCATTGCAATGTGCTGTTGCTTGAGGTTGAGCCTAGACAACGTAAAAACGTGGTTAAATTGTTGCAAAGTAGGAGTTTTGTTCATTATTCAGACAAGGAAGTTTCAAGAGAGGTTAGTAGATCAAGTAGTGGACTGTCAAGGTCACAAAGGGCGTATAGTCAGTGTGATGCATCTGTGGCTTTCAGTCGTTTGGGTTTTAGTGATAGAAGAAGGTTGCTTGAGGTTGTTACTGGCCATATTGATCTGAAGGTGCCTGATCCAGCAATTGGGCCACTGTTTCCTTCGATGAGAACTGACGAGGATAGCATTTCTAAAGATATGGCGCTCTTAAGTGAACGAAGATCAGTACTGGTTCAAAAGCATAAACTCGGTAAAACTCACGTTGATTGGAAGTCGAGTACCCAGCTGCCGTCTGATCCAACCCAGTTAGAATTGAGTGATATCAAAAGGACTCTTGAACTATCAAGTGGTCTTCATTATTCTACCAGTGAAGATGATGGCCATACACAAGGCAATAAGAAGAAAACTCTTGGCAAGTATTTTAGGAATAGCCTTAATCAGATCCTTGGGAAGTCTAATGGTGGTCTTGCAACTTCAAAGAATGGTTCTTCAAGCAGTGACAATAAGCATGCCCAGCTTTCTGAATTTCTGAGTTCAGGCGATACAATAGGGCTAACATTAAGTGCCTCTACCATGAAGTTATCTTCTTATAGAGCATGGCCAAATATGCATGACAGTCGGTTTGCCCTTTACAAGTTGCCATTGCGCATTCCAACCGCTGATGAAGAGTATGCAGGTCTTTGGGGAGGAACTTTTGGCTGGCCTCCTGGAAAGCCTACTGAGGACAAGCCTGGGAAGGCTTTGTTCTTTCTTTTGCTTTCATACGAGGAGTACGAAGGAAAGAGGCTGCTCATTGCAACCAAAATATTGGAAGGAACTCATTATGTTTTGCACCCTAATGGCTCGGCAATGTTTATGGTGAACATTGATGATGTTTCACCAGATCCTTTTCCATGGGATGTTGATGCTGATTCACTTCCTCTGAATGTGAAACATGCTTTTACTGGGGAGGGCATTGCAAATGGGTATGGTTTCAGATATCCAGGATCCAAACCTGGTTCTCTCTTTGCATTTGAAAATGGTCATCTTGCCTTCATTTGGAAGGAGTCCAGGTCTGTCTTAACCCTGCAAAGGCTTAACTTACGGGAGCTTCTAAAAAAAGGTGAACAAGTGCCTGCTCTTCCCCCAATTGCAAACTTTTCATATTTGACCAAGTCTTACTCGAATGTTTTCGCTGGTTTCCCAAATTCCGGACATTCTTTGTCTTCACCAAGGTTTGTACATTCTATTAATGAAATCTTTCTTAACCTATCTATGTGTTTCATTTGCCAATTTTATTCATATATATATATATATGAATATGAACTTTCTGAAATTGCTGTTTGAAGTAATCTTCTTTACCAGATTTTTGTCTGCAGCTACTTGTTAAGGGATTTAAAAAGAGGTTAACTCAACCTCTCGTTCTTAAATATTTGTCTTTTAAATGTCTTCTGAAAACATTAAGTAGATTAAGTGTACTGGCTATAAGAAGGACCTATGATAACAAATTGACAAAACGCATGCTACACTAACATTTTAAAATCTTACATAAATGTAGAAGATTTGAAGTTCACTGATTATAAAACAAGTAATGTCATAACTAAAATCAATTGAATATTGATTTTGCATGTCATCTATAGCTTCAAAATTACAGCTTTGTATCAGAGCGGTTGAATAGACATTTTTTTAGAGCTGTTCCATGGTCTGAATCTGAGAATTACAAACACCCCAGTTATTCTAGAGCCTTGTCTCTCCCACCGAGCCACAGCTCTGTTATCAACCGACAGATGCGATAGCTAACCAACTTCTCTCCTTTTAGTTATTTCCCTGAATTCTGATACACCAATCCCAAGGTAACGCATAGAATATTCTGTCTTATTCAGCTAGTAATCTAAGAAGTCATTTAGGAATTACTGCTCAGCACACACAACACAGAAGGTTCACTATTTTAATCCAGCATGGCAAGAATTCCCTGCTTCAGCTAGTTCTTGTTACTCATAGTGTAGGTATGTTTAACTGTTGGTTTATCAAGCTTTCTTTCAGATTTGGTCCTTCATTACTATAGAGGTTTGCCCCTTTTATTGTATAAATGGCAGGATATATATTCTTGTTTCTTTCCTGCATAGTTATGTATGATTTATATTTTCATACATTTCTAAGGCAGTGAATTACCAAACTTTCTTGTTTTGTTGGTGTAAAATATAACTTTTATCATTGCATAAAATAACTGCAAGAGGCCGGTAATTGTTTGTTATAGATCAGATTAACTGCAGGTATATGCTATAAATTTTTTTCACAAGATTTTGTCATCTAGAATCTGTCTGAGCAGTTAATGAAAGTGGGCTTTGGTCGTAGCTTTCTTCTGATTTATTGACCCTTGCATACGAGGAAGTAGGCTAAACTTGCAGATATTGAAATGCTGAATTCGACTAGAACTTAGGGATTTTATTGCTTTTCGATTAACTGGGAAAAAATTCACTGCTGACTCTGAAAGGTTAACCAACTTTGGATCTGTGGAGCCAGTCCTTTAAATGCCAACACACATGCACACCCTTCTTACCATTGTGCTACAATTCACTCTTTCTGCTATGTGGGAAGAAATCCATTTTGTTCAAAAACTCGCATCGAAAATTGAACCAGAAAGAGCTTTAGTGATTTGCCTGTTGATTTACACTTATCTATAACACATTCACGAGTTTATTCAACTTAAAAAGTTGGGGATAAAAACACGAAAGATTTTTCGGTAATGTAAACTGGTTTTTAAGTTCTTCTCTCAAGTTTGGTATTCTACCCCCATATGGTTTAGTGGTAGAAAATTGTTTCTCGACTCGTCTTCTAAATAATAACATGAGAATGACTTGATTCTCTTTTCTTTATTCTGTTAATGAATGAGCTTATAGTTAAACTCAAGTATTTGTTTTGATTTTACAGGCAAAGACGTTAATCAGACAATTCTTGGGGAACTCTCTTTGTTTACACAACATTGTTCGTTTCAGTCAGTTTTTGGAGCCATGATGATGGTGATAAGAACAGGTCATGAGCATCATCTTGTTTAGAAGGATTCTAATAAAGTTTGAAACAGTACAGAAGAGTTGAAGCATTGTAAGGTAAAAGAGTAATAAAGTTTTGAAATTAAAGCATATCTAAATGGCTCATAGTTTCCTCCTATCTTTCCCCTTAATCTTCTGTAACATTACATATATTTTTTTTATAGTTGTTCCCTTGGTTGTAGAATTTTAAGGGTGTGAAGTTGTAATTTTATGATAATTGAAATCCCAACAGATCAATAAAATAGAGTATTGGGGTATTATAGCAAGAAAGGTAAGCTATGTGGAGTTGGACGATGTGTGGATTTTTCTGAATTTGAATAATGACTACAAGATATTTGTAGAAGAAATTGCCTTTCACTTGACATGACATTTAATATCTTAAAGTTGTAGACAAAATATTTGGAAAATTCTAAAAAATATCTTCGACATTTCTGATATATTAATAATCTATTTTAACACAATTAGTTGCATACAAAATCTTGTCTTCTTTGATTTTTATAAGGTTACTAACCACGTATTGAAAAACTTATGTAGGGTACCTATTTTAAGTGACTATCTCCCATTTGTATTTATATTTTGAATTTTTTTTCTTTTTATTTCCAGTATTTTAGTTACTATTTTTCATGCTCAAACACTCACAACATAGTACTTTTCAACTGATATTATGAGAAATATGATTATAAAAATGAGTAATATTAAACTAAATGTATATAGTGGCTAATTTTGGATGATCAATCTTAAAAGTGGGTATTTTTCAAATTATCTCCCACATATTTGATCAAAATTCAAGAATAGATTGCAACTACGATCTTGAAATGAAATGAAAGTTACGAGGTAAACACACTTATATACGAAATTGAGTTTAAAACTTAAATTTATCTTTTGATTTTTTTTAAAGAAATATGAAAAACAAGACGTAGTAATTAGTTTTAAATGTTTTCATAGTAAAAAAAAATATATAGATTGCAAGTGCTTAGGCCATGGTTCAATCTTTAATCTTTTCACATTGTGACACCATTCAATTTGAGAAGTGTAGGCATGACCTCCCTTAACACTTTTTTTTTTCATAAATTGTGTGTGTGTGTGTTTTTTTTAAAAAAATAATATATAAATATGTAAATTATATATTTATATATGTTAGTATAATTTTTATTAAATTTTATTTTGACCCCTCTATATTTTATTATTGGTTCCCTCAAACGTTGCTATGTTAATTTGTCGCCATGCTAACTTGTAGATGTGATTTAATCCTAGGCTTCAGTTATTGTTGGGTGCCAATTTGTGATTTTATTTTAAGTTTAAAAAAAATGAAAAATAAAAAACTTTGGTTAAAATGATAGAAACTTTGATTTTAAGATAATACCATGATAGTTGTTAAATAACAAATGAGTAACATAATAATAAGTAGATATTAATATTTTTTTAAAATATGAATTTAACCAATAATCAAATTTCAACTAGTAACTCGTAAGCACTTTGGGAATGGTGGGGAAATACCAAACTAAAAAAGTTAACGAATAGACTCAAAAGTCAAAACTTGTATAAGATATATAAAATAGCAGTAATATGACTAACTAGTAGTGCAAAAAATTAAAATATATCCATAAAAATAGTGTTTGAAAATGAAAAAATAACATCAAAAAACCTAATACATGGTTGAGAAAAATATGAGAAAGTAAAAAAAAAAGACTTAGGGAGACAACAACAATAGCGAATGAAAAAAATGAAAATATATACAAAAATTGTAGTTGAAAATGATAAAGAAAAAAAAAACTTAACAAAAAAATATCATCATTTAGCTCCTAAGATGTGAGATAGTGAATAAAAAAGATTAGAATAGGAAAGAAACCATGAATAACTTGAGAAGAAGCATTGTGAGCAACCAACAAAAATGGAGGTTCCATTGGTGAGAAAAGAAAAAAAAAGATATAACTTAAAAAAAATGAAGAAGAAAAAAGTGTTATAAATTTGCAAAACTAACCTTAAAACTAATTGTAACTTCATTTTAAAAAAATATATTTAATATATGATTCAAAATCTCAATTATATACAATTAAAAAAAATAATTTCCCATAGAGAATCTTACTCATCAAAATTCCAAATAAATATAAATTTGAAGTTTATATAAGCATTTTTAAAAAAAAAAAGAAATTTATGGTGACTATACCTACCATTACATAAAAAAACGGTCGGCTTAAATTTTGGATTTTTTTTAAAAAAGGAAAATTTATACTTTACACTGTTTTTTATAACTTAATTATAAAAATATTGTCCATACCATTTTTCTAGTACCATTTTTGTGAGCTTTTTTGGTTTTTTTTACAACTTCATCTCTTTCTCTCTCTTCTCCTTAACTTTAAAAAAAAAAAAAATCGGCCACACTGCTAGTCGATTGGACTCAAGAATAGTACTATTGCGACCTACTCTTCAAAATGATCATTTTGATATGTGAGAATCATATGTTTTTTTGTAATCGCTGAAGAAGATGACATAAGACAACTTTGTAATTTCTTTTTTATATTTTGTTAACAAAAAAGTAACTAAATTTTAAACTTTAACAAAATTTAGTATACCAAAATTTGTATTCTTATTTTACTTTTAAAAAATAACATATGTATGTTAAACAACTTTAAAACTATTTTAGAAACATTTAAAGTAACTTTTTTAAAATAGATTTTTTAGTATATTGTTTTGTAACTTTTAAATAAGACATAAGAAGACTCTTTTTGGCAACTCACTAAGTTTGTTGGTTGCTTTAAATTTGTGTTATACCCAAAAATTTAGTCATATATGAAAATGTAACCAATTGGTATCTTAAATGATTTTAAAAGCAACGAAAATGTAGCTTTTAAAAGTAACTATGCAGTACTAAATAATATCATCTTCTAGGAAGCTATTCATTGTAACTTGGAATTATAGCACTATATGATAACTAATTAGTTTTTAAAATAGACTTTAAGGTAGCGTAAAAATATCGTAATAATATGACATGTAAATTATATGAGTGACTAAAAAAGTCTATTAAAAATTTTCATTTGAAAGTTACCGTGTAATATACTAAATTAATTTTTATTAATAAACTATATGGTAACTTATTATACTATACGACAACTAATTAGTTTTTTAAATAAGCTTGAAAGTTACCAAAGTGTATCTTAAATAATAAGATACATAATATAATATAAAAATAACTAATTGGTATATTAAGATATCTCCAAATAAGTTTTAGAGGTAACCAAAAAGTATTGAAATAAAATGATCTAAAAATAAAGCTTTTATAAAGAAAAAAGTGATCAATTGGTATTTTATTGGTATCGTAAGTAGTCAAAATGTAATTTTTTACAATCCATAAAAAACAAAAAATTTCAAGAAGTGGGATTTCCCAATTTTTTTTCAAAATTTGGTATGATATGCTGACATGGCACCGGTATTTATGTAAATAATTTGGTTAAAGATATTTTTGTAAATACTTTGAATTCTAGGTTTATAAATGTAAATTTCTCAAAAAAAATGATAAGGGGCATCAGTGGTGCCTAATACCACCTGACACGGCAAATCGTAAATGGTGCAATTTAGTATGAGGTCCTACATATTTTAAAAAATATAATATGTGGGACTCAATACTAAATTACATCAATCAATGTAAGATAGTATTGGGAACCATAGGTGCCTTAGAGCAATGTTATACGAAAAATTAGAATTTGCATCAAAATATATTAAAACATCTATAAAGTGTTACTCTAGATTTGAATAACTCTCATATAACATAAAATATATTTAGCCCCAACTTGGGATGTAACGCCCTACTACCTAGGGACCCTTACGCTGTGCATTTTAAACAGTGCTAAACTTGCTAACCGAGTCATTTATCCATAATCGTGTAACTAAGTGTGATTAACAGTTTAGGGTTAAAATTTTTGGTCAAAGATACAATGTTTCACTAAAATGTTTACTGTATACATTAGGATCCCAAAATACATTTTAAAGGTTAATTACAATAAAAAATTTACAACCAGCCGACCTAAGCGACAAAATAGGGTTTAACCTTAGTTCCTCTTTAAACATTCGGCCGTGGTGGTCGAGCGGCCGCATATGTACACATCGTCACCTAAGCTCTCCAACTCAAAGATGGTCCAGCTTTCTTTTGTCTTTACTTGCACCACATAGCACCCGTGAGCTGAGGCTCAGCAAGAAAACTCAACATACTCATAAAGAGATAATAGCATGTCACTAAATCATAATAAGCATGCCTAGAAATAATAGCCTTATTCATGCATGCAGGCAAGTCTAAATAAATGATTATGGGGTTCTGCGCCCTGCATAGATGACTAATGAGTCTATCTCTGGAGATCTGCTCCTTGAATAGATGACTAATGAGTATATCTCTGAATAGGTGACTAATGAGTCACTCTCTGGGTAGGTGAATAACGAGTCACTCTCTGGGTAGGAGACTAACGAGTCACTCTCTGGGGCTCTGCACCCTAAGCCATATGACGTTTCAGTCACCTGAGCCTTTTGACCTTGACTCTAAGTAACTAGCCTTTAGACTAGACAAGCGCTTTAGTGTTCTTCGACCTTAGGGTCGGTCAAGAATTTAATGCCTATGTTGATTAGATCTAATCATTTCGGCTCTGCATTCAATGCACTAATGCCGCTCTTGTAGAGTCCAAGAACTTTACTTAGCTAAGATAGATAATAGTATGATAGTATGTTTAGTATTATCATTGTTACTGTGGATTTTTGGTTCAGACCGGGAGTTATTTGGACACTCATAGTAATACTTATAGATTTTCTAAGTTTAATCTATAGTTTAAGAATATTAAGTATAACCTAAGGTTTGATTAAAGTGACTGATATTAAGGATTATATTATTATATTATAAGGTTTAGACATCAACCAATAGGATTTTAAGCACATGTTTTGAATGGTAATTAAGGATTAAGATTTTTGAGGATTAAATATAATAAGGAGTAAAGTTTGAATGTTATAGGGTCAGTCAGCAGCTTTGAGTACGTTGAGGGCTTAGTCAAGGCTGTTTAATCCATTCAAACCTAGCTAAAAATGTGTAATTTCGTGTTTAAATATTCAGCGTATGCCGATATATCGCATCTATAGGGGGCGATATGTCGCAGCACGTAGATACGGAAAACACGAAACGATGCACGGTCGCCTCGGGCATACTGGCCCAGGCGATATATCGCCTACAGGGGGCGATATATCGCCTCCTTCAGCATGGATTCAAACTCTTTTGAATTCATTTCCTTTCAGCCATTCAAACTCCTTCAACAGTCCAGCATCTTGTGAACGAGTCTTCAGCCTCTGCTGAACGATTATTCAAATGATTTTCACCTAAAAAGCCATTATTTTTATTCAAGTAAAATCAAGATATTTTCATTCCCAAACTCTATAAATAGGACCTAGTACCCAGCCATTATTCACCATTTGCTCTAAGTTCAGAGGCTGCTAGTGTTAAGTGAGTGTGAGAGTGTAAACACTTGGTTTGGGGAAAAATCATAAGCTTAAACATCATAAGCTTATCAAACACTTTGGGAAGTGAGTTCTATAGTATTTCGGTTGTGGTTAGATTGATCTTGCAAATCATTGAGGTAACCAAAACTCTAGTTCCTTTCTGTATTATGTTTCCTTTCTCTTAGTCTTCTACTCAATTTCCTAACCTCATTCTTATTTTTGGTTAGGGAATCCAAGTTCTTAAGCACTTAAGTTGTGGTAAGCATATTTTCTTTTAATGGTTTAGTCTTCCTATTCTCTTTCATTTCATCTTCTTCTTAAGACTCACTCTTTCTTATGGTTTTAGGAGTGTTCCAAAAGTCCTAACTCAGTCCATAATCCCGGTAACTTTGGTAAGGAAAATAGGCTAGAATTAATATGTTATGTGCTTATGTTATCTATATGTTTATGTTATTAAAAGTGTTATGATATGTATATGTGTATGTAGGCTTGGGCATATGACCCATATGACTAACAAGACCCCAAATGGGTTATGGGCATATGACCTACTTAGCTAGTAGGACCCCATTAACCCCATGGGCATATGCTTGTTTAGTCTATGGGACCCCAAGTATAATGGCCATTATAATAAGTGTATTATGTGTTATGATATGTCTTTACGTTATTATGACATTATGTTTATGTTTATGACTATGTGTTAGATTTTCCTTGCTGGGCATTAGGCTCATTCCTTTCTGTTTATGTGCAGGAAATAAGCTTTAGAGGCGGAAAGATTCGTGACGCTTAGAGGATGTGTATCGATGGTGAATGGAGTCAAGGGGCCGAGCGTTATTCGATTCGAGGATGTAGTCTTGTTTATGTTTTTTATGGTTTTAAATGTACTTTCCGCATTTTCTATGTAACTCTTTTTAGTTTTTAAGTTATTTTTGTTTTAAAGACAATGGGTACCCATATCCTACTTATTTTATGAAAGTAACCTTTGTTTCCATAAGTTTTCAATAAAAGTATGGTATTTCCGCAAAAATGTAAGTTTTATGTATAGATTCGTTAATGGTCCAAATAGTCTAGATTAGTGGGTCGTTACAGTTGGTATCAGAGCAAACGGTTCTTTTGCATGAAGTTCTCCTCGATACACACGCTCAAAGCTCCGAATCGGACCGCCAAGTAAGTGTTTAAGTTACAAGTTACAAGTTACTTTGTCTATGTGTATAGCTAACGACTTTAGTGTTTATGTTTTAGTTAAGAATGAATGGAGCTTTAAGCAATGAGGATATCCGCGCCATTAAGGCTTTAAAAAGAATAAGGGAGCCAAGAAACACCATAGGAGCACTAGAAAAGATCACTCAAAGATTGATTTTGTTCCACAAAGAGATAGGTCACCTTCAAGAGTCTAAGAAAATTATGATGAGAGTTGCAGAACAATATGTCCTAGTAATTAGGCTTTTAAAAGATTTTCCTTCAGCAATTTTAACTTTAGAAGAAATATGGGAGAATATAAATAATGATGATGACTTACAAGCAGCCCTAAGATATTATTCTCTCATACTTAAGTTCACCTATGATTTAGAGTTTCAATTCACTAATGAGCAACAACATAGGATCTTCTTGAATCTTCCCCGAGGAAATTTTTGAGGCTCAAGACAATGATGATTATAAGGAGATAGATAATGATATGCTAGATGAAGGATCGGATGTAGAAGATCCCGATTTTTAGAATAGCTAGTTTTTCATTGTTTGTTTTGTTTATTTCTTTATTTTATGATTGTAATAAGTGAAAATCTTTTTCCAAATTGATTTCATGTTATTTTCTTTTCATGTATGAGTTTAATTTTATTTTCGCAATCATAATAAGTAATAAATAAAATGAATAATGACTAAGTTCAGTGAGGGTGGATACAAATCAATGAACCAAGTTTCCTTATTGAGAGTTAGGGGGCCTTAGTAGTGGGAACGATTTTACTGATCCCAGCCCTCCCTCAATATGGTTAACTTTGGAACAAAGATAAGTTTCGAGCCTGAGAATTAAGTCATATAGGATGAGTAGAAACACACTTAGAAAATAAAGATGACTTGTTTTTCTAAGTATAGAAACCCACTCTAATAATAAATAAAGACCTATATAATTTTTCATAAGAAGTCATAATAAATAGGTCCGAGATATGTTTGTTTTAGAATAAGTTTTTGCCTTAGAGCCTATTAGGGTAAGTTCTAACAAGTTCTCGACTGTTAGAACTTTTGGTAAAGATGTCGCTCCGAAGATCTGCACGCACCAACGGAAACGCCTCCAACGTTGTTCCAACGACCAATGATGCCCTCCAGTTCGCAGAAGAGAAGTACGTGCTACTACTAGCCGCAACACGCCGACACCGCCATCTGACAACACCGCGGAAATCGCTAGACGGCAACAACAAGTCGAGGAACTCTTGCAGCAACAACGTCAACAGGTGCAGACTCAGCCTCAGCCTCCGCCGCAACCGCAGTCGCAGCTACAACAAATGGCCCTAGCACCCCAACAAGTTGGTCCATATGGGGGATGGCCAGTGACGAACTACGCGCCACATCCAGTACCGAATATGGAATCAGTGTATGAAAGGTTCCGCAAGCAGCACGCTCCAAACTTCGAAGGGACTATAGACCCCTTTGAGGCAGAAGAGTGGCTAAGGAATGTGAAGCCAATTCTTACGCACATGAACCTCAGTAATACGGACCGCATGTCCTGCGTCTCGTCATTACTCAGGAAGGATGCCAGAGTATGGTGGGACTTAGTTCATCAGACTAACGATGTCACCACCATGATATGGACAAGATTTGTGGAGCCATTCCACAAGAAGTATTACACCTCGACATTCATCGCTAATGGTAGAAGAATATGCTCGTCAGTTCAACAGATTAGTCAAGTTTGCACCAGAGTTGGTCCCAACCGACTTTACGAGATTGACCAAGTTCGTCGGAGGACTTAGACCAAAGATGGAATTAGGGGTTAAGCTAGCAGACCTGGAAACTACAACAAAAAGGATTCAGAGGAATGCTAAGAGGGATTAAACGATGGTTCCAGACCAAAGTCTTTGCATTGACCCAAGGAGGAACCCATGCTAGTAACAAGCATTTATAGGTCAGATCCTATCCTCAATAGTTTATGTATCGCTAGATTGGTAGCAGTATACTCGTATATCTCGTTAGGAATGATAGAAAAACTAGACAAACCTAGTGAAAGATTTAGAACTAGGTTTGTAACCGAGTTGCCTTCGGGCAAAGTAGTTCTATCATCACGAATAGTACGAGGCTTACCGATCAAGATTGAGGACATAGGACTAGAAGGAGATCTGATAGAGCTAGTAATCAAGGACTTCGACGTAATACTAAGCATGGATTGGCTAGCACGGCATGGCGCAACGATCGACAGCAAACGCAAGAAGGTGATGTTCGAGACTCCTGACGGCCAGAGACGATGCTTCATGGGACAAGCTTCAGGATTACGCACCCCGTTAGTGTCATCTCTCAAAGCTCAACAAAGGATAGAGAAAGGATGTCAAGCGTTCTTAGCCAGCATCACGAACGTGGAAAGGGAGACGCCACTTAAGGATGGAGATGTTCGAGTTATACAAGAATTTCCAGAGGTATTTCCCGATGACTTGCCAGGATTGCCGCCAACTCGAGAGATAGACTTCACGATAGAATTAGTACCAGGCACCGAGCCTATCTCTAAGGCACCATACCGGATGGCACCTACGGAACTCAAGGAGTTATAGACGCAGCTACAAGAACTCCTAGACTTGGGTTTCATTAGGCCAAGCCATTCACCATGGGGAGCTCCGGTACTATTCGTGAAGAAGAAGGACGGAAGTATGCGAATGTGCATAGACTATCATGAGCTGAACAAAGTAACGATTAAGAACAAGTACCCGCTACCTCGAATTGATGATTTGTTTGATCAACTTCGAGGCGCGACCGTATTTTCTAAGATCGATTTACGGTCCGGGTATCATCAGCTCAAGGTAAAGGGAGAAGATATTCCTAAGACAGCCTTTAGGACTCGTTATGGACATTACGAGTTCTTGGTTATGTCTTTTGGTCTTACTAACGCACCAGCCGCGTTTATGGACTTAATGAATAGATTCTTCAAGGATTACTCAGATAAATTTGTCGTTGTATTCATCGACGATATCTTAGTATACTCCAAGGATGAAGTAGAGCACGAGGAACATTTGAGGATGATTTTGACGCGATTGAAGGAGCATCAACTCTACGCGAAGTTCAAGAAATGCGAGTTTTGACTCTCACAAGTGGCGTTCCTCGGGCACATCATATCGAAAGACGGAGTTGCAGTAGATCCATCGAAGGTAGAGGCCGTGAAGGATTGGCCTAGACCAAAGAACGCGTCAGAAATAAGAAGCTTCTTAGGGCTAACAGGTTACTATAGAAAGTTGTAGAGGGCTTTTTCTAAGATAGCCACTCCACACACCAACCTGACCCGGAAGCAACAAAATTTTAACTGGAACGATAAGTGTGAAGAAAGCTCCCAGTTACTTAAAGATAAGCCTTGCTCAACACCAGTACTTAGTGTACCAACACCCGACGATAAGTTCGTTGTCTAATGCGATGCATCAAAGCTAGGATTGGGAAGCGTGTTGATGCAAAAACGACAAAGTGATAGCCTACGCCTCACGTCAGTTGAAGGAGTATGAACAACGCTATCCAACTCACGATATGGAGTTGGCAACGGTGGTCGTTGCAAATCTGGCACCATTATCTTTACGGAGGACGGTGCGAGATTTATACGGACCACAAGAGTTTAAAATACTTCTTTACACGGAAGGAGCTCAACATGAGGCAGCGCAGGTGGATAGAATTAGTCAAGGATTACGACTACGAAATCCTATACCATCCAGGGAAGGCGAACGTAGTTGCCGATGCGCTTAGTAGGAAAAGTTATGGAAATTTAGCAGCTTTAGCCAGAATAGAGAAGCCGCTACAGCAGGAGCTGATTAGTGCCAGAATAGAAGTGGTTGTAGGCAAGCTAGCTAACTTGTCTATCCAATCAAATAGGACATACGGATTGGTCAGAGACATGAGAAATCGCTAGCACCACACACGGATGCAGTCAGAGAAGGCAAGACTACAGATTTCTCAATATCCAGTCAAGGATTTTTGAGATATAAGGATCGGGTATGCGTGCCAGACGATCAAAGTATTAAGAAGATGATCCTAGAAGAAGCGCACAACACCCCATACTCAGTTCATCCAGGGTCTACCAAGATGACTCATCAAGGCAGTCTATTGGTGGCCAGGGATAAAGAAGGACATAGCGGAGTATGTATCTAAGTGTCTTGTATGCCAGCAAGTGAAGGCGGAGCATCAGCGGCCTGCAGGATTGTGGCAACCGCTTAGCATACCGGAGTGGAAGTGGGACAATATAGCCATGGACTTCGTGACGGGTCTGCCAAAGATGAACAAGCAGCATGATTCCGCTTGGATAGTCATAGATAGACTAACCAAGTCGGCTTATTTTCTGCCTGTTAAGACTTCATGCACGGCAGACCAATATGCAGACATCTACATCCAAGAGATTGTACGATTGCATGGAATCCCCAAGACGATAGTGTCAGATAGAGGATCAGTATTTACGTCAAGATTTTGAAGAAACTTACAGATAGATATGGGTACTAAGTTAAGCTTTAGTACAACTTTCCATCCTTAGACAGGTGGGCAGTTTGAGCGTACGATTCAGATCTTAGAGGATATGCTACGCACGTGTATACTTGATTTCGGAGGATCGTGGAACAAGTACTTACCACTGATCGAGTTCTCGTACAACAACAGCTACCAGTCAACGATCGGAATAGCACCTTATGAGTTGCTATATGACGAAGGTACCAATCACCGTTGCACTGGGATGAGGTAGGAGAAAGGCAGCTTCTAAGGCCCGAAGCTGTTAGACAAGCTCAAGAAGCAGTAATGCTTATTAAACAACATATGCTGGATGCTCAAAGCCGTCAGAAAAGATATGCGGATACCAAGCGACGCGATGTGGAATTCCAAGTTGGAGATCAAGATATCTCCTATGAAAAGTGTCAAGCGGTTCGGAAAGAAGGGCAAGCTTAGTCCCCGATTCATAGGTCCTTTTAGATATTGGACAAAGTGGGAACAGTTGCATATAGACTAGCCCTACCGCCAGCATTAGCTGATAGTCACAACGTCTTCCACATCTCGATGTTACGCAAATATGTGTCAGACCCATCTCACGTCCTCAAATACGATACGATAGCACTCCAGAAAGACTTAAGTTACGAGGAACGACCGGTTAGCATCCTAGATAGAGGGATGAAGTAGTTACGGTCCAAGGCTTTCCTATAGTCAAAGTCCTATGGAGCAATAGTTCTGAATGCGAGGCAACGTGGGAGTTGGAGGAGGACATGCAAGGCCGGTATCCGGAGTTATGTGATAAGTAAATTTCGAGGACGAAATTCTTTTTAGTAGGGGAGAATTGTAGAGTCCAAGAACTTTACTTAGCTAAGATAGATAATAGTATGATAGTATGTTTAGTATTATCATTGTTACTGTGGATTTTTGGTTCAGACCGGGAGTTATTTGGACACTCATAGTAATACTTATAGATTTTCTAAGTTTAATCTATAGTTTAAGAATATTAAGTATAACCTAAGGTTTGATTAAAGTGACTGATATTAAGGATTATATTATTATATTATAAGGTTTAGACATCAACCAATAGGATTTTAAGCACATGTTTTGAATGGTAATTAAGGATTAAGATTTTTGAGGATTAAATATAATAAGGAGTAAAGTTTGAATGTTATAGGGTCAGTCAGCAGCTTTGAGTACGTTGAGGGCTTAGTCAAGGCTGTTTAATCCATTCAAACCTAGCTAAAAATGTGTAATTTCGTGTTTAAATATTCAGCGTATGCCGATATATCGCATCTATAGGGGGCGATATGTCGCAGCACGTAGATACGGAAAACACGAAACGATGCACGGTCGCCTCGGGCATACTGGCCCAGGCGATATATCGCCTCCTTCAGCATGGATTCAAACTCTTTTGAATTCATTTCCTTTCAGCCATTCAAACTCCTTCAACAGTCCAGCATCTTGTGAACGAGTCTTCAGCCTCTGCTGAACGATTATTCAAATGATTTTCACCTAAAAAGCCATTATTTTTATTCAAGTAAAATCAAGATATTTTCATTCCCAAACTCTATAAATAGGACCTAGTACCCAGCCATTATTCACCATTTGCTCTAAGTTCAGAGGCTGCTAGTGTTAAGTGAGTGTGAGAGTGTAAACACTTGGTTTGGGGAAAAATCATAAGCTTAAACATCATAAGCTTATCAAACACTTTGGGAAGTGAGTTCTATAGTATTTCGGTTGTGGTTAGATTGATCTTGCAAATCATTGAGGTAACCAAAACTCTAGTTCCTTTCTGTATTATGTTTCCTTTCTCTTAGTCTTCTACTCAATTTCCTAACCTCATTCTTATTTTTGGTTAGGGAATCCAAGTTCTTAAGCACTTAAGTTGTGGTAAGCATATTTTCTTTTAATGGTTTAGTCTTCCTATTCTCTTTCATTTCATCTTCTTCTTAAGACTCACTCTTTCTTATGATTTTAGGAGTGTTCCAAAAGTCCTAACTCAGTCCATAATCCCGGTAACTTTGGTAAGGAAAATAGGCTAGAATTAATATGTTATGTGCTTATGTTATCTATATGTTTATGTTATTAAAAGTGTTATGATATGTATATGTGTATGTAGGCTTGGGCATATGACCCATATGACTAACAAGACCCCAAATGGGTTATGGGCATATGACCTACTTAGCTAGTAGGACCCCATTAACCCCATGGGCATATGCTTGTTTAGTCTATGGGACCCCAAGTATAATGGCCATTATAATAAGTGTATTATGTGTTATGATATGTCTTTACGTTATTATGACATTATGTTTATGTTTATGACTATGTGTTAGATTTTCCTTGCTGGGCATTAGGCTCATTCCTTTCTGTTTATGTGCAGGAAATAAGCTTTAGAGGCGGAAAGATTCGTGACGCTTAGAGGATGTGTATCGATGGTGAATGGAGTCAAGGGGCCGAGCGTTATTCGATTCGAGGATGTAGTCTTGTTTATGTTTTTTATGGTTTTAAATGTACTTTCCGCATTTTCTATGTAACTCTTTTTAGTTTTTAAGTTATTTTTGTTTTAAAGACAATGGGTACCCATATCCTACTTATTTTATGAAAGTAACCTTTGTTTCCATAAGTTTTCAATAAAAGTATGGTATTTCCGCAAAAATGTAAGTTTTATGTATAGATTCGTTAATGGTCCAAATAGTCTAGATTAGTGGGTCGTTACAGCTCTTGACTCATAGGTCAATTCCATACGACCAGCGCTTAGTATTATTGCCGATCATGACTGATGAGTCAAGACTTCACGACTAGTACTAACACCAATGCCGTTTCTGACTAATGATTCAGTGCCACTCACAAGTAAGCAATGCAACTGTAATGCCCTGGCTACCCCAGAACAGTTACGGTGATCGGTGGACCGGAAATTTGACTCGCTACCTGAGTCCTTTGGTCAAAAACGTGCTCTAAGTGTAATTAACAGGTTATGGCATAAAACCAATAAAAAGGAAATGGAGATTTTTATTACAAACTGCTCTGCAGAGCTAAACAAAACATTTACAAGTGGTTCTTAGTACAAAATGGTCATTACTGTTTTAGATTTACAATCCCCGCCGACCTAAGCGGCAAAAATAGGGTAAACTCCCTAGTTCCTCTGAGAACTCCTTGGCCGTGGTGGTCAAGCGGCCGCATATGTACACATCACCACATCAGCTCTCCACTCAAGGCTAGGTGAGCTTTTCATTCCCTTTACCTGCACCACATAGCACCCATGAGCCAAAGCCCAGCAAGAAAACATAATACTTTTCATAAACATTATCAAATGATTATCATTATAATCACATTGAACGTTAAGTTTTCAAACCAATAAGTGAACGTCACATGATTTTAGCAAGGGAGAGTGGCTGCTAGGTAAATCACTAGCCTCCAAGCGCTTATTTCATTCTTCGACCCTCGGGGTCGGTCTGGCATTAATGCTCTTTGAGCCATTCAATGCTAATAGTCGATTAGATCTAATCTCTGTTGGCTTGCGTGATCCACGCTATGGCCGTTCTAACTAATAAATCAGCGCTATGTGACCAGTGTCCAGTATCACTGCCGAACTTGACTAATAAGTCACAGCTTCACAGCTGATACTAACACCTTTGCCAATTCTGACTATCAAGTCAGTGCAACGTGACCAGTGCCCAGTACCACTGCCGAACCTGACTAATAAATCACGGCTTCACAGTTGATACTAGCACCTTTGCCAAACCTGACTAATAAGTCAGTGCTATGCACAAGTGAACAACATATGTTAAGCATTCCATGTTCAATCCATGTCCATATTACACAATCAACATGCCTTACAAACATCCAGGCATGCCTTACTTGGGGTGCAGTTTTCTTACCTCCGAGTTCCAAGCTAGAACAAATAAAAGAGTGACCCTGAGAACGATCGACCTCTTGGTCCTTTAGCGGTTACCTGGTCATAACCAAATTATGGGATTCCATCAATAAAATGAATAATAAAATGTTCCCAAACCAAAACCTAACCTCCGGGACCTCAAACACTACTCAACCGGGTAGTAGGTTCAATCCCGAGGCCTTAGGTTTGAATCCCCATGCTAAAAACACCTTTTTGGCAAAATTGACCTTAAGGGCCGCGGCGCGCCCTTCAGACAGAAAGGGCCTCCCCTGCCAGACGCCAAGGGCCGCGGTGCACCACAACTGCGCCGCGGCGCACCACAACTGCGCCGTGGCTCCCAGCCCATAATGGCCAAAATGGCAGCACGCGAACTAAAACTTTCCCCTGTATTTTCCTCCCAAACCAGCCCTTCAAATCAGCTCAAAACCTTCTCCAAACACACAATTAAACCCCTAAATAACACTCATAACTCTCCCTCATCATAACCCAAGACAAACCCCAACTAAAACCTCCATCAATTCCAACAATCCTCCACAAAACACAAGCTGAAAACTATCTTTAAAACAGGGCAAAACCAGAAAAAATAATGGTCAAAGCTTACCTCAAACTTGGTATTGAACCCTCTTCAATGGCTGAACTAACTCCACAACCTTAGCCCCTTGATTTCCTAGCTTAGTTCCACACTTGAGCTCAAAGTTCCAAAGAAGAGAAACTATAAAGATGAATGTACGGGAAGGAAAGACTCTAACTCTGGTTTTGTTCTGTTTTACTCTACAGCCTTCCAAGCTCATATATATCCAAGCCAAAAGACCTTTATACCCCTAGGTCTTTAAAAGTTTCTAAAGCCAACTCAAGGGCAATTTTGACACTTTCCACCTACACCGTTAATCATAATTAACGCTTCCCAATACCCGCTAATCTCAAAATTCTCAAACACCAATAATTCACCTCCCGTTACCCTTTAATTCCCGGTAACACTCTAATCATTAAAACTCCCCGAGACTCACCCCGAGCCCCGAGCTTAAGCCTGTTATGACCAAACCGATAATTAAGCATTCCTTGATCGTCTCATGCCAAATGGCTCGAACAAACCCACATCATAATGTGGTCTCAAATTATATCACCAACATGCGAACAAATAACAAATTTACCCTCAACGGGCCAAATTACCATCACACCCCTGTAATAAGAAATATGGACTCGCATGCATGCATTTCACATCATATCATAATATAATCAACATATACATGCATTTAATCAATTTATAACATAATTAAGCAAGTATGGCCCTCTCGGCCTACTGTTCACGCCGTTAAACACAACGGAGAATTCGGGGCATTACAGCAACCATGCATATATCACATGTCAAATATCCAAATATAATGCATTCAGTATGTTTACTCAACATTCACTAGCATAATTATGATCATGCACATTTACAGAGACTCAATGTAATGACCCGAATTTCCTTATCAGGCTTAGGGCCTGATTAAGGGGCAGGATGGCAAATCTTGGAATTATATGATATTTATGTGTATCATTATGTGAGTTATATCATAATATGACTTGATATGCATGTTTAGGTGCATTAAATATGCATGTGAACCCATTTATGTTCAATTGTATAATTTTCATATTTTGGCCATTTCGGGTATATTTGGCATATATGTGGCATGTGTATGGTGCTTCATTATTATTTGGTTATGCTAGGGTTACTCAACACGAGACGATCCTAGGAGGTAAGCTAGTGGGAAAGTCACAACGGAATTTATACTTGACTCGGAGTGAGTCAAGGAGTATTTAGCACACTACCGGGTTATTAGGCAATGGTAATAAATATTTGATGATAAATTGGGAGTTAGTGAGATCAGTGTGAAATTCTGGAAATTTTGACTATTTTACCCCGGGGGCATTTTCGGGACCCCGAGCATTAAGATTTTCTTGAGGCTACTTAAGCTTGAAGTAACCTGTTAGAATCATAAATAAACGTTCAAAACGTTCTCCCTCTCTCAAAGTTCAATTTTCGACACCCGATCACTTTTTCAAAGGAAACTTAAGTTCTAGAACTCAGATTCAAGCGACGATCGAGGCATAGCGATTCTAGGGAAGATTAGAAGCTTACTAGCAAGAGGATTTAATGGGAAACAACTTAATTGGAAGTTATTGCTAGGGGCTTGGGATCAGGATCGTGCTTGTGGCTCGTTTATTGGTAACCTGTGCTTGGACCAAAAGTAAGAAAAGTGCACCCATTATGTGATGCATGCGATGCATAATATACATGAGATTAGGACATGACATGAATGTTGAATTTGAGATTGATCAGAGCTTGAGTCTCTGTAATTGTGCATGATTATAATTATGCTTCTGATTATTGATTAAGCATGCTAAATGCCTTACATCTGAATATTTGACATATGATATATGTCTGTTTGCATTACCTCATTGAGGAAGCACTGACTTATTAGTCAGGGATCGACATTTGTGTCAGTATTTATTGTGAAGCTGTGACTTATCATCCAAGATCAGCAGTAGTACTGAGCACTGGTCGTATGGTATTGACTTATGAGTCAAGAACGGTATTAGTGTGTTTAACGCAAGCCGAAAAGATTAGATCTAATCGACATAAGCATGAAATGCTTGACCAACCTTAAGTTCGATGAAAAACAAAGGCGCTTGTCTAGTCTAAAGGCTAGTTATTTAGAGCCAGAGCCAAAAGGCTAAGGTGACCTACATGTCACATGGCTAGGAGGGTATGGGACTTCAGAGACAGACTTATCAGTCATCTATACAGAGATAGACTTATCAGTCATCTATACAGAGAGACTTATCAGTCATACATACAGAGATAGACTTATCAATCATCTACCTAAGAGACAGACTTATCAGTCATCCATACAGAGATAGACTTATCAGTCATCTATTTAGACAGTGACTTATTAGTCAACTATTCAGAAAGACTTATTAGTCGTCTGCCTCATAGAGACTTATTAGTCATCTACCTCAGAGAGAGAGACTTATTAGTCATCTACTCAGAGCGCAGGACTCCACAAATATTTATTTGTACCTGCTTGCATGCATGAGTAGGATTATTACTGCTAGGCATGCATATTATGACTTAGTAACACGTTATTACTTGATCAAGAGCATATTGAGTTTTCTTGCTAAGCTTCGGCACACGGGTGCTATGTGGTGCAAGTAAAGGCAAAAGAAAGTTGGACCATCCTTGAGTTGGAGAACTTAGGTGACGATGTGTACATATGCGGCTGCTCGACCGCCACGGCCGAGGGTTTAAAGAGGAACTAGGGTTAAACCCTATTTTGCCGCTTAGGTCGGCTGGTTGTAAATATTTTATTATAATTAACCTTTAAATTATATTTTGGGATCTCAATGTATACAGTAATGTTTTAGTGAAACGTGGTATCTTAACCAAAAAAATTTACCCTAAACCGTTAATCATACTTAGTTACACGATTATGGCCAAATGACTCGATTAGCGAGTATAACACTATTTAAAATGCACACCGTAACGGTTCTTGGGTAGTAGGGCGTTACACTCAAGATCTCATCAATTCCATATTTAATATTCATGCCATGCCATAATCACATGCATCACATGCATCACATAATGGGTGCAGTTTTCCTACCTTTATTCCAAGCAGATGTTACCAATAAACGACCATCAAGCACGATCATGTTTCCAAGCCCCTAGCGATAACCTAATCACAACCATAATATAAAATTCCATAAAAAATGGGTAAATAAATATTTCCACACCAAGTCTTAGCCCCTGAGACATCAAATTCTACCAATAAGTTCCCATGAATAGAAACTCACTTTGGCCACTTTTCTAATTTTGAGCCGCGACCCCAAACACTAGAGCTGCAGCCCCACTCAAGTCAGGGCCCAAAGCCCTTCTCTGACTGCAATAGCGCCGCGGCGCTCCTAACTAGCGTCGCAACTCAAGTAGCCCAGCAGCACCAATCACCAGCTTCATCAAGCTTGAGCCGCGGCGTCCAAGAACAGGGCCGCGGCTCGACCTCGAACCCAGCCAGAAAACCTCAATTTTCTCATTTTAAATCCTCCATAAACCTATCCAAACATCTCCAAATCCTAAAAACAAAGTTCTCAAACATCCCCATGATCCAAAACCAACAAAATTAAGCATCAATCAAATCAAAAACTCATCAAAACATAATCCAATCAAAGCTTAAAAACTTGAAAACTTAAAACTTGGATTACCTCTGATTGAGTTGTTTCCCATCTAAATCCTTCACCTAATAAGCTTATAATCTTCCCTAGAATCGCTATGCCTCAATCCTTGCTTGAATCCGAGTCCTAAAACTCGAGTTTCCTTCGAAAATGCGATCGGTATCAAAAAGAGAACGCGAGAGAGAGAGAGAGAGAGAGAGAGAGAGAGAGAGAGAGAGAGAACGTTCTTTAATGTTTCTGACAGGTTACTTCAAGCTTAAGTAACCTCAAGCAAATCCTAATGCTCGGGGTCCCAAAAAAACGCCCTCGGGGAAAAATAGTCAAAATTCCCAGAATTCCCTCCTGATCTCAATAACTCATAATTTATCATCAAATATTTATTCTCATTACCCAATATCTTGGTAATGTGCTAAATACCCAAAATACCCCTTGACTCACTCCGAGTCAAGTATGGATCCCGTTGTGACTTTCCCACTAGCTTGCTTCCTAGGATCGTCTCGTGTTGAGTGACCCAAACATATCCACATAGTAATGCAGTATCACACACATACCACATATATGCCAAATATACCCAAAACGGGCCAAATTATGAAAATTGCCCAATTAAACAGAAATTGGCCCACATGCATATTTAATACACCTAAACATGCATATCAAGTCATATTATAATATTATTCACATAATCACAAGATTATACACATAAATATCATACAATCACATAATTCCATAATTTGCCATCCTGGCCTCCTAATCAAGGCCCTAAGCCTTATTAGGAAATTTGGGACGTTACATGGGACCGATTATAAATATTAATAAACTCCACATTGTAATAAGTTATAATATTTCCTCATCATGCCTTTAGAAAATATGCCTCCATATTAGGGGTGTTCATTGGTCTGTTTGGGCGGGTTGTGTGAATTTTTGACAAACCCAAACTTATAATCGGGTTGGTACTTTTCAACCCGTAAGCCACCCAATTAAAAAAAATTGAAGTTCAACCCGACCATCGGTTCTTCTTTTTTTTTTCTAAAAAGATTATTTTTCACTAATATTTTGAGATAACCAAAACTCACATTTCTTGAACTTGGCAAACAATTTGTGTTCCCTCAGTCTCTGTAGAACCAACCTCAGATGCTTCTCATGCTCTGACTCAGACTGAGAATATACCAGAATATCATCTATGAAGACAATCACAAACTAGTCCAGATAATCCTTGAACACTCGATTCATCAGATCCATAAAAGCAGCAGAGGCATTAGTCAATCCAAATGACATGACTAAGAACTCATAATGTCCATACCTGGTACGAAAAGCAGTCTTCAGTATGTCTCCCTCCTTGACCTTCAACTGATGATAACCAAAACGAAGGTCGATCTTTGAGAATACATTCTTACCTTGCAACTGATCGAACAGATCATCTATCCTTGGCAAAGGATACTTGTTCTTAATTGTCAGCTTATTCAGTTCTCTGTAATTAATACACATCATCAGAGAACCATCCTTCTTCTTAACAAACAGAACTGGCGCACCCCAAGGTGAGAAGCTAGGTCTGATAAAACCCAAATCTAACCGTTCTTGTAACTGTACTTTTAATTGTTTCAACTCAGCTGGGGTCATTCTGTAAGGTTCTCTAGACACTGGCTCCGTCCCTGGTACCAGTTCTATAACGAACTCGATTTCTCTGTGCGGTAGCAACCCTGGCAAATCTTCTGGAAACACATCCAGAAATTCACAAACAAGTCTGGTCTCTTCTGGCCTTACTGGCATGACCTGAGTGGTATCAACCACACTGGCCAAGAATCCAATGCAACCTCCTTGCAGTAGATCCCTAGCCCTCAAACAGGAATCATAGGTATGCGAGGTCCATGCACAATGCCAACAAACACAAAAGGATCCTCACCTTCAGGCTCAAAGGTGACAATCTACCTTCTGCAATCAATGGTTGTCCCATACTTTGCCAACCAATCCATACCCAATATCATATCGAAGTCAGTCATAACCAACTCTATCAGATCCATTGACAATTCTCTGCCCTCCACTGTCACTGGCAAAGATCTGACCCATCTCTTGGATACCACTAACTCTCCAGTGGGTAACAAAGTTCCAAACCCCACAGTATAAAAATCACAGGGTCTACACAGTCTATCAATAATACTACTAGCAACAAAAGAGTGTGTAGCACCATAGTCAATCAATACATTATAAGGGGTTCCAGCACTAAGAAGCTGGCCTGCAACAACTGAGGGAAAAGCCTCAGCTTTTGCTTGTGTCAATGCGAACACTCGAGCTGGGGCCAAGCTGTCTGCTTTCCTGGGTTCTTTTTTTCTGGCCTGAGGGCAATCCTTCTTAAAATGACCTACTGCTCCACACAAGTAGCAGGCCTTTGCCCTACACTCACCCAAATGATGCCTCTTGCATCTAGGGCATTCAGGACGAGTCTTCCAGGCTTCACTACCACCTGGACGACCCATAGAAATACCACGGGGCCGCCTATCAGGACCTGGAACTGGGAAGGTGTCAGGAACCTTCCTCTTCTGCTCACTGGGGCCAATACCCCTACTAGAACCCACGAATGGAGAACCTGTCCTCCTAAATTCCTTTCTGGCTGCACTGTCACGCCAGATCTTATTCTCTGCACTCTCAGTTGTGAGTACCTTCTCAACCACCTGTGCATAGATAGTAATCCAGCCATAGTGGTAATACGTACATCACAGGCTAATCTGGGCTGTAGCCTCTGAATAAACCTCTCTCTTTTGGTCCCATCGGTGGGCACTAGCTCCATGGAAAATTTCTCCAAACGATCAAACTTTAAGGCATACTCAGTGACTGACAAACTTCCCTGAAGTAGCCTAATGAATTCCTCAGCCTTAGCTGCCCTGATGGCGTCATTGTAGTATTTCTCATTAAATAGAGTCTGAAACTCTTCCCAACTCAGGGCATTAATATTCTTGGTCTGGGTAATCACCTCCCACCAAATTCAGGCATCCTCCTGAAATATATAAGTGGCACAGGCCACCCTCTCATTACCAGAAACCCTCATAAAATAAAGGATAGTGGTAATCATACTCATCCACTGCTCTTCCTTGGCAGATGATGCACTGCCCCAAAAAACTGGAGGTTGCTGCTTCCTGAACCTCTCATAAAGAGGCTCCCATTTATTTCCAACCTCGGGCAGCTGGTCTGCTGCTGGCACCGACACATGAGGTGCCTCTGATACACTGGCCACTGCAGGCGCTTGCTACTGTCTCAGGAGACGAAGCTCTTCTCCCTGTCTCAGCACTGTAGCATGCAGATCGCTAACTATCTGCTGCCAGTTTACAGGAGCCGGCTGTGGAATCTGTGACTGGTCATTCTCCTGACCCTGACTGTTATTATTCTGGCCTTGATCACTCTGGTCAGCTGAAGTATTTGTCTACCCTGGATTCATTCTTATCTGTTATACCTTGCTGAAACAACGATCGATACGGCCAGACAGGTAGTAATAACTAAACATCTTGCCGCCTTACGGTCCAAGAACAAGCAGACAATTATCATATTCCACAGTCATACAATTATCCAAGCAGATACATGTTTATAGCATTTAGCTCTTAGCATGTATCGCATAATAATTCACAATCAACCATACTAATAAGTATGTTCCAGCAATCTCAGTACTATTTAGCACACATTTGCTGAGGATATAATATTTCAGGGCACCCGTTTAACATGGTGTCTCATGCATACATGTAAAGCATATATACTATATTTAAGCAGTTATACATATAACCACATAAATAGTTACCAAACCATGAGTTGAGCTTGACTTCAGTTATGTGTGTACATGCCCAACCAGTCTACAGGAACCCTAACCTTGGCACGCTCTGATACCAAGTTGTAATGCCATGGTTACCCCAAAACAGTTACGGTGAACCAGAAATTTGACTTGCTACCCGAGTCTTTTGGTTAAAAACGTGCTTCTAGTGTTATTAACAGACTAAGGTGAAAACCAATCAAAAGGTAAGGATATATTTTATTTAATACATAAAACTGTACATGGGCCCATAAAAATATTTACTAGTTATTTACAACTCAAAATGGTCATTACTGTTTCAAATTTACAAACCCGCCGACCTAAGCGGCAAAAATAGGGTAAACCCCCTAGTTCCTCTGAGAACTCCTTGGCCGTGGTGGTCAAGCGGCCGCATATGTACACATCACCACCTAAGCTCTCCACTCAAGGCTGGGTGAGCTTTTCTTTCCCTTTACCTGCACCACATAGCACCCATGAGCCAAAGCCCAGCAAGAAAACACAGTAATGCATATAAATATTATCAACTGATTATTATCATAATCACACAGAGCTTATAGCTCTGAACAGATGAGTGAATATCACTTTGTGTTTGCAATAACCATGAATGAGCTTATAGCTCTAATCAAATGAGTGATTCAACATTTGAGGTTATGGTAAACCATACTGAGTGACTGCTGGGTAAGTCACTAGCTTAAACAGATGAGAGACCGATGGGTAAGTCTCTAGCTTAACAGATGAGTGACTGATGGGTAAGTCACACAAGCGCTTTTAGTTTTCATCGAACTTGAGGTTGGTCCGGCATTAATGCTCTTTTGAGTCATTTAATGCAAATGTCGATTAGATCTAATCTTTATTGTCTTGTGTTGAACACGCTAAGGTCGTTCCTGACTTATGAGTCAGCACTGTGTGACCAGTGCCCAGTACCACTGCCGAACTTGACTAATGAGTCACAGCTTCACAGTTGATACTGACACCTTTGCCAATTCTGACTAATGAGTCAGAACCATACACAAATGAGCAAGATTTGCTAAGCATTCAATAAGCAATCCGTGTCCACATTTATACATTCAACATGCCTCATGAATAACCATGCATGTCACATACGGGGTGCAGTTTTCTTACCTTTGGTTTGAGCGAGAAATATAATAAGAACGATCGACCTTTGATTCCTTAGCGGTTACCTAATCATAATCAATTATAACCTCCATTAATGAAATTCAACAATGAAAGGTTCTTAACCTAAACCCCACTCTCGGGACCTCGAAACCTACCTACACAGTGAGTAGATTCGATCTCGGGCCTTAAGGATTGAAACCCCGAGCCAAAAACCCTTAAAAACACTCAAAACAGGATTCTAAAGGAACAGAGTAGCGCTACAACACTGCTCCCTAGCACCCCAGCGCTATACTCAGAACCCCCAAACCGCCCACAGATATCCTGTGTAGCGCTATAGCACCCTCTGATGGGCGCTGTAGCACTACCCTCAGAACAGATCTCCCATGAAACCTTCTTCTTCGACTCCTTCAATTCTAACTCGTTTCCAATGCTTCCAAATCCCATTTTTGGTGCCAAATGAACCCAAAAACCATCCTCATATACCCCAAGCATCACAACCATAAGAACCCTAGCCACAACGCCCAACAAAACCAATCATTCAACCTAGAATCCCAACTGAAAACCAGAGCTAAAACAGAGCAAAGTAGGGATTTTAATGGCTATAAACTTACCTCAAGCTCAGATTATGATGCTCTTCAATGGTGGAACACACTCCCAAACCCTCAAGACTTACTTCCCAAGCTTGAATCCTCAAGAATGGCTCAAAAATTACAAAGAAAACTGAAGGAGAAAAGGTACGGGAGAAGCTCTTAAACTATACTCTGTTTTCACTACCTTTCTACATCCTTCAATGGCTTAAGTCTATCCTAGGGGTAAAAAGACCAAAATACCCCTAGGTCTATTAAGGGTTTCTAAAGGCTCCCAAGGGCAAAATTGACATTTCCCACCTATCTCGTTAATCATAATTAACGCTCTTGATGGACCCAAAACGGGTATGTTTAAATATTTATACTCGCAAGCGCACGAATCGTATTTATAGAATAGTTTTCGTGTAAGCACGAGGTCGAACCCAAAGGAGTTGTCTAAAATTGAAAATGAAACTATTTTAAACCAAAATTATTAAATTCTAACCTAGTTCCAAAGATTTATGGGATTTTTGTAACAATAAAAATAAAATAAAAGATAATAATAAAGAAATTAAAGATAATATATATATAACATAAATTAATAATAGAAATGAAGATGGTAAAATAAGATTATTAAGGATTAGAATCCATAAAATATAAGTTCAATAATATTTATAAGTACATTGATTCCCAAGTTTTAGTGATAGTTAAAATAAATCAAACTATCATTTTCTAAATAAATTTATAATTTTAAGCACAAATTATTTCTAAAAAGATAGGATTTTTCTTCACTTTTCAAAGTTATAATTTCAAAGAATTTAGTGTAAATCAATCTAATGAAATAACAAATAAATCAATGAACATTATTTATAAGGCAAAACATAATATTTTTGTTCTAAGCATGGATGTGTTCGATTTAATGACACATCTTACACAAAGAATATTATGTATTTGCACTAATGAAGAACAAAGTTTAAATATGTGCTAACAATCCAAAATACATGATATTTAAGATGAAAGAAGATATTTGAATAAGAAAATTCCATAAACTTTGTTGCACAAAATGGGAAATCAAGATACAAAATAAACACTATCTAGTTACACATTGTTTCATCATCACCTTAATAATCTTAAAAAGATTAGAAACACATAGCTAGAATAACAAATACAAAATAAAATTACAAACATAAATAGGAAAATTTGGAGGAGAAATCCCCAAAATTTCCTTTAAAAATACATAGAAAATAACCAAAAAGAAGAAGAAGAAGAGAATTGAGAGGTTTTGAATGTGTAGAAACTTTGTGTAGAGTAACCTCCCTCTCCCCAAATGGACACCAAATTCCCTTATTTATAGCAAAAAAAGTGGTATTAAAATAATCAATTTAAATTAATTAAATTGATTAAATTAAATTAATTAATTATAATATGACAAATAGGGATAAATTATAGGGTGTAATTATGATGTTTTGGGGTAAAATGTGTAGAAAGTGGGGTAAAAATGTTGACATTTTTGACAAAGGGACAAGGGGACAAAATGCATTTTTGTTGGGCTCAATAGGTGTGAAGAAAAAAAGTGAAGGTGCTGCTTTGAGGCTCATGGCAGGCGTTGGCCTTGGGTGTAGTGTGCTGGTACATCAAGTGGGCTGGAGGATGGCAGGCGTGGGCCTGGGCATGGCAGCTTGCTGAAGGAATTTCGTGGGCCTGGTGGAATTGGGCCCAGATGGATTTGTTGCTGGGAGCAACGTGGATTGGTGGAGGAGCATTGATGCTTGGCTGAGTTGCTTTGCTGAGGAAGGATATGTGACTTGGTGGATAGAGCTTGGACGTGGCTGAGAGAAGTTTGGTCTTCAATTGGGCCTTCGTGGTGGGCTTTGGGCCTTGTGGCTGAAAGTTTTCAGAAATGCCAACTTTCTATATTTTCTCCCAAAAATACCACTTTTCTCTCATTTTTCCTTGTTTTTCAAGAGCATAAATTCCCTATAAAATAAATATAAAATAAATCATAATACAATATTTTCAATTATAAAATAAATCAATTTAATTCTTTGAAAATATTAATTATAACTTAATTATATTTTACATTTAAGTTCAATAATACAACATTTTTTTACCACTAACTTAACAATAATAATTTAAATAATTAACTACAACATTTTACAACAAAATAATTATAAAAACACACAAAAGTATATAAAATCATGATAAGACTAATAAATTCAAATTTACTTAAAAACTTAATAAATTATTTAAAAACTCAAGAATTAAGCAACAATTAGCACATAAAAAGTGGTAAAATAACTCTATTTTGTAGAGTTATCAGCTCTCCAATTCCCGCTATTCTTATTAATCTCAAACATCAACAATTCATATCCCGTTACCCTTTAATTCACGGCAACGCTCTAATCATTAAAAATCACCCCGAGACTCATCCCGAGTCCCGAACTTAAACCTGTTATGACTAGACCGCTAATTAATATTCCAAGATCGCCTCATGCCGAATAGCTCGAACCAACCCACATTATAATGTGGTCTCAACAATAGGTTACTGACATTCATACAAATATACAATTACACCATCAACGGGCCAAATTACCAAAACACCCCTGTAATGAAATGTGGACCACATGCCTGCATATAACATCATATTATAATATAATTCACATAAACATGCATATTATCATTTAATGGCATAATTAAACAATTATGGCCCTCCCGGCCTACTAATCCAACTATTAAACCGCATTAGGGAAACCGGTGCATTACAAAAGTTGTGTCTACTGATTTGTTAATTGATTTGTTAATTTTGTATTTGTAGATGATGATGGTGTGAGGAATGTGAATTTACTAACAATATATTTAGGGATTGAATAATTTATATTTAGAAATATGATTTTACAAACAAAATAAATATTAAACATCATAAAAAAATTGACTGGTTATGATTATTTTAAAAATTACTAAAATCTCATTCAAGAAAACTCATGCCCTAATTTTTTTCATAATAATTGAAAATATAATTTATTTTTCTCTATTCCCTCTTCGTTTTATCCAAATAAAAAACAACCTTTCAATTATATTATAAATACATAATTTTAAATTTAAGGTAACATTTTCAAGTGATAACATTTCAAAGTAAAACAACTAAAACAAATTATTTTAAAGTAAAAACTAATCAACTCAATAACATTATAAACTGGGATAATGTCTTAGCACCCAAACAACAACACTCAACAAAGATCAAATAATAAAAACAACAAAACATAAAACTAAAAGAAATAAACACCAAACAATTTATATTAATACAGATAAATGATTTAATGACCGGCACTACAATTTCTACTATGAAAATCAAAACAATCATTCTAAATCTCTCTTTCCCAAGATCACTCTTGATCTCTCTTGTCGGAAATTTGTGTGCGAGACTAATAATTCTTAATCATTTGGTGGCACAATTTTGAGTTAGGTATCCTATGAATTAATAAAATAATTTTGTAGATTAAAATTTAACTATTAACTTGCACGTAATTATTGTACGATGAATAAAAAATTATCACTTAAACAAAAATAAACGATATAATAGATTTTGAGAAATTTTGTAATCCCACATAAATTGTGTGAAGCTCCATTCATTAGCTTATCAAGGCTATAAGTTGTCCCTTGCCAAGACTATAAGCTCATGGTGATAGATTAAATTGATATTCTCAAGTGTTTTGATAAATTAGGTTGATATTGTCTAAAATTTATAGCTTTTACGATATAGTTCTAATAAATCTAAATTTAGTATGTTTAAGGAGAAGAAAGTGCTCCCTTATTATAACTTGGCAAGAAAGATTATGGAACTTCTCACAATCAATTGGGACTACAAAATAACCACTTTTGTAAGCTTGAAAATTGTAATAATGTTCTAATTCTGGTATCACTTTCACTACAAGAAAATGGGGTCTTTACCTACCAATTGTAAGTGTAGGTAAAACTAGCCTAATAGTGGGTAATATGGTTTACCTACCAATATTGAATTGGTAGAGATTGGTAGGTAAAAGTTAGTGGGGAAAGAGTCTTTACCTACACTTATTAGCACTGGTAGGTAAAAGAATTAGTGGACCCCACTAAGTTATAAATCAATTGATGAGTCATCAAATGACGTGTTTGATGACATGGCATCCTACGTGTATGCTGACATGTTTTTTGTAGTTTTATGTATCTGATACGTGGCATCATATGTGGCATCCTACGTGGCATCCTACGTGGCATTCTGCGTGGCATCATATGTGGCATCCTACGTGGTGTCATTTTATTAGTTTGTGACACAATTTATATTTTGTTCAAATTTAATGGTTATGTGTAGGTAAAAGATAATAACAGTTATTTATAAATATTATATATTAGAAATAAACTAGAAAAAAACCATTCAATAATAAAATATTTAATGCTAAAATTCTTTATAATGTTCAATACTAAAATAAGTCATAAAGTTATCATTTTAAGGTTACCCCTACCAAAATAAAAAAACTTCATAAAGTTCATTCCATTCCTTAGTAAATTAATGTAAATAAACTAATAATCATCTATTATTGGATTCCAAATAGTGATCAACGACTTCTTTTATAGGAAGTAGAGGTAGAACTTGCCTAGTCCTCAGTTGAGCTTCCACAATAGTATCATTAAGTTCACTGAAATGGAGAAACAAAAAATGACACTAGATTAGAATAAAGCCTGAAAAAGAAACACTAACTGGTATGAACAGATAAATATTTTTCCTTTAGAACAGAAGTGAAATTTGAAATCCTAGAATACATGTCAATGTGGTCTCCACATTGAGAATGTTTCATTATCTATAAATCATACATGCTAATGCTATATATGAGCATACCTAACAAAGGTTGCAGCCCATTCTTGAGATGTATGAGTTGTTACATGCATGAAATTATGCTGGTGTCTCTTTTCTCTTTCATCAGCTGACATATTCAAATGACCACGATCACGAGACTGCATTTGATTCAAAACAATGTCCAAAGCATTATCCCTTTAACAATATATTTCTACTTCAATATAAAGATATATTATTTTCTTTATTTCCTATAAAAGAGAAAACAATGAGTTCAGTTATAATTACAATCATAAGTTGTTCTTCAGGATCATTATTTGCCCAAGAAAATTCTATTTACAATATCAACCGGCAAAGCATAGGCTAGATCTATGGCTTTCAATCTTGGATATTCAAGAAGTGAAAGTCCTGCATCAACCATATTTCATGTCATAAAAATAAAATGCAACATAAAGACCATTTAATTAGCACCTAATGAAATTCAGAGCACAAGCCAAAGAGATGACTACACCGTTTCCTAAATTCCTACGTTCAAAATTTCATAGACAAAAAAAAAAATGCAAACCCGTAGAAGTGATTACTCAACTATCCCCACGTGTCTCTCTCTATTATCTTACCCTTCCTAAACTATGAAATAGTACCAATTTTATGAACAGAACTTATAATAGAGGACAAATAGTTAAATCCGAAATTTTGGCATTACAGATGCTTTCAAAATGCAATGCATCCTAGACTGTTAACTTTCATAGAGATAGGGCGGCATGCAAATTCAAAAGAAAATGAAAGAACTCAAGTAATTTTACCAGCTACACCAAAGTATGTGTGGTAGACATCAACTGCATCATCCGGTCTATCTGAAATTCCTCCATTTTCTACATTCTGAGATTACAAAAATTAACCAAAATCCTCAGAGGTAAGAGTGAAAATGTCCCTGTTCCCAACATGATGATCTGAAAGATAAGAGTACTTTGCATAGTTATAAGATTACCTAGCAGTCTAAGATGAACTTCACAAGCTTTTCCTTGTTAATCCAATGTACTATGTCAATCATGATCAGGCTAGAAAGGACCCACCATGAATAGCAGACCTAGTTAAGAAAACTAATTCAATAGGCTTTAACAAATATTTGTTTCTTTTGCCACTTGAGACTAGCTCAAATGATTCAATGAATAAGTAGAGGTCCAAGATGCAGGGCTCTAAATGTATCTTATAAAAAATAAACAAAGCAATTTCTTTTTAAATAAGAATTCTACATATATCTGGAAGTGTCTCTGGGCGCCCATTAAGACCTCCAGATTTGACTTGCCGCTCACACAACCACCACCCGAGAAGGTCTTTGTCGATATGATGCAGAGACCCTGTAATAGCAAGAGCTCCCACACAACAGAAAACTGCAGTGATGGTGACAAAACATCATTGTTATTCTTGACTGGACTAAATTTAACACGCTGACAATAGAAGTAAATCACACGAAGTATAAATCCAAAATCAAAACTCAATAAACTCATATTGCAATAGACTTGTAACTTACTTTGCCCAGCATGAGACTCTCCACCTGGTGTACATCCAAATCCACCATCCAGGTTTTTGCAACTAACTATATACTTCACAGCCTTCTCAACATTAATTTTATTCAACTAATGCACCAATGCAAGGCAGCATATTGCAATATAGGAGAATCTAGTGCAATTTAAAGACAAAAAAAAATCAATGAATACTAACTTCAACAAAACAAGAGGCAAAGAAGAAAATAAGAGACAAGACTACCTTGTATCAACTTCAGTAAAGCACGGTTCTGTAGAGACCTGGTTATTTTATGAAATCAGTGGCGAATCCTGAGTTGGTTTTAAAGAGGCCTCGACTAAGAAATCAAAATACACTCTAGTCTAAACTTCTCTAGCACGCTCTTAAGTAACTTGAATGCATAATAAAAAAATAGCAACAACTCTAATTTTTATGCTATCAACTATATTACTTTCAGCAGCAATATATACATATATACATCATATTTACATATAACAACACAGAGAGATACCATGGGAGAGAGGTGAGTTACCGTGAGTGAAAGTGGGAGAGAGAGATCAAACCCAGTTGTTCCCCAAAGCCCCCACAACGTACGTAGATCCCCATCCCCGCCATTGAGCCCGCATCTGAGACAAGGAAGACCACGAGCCCAGACTGACACCTCTTCCCCGTGCCATTCTTCAAACTAGAGGCTCGGGCTAGTCGGAATCTCGCCAGAAAGTGCAAGAGGCGGACGGCTTCGGGGAAGAATCAAAACAGAAAAAAAAACAGAGAATCTGAATCAAAGAAGAAAAACCCATAAACCACAACCAACAAAAACTTTTATATTTCTTAACAAGAAATGAAAAAAAAAAATACAATAAAATTGTGGAAGAATCAAAGACCGAAAAGGATAACACTACTAATAATAGATAAACCAAAAATGAGGCAAAAGAAGATGAACAATTCAGGGGCTGCCATGCGAGATAGAGCTGTAGAGAGGGGGGTTATTGACAGCGCTTACCGGAGAGAACAGAGGTTGCGACCGCCGCTTCGATGGAGACGAGTCGAGGGAGAGAGAGCACCCAATCGAATGAGAGAGAGAACAAGGAAAAAAAGGAAAGAGAACAAATGAAAATATGAGAGAACAAATGAAAATACGATTTAAAAAAATTTTAAAAGCTTCAAATTTATGTTTTCAAAATTTAATTAATTTTGATTTTATATTAAAAAAATAAAAAATAAAATTGAATTACCGAACGTATTTCCTAACTTTATTTTCAGATTTTTAATTAAAAAACTAAAAAACTATTTTTTTGAGAGTTACTGAACGGACCCTTTATGTTTCAGATTTTTTTTTATTTACAAATTTTCTTATTTATTTAATTAAAAAAAATCTGATACCTAATACACAATTTCTTTTTTATTTAAATTAAAATCATCTTATGTGTGGCTGAAATAAATACTCAAATATATGTTATTTATATTTTTTCCAACTATGTACACACATGGCATGCCACATATTATACATTGTGTACACATCATATTATTTACTTCACATAAGCTTCCAAATAAACATTTATAATAATAAAAATAAAAAATGGGGGAAAAATTGAGCGGGAATGGTTAAAAAATTTCCCTCCATAATATACGTAGGTAAAAATCATTACCTACTGATATTATTGGTAGGTAAAGCTATGTTCCGAAATATAATATAATGGACTAGCATTTACCTACTAATATTATCTACCAATAAATATTGGTAGGCAAAACCCTACTTTCCCTACCAATATATATTGGTAGGTAAAGATCAGATTTCTTGTAGTATTTAATATATAAGTGAAATATGGTATCAGAGTATTCTATATGTATATATAAGTGAAAAATATATATAATAATATATATTATATAGTTACAAATGTCAAATATAGTAGGCTTATAATAAATGTTATGTTATTATATTATGTTAATAGATGAATCAAATAAATATTATATAGTTACAAATGTCAAATATAGTAGGCTATAATAAATGTTATGTTATTAGATGAATATGTTATATATATCAGAGGTTAGTTATTGTAGGCTAATAATTAGTAATATTTATGACTGTCTGATTTCTATTTTTGAAAATGTCACTTTTAATACTTTCTAATAAAGTTATTTGATCAGATATAAATTTATAGCTAATATTATATTTTTCGTTTAATAACTAGATGTGATGTTCATAAAAAACATTTACTATGTTTTGTGATAAATTATCAAACTGATTATCTAAATTTTCTTTTAGTTTATTTATTAATATATCTATATTATTACTATCTATACTGAGTTGACAGAGTTTATTGGTATATTTTTCCATGTCTCTAGGTACGTTCATATATTCCTGGTATTTTTAGTTTATAAGAACTTCTTATATATAGTTTATAATTGATTATAAGAATAGTTGTTTTTATAGATATGAAAAAGACTTGGGTTTTGAGAATAAAATTTATATTCATATGATAGTAGAATGTGGATGGAATATGTTTACTGAAACTGCAATTCTTCTGAAAATTATTTTTATCATGTAAATTTATTATTTTCTCATATAAAAGGTGACGTATCTATGCATATTCATACATACTTTGAACTTCAACACAACTTTTTAACAAGCCTATCAATGACATAAACAAGTTTAATGAAGCAATGCCCAGATCCTGTTATATGAAATAACTAATGCTTTTATCCTTTTGAAATAATTTAAATAGCTGATTGAAGATCTTTGAGAAAACTTAGAATTTCTGAAAAAGATTCATTGTCCCCTTCTACTATCGCAATGTGTTTTAGCAATGGTAACCCATTTTATTAATAAACTTATAAAATATTATACAATAGAAGAGAAAGCTAAGTTTGATGGTTTTCAAGACTTAGAGGTTTCTCTGGGTTTAGAGAATAAGATTTAAAAAGACTAGAAGTGAGTCTACAAGCCAGACTCCTTAGCTTATTTATACCGAAATAAAAAGTTATCCTCTATTATTTTATTAAAGTGAGAATAAGATGATAAAGTTAAGCATTTATGGGATTTTGTTTTTTCTGAAAATATATGATGCGTAGCACATGGGCGGCTACCTTTGGTCTTTGTGAAAAGAGCATCTTATCTTTAAATCAGACTTTAAATCGTAGTGCTTCCCATAGTAGGGTCCTCAAGTCCAAGTCTGTCGATGGAGTCTTCTGCATCATATGTCCCATCAAATTGACTATTCCACTTCTCCATTTTCTCGTCGACAACTTTATTGATAAGAAGTTGTATGTCTTTAGTGGATATGGTTACTTGATTGGTGGTAGGTGGAGTGCTCTGTTGCTGACGCTGATGTCGAAAGACATCCAATTGAAGCTTAAGACTATTAATTTGGTCCCAGCATGCTTCATTTTCTTCTTTTAATTTTTTGTTTACCAAGTCTTTTTCTATTATTGTTTTATTATAATAAATACAATTTGGGTAATTTAATTCGGTTACTTTTTCTTTCCCCTTATCTTTTGTCTCATCAAAATAATTGAGACTCCAATACATAATAGCAGCTTTAGTAGCTTCTTCATAATTTACTTGGCATTTCCAAAGGGCATTATTAAATTTATCTACTGTTTCAGCTACTGATTGCCATGACTTATATAATCCTGGTTTTTTCCCTCGAAATACTAAATAGTAATAAACAAATTTCTTACTTTGGAAGTATTCTATTAGGCTTTTTAATACTGTCTGGAAATATCTATAATTATTAAATAGATAAGCGCGATGAATATTATCTAATAAACATTGTTGTTCTTTACTAATGGTCTTGTGAGGGATATATTTGGTTTCACTATTACCATAACAATGTAATACTAATTCTCTGAAGGATATTGCCTCACATTTTTCCATTGGCTGACTATATATTATTTGGTCTACTGCTTACTTGTTTGCCATTTGGGCTCTCAGATGTATTCCAGGCCTATGCATTCTTGGACGAAATGGTTATTGGTCCATCTGTATTGTAAATTAATCGAGATAATACATCAGCATAATAATTATCTTTTCCTTTAATATGCTCAATAGTAGGATTATATCATTTAATAATAAAATTATTAAGAAATTTTGTCTCATTTTTTCATAAAAGCTTACTATTGCTTGGCAATCTGTTCTAATAGTAAATTCTTTTTATTAATTAAATAAAGATTAAATGCATCTAAGGAATATTCGATTGTCGTTATTTCGGCATCAATACTAGTAATACTTTTTTCTTTATACTGTTCTGAAGCATATCTTGATATTTCTTCAGTATCTTTATTAGAATATTTACTAGGTTTTTTCTTTAATACTGCTCCCCATCCCTTATCACATCCATCTGTATTCATTATTAAATAGTTAGTTATTAAATGAATAGATAATTTTTCTAAGGGTTTTACTATTTCTTTGATTTTCTTTACTAGTTTAATATCTTCAATGTTGAAGTATCTTTGACCATTAAGTTTGGTTTTATTATATAATGGCCTAAGTAATTTTGATAAATTCTTAATATATGGACGGGTATAATTTAGTAATCCAAGAAATTACTGAATACTTTTTAGATCTTCAAACTTTTCAGAGAAGTCTAGTATCTTCTTACTAATATGATCTTGTAATATTATTTTCCCTTTTCCTATTTCGGATCCTAGAAATTTTATATATTATTTTCCTAATTCCATTTTCTTTTTCTAATAATTAAACCATAATGTTCAATTTTTTAAAAAACTTGTTTTAAATGGTACTCATGTTCCTTATAATCTTTGATAAACACTAGAATATCATCAATATATATTAAACAATAACTTAATTCATAAAATATTTTATCCATTCTTCTCTGAAATATTACTGGGGCCATTTTAAGTCTCATTGGCATTACTAACCATTCAAATAGTCCTTGTGGGCAGACAAAAGATGTCCAGGGAATACTAGCTTCTGCCATCTTTATTTGGTAGAAACCTGATTTTAAGTCAAATTTACTAAAAACTCTACAACCTTGTATTTTATTTATTAAAACATCTTTATCACGAATATTATAAGACTCGTCTTCAGTATTATCATTTAATTTTTTATAATTTATTACTATTCTACTTTTTCCTTTAACTATTTCACTATAGTTTCTTACTAGAAAAGCAGGACTCCGTGGTCAGTCACTATGTCTAATAAATTTATTTTTTAATAATTTGTCAATATGATCTTTAAAATATTCTATGTCTATAGGATTAAATTTTAGTGCTTGACCAGTTATTTTATAATCTGAATTTTTTATTAATAATTTACATATTGGATTATCATTTTGTTTTAAATTTTTCATACTATCTCCGATATTTCCTTGTTTTTGTAGTTTATATATTAAATGTTCTATATCATTACTAAATATTAAGTCGTATAATTCTTTTCCTGTTATTATTTCTCTATCTAGTTTTATTTTTTTTATTATATCAACTAATTCATTTTCTTCTGTATTTTCTTCTATTAAATTTTTACATGATCCTATTATTTTACAGTTACATTGGGTGTTTTCTAAATTACTAGAATAGCCACCACGCTTCCGCAACAACTCTGATTGAATGAGTATAATACTTACCATTTTATAAATATTAACATGTCTTTAGTAATGTTAATGCCCCCGTTTTGTTTTGATAGAAAATCTAATCATATAATAATATCTATATTATTCATTATTAAGTCTCTGAGCTATACTTAGCCTAATTGATACTCGTTTCTATAATCGTTACAATTTGTAAAGAATCGAAATTTACAATTCCTCCACTTAAATATATTACAAAAATATGGAATAAAAGATAAAGAATATAAACCAAGACATCATAAAAAATATAAAGGGAATAAAATATACTACCAATTAAAACGAAGTAACGCTAAAAGATATTTCCTTCAAAAAGGAAGACATGTAAGAAGATATAATGATAAAAGAGATTATCGAAATAAAATAACATGTTTTTCTTGTGGAGAGATATGACACGTCTCTACTAGTTGCAGAAAGAAAAATAATAATTTTAGTAGAGAAGCAATGTTAGTAGAAAAATTTGATATGGATTTCCTTAATGTCTTATTAAAAAGTTGTGTTGAAGTTCACCTAAGTATGAATATGCATAGATACATCACCTTATTAGAATATTTACTAGGCTAGGGGCTTACAATTGCCACTTTTTTATATTATACAAGAAGAAATTATTATACCATAGTCAAACCTACAATAGTTGAATATATTATAACATTATTAACATACAATAGCTGACTTTTGATACTAAAATACATATTCATCTACAATATTTATTATAACATTATTACCCTACAATAGTTGACTTTTAATACTATAGAACGTATAACATTATTAACCTACAATAGTTGAATTTTAGTACCATATAACGTATTTATTATACCATAAATTTACAAATTTCAAACTTATAATTTTTTTTAAAAAAAAATGCAATTTTTATTAATTTTTATTAATATAAAATTAATTTATGATTGTAAATTTGTAGTATAATAAATACGTTATATGGTACTATAATTTAACTATTGTAGGCTAATAATGTTATACGTTCTATAGTATCAAAGGTCAACTATTGACGGCTAATAATGTTATAATAAATATTGTAGATAAATATGTTCTATAGTATCAAAAGTCAGCTATTGTAGGATAATAATGTTATAATAAATATTGTAAGCTAAATAATAAATGTTATAATATTTTTTTGTAGCAAACTTGGTCAGAAAAAGAGAGATCTCAGAAAACAAAAGGGCAAGAATTCCGTCTATGAAAACGCTAGATCCATCTATAAGGGAAAATCTAAACATACATATTCAGCAAATATTGGAGAAGCTTGCAATGATGTTGAAGCTTTAGTTACAACAATTGGTGAAAACAGAAAAGATTGGATCTTAGACTATGGATGTTCATACCATATGACTTTCAATAAAGAATGACTACAAAATTGCATAGAGTTGAATAGTGGTAAAATTATAATGGAAAATAATCAATCTTGCCGAGTAACTCAATAAGCTTAATCAACATCAAAATGTTTGATGATGTCATTCGAACATTAAAGAATATCAAGTATGTTCTTAATCTTTCTAGAAATTTAGTTTCACTAAGCGTAATGATACAAATTATGAGCAAAAGTAGAGCATAGAACCATAAATATTTGTAAAGGCTCATTGGTAGTTCTTAAGAGATATAGAATGACTATATACTACCTAATTAGAGAAACAATAACTGGCAGCAACACTTTATAGCTGAGGCACCGAAAAATCACAAGAAAGTAGGAGGCTTGATCATAAAGTGTTAACACAGCCATGCTTAATTAGAAAGGATAAGGTGTAGTCTTTTGTGAGAATTGTGTATTGGGCAAACATCACATATTGACTTTCAAAGTTTTCTATAGTGATAACATTTCAAAGTAAAACAAATTATTGAATTATTTTAAAGTAAAAACTTATAAACTCAACAACATTATACATGGATAATGTCTTAGCACCCAAACAACAATACTCAACAAAGATCAAATAATAAAATCAACAAAACATAAAACTAAAAAAAATAAACACCAATCAATTTATATTAATACAGATAAATGATTTAATGACTGGTACTACAATCTCTATACCATGAAAATCAAAACAATTATTCTAAATCTCTCTTTCCCAAAATCACTCTTGATCTCTCTTATTAAAAATTTGTAAACAAGACTAATAATTCTTAATCATTTGCTAGCACAATTTTGAGTTAGATATCCCATGAATTAATAAAATAATTTTGTAGATTAAAATTTAACTATTTACTTGCACATAATTATTGTACGAGGAAAAAAAATTATCACTTAAACTATGATAAATGATATAGTAGAATTTGAAAAATTTTGTAATCCCACATAAATTGTGTGATGCCCCGTCCATTAGCATATCAAGACTATTAGTTGTCCCTTGCCAAGACTACAAGTTCATGGTGATAGATAAATTAAGTTGATATTGTGTAAAATTTATAGCTTTTATGATATGGTTCTAATAAATCTAAATTATAATCTTCTCCTTATTATAACTTGGCAAGAAATATTAAGGAACATCTCACCACAAATGTGAGACTACAAAATAATCCAAAATTATTATGTGCAATTAAATAGTTAAATTTGAAATATACTAATTTACAAAAACATTTCATTAATTCCCTAAAACCTAATTCAAAATTATAAATATCTAAGAATTAGTAGACTTGCCCACAAATTTCCCAAACTCTATATGAGCTTTTATTAAATAAAATACCAAAACCATACATTTTAAAAAACACAAGGAATGCACAAGCAAAGCAAGAACGACTAGGTCGATTAGCAAATCTTTAGCCATAAAATAACCATCGGATCAATTTGTTTACATCTTTAATTGACTTTAATAAAATCTTACAAACAATCCCTTTTTAACTTTGTAATAAATTAGGAAACTAAAATGGAGTAGAGGACTCATCTTTTAAAATACCTCAACAAAACAATTATTTTTATTTTCTTTCTAAATTTTACATTATATCATATATATATATATATATCAATTTTTATATACATTTAAATTTTAGCTAATTATTATAAAATAGCTAAATATTATAAAAGAAGTATTACAAAATGTAACACCAATCCATACAATTTTATAATTTAACTCAAACTTTTACATTATATCAAATATCTATAACTCTATTTTTTTCTGTATATTATTTATATATTATATTTTCTTTTATATTTTATTTATTTTAAAAATTAAAATAATTAAATATAATAATATCATATTCATTTATATACAAAAATTTATAAAAATAATAATAAAATATATATGGCAGGTTAAATAGTATTTCATTACATAAAAAAATATATATATAACTTTACATACTACTTAAACCTTATCCACTGGAAGTGCACTTAACGTCTTTAGCTATTTCCTAGTTAAAAACTATTGGCTTCTTTTTATTTATTTTTAATCATTATGACTACTTTTATTTTAAATAAAAACTACAAAAATGAAGAAAGTTTCAAGTCATTTTTAATAGTAATTTGGTAAAAAAGAAACAGCTTCTTTTTCTGACGAATAGTACATAGCCATAGACAATTTTTTTAATGTTTTTTAAAGTAAAAAATACAAAACCGAAAGAGAAAACACATGATAGCCGAACCCTACTTGGACAGTCAAGGTTTTCTTCTCAAAGCAATAAATGATGCCAAAATAAAATTTTAAAAAAAGAAAAAGCCAATCATACATAAAAACCTAATTCCCAACTACACTACAAAAAAAAGGTTCTATACCGAGAACACTATACCGACAACATGTCCTCGGTATAGACATTTCATATGCGCGGGACATTTTCGCGGTTTTGAATAGGTTTAGTTGCTATACCGAGAATCTATACCGAGAACATGTTCTCGGTAGAGGGTTTATAAATATACCCCACAGCCGCAAAGCCCCTTCTCCTTCCTCTCTGGTTTCTCTCGGTTTTCTCCGAGCCGTCCGCCTCCCTCCGCCATTTTCCTCCGTTTTCCTCCCAAAAAGCTCGGTTTTAAGCCTCAAAATTGCCAAGGGTGAAGGGATTTCTGTGTATTTGTTGAAGGTATGGTTTATTTATTCATTTTATATATATATATATATTTATGAAATTGTATAATGATATTTTGTAGTTTTTGTTTGAAGGTTGGGTATTCGGTTTTTGTTGGACTAAAGAGATTGCTAGCAAGATATTGAAGGCATTGGTAAGTTTTTTTTAATTTTTCTGTATTTTTTTTAATTTTTTTTCAATTTTTGAATAATTTATGTTTTTTATATAAATAATATAATATTAATTTTAATAAAAATCTGAAATTATTATATTAGATAGAATGTATTTATTTTTAGGTTTTCAAAATAAGTATTAGTAAAAATGATATTAGGAATTAGAAAATTGTTATATCAGTAATTAGTATTTTTTTTAAAATAAATTCTATGTTGTTTTGGTGAATTTTATGTGTATTAAACATATTAGTAAATATATTAAATATTTGAGTGTTAATTTGAAAATTTTGGTGGTAATGTTAGTATGTTGTTGTTGTCAATTTTAATTTTTTTTGGTTATGTTAGTAGTAAAAATTCAAATTTTATGAATATTGATGATTAATTTGTTGTTGTTAATTTTTAGTAGAATTTTAATATTTTGGTTAGAAAATTGAATAATTAATAAAATTTAGACTAATAATTATAAATTATATAGTCGTTTAAAATGTATTTGTAATGCTCTCTGCATGATCTGGGTCTGGATATTTTTTATGTCTTATTTGCAGGATTTTAAATTTTGGGATAGATGAAAATATAGTCATTATGCTGCCGAATTTTTCTATAGAATTGTAAAATTTAGAGATATTGTGAATATTAGTAGAAGTACTCAATAAAATTTCTAATTTAATAAATAGTGAATTGATAAGTAAAATAATATATTTTAAAATTAAGATTAAAAAAAATTAACATTAACATTATGCAACTAAATTTTAATAAAAATAAACATTAATTAAATAATTTAAGTAATAATTAAATCCTAAAGTAAATAAATAAATTTTAAACAAATCTTAGAAATTTTGTTTAAATTAATAAAACTATTCAATAAAGCATAAGTAAAATATGTAATTTAATAAATACTAAATTAATATGTAAAAAAATAATATTTGTTAGTTCTGATTAAATAAAATTAACAAATATATTATTAGAAAACCATTATTAAAATTAAAAAAATTAAATTTAATATTTGTTAGTTTTAATCATTATTAAAATTAAAATTAAAAAAATATGTTTTTAATAATATTTGTTAGTTGTTTTTAATTTTTCTGTATTTTTTTTTTAATTTTTTCAATTTTTGAGTAATTTATGTTTTTTTTATATAAATAATATATTTTAAAATTAAGATTAAAAAAAATTAACATTAACATTATGCAACTAAATTTTAATAAAAATAAACATTAATTAAATAATTTAAGTAATAATTAAATCCTAAAGTAAATAAATAAATTTTAAACAAATCTTAGAAATTTTGTTTTAATTAATAAAACAATTCAATAAAGCATAAGTAAAATATGTAATTTAATAAATACCAAATTAATATGTCAAATTTAAATAATTTTAATAATATTTACATTGAAATATATTATAGTTAGATATCATAAAACAACATAATTAACTTCAAAGAGCATAAGACATTAAAAAAAAACATATTTAATTTTATTTGTTTTTTTCTTTGGTAATAAGAAATTATTACCAAAGATATAATAGTGTTATTATCACCTAGTGATAATATTATATTTTTTTAGTGTTCATCACAAGAAGCCTTAGACCCGTTTAGAGAGGGTGAGCATTGAAGACTCTTACATTTGCCTCTCTCTGAATTAGGACACACACGTGGATTAATTTGACCATCAGATATCCCAGCTGATTGTGAACGAGGTAATACTTTACACATTGATATACTCCTTAAAATTTAACAATTAATCCATATTAATTTTAAAATATTGAATTTGCATACAATAGCGCCTCCAAATAAACGTGGACGCCATAAAGGATTGAACACGCGGGAAAAGAGGGAACAGTTGGGGCATCCTCTCCCTCTCGAGTGGGATGTGCGGGGGAGAACATATAAAGAGATCGGAGAGTACAGCTCAAATTTCTCAAGAGAGCTCGGATTACTTGTTCGACAGTACCAAATGCCTCGAAAGAAAGAATACTTGCACATTTGGAAGTAAGTAGTTTATGTATTTTCCGACGCCCAGAAATTACGGTATTAATTTCTTGCTAAAATTAACTATCTTAATTAAATATATTACTAACGATAACTTTTTGCAGAAACGTTCTGTGGTCAACAAGGAAAATAGAAGGAAACTGAAAGAGCTTAGCTATGGAGGTTCTCAGTCAATCCAAGCCCTACGCTATAAAAAGGTTAGTTAATTAATTATTTTTTAGTTTATTTTTCTTATTTACGTTTAATTATTAATTTTATAAAAATATATGTACGTGACAGCGCAATTTAGAGACTGGGCAACTTGAGTCCATCCCGGATAGCTAGATGGATACTCACCATAAATCAGGCACAGGGTGGGTGACAGAGACAGCCAAAAATACTTGGGTACGTTAAGTTTTTTTAAACATTTTTCAAATTTTTAATTGTTTCAAAATTTTAATTACATTATACATTGTATCACAGGAGGAATTGCGTGCATACCGCGACACACAGCAGACACAGGCAACTGATACTGAGAGTTCCACACCAGTTTCGAGTGCGCCTGAAGATGAAGACATATCTTTGGTACAAACTGTCTTCGGAAACGACGGGGCCACCAGAAAGGATATGGACGTATCCTTAACATAAGGGGCCGAACTCCATTTGATTTTCGTCCTTCACAAACTAGAGATGAAGAGTTGTCTGAGATGAGAGAGCGTCTTCGACAGTTAGAGGAGCATGTCCGGACTCATTGTATCACCCCGGGATCTCAATGTGCCCCACCACCACCCGATGATCCCGATGTTGGAGCACCGACTCAGTAGGACTTATGTATGAATTTTATTACAATTGACTATTACATTATCATGTTTAAGAAAATTCTTTATTTTGATTCAGCGAACATGCTCTTATGTTTTTATTTATATGTTTAATATAAGTGTTTTAAGTTTATTCTATTTTTTTATATTTAATTCAAAATAAATAAATAAATAAATAAGGGAATAACAAATATAAAAAAAAAAAATTGGGGAAAAGTCTATACCGAGGACATTGTCCTCGGTATATACCACTAAGATGTCGGTATATACCAATACGATGACAAATTGGGGATGGTTGTACCGAGGACTTTTGTCACTTTCTACCGAGGACAATGTCCTCGGTAAAACCTATACCGAGAACATTTTTAATGTCGTCGGTAGAAGTTTTGTTTTACCGACGCGGATGTACCGATAACTTTCTACCGACGACATTGTCTCGGTAGAGGTTATACCGAGGACATTTGGGCTTATACCGAGGACATTTGTTCTCGGTATAGGCCCTGATTTTTGTAGTGCTAGTATTTTAAGACGAACACAGTCGTTCCATTGATCGAGCTGAACAAATTATTCCCTCATTAGGGTTTCTATTCATACATATATATATATACACACATTTTTTAGTTTCCATTGCTAGGACTTTTTAAACAATAATTATCGTACAATACCCATAACCCACTAAGAACATAATCAGAACAACATTTACAAACAAGTATTCACTCTTACGAAACTTCTATACACTACTTGATAAAAACAACAAAGTAAGAAAAAAAAATAGATAGAAAGTTGAGATCTGAGATTGTAAATATAAGAAAATACAAATAATAAAACAAGTACCATCAACCAAGTTAGTTAGAACTTAGAACATCAACCAAGTAAGAAGAAGAAGAAAATAAGCAGCATGTTAAGATTAATACACAATAATATATGGTAATTATTAGATATGAACAGATTTGGGATAAAGGGTAGAGCTCCCTTCAATCCAAAGAAAGATCTAACCGAAGGAGTAATGGAGCTCCTGAGGTATGCAAGCCACAAGTCTATCATCTTTTTAACTTAGTTTTTTTTTTTGTGTGTTTCTATTGAAGAGAAGATATATAGAACTGTGGGATCCATAACTCAGCAGCACAATCCACCCGGAAAGAACCTCTTTTGGACTTCAAGGAGCTCCACTCCATAACCCTAATACCAACTTAATAGTCTATATAACAAGATATATAACATCTATGGATATGGATCTAGAAGTAAAAGAGAGAAGAGAACTTGTTATGACAAGTTCAAGGGAAACTTACTAGAGAAGACCTTTCAAGAAGAAAAACCAGAGCCAACCAAAACCACCATTCTTGTGGCCTTGAAGATTGAAACCAAATATTCAACACCTTTGGTTAAAGGTGTTAAAGGTGATAATGATATGTTTTGATTTGATGATAAGATGCAATGATATTTTTTTATAGTGTGGCTTTACCGTGAGATGAGTTATTGGTTTTGTGGGTTGGCAGCTGGGGCCTGTCTTTTGTAGCCCTCTTGCCCTAATTATAATATGAATAAATGTTTTTTTTTTTTTTAAATATTATGAATAAATGGAAATAAATAAAAAGCAAAATCTTGGGAACCGGCTATCCATTAGATTCCCTGAGAAGATCACGTGCCTTGTTTCCCACGATATGTTTGTGTACAAATTGTATTTCGAAACTCGAGCATCGTTGTTTGTTTCACCACTCTACAATTTTAACCTATTTCAAGCTACATAGTACTAGCTTAATTATATATGATTTTTCACTTTAATTAAGTTTGAAAGGATTAGTAAGTAAACTCTCAATTTCACTTTTTTTTTTTTTTATATTTGTGTTATTTTTCGATTATTTGATTTGATTTTGAATTTTAAAAAATTATATTTTATAAAATGGTTCGACCCTTAAAATTAATTTTGATAAAAAAAAATTAAATATAATAACACAATTTTTAAATAAAATAATTTTATTTTTGTTTTGAATTGTTAGTTTAGTGATATCAGTTGAGAAAACTTTGACAAAAATTGGGTTCAGGGTTTTATTTGAACCATTTTATAAAACATAGGGTCCAAAAAATAATATGTCAAAACACAGGGTCTAAACAAATAATGAGACAAAATACAGTATCTAAAAATATATATACCATTTTTTTTATATTTCTCTTCATTTATATTTTAATATTTTTTCAAATCATTATTGGAACCCACATTTTATTTATTGATTTAAGATAGAAAAATAGTATAATATAAAATTTTATTTATTGATTTAAGATAGAAAAATAGTATAATATAAAATATATATAGCATTTCTCTTAAGTTTACGGGGCTCATTTGGAATGGTAGAGTGCACTAAATTATTTTAGTATTTTATTATATTTGGTGTAGTATGTGACTAAATAATTTTTTTAATATTATAAATTATAATTTAAATATTAAATATTTTTAAAATATATAAAAGTAGTATTATTGGACTATTAGGGTTCGTTTGGAATGGAACACTAGATTGAACTCAGCCAGACTATTAGGGCACGCTTGTTACTAGGGAGAACTAAACTACTTTGGATTGTAGAATGTAACTAAGTCTCACGTTTGGCACATTCCAAGTTTTTGGACAAGTAAATCCACCTCCCAATTTAGTCCTAATATTAGGGATTAGAAGGGTTATAAGGGTTTGTTTGTTAATCAAGACAATACTATGGGACTCGGCGTAACTATAAAGTCCTATGTTTTGTAATCTCAAGGAATGGGACAATTTTGACCCCGCCATTTTAATCTCAAATTTAAGGGAATATTAGGGTATTTCCTGTTGGAACTTATAATATATAATAGTATGAATTATTAAAAAAAATAAAAAATGTGCTTTAATGATTCCCTAGAGGAAGAATCTTACATTGGTTTAGAATACTCTCTTGTAAGGGTATATAGAGTGTGGACTTCAGTCTTGGGGTTGTGCCCCAAGGGGTACCCACTTTTGTGGGAGAGGGAGGAGTCACACAAAGGCTCACCTGACCACCACACGCGCGCGCCGCCGCCGCCGTCCGACCGACCTGAGCTGATTGGTGTGGTGTGCACCTTATTATTTTTTCTAAAAAAATTATTTATTAAATATTTTTTATTTAATAAAAACGTGGTTAATAAGTGGTAAACTGAAGACTTAATCTCTTCAGATTTTTCAGGATTCCAACTGCCATGCCTCTCCCACGTTTTAATAAAACGTCTTTATTCTCGTTAATTAAGATCGATTTTTTCTTTAAAAAGGTGCGATTACTTTTCATAATAATATAGCTCTTTTCAGAAAAATAACTCTCTTTACGATTAAAAATCCGAGCAGTAGTATTATTAAGGGTGTAGTATACGACGGGTCTCTAGGTGCAGTGGAGGTCCGATCACAGTTTAGACTGGGCTGTTTTATCCTGGGGGCGACGGGGCTGATAGTCTGCTTGCACGAATTCTGGGCAGTGCCGCGAACGTCTTAAAGAGAGCGACCTAGTCCGCGACTCAACTCAGACAATCATTCGGTAATTTCGTTCCTATTTATTTCTGCAGCAACTTTATACAACATCTCCAATGGTGGGAACCCAATTGGTTGCCTAATGTACAAAATTTATTTTAACGATGTCACTCTCTCTAGTATGGTAATCATCTTCAACAGCCACGTTGGCATTGGTCTGAAACAAAGTTAGTCAAGCCACTCATGTGGCTACAGCAGTGGAGAAACTCTTACAACACATCATATATATGGGTTAAAAAAGCAACCTCTTTTATTTTTTTACTTTTTATTTGTAGATTAAATATATTATATTTAAAATATATATAATATTTGTGAAAATTTAAATAAAAATTATAGTATTAAAATATTATTGAATTATTTTGAAATTTATTTATTTGATTTTGCTAAACAGTGACAGGCGTGATTATAAGGTGGTGGTCGGGCGTCACCAGGCAATATTTTGCACTGGCGACGAGTAGAGGTAATGGTCTTACTTTGTGCTTTGTGTCAGCATCGTTAGTGGATAGTTATTTGCTTTGCAAAAATGTCCTAGGCTCATGGCAATGTTGCCTTCTTCTCATAGGAGCATTGTCTCCTTCTTGCGAGAGGTGCTCACCCTTTCTCGTCAGCGAACAGAGACATAGCCTACAACTATGTTGTGGGCTCGCAAGTCGTTGGGACTCAATGATGTCCATATTCTTAGGACACATGACAACCAAGGATTAACATATAATAATATCCCCTATTTGCGAAGGAGATTTAATCTCCTTGAGAATGATTTTTTCCACTCGCCGCTATGTCATAGTCCTACTCTTCTTGAGGCACTCAAGAGTCTCCCTTAAAGAACCTATGCGACAGTTATTTATACAACTATCTTTACAAGTGTCGATGGTCCAAAGGTGTGTCTGACAATGATCGAGCAAGTATACTAGGAAAAAATGATCACCACACGAGCAACACGGACCAAGTACAACTCACAAAATGATAGCTCACTGGCTCAAGTCAAGCTCTAATGAATTTTAATACGGTAATTGTCAAATCAGTTTATAAAAAAAGAAACAATTATTCAACTCTTGAATTCGGGTAACTATTATGTCACCCAGTTAAAATCAGTCAAACTAGTTAAGAGACTGACTATCTCTCGAATTTTTTAAAAAAAATTCAAACTAATTTCCCTCATGCATAGAGACTTTTCGAGGGACGGATTTTTCATCTTTTTCTACAAAATCAAACTATTTGTATTAAAAAATAATTTATTAGAGAGTAATAAGACAATCATAGTGGACTAAAATAAATTGTATGGCCATCTATTTTGTTCTTCATTGACAAATTCTAGTGCCAAAAATACTAAAATAAATGTTCTTAAAACAATATCATAAAGTAGTAAATTATAATCCTAAATTTTACTAAGTTATTGTTACAAGTCTATAAAAATTGGCCAAAATACCATGAACATTGTAAAATAAAAATTCGCCAAAAATATTTATGGAGTCAAAAATACAAAAAGAATACACCAGTGTATCACTTTTTTGGATGCACCGAATAATCATCCTATAATTTTGAAGACTAAGAACACTCACAATGGATGCTCTACTTCATCCTTTAAAATACCTTATCAAAACACACATTTTTCTATTTTACCTCTAAGTTTTACATTATAACATACATCAGCTTCTCTATATATTTCTTTACATTATTTAAATATTATATCTTTAAACATATTTTATTAATTAAAGTAAAATAAAATAATTGAAAAAGAAAAAAAAATAATAAATAGATATACTAAATGGGAGAGAAAGCTTATAAAGAAAAATAATAATATTAAAATATTATATAAAGAATATGTAAATGTTATGTAAATATAAATATAGATTAATTGAAGTTTGTGCATATTTATTATAAATATATGTATAAAGAAGTTAATGGAAGATGTTTTTGTGATTTTAGCTAAATATTATAAAGAAAATGTATTACAAAATACTGCACCAAAATATATTTTTTTTATAATTTACCTCAAATTTTTACATTATACCATACATCAGCTTGTTTATTTTTTATCTATATCATTTAAATATTATATTTTAAAAAAATATTTTATTCATTTTAAGAAATAAAATAATTAAATATACTAGTATCACACTCATATATATATATATACAAAAATTTATAAAAAAATAATAAAATATTTATAACTTGATCGAATAATATTTCATTACATATAAAGAAATACTATTTATTTAGGTAAAAGAATACAACTTTACTTCCCATGTTAAAAAACTATTTAACAATTTTGAGTGATCTATCTAATTTTTTCCAAATGCATAATTTTTCCACTTGTATTCTACATTAACAAATCCACAGGCGACACATAATATTGAACTGAGTGGTAATGAGTACAGAAACAAGAGTGACACGTGGCGGTAAATGGGTTGAAATGGAAAATCATATTAGTAAAATAAATATATATATTTTTTTCTATTAAAAAAGAAAGAAAAAAAAAAAACCAAACAAATGGGGAAAAGTCGTAACGTAATTCAACAACAAGTTTGAATAAAACATTTCTGCTGTGGTTAGACAAAAGCGACGTTGATGTGACTACACAAATCAGAACCCATCGCACTCTGCGCACGCTATCCTAAGCACCGTGTTTCAATCTCTTCGTGCGCCTCCGGGTGTTAAAGTGCGCACCACCGATGGTAGTTGGGTTATGCTAGGGTACGAATACAAGTTCTAGAAGGTGGATTTAGTATAGCCAATGAAAATGTAACACGTCACTGAAATGATGGCACCTGTGCCTGTCCGTGTACTGCTTTAATTATTCTCTGTCACTTCTCAGCCAAAACCCCTTTTAAACTCACCTGCTGTCTTCACGTGACTTTAACTATTCTACTTATTAGTTTTTATTTTCTCAAATATATAATTATGGGAAATTAAATTATGCAATCCTATTTTTGAATGCCGATATTTTTGGCTGAATTTATTTTAGGGCTAGGTATATTGTTTTATTTTTTTTTAAATTTCAAATAATTTATTGGGTAAAAAATATAGTTTAAATTGCTTCATGCACAAAACAACATTTTTTAATTATATTTCTAATATTATAAATTATTCAAAATTTCTTAAAAATTTACAGAATAATTTAAGAGGCTGTTTGGTATTGTTTTTTGTTTTTTGTTTTCAAAATTGCGTTCTCAGAAATGAGAACAGAAAACTGTTTTTGTAGTTTTAAAAAAACAAAAGGTGTTTGGTTAATATTTTCTAAAAACAATTTTTTAGTTTTATTTTTTTTAAATCTTAAATAAAAAATTAACAAATATATTTACAAAGAGAAAAATATTTTAAAAGTTTGTAATAAATAATGAGATAAAATAATTAAAAGAAAAAATGATGAAAAATAAGAAATGAGAAAATTTGAGAACAACAGAAAACAATTTTTTCTTGTTTTCAAAATTTTTAGGGCCTGTTTGGCATTGTTTTCTGTTTTTTGTTTTCAAAATTTTGTTCTCAGAAATAATAACAGAAAACTATTTTTGTAGTTTTCAAAAAATAAGAGGTGTTTGGTTAATGTTTTCTAAAAACAATTTTTTAGTTTTATTTTTTTTTAAATCTTAAATAAAAAAATTAACAAATATATTTACAAAGAGAAAAATATTTTAAAAGTTTGTAATAAATAATGAGATAAAATAATTTGAAAAAAAAAATGATGAAAAATAAGAAGTAAAGTTATGAAAAAAAATTTGAGAACAACAGAAAACAACTTTTTGTTGTTCTCAAAATTTTCTGTTTTTTGTAACTTTGTTTTTAAAAATTGTTTTATGAAAACAATGCCAAACACCTCCACTTGTTTTCAGAAAACAGTTTTTAGCTTTTAAAAACAAAAAACAGTTTTTTAATTAAGGTGCCAAACACCCCCTTAGTTTTTTGTAACTTTGTTTTTAAAAATTGTTTTCTGAAAACAATGCCAAACACCCCCACTTGTTTTCAAAAAACAGTTCTTAGCTTTTAAAAACAAAAAACTGTTTTTTAGTTAAGGTGTCAAACACCCTCTAAATAACTACAATATTTACCGTTATAATAAATAATAAATTACATCAAAAATCATCCAAATACTGAAAATAAAAAATATGCACCAGAGAAACACCAAATATTTATTATTGTTTTTTAGCATTTTTTTTAAAGTATTTTTTAAGGAAATTTACAACATACTCATATAATTTTTTGACTATTTAGAGCAACTCCAACGCCCGTGGTTATAGAAGTAGCTTTCTGACAGGCTACGAAATTGGTTGATGGCTTAGCATTGGAGAGAATGATGACTTTTCAAATTCGAAGCAGTCATTGCCTGGCAGAGGCAACGGTTGTTATCTTTTTTTTTTTTTTTTAAATTATGCATATATATATTATATGTATGTAAAATATTACCGTTCATGTAAAAAAAATGGTATAAATTATTACTGTTTATATTATTGTTAGCACACAATATATTAATTTTTTTTTTCTATAAATACTTATCTATTTCATTCAATTTTCACATCATTTTATAAATTTTTCTTCCAAATTATCAATATCACAAAATTTCTTTTCTTACCAATGGTGTTGACGCCGTTTCTCGTCAAACAGTAAAAGAAGAGCACGTAAACAATGAATGACAATGGCTAAATGAAATAAAACAAATCAAACACGCGATTTTTACGTGGTTCAGCAGTTAAATCTGCCTAGTCCACGAGTCTCTGTTATTAATCTTAAGATTATCTCTGAAAATTCCTTAGCATGAATTCTTCAGAGTTTTCTCTCCAGGATCAGAATTTCGGTCCCTTACAATGGTGCATGGCTTCTCTATTTATAGAGAATGATGCAGAATACTATCCCACATATTTTGGGTAGTTACTCTTTTGTGAATAAAATAAATGGCTTTAAATGCCTATAATCAGATATAAAAGGAAACGTCCCTGAAGACCAGGAAACGCATAACTGATCAAATAATATCCCACGATTCTTGGGGATTTACATTAATAAATGAGGATTACATCTCATATTTATAATACTTGTAGATATTCAAGGTGATTATCGCGTATCTCTAAGGCTTTTGCATCCCAGGTCTCACGTCATTGTTCGAGCTAATGACATCTCCCGAGATCACGTGTCTTTCGAGATCGTACGTACATCTAGCTCGAGACCCCCGATCCGAAGTCGTCCCCGAAGATGAGTGTGTTCTCGGAGCTACCTTTCGAGATCGAGACCATTTCGAGCTCATATATTCGAGGTCATATATCGTACTTTGCAGGCTCGATATACAATCCTGGAGCATACTTCAATCCTTACGAGACCATTTGTTGCGAATCCAACTTTCGAGGTCATATTTACCATGGCTCGAAATCTGGGTATAACATTCAATTTACTTCAATTTTCACATCATTTTATAAATTTTTCTTCCAAATTATCAATATCACAAAATTTCTTTTCTTACCAATGGATTCCTAAAATTTTCCAAATACCAACACTCAAAATCTAAATTTTCAATATTCTCAAAATTTTCAAAATTCATCATATTCTCCACATAACAACCCCCAAAATCTAAATTTTCAATATTCTCATTTCAATCAAAATTTTCAAAATACTCATTCTACTAATCCCCAAAATCCAAATTTTCAATATTCTCAATTTAACCAAAGTTTTCCAAATTCTCAAAATTATCTCATATCCTCCTACCCTTTCCAAAATTTTGGCTCTTTTGAGATGCCCCAACAAGCTCCATTCTTCACACAACCAAATTCACTACCATATGCATTTCATATGTCTTCCCTACACCAACCCGAAATGGTTTCAATAAATTACAGGCCAAGTATGGAAAAATCTAGTATTGATTTGAATCGTGAAACACCATCGACATCTGTCTCTGAAACCCAACCTGAACATGGTGTTGAAGGGTTGAAAAATGTAGTTCTACACAATGAAAGATGAATCAAGGCATAAATGTAAAGTCAAATGAAGCAAGGACCAAACTTCTGATAAGTGGATGACTTAATACATCTAAGCATGCCATTGTGGGGAATGACCAAACTTCTACACATTTCTGGGCTCGAATCGCAGAATACTACAACACCAACCAAAAAGGTGAGCAAGCAAGAACTGGAAGGCAATGCAAAGATCTTTGGAACAAGATGAATCAAAAGGTCGTGCGTTTCAATGGGTGTTATAAACGAGTACAACATGCACATCACAATGGTTGGTCTAATGAGCAAATTCTTAAGAATGCACATCAATTGTACAAATATGAAAACAGCGACTCAAATTTTCTGCTTGTGGACTGTTGGAGATTGCTAAAGGATGAGCTGAAATGGAATACAATGTACCAACCAAAAGGTGGTAAGAGAACAAAGGTGTCAGAATCAGTAGCATTTACTTCTTCTTCCAATGCAGACATCAGTGATGATGAAGTACGTGAAGTGCGCCCTACTGGCCAAAAGGCAGCAAAGAGAAAAGGGAAGGAAAAAAAAGACACATACTAGATTTATAGAGAATAGTGAACGGAAAGCATATGCATTGGAGAAATTGGTGGCGATTGTAGCACCCACATTATTTTGATATAATATAGCCAATAATCACATGATTGCATTGCATTACATATCATACAATATGTATAATTTGAGCATATGCATATTCTTATAAGTGTTTTCATGTATAAGTATAAAAGTTGTGTATATGATGTCTATATGTATGCTCAATATTATTAACCTTGTGGCATTTGAGTTGTCTTTTATGGGTGTTTGATGTGCTCAAGATATAAGAAAGTATGAAAAATATGGACAAGGCATGGAATTAAGTGATGAAAGTGAGATATAGAAGGCAAAATAGGTTAAGTAGTGAAAAATAGTACAATGTCGATTACTAGTATTTCGGTGTAAAATTGAGTATTTATGGATTTACCAAATGTAATCAAGGTATGATTAAGGTCTCATTGATGATGTAAAAATGGTTTTAGAACCATTAGATCAATTCTTGATGGGAGGTATACATAATCAATGGTATTGATGTAAAGTCAAAACGAGCTTAGCATAAGTGCGCTACGCTCGATCGGGTAAGCATAACTATTGGGTATGAAGTCATATGGACCTAAGGTTTGGTGTGAGTGTTTTACACATAATGATAATAGGCCTAGCAGATGATTAAGTCGAAATTATTGAAGTGATAAGGTTTTCATAAGTCAAAAGGTGAAATGATGAGATGAAAGGTGTCAAATTTTGATACAATAAGGATAAATCATTGAAAATAAGGAATTTTCATCAACCTTATCACTTTGCACGACCATTATTCTGAAAAACAGAGAGAAAAGAAAACCAAAAACCATTTCTTGGCTGGTTTGAAGAAATTCTAAGGAGATCCAAGTGAAAGCAAAGCCAAAGAAGTAGATTAAGCTTAGTTCTAACCTTTTTATGGTAAGTTCTTGTACTTGGAAGTTAAACTATATTTTTGAATTTTTCTGAGAGCTTATATATGGTGTTTTATCCTTTTTAAGATATTTCTTGGGGTTTCCAAGTGGTTTGAGGTTTAGAAAAGCTTGAAGAGATTGTTTTCGCCGAAAAGTTGCTCGGTAAGTGAAATTTTGTGTTTTATGAGGTTTTTGGGGTTCTTGGAGTACAAGATGATTTTTGGTTATTTGATTGAGTTTATAAGAGAGTATATATGTTTATAAATGTTTGAATATATGTGGAGACTCATTTAATTTGGGTGATGATCTAGGAGATAAGAATTTTATCAAAATCGGTATATGATAACTTTATGATGAATCATGTTGGTATTTGGGATATATGGTTATGGCAGGTTATTTGATGTTGATTATTGGTTGATTTTGATATTTGAGGATAGCTAAAATTAAGGGGAAACTCTGTCAAAATTTCTCTAAGTGTCTAAGATAAATCTAACGCTCGATCTAGGTGGTTTAAGGCATTTTAGGCATGATTTTGATATGATGTTTTATGGATATTTTTAAATGAGAGTTCAATGTCTTACTGCCTTCATTATGATGAGAAATCCATGCCATTGTCAGGATAAGCACATCAATACCTAAGACACCACTTGTTACACGGTGAACTATATTTTGGACAAAAGGTAAGTAAAGTACTCAACTGCAACACAAGAATTATGTGTTATGTGAAAGTATGCATTATATGAATATTTTGTGAGTAAGTGGTATTAACATACAGTGACACTTCATCATAAATTTGTATGCATGACATAATAGTGATATGGTAAATTACTATATGATATAAGACCATGCATGATATTATGATGATTAATTATATGATGTCTTTGCAAGTTTTGTGCAACATAAAAAAAAGTTGTTATAAGAAGTTTAAGTTCAGTGCCACTGTTTTGAAAAGGCAAATGAAAGTGTTAATAAGTGTAAACGGAGGCCTATAGTAGGCTTATAGTGGCTGCCCAATAATTTGGGCTAGGTTTTAGTGAACCAATTATATTGTTTGCCATGTTTCCGTTTTTATTTCTCCTCCATATGAGTTATTGTTATATGTTTTGACACCACAGTGTGTGGCTGCCTTAACTCTTGAGCCCGACGGGGCAACGATGGAATAAGGTTTTTAATGTGCCCTACTGTGGTGATGGCTAGCCGGAGGAGAACCCATGAGATTTTGTATTATATGTGTAACAAGCCCTGCAGGCATTGACCAATTCAAACAGTGTGCACAATATTAAGGGGCCCAAAATTTAAAAAGAAGTTGTATATGTCCATTGATATTGGGTAATCATTAGCATTGCATGCATTACTTTGCTTACTGAGCTTTAGGCTCACAGTTGTCTTGTGTTGCAGGTAGAGAAAGAAATGTGTGAATGACATGAGGAGAACTGAAGCATGGTCCTGACCCTGATTTGTACATATGAACATATCGACCTTTTTGTGGGTTTTTTCAGTTATCAGTGAGATGTTTGTAATAAAGTGTGAAGTTATGTTTTGAAAACAAATTGGGTTATTTAATACTTATGTATAATATGTTTGAGACCCACTTTATGTTTAATGTAAATAATGTGAAATAAGTTTTCAAGTTTAAAAAAAAAAAATGTCCAGACTTTTGCAGTAATAAATTATGATATAGTTTTAAAACGTAACACCTCAAATATGGTTTTAACTAAAATAAGTGAGGGTGTTACAGCAATAAAGGAGAAAGAGGCAGAAGATAATAGGATGACAAAATACATGGATTATCTCATCATGGACACGTTGCACATGACTCCTGAACAAAAGAAAGATCGTGAAAACTTGTGTACTTATATTAAGAATAGTATCTTAACCCCAAGAGGTAGCTCAAGTGGTAAGGGCGAACTTGAGGATCTTACCCATCCCAGGTTCGATTCCCCACGAGCGACTAAAAACCTTCTTGGGGCCACTGGGGCAGTCTCCGGTTGAAAGCGCCAGGGCCTCGAGGGATTAGTGGGGGTGGGGCCCCTGATACCCTTGGTTACCAAAAAAAAAAAGTATCTTGAAGTTGTAATTGCTATGTATTTTTATCAACTACATTATTATGCATTTTATTTTATTTAAATAAATTATCCTTTATTTTAACGGCTATATTTTAACGGCTATATTTTAACGATTATATTTTAACGATTATATTTTAACGGCTACATGTATATGTTACCATGTCTATAAATACCAAATTTCAATCTTCTTTTTTCTCAACTCTCCATTCAATCCTTCATTTTACTCTCTCATTCATCTTTTATTCCCAAATATCATATACTCTAAGTTCGACAATGAATTCGCCAAATTCTCTGAATCCATACGACAATATGAGTCTAGAGGATATCATAATTGCAGAGTGTACTGACGATCATGATGATCAATATTTCAAAGTGCTCATGGATGGGGGTAGCTCAACAAGACAAGGAAGAAAGAGAGCCCACATTGATAGGGGTCATGTAGAAGGATACCAACGTTTGTTCGATGACTACTTTTCTGATGAACCGGTGTATACATAATATCAATTTCGAAGAAGATTTAGAATGTGTAGACATGTATTCCTACGCATAGTGCAAGCTCTAGAAAAACATTCGGAGTATTTCCATATGAGGTTTGATGCATTCGGTAGAAGGGGGCTTTCGCCATTACAAAAGTGCACCGCTGCTATGCGAATGTTGGCATATGGAGCGCCTGCCGATTATGTTGATGAGTATGTTCGAATTGGTGAAACTACTGCTATTGAATGTCTAGTCAATTTCGTTCGAGGAGTGAATGATGATTTTTGGGACTGAATATTTAAGACGGCCCAATGCTGGGGACATTCGTCGCTTACTTCAAATGGGGGAGGTGCGTGGTTTTTCAGGCATGTTGGGAAGTATTGATTGTATGCACTGGGAATGGATAAATTTCCCAGTTGCATGGAAAGGGCAATTCACGTGAGGTGATCACGGCAGACCAACAATCATGCTCGAAGCAATTGCGTCACAAGATCTTTGGATATGGCATACATTTTTTGGTGTTCCAGGATCTAATAATGATCTCAATGTGTTAAATAAATCCCCATTATTCACTGATATCTTACAAGGGCAAGCTCCGAGAGTTGAGTTTACGATAAATGGCACACAATACAACAAGGGGTACTATCTATCAGATGGTATCTATCCAGAGTGGGGTACATTTGTTAAAACTATCCCACTGCCTCAAGGAGATAAAAGAAAATTATTTGCCCGATGCCAAGAAGCGGTACGCAAAGATGTTGAGCGAGCATTCGGAGTAGTTCAATATCGTTTTGCTATTGTACAAGGACTAGCACATTTTTGGCAAAGAGATGTTCTCAAAGATATTAAGTATGCATGCATCATATTGCACAACATTATTGTCGAGGATGAAAGAAGATGCATATGAGAGTTTTTTTTATTTTAATTATGATGACGGTCCCGCCGACATCCTAATCGTTGAAGTATTGCATTGACTTATTTCTGACTTCCCGACAATGCTTCAAAGAAATGCTGAAATTCGTGATAGAAACATTCATCGTAATCTTCAGGCAGACTTGGTAGAGCATATATGGTCAAAATTTGGAAATCATTTTAATGAGCATTTTTTTAATTATGTTAGATTGATTAATTATGATTATGTCATTTTATAAGCTCCTTTAAATTTCGTCTAATTTAAATTCATGTAATATTTATTTATATTAATATATGGATTAAAAAAATTTAGTGTGACAATATTTATAATTACAAAATAACATATTAAATAATAATGTGTGAGACCATAGTTGACAACTTTTGGGGTGGCTAAGCATTTGAGCATTTTTATGAAAAAAGTTACCAAAAGTGATGTGGATGAGAGAGAAAATAAAAAATTATATTTTAGGATGATTTGGACATGTTAAACAACTAATGGGGTAGCCACCATTCGAGTTGCTCTTAATGCAGCCATAGGTCATTCCTTTAAGTCTCAATAAAAGGTAAATACTCATTTGGTAGTCGGTGTTTTATCGAAATACATACTTGGTACCCTATGTATTCAATAATACTCATTGGGTACCCTGCAATTTGAAATCGTACATATTTGGTACCCTAGACTCAAATTTTCAATATAAGTTTATCAATATAATCAATCTGTCATCAATTAAATGAGTTTCAATTTCAAATTTAATTACATATAATTAAGGGAAATTTGTTCATATTGATAAAATTTTATTGTTCAAATTTGAGTCTACGGTACCAAATATGTATAATTTTAAATTATTGGGCAACGAATGCACATTATTAAAAACATAAGATATGAAGTTTGTATCTCAATAAAACACAGAATACCAAATGATTATATTCTCCTCAATAAAATTTGACTTTGACCTATACACTGACTAGTAATTTTTAATTTTTTCAAAATAGTTAAATATATAATATAAATTAAATATTTAAAAAATCATTTCTTTAAAACTTAAAATATATTAAACAATAACTTTAGATATGATAAAAAAACCATTAAACAATTAATTTATTTATAAAACTTAAATTAAAAATATTAATCAAGTTCCAACTATTTTTTGTATTTCTTTCTTATTTGTATTTTTTTCTTCTTTCTTCTTCATTTTGTGGCAAATTTAGACATTAAAAGAAATAAAATAAAAGAGAACTCACGAGAATATTCTTTTTTATGATTCTCCCTTATGACGAGGATGTCTCTATGGAAAAAAAAAAAGAACTTACAAAATTATAGAAGCAAAAACAGAATCATGAAACTAGAAAGAAAGAAAAAGGAGTTTGGGTCGACGAGGATTTGGATGGATTGGGATGGGGCTAGTGTTGGTGGGCCAAATTTGGGTAATTTGGGGTTGGGGTCGGTGGGACAGACTTAAGTCATTTGGGGCTGGGATCAAATTAAAGGTGGGGCTGTGAAGACAGGATCGACATTGACAAGTTGCTCCATCTCTCGCTAACTCTACAACATCAAAACAGATTTGACGACTACACTTGTAGCTAAGAAGTGTTGGGCAGGGGTTGGGCTTATCGACAATATAACAGCGCCAGGCATGATTCAACTTGCAGACTAGCCTCAAGATTGGGATAGGTTTAATATGTGATTTTAGACTGATTTTGGTGTTCATTTTGGTGTGATCTTAAGTTGATTTTGATATTATTAAAGTTTTGTAAACACAATGATTTGAATTCACACAAATATAGTATTATTATGGTTAGATATGAGTCTTCCAATAACAAGGGCTTTTTTTTACGTTTTAAATGGATTAGATTTTGTTTTAATTTAATTAAAAATTAAAATTTTAGATTTTTTTAATTAGTTTTAAATTATATAGGCCAATCAAGTGTGACTACCACATAGGTACTAGTTAGACTTAATGGCTAGAAATCTATGACCTGCACCAAATTAATAGCAATAGATAGTTGTCACAAATTTTTTTACTTTGGTATGCCACAATTTTTCATATTTATTTATCATGTGTACCAAAAAAAAATCTTTTGTTTTTTTATTAAAAAAAACATACCTATGTTTTTCTACATGTTATTAAATGGTTAGGTAATTATTATTGTTATATTTTACATTTGTCTTTTTATATATACTAGCTACAAGTAATATTTATTTAGTTTTATTTGTAAAATTTATTAATTATTTTTATTAAATTTGTATAATTGTCATATTAATCATAAATAAATAAATAATATTATATATAAAAGAAAGACATAAACATATTAAATCAAAAATTAAATCAAAACATTTTTTATAATTTTTAAATATATATAATATGATGACTTTTTTAAACATAAATGATAATTATTTTAATAAAAACTAAGATTATGTATTATTATGATTTTTTATAATATTTAAATTTTTATTAATATAAATATTAAATATCTAGTATATTAAATATTATTATTATAATAATAATATTTTATAATATTTGAATTCATATTAATATAATTAGTAAAAAATTAGGATTATATTCATAATATTATAATATATAAAAATATATATAATATTTAAATTTATATTAATATAATCATTAAATATCTAATTTTATATTATATATCATTATAATAATAATATTTTATAACATTTGAATTTGAATATAAATTTATATATTTACAATTAACAAACCTTATTAAAACAAAAAATTTCCTTTATTTATACACTTTTATATTACAATTACAAATACAATTTTATTTTCATTTTATTTAATAATATATCATTACTTAATTATTAGAATCTTGTTTTCCTTTACGATAAATAAGAAACGTCAATGAATTTTTGTTTCCCTTAGAGCAGCTCCAATGCCCGTGGCCAAAGAAGTAGCTTTCTGACAGACTACAGAATTGGTTAATGACTTAGCATTGGAGTGAAGGGTGGCTTTTCAATTTTGAAGCAGTGTTGCCTCACAGAGGCAACGGTGCTATTTTTTTTTTTTAATTTATACATATATATTATATATAGTAAAATATTACTGTTGATATAAAAAACGGTATCAATTATTATCGCTTATATCCTGACAATGCTTCAAATAAATGCTGAAATTCATGATAGAAACATTCATCGCAATCTTCAGGGGACTTGATAGGAAGACTTGGTAGAACACGATCAAAATTTAGAAATTAATTTAATTAGCATTTTTTAATTATGTTAAATTGATTAATTATGATTATGTCATTTTATAAACTCCTTTAAATTTTGTCTAATTTAAATTTCATATAATATTTATTTATATTAATATATGAATTTAAAAAATTTAGTGTGACAATATTTATAATTACAAAATAATATATTAAATAATAATATATGAGGCCATAATTGATAACTTTTGGAGTAACTTACCATTGGAGCATTTTTTATGAAAAACGTTGCCAAAAGTGATGCAGATGAGAGAGAAAATAAAAAATTATATTTTGAGATGATTTAAACATATTAAGCAACTAATAGAGTAACCACTATTGGAGTTGCTCTTGCAATCAACACTCATGAACTAATGAATTTAATGACATCACCTTCGAATGATAAAATTGACAATTGTTCCGCCATGCCACACCAAGATTTACCAACTTTTAAAATATTTCTTTGAATTTTCATTCGATAATCCTCAAGTTCAGATGCAACATGTGAGATCCATATAGCAAGTTCAATTAGAATTTAGCAAGGAGAAACACATTATCCTAAACCTGTCAACTAGGGAAAAAAAGAACACCAATCAATTCTTTCAATTGTAAATATAAATATGCTATGGAGTTTATTTAGAATGACACTAATGAAACAGACTATTTTTTACCAGTTTTCCTTGCATAGTTTGACCAGATAACAAGCATGGAAGTTGGCACGTACTTACAAATATTATACTCGATTACTCATACTGATATTTTTGTAATGATCAAACCAAAATCATAACGATCTCCAGGGCCGGCCCTGGGCATAGGCGGACTAGGCCCGTGCCTAGGACCCACCTCTACCCAGGACCCAAAAATATCATGTAAACTCTTGAGTGTGTTCAAAGAAAAAAAAAAAATTTAAAAATTTACATACAAAAATTACATATACAAAAGGCCCATTTTTTTCAAATTTATTAAAACCGTCTTAGGCCCACTAAGACGCCCACTTTTTTCAGGGCCGACCCTGACGATCTCTTATCTCTTATATATATGTAACTAGTATTTCTAGTGACTTAACAAACTTCCCATGTGAGAGATTGGTGGTGGTAGAGATTTGGGATGTTAGAAATATAACAAATTATTATAAAACAGACTTAAGCTATAAGCAAATTTGCAGTGAATAATAATAGTAAAAAAAGAAGACACGATTGCAAAGAACCAGACTTCCTAATTTCCAAAAATTGAATATTACACTAACAGATTATTCTAAATGCAGTAGTACCAAGTGAGAGCAAATAAACAATTAAAACTGAACTATCTTTCTTCATCGCCAACTAGTGGTGTACTCCCAGATTTTTTCCATGACGTTTGAGGCAAAATCAGGGAGCAGAACTTACCGACGTCTCCAGCTCTGAAGTCTTTGCCAATGAGTGTTGAACAGAGAATAATATCACAGCAATCCTCCAAACATCTATGATCAAGTCCAGAGATCTTCACGACCGCCCTGTTATAAAACACAAAATTTAAATAAATGTACTCTAATTTCATAAATATTTCATAATATCACAGCAGCCAAAGTTTATAATCTATTCAACACCCAGAGCAACGCATGACTAGTTATCTCATCTGATAATAATCACAGCATGACAATGTGTACGTACAAACATGCAAACACTCCAATTTCTCTCTAAATTCTGTCTATTATTATTGTTTGGTGCCTTGGGGTCTTATCATCTTCTTGGGTACGGGTTGAAGAGTACTCATGCTGTAAATAACAAAACAAAATACATGAAAGGAAGCTAATTTGGACAAACAAATTAACATTCATCTCAATTATATTGTACATCACAAATGACTCACAACACAACATTACTCTTTTAGGTGTATTCTATTATATTAGACAAAGTTATCACGCAATAGAAGGAAAAAAAGAAATAGCAGGATAAAAAAGAAGAATAAGAAAAGACAAGGTTGTCTTGTCCATAATAAATAAAAGTCCAAAACAGAATCACTAATTTGCATTAAGCAGGTAAAAAGTACATGTTAATGAATCAACTTAGGCTTGAAATCACAGAGATCACAGAATCCCTTCATGAGGAAATCTAAAATGCAAAATGTGAACGTTATTATTTTTGAAGACCAACGAAACTAAGAACAGTACACAGGGGATGTGACATCAGATCCCTAAAAACAAAACACATCAAGAAAGAGAGAAGAATACCTTATTCTACGTTAGGAAAAGAACCACCCTCTGCACTTGTTTCCAAGCTCCATCCTCTAATAGAATAAAAATGAATTAGCTAATGACTAAATGCTCACAAAAGAAAGAAACCCTTTTTTCTTCTTACTTCTCTGAAGCTTCTCTTTTCAAATCAGATATGTGATTTTCAAGTTGAGCACATGCAGCTTGAATTTCTATATTCTTCTGACAAAGTTCCTTCCACTGAGCAGAGAGAGCATTAAGCTCATAAGCAGTGTTTTGCTGGACACAAATGGGGTACACAATATTTATCTTATCAGTATCAGTATGCAGCATAGAATGGAAGAACATTAAGTTAAAGGCAAAGAATGTCCAAGTCACCTGATGATATTTCCTTTCACGATTTACTGTCTCAATCTTGTCATATTGTTGCTGAGCTAACTTTTGCAGTCTGTGAAAGTTCATAAAAATTTAGAATAAGGAACACAGGCAACATAAACCAACCATCAGCAAAATAGCTAGTATAATCCTAGTTCAATTGTTGGGAACAATAGTGGACATGAAAATCATATCTTCAATGTTTAGTATAAAAGTAAAGTAATATCAACTTGAATCATGACTAATAGTCACATGGTTTAAGAAACAAAGCAGCTTGTATGTCTTCTAACCATGTTTTCTAAATATTAACTTCAATGTCAAAAAAACATATAGCCTCATTAAACCATGCCTAGAAACATTCAACCATTTAACGTATTTCTACAAAATTATTTATTGGGGAACTTCTGCCAGTGATTTCTATCTTCAGTATTTATGTAACTCAGCCAAGTAGAACATAGTAAGTTTGGGTTGTTAGAATCTGTAAAATGACTCTCTATTCATCATTGAAGTATCAAAAAAAGCAACAATGTGTTAACCCTTTTAGCATTGAAAGCTTAATACCCAAGAACAATATTCCAAATCCATACAAGACAAGATGACTGATAGAGAAATAAGGTACCAAACCTTGACAAGAAAAGCATTGCATTGCAAAGAAATTACCAAGTACGAACCTTGACAAGAATAACATTGCGCTGCAAATAAATCACCATGTACTAACCTTGACAAGAGCACTTCCAATCGTCGATTGTGCTGCTTCCAGGCCTCAGAACCATACTTAAACGTCAAGTCCAAATTTTCCAACCTACAAAAACAGCAATGGTTAAAACAAAACTTCACATAGTTTTGTGTTTATACACCAATTAATGGCATTACCTAATAACTTGGTGCTGCAAAGAACACTGAGCTTTCTGAAGAGCTTGCTTCCAAGCTGTTTCATCGTTCCTTTTGTTGGCCACAGGTATCTCCAACTTATCCCGAGAAAAATCCAGAATCACCGGAGGCTTCGCTGCTCGAACGCGTTCATATTCTCTAGCGAGCATAGGGTGGTCCTAAACAGTTCAAATTTTCACCAAACACTATTTTCTCAGCATCCAAACAGTCCCCCCGGTACAACAAAACCCTAAAAAAGAAAAATTGAATCTTCAGAGGACGGAAACTGACCTGGAAATTGGACTTAGGGAGAGGAGGTAAGTCCTTGAGGAAATCGGAGGGCTTCTTGGAACTTCTTCGCATCTCTTCCTCCACCAAACGATCGACCTCTCTCTTGACGGTTGGGTCGGCGTAATCGTCGTCGATGTAGGGCAAGGCGTCGACGATTTCGGCGTTAGCGGGTACATGCCATGAAGGTCCGGACGGCGGAGCTTCCAGCATGAGGATTTCTTGAGAGCTACTGGTGATCGCCATTGTTGTTGGTAGCAAGAGAGGCTTCTCTGCTGAGCGCGCGAGCAGAGAGCTTGAAGAGAAGAGACTACTTGAAAAAATTAATTTGAGAAAGGGGTTTTTCTTTTTAGCTGGATAGCCCTTGAATTAGTCGATGTTTTACAATTTGATCCTGAATTATATTAATTAGCAAGTGAATCCTTACTTATAGTAAAGAAGTAGTATAAGTCTAGTCTCTGAATTATAATATGGAAAATTTTAGCAGCTAAAACCTTAATTTTGGCAAAGTAAGTGGTAATGTAATGATTGATTTAAGTTTAGGGTTGATTGGTTAGCTATTGGAAAAATATATTTTCAAAAAGTGTGTTTCTGACATAAAAATCTAAATTTATAGTCTGAAAATATATTTTTGAAAATATAATTGGTAAGAGTGAATATGTGTTTGGTAGGGAATTTGAAAATATAAAAAAATGATAGATTTGGGATTTTAGAATACAATGATTTGGAATCAGCGAAAATGTGATTTTATTGTTTTTTATTTTAGAACACAAATTTAAAATATTGATTTGAATTTATTTTCAAAATTATCTTACCAATCAATTATTTTTGTAGGTCCCACTGTTTTCAAGATGATAAAATAGGATTCGGATATTATACCAATCAGACATTTAATGACTAAGAAACATGTTGTTTTCATGTGAAAATGTGAATGGACAATAGTGTGACTTTAATCCAACCATATTAAAAGTATAATGTTGCTTGCTTATAACATTTGCATTAATATCAAAACATGTAGATTCTTGATTTAGAATTGCGTCAACTAAAATTATATAATAAGTTATTAGGTATGTTTCCAATAGTACATCATTTCGTATTTTTGGCCCCCAAACTTTTTATATGTAGTTATAGTAGACACTCCACTAATTTTGAAAAAATTTGTGTCTTTTTTATACAAATTGTTTGAACATTGATTTCAAAATCGTAAATTATTCAAAATTTTCCGAAAAAACTGGTAAGATATCTACTACTACAATATACACATACTTACTAGGGGAGTACCAAAGAATTGTCCTAAATTATTCATGAGTTGTTGAGAACTTAAAAAGAGTTAGTCTATCAGGTGTGTTTTTTTAAAAAAAATTCTAATACAAATTTGGCAGCATTTTAAGGTACATTTTCATCATAACCCTTTAGTGTACTAAATTTTCATACAGTCAAGAAAATAGTTACCCATTTGTTACATTTCAACACTCAAATTCGAGTAATTTGAGTAACTGAATTAGACACGATTAACATCATTAAAAAAAAACATTCCAATAGTTTATTGAATAAAAACATCACAAAGAAAAGTAACATGTCTCAATACCTTCTTCTTTAAACTGAAAATTACAAAAAGCACTTACCATAAGCCATGGCAAGATCTTCAATATGTAAGGTAATCTACATAAATTATTACCTCAGCAAACATCAATAGAAATATTTGGAAAAAAAAAAAAAAAGAAGATGAAAAGATAAATTACAATGCTGTAGTCCTAGACTGTCTACTTTGTCACTTTCAATTTCAAATAACTTTTTGAAATGCCAAACTAAAGTGAATCACATTCTTTACATAGATGCCTTTCTTATAAGATTATAAAAACATTGTGATAGAAATAATAATCACAAGCTCACTTGCTAGTCTAATACATCGGCATTTGCGTAGAGAACAGTGAATAACATTTCCACTTCTGGTACATTTTGAATGGCTTCGATGAACTTGTTTTTGCTCGGTTCGTCGAGTAGGATGGGACCCACATGAGTGACACGCGCCAATAACCTGGCGAGTGGCATCCCAGTTGCCAGATTGTCTTCTCCACATTGGACTCCTATCTCTTCGATCAATGCATCCACCACTGCTTTCAGTGCAACTTCAGCAACATTTGTGAATTTGACACTGCAAGATCATTAATACAGATTACTGTCGATGAAAATTTTAGTCTATTTGGAAAAAAGATTTTATTCCGATAGGAGATGCATTCTATTCACCATATTTGGATTCATCGGACATTTATTAATCATTGAAAGTCTAAATACATCAAACGAACCAACTCCAGAGGACATTAAATCTTAATCTAAGCGCATAAAATAAAGTCTACTGAACATAACGAGATGCATTCCATATATTACAAAAAAAGAACAAATCTGCTGCCTCCTTGTCTTGAATTACCAGATTCTAATCTGCTGCCTTGTCCTGAATTACCAGATTCTAATCAGGAAAATCCATTTATCTAAATAGAGAACTTTGCGAGGGAGTGTAGATCGAGAATGATGAATGTGATGGAGGGGAAAAAATAGAAGACAAAGTGTAGATTGATAATGCTATAATTGATAGAAGAAAGAAAAAGTAGAATTGAAAAGTGAAGAGAAACTAGGGTAAAAGAGAAAAGCAGAAGAAAAAAATAAGAATGGCTCCACTATTTTCAGCCTCTAAAAATTGCTTATTTACTCTAAATCTTACAAGAAAATAATAATAAATATTGAAGGCCACTTTGAATAAAACACCATGTCCTTTGAAAGATCATCATCACATGCACTAAATAGGTAATTCTCAATTGTGTTTTAAGCACAATCATGTCAATCGGGGCAAAACAGCAAATATTTGATAATTAAAATAACAGGAAAGAAAAGCCACACTAACAAATTCCATCAATTGGAACTATCATCTTCCTTTTATTAAGTTCTTGGACAAGAGTTGATCAACATACCTCGATAGCACCGCCCTTGTCTCTAACATAAGTAGATCAAATTTTGATACATCTGGAAAAACGGTATTGTCACCGCTGGAAGATGCATTTAGCTCTTGTAGATGAGCATTGGCAGGCATCAAGAAGTCCACCCAAAGATGGGGACTTCTAATGCTCTTGAAGGTGTCAAGTATTTGCACAATAGTTTCATGAAGAACTGCAGCATTAAAGAAATCCCGTAACTGTTTTCTGCACATGAAACACGTGCAAAACTGTTAAAAGGAAATTTTCAATTGTTGATCAATCATGGTACCTATAACTTTTTTAAGCACAACAAGCTTCCTTTTTTTTCCCTCTTTTCTTTTTCAAAATTTGGTCCTGCCAAGGTGAAAAATATCTACCGTGTTTATCGCAAAGTTGCTGGAGCAAATAGGTGCCTTGAGATTTTGCATAGCAGGTTAACTTATGCTACACATTTTAATAGAATTACTATTCGTTTACCCTGGAGCGCTTCAGCCACAAAGTTCTTTTTTCTATATACTAAGGGAAAACCATGTGAAACCACCAATTTTCAGCTCCAGAAACAATGATAACTTAATGGTAGAAAAACAAACCATCAGGCCCCTGGGATATGCACTTTCTTGGCATTCTTGCCAAGTACTACAGAAGGCAAACAAAAGCATTCATACATATAGCTTCTACAAGATTCATTGGCAAGTTACATATGCTTATCTCACTATATTTATACACACACACACATGCATATATAAAGATGGGAAATTCAACACATCTCACTACAAGATTAAGAAAACAACCTTACCCTTTGATAACTTCTGTTACTGCTGCCTGCATATTTGAAATCAATGCAGGCAGGCCATTAGTAGAAAGAAAATCAGCACTAGCCAGAAACTTCTGCTGGTCATCCCTGTCAATGAGATCACCATCATCCTGTAAACATAAATGATATTGAAAAATTATTCACTGCTGAAGATACTAGCATATTTTATGCAACTGTTACTGAGCATAAGCCATATCAATCTTCAACTACTAGAGTTGAGGCTAATACAGTTTAAAGGTGTTTAGTAAAAACATTAATATAGTAATAATCAAGAAAACGGGCAAAATAATGGAGATAGTCCTAATTTACCTAGAGCTCTATACAAATCCTAATTTGCCTAGACCTCAAGGGGCACAAAGCTCATAATCTTTAGCCTACTCATTCTTGGCTTCTTGCCTTTCTTCATTGTATGTGTGACTATATAAGCAAAATGAAGCATTCATTTCATTCTTTCTAGTAATGGGCCCTGTGAATATATGAAACTAGAGATATAGTACAGAGCCAACCTTCCACCTCTCATCACAGTTTTTCTCCACACTTCTAGGTTTATCCCATTACGCATTTTTTTTCTCTTTTCATAGGACAAACCCAAGCAGTTTGAAGATTTTTCATAGGTCCCTAGGCTTGATATGTTGTACAGTACTAATGTCGAGTTGTACACAAAGTGTGGTAATACAGGATTCGTTTTTCTCTTTTGCTTACCCAAAATAAAATAAAATAGAAGAAAGGTAACATTGAATACGCAACTGTTACTTGGGGCTAGCTCAAGTGGTTGAGTGTGTGGGAAGGGGAAAGGGTTCAAATCGCATTGTTTCAAAAAAAAAAAAAAGAGCTTTAAATTTTGAATATACAACTTATGAGTACCAATTTTTTTCTTTAAACGGACTTTCCTACACATCGTGGTTGGAGAGTGGGAACCAAAAGGTGGAACTTGATTTTAGAAGCGACTAGACATTTGAGTATAAGCAACTGATGAGGAAACTAAGAAAAAGAAAATTGCAACAGATGCAAAGGCAGCAGCTGGAAGCATTAAGAGAATGGGTGAAAATAACAAAACTTTTCATAACATGCTTGAAACCAGTGTTGCTCAAAGTAGCAGCAATGAACTATAAGCAAGCATGCCTTGCTTAAAATTTAACTTGTTCCCCATACAACACCTCTTCATGCCAAAAAAAAGGGGGTTGTACACTAGAAACAGAAACTCATATATTTAACTCATTAAAGAGAGTCATACGATGGGAAAAGAACTTAACCATTGAGGGAAAATCAGTAGCCATACAGAAACCAATTTGTCACTAATGCCATTGACTATAAAAGAAGATACCAAAACGCAAAGCTAGGAAACTGAAATTGTCCAGCAAACTACAAGAATTTTGGCAAATTTTGGACCAGAGAAGAAATAACTTATAGTAAGTAACTTAAGATGCCTGTGCCTGTGCCTGCACTGCTTTAATGTAAAGAATAATTTTTCGATAAGGATAACATTGTAAATAGATCACAATGGTCATCCAATCCAATTAGCAAAATAGGGAATCTCCCATTTTCTCACATTCAAAAAATTATGGGGGATGGTACTGTGGTGAAATGGAATGGAGATTCCACTCTTCTAATACTGGATGCCCAATCCACCAATTTGAGGAAATGGGCAATCCACATAAAAGATAATCATATAGTTATCAATCAAACAAAGAATTTTTTTTAAAAGAATTTCTAGATTTTAATTGAAAGAGATATTCAACCTGGCCAAACACCAGCTTATAATATGAAGATATGGAAATGCATTGGATTGCATCCTGAAAAGTGTGGACCAACGACAGGATACAGTTCCATTCAATACATGTGCAAAGAAAAGAGGAGAAGAGCCTAGTGGGTCAAGCAATAATGTTTCATGATCACAAGAAAATAAAAGCATAAAATACCTACATAGGTAAATTATTAGCAAAGGTGAAACTAGTTGAATGGGATAAATAATGATGGTAAGTACAAAATTACAAAATTGGAGCTCCCCACCTAACCCTCGAGACAGTAATATAGGCAGTTTGCTTGTAAACAACACAAAAGGAAAAAAAAAATGATAAATTGACTATGGTGGCTTCAAATTTCAATAACCTTCTCCAAACTTAAGTAAAATAACAGAATTCCGATTGTTGAACTACAAGATCCCAACATCTGGTTTGCTATTATACCATTTTACTTGTCCTCTTTATTTCTAATATTTTATTCTCAGCAATTTATTTACTGATGACTGAAATTCCAGTTCTTTGAAGTTCCTGCACTTTACTTTTAGTCAATTATTTTCAGTTGTCAGTTCCATACTGCCCAGAACTTTACTTTTCCTATCTTTACAGTCCCAGCAATTTTGCACTGCCCCTTTTTTCATTTATTTTCCTGCATCTGTACATTTTGTTAATTGCTGACATTGCAAGGAGGGACTAGAAGACTCCAACTTACACTTTAATGACATAAGAAGAATCAAGAACTATGCCAAGTTCTTGAACAAGGCATACTACCTGTCAACTGCCTATTACCATTGTTGCAGAGATGTCTAGGATAGGGGATCCCAAACTGGTTCTGAGTACTGCCCCATGTCATCAGGTATAGGTAGTAGGATGAGTATTGATTTCACCACCTATTCTCCATTTTTTAACTGTTTTCCTAGTTATGCTTATGTTTATGTAAAGGTATCAAATAAAAATCACCTTGGAAAAAACCTACGTGGGATAGAAAAAACCAAAGTACAGATTCCAAGGATCAAAACAAAAATAGTAAGGTCCAATGTTTAAAAAGGCGTTTTTAAGCCTCGAGGCGTTTTTGTTTTGTGAAGCGAAACGTAAGCCTTGAGGCATAAGCCTCAAATTTTTAATTAAAAAAAAATATTTTAGATACCTAAAAATATATAGTTAATAATTAGAAATTATAAAATAAAACACTCAATGTCTCATAAAAGTTTAGCATACCATAAAATGTGTCATACAACTCAAACATAAACTTGGATAAAATTATAATTTAAAGATAAAAGTTTTGTTTCTAGAACTAGAATGTTAGATTAAACTATCCTAGAACAAACTTGAGTAGTAAATGATGAAGGTGATTTAGAAATCATCGTTCAACTCCAACTCATCATCGCTTGAAGAATCGTCATATTGTATATTCCTCTCATCACCACCACCCTCTTCATTATCACCACCAATATCCTCCCATTCATCTTCATCCAAGTCTACTACCCTCTTCCTTTTTACTAAAATAGAAAAATAAGTCAACAACTAATTATCATAGGCTGCTAAATTAAACACACAGAGTAGAGTTTACGAACCTCCTCTAGAACTTGATCCTGTTCCTCTATCAACTCCAAGGTCCTCATCATTTGGCCTTTGTATGTCTTCAAAATTTCCATCTTCATCAACGACCCATTCATCATCTGATGGCATCTCCTCATCAATCACCAAACCATCATCCTCCTTTGATAGAGATTTCAACTTCAAATGTCTATCCTTCAATCTTTTGTTAAACATAATATACACCAAAGAATGCATTCTTAGAGTAGTCAACCGATTTCTTCTTTTTGTATGAACTTGATTGAAAGCGCTCCAATTTCGCTCACATCCCGATGATGAGCAAGTAAGACTCAATACTTTAATTGCAAACTTTTGTAACTCCGGAGTGCCATCCCCGAATTGAATCCACCATTCCACTAAAAATTTTAGATTATAAAAAACAATTAAGTATACTATACATACTACAAAAATATAATAAACTTATAAAGACTAGAAATAGAGTTAAGACTTGTAAAATTTAATTACCAGAAGATCGTTTTTCAAATGTTTGTTTGGCTTGGGTGAATCCAAAGAACCCTTCCTTGTTGCGAAAAATGTTACATTGGAGGTTAGCTTTCTCTCTTTCTTCAGGGTTTGGTATAAGCTTGTCCACACAATGGAACAAACCCAACTTGACCTCTGGATGATTGGAAAATCCTGGTGCATATTGACAACGGGGATTCAAAAAGTATGCGGCAGCATGCAAATATCGATGCAACTGAGATTCCCATTTGTCATCTATGATATCCCATATCTATTTGTAATCTTTTTCTTCTCCACCTAAGTTATGAGCTATCTTTTCCTTAGCTAAATCCATGGCATTATAGAGAAAACCCATAGCAGGTTCTTTATTAGCATCAACTAATCTCAACACTTCAACCAAAGGTTTTGTGGTCTTAATAACATAAACCACACTTGGCCAAAAATTCTTGTCCTTTAAAACTATTTTCCTTGCCTCTTTCCCTTCTGGTTTTGATGCCCAAGCACAACTTGCCCACTCTTCAGAAGTAAACATAGCTTCTAAAGGTTGCTTCACTTGATAAATGCTTTGCAATGTTAAAAATGCAGTTGCAAATCTTGTGGCAGCTGGTCTTAGAATATCCCTTTTGGGAAACTTTCTTGTCAAGCTCAGTACCCATGGGTGGTTGTGAATAAATTTCCTCAGTTTTTTTGCTTTGAGCAGGGCATTCTTATGCTGTGGTAGTTCTCCAATTTTTTCAAGCATTAAATCAAGACAATGCGCAGCACATGGAGTCCAATAGAGATGCTTTCTTTTCTCCATTAATAATGTGCCTGCTGCTTTGTAAGCACTTGCATTGTCGGTAACCACTTGAATAACAAGATGTTCTCAAATTTCTTCGATAACATCATCCAACATCTTGAACAACATTTTGGCATCTTTAATGAATGAAGAGGCATCGATACTTTTCAAAAAAACAGTGCCACTAGGATTATTGACCAAGATATTGATTATGTTTCTATTTCTAATGTCAGACCACCCATTATTGAAACTCCGGTTTGTGGCCATGTCTTTTTAATGTCCTCAACTATAGCATCAGTGGTCTTTAGCTCTTCCTTCAATATCCAAGTCCTAAGCTCATACATACTAGGAAGCTTCAATCCCCGACCATAATTACCAATAGAACGACACATGTTAATGAAGGACTATTAGCCAAATTAAAAGGTAGGGCATTCTCATAGAAACATCTACCAATGTCCATACAAACTTTATTACGCATTTCCTTGTCATTTTTTGGAGTTATACGACACATTTCAGTAGCTGTCCCATCTTTAAAATGCCCATCATCACCACCCACATTCGCCACAAATCTATCCATTGGCCCACGAACACCTCTAGTCGAAATGGGAGCCATTTGTGAACCATCTTTCTTAAAGTAAGAACCTGTCTCAATCATTTCTTCAATATTCATTTGTGCAACTTGTTTTTTCAATAAACCTTGCTTCAAGTACTCAAAAAATTCATTCTTATCTTCATTGGGTACTTCCTTACATGGTGCTACATAGGGGTGAGCACTGGGCGGGTTACAAGGCATTTTTACCCGTCCAATGTCATAATCGGGTTAGCAAAAGTGACCCGTAACTTGCCCAATTAAGAAAAAAAAAAAAATTTAACCCGTCCAATAATTTGGGCGGGTTGGTAGGGTTAACCCGCCCAAACCGAAATTGTATTTTTTTTTTTGCGAGTTGGGCGGGTCAACCCACCCAATCAAAAGTGGTAATTTTTTTTTTTTAACATTTTTGTAATTTTTTTCTTTTAAATACTAGTACTAATAGTGTGAAGTTTATATTTTTAAGCTTAAAACAATATTTTAAATTTATAGTAAAAAAATTAAAATAAAATTTAATTAATTTATATATTTATTTGAATATATTAAAAATAATAAATTCTTATTTTCAACCCGCCCAATGTAACAATTGGGCGGTTTATTCGGGTTGCGTTTTTTTGCAGTTTTTTCGGGTTGTAAAATTTTTTGCACAGCCCTATACATTCTTCCTAGTATGTGCCAAGTGATCCTTTAATCTCTTAACACCTCCCTTGATAATTTTTTTGCAATATTTACATTCAAGATAAATATAATTTTTCTTACTCCCTTCTTCTCCTAACTCAATCTCAGCACCATGATTCCAAGCGGGATCTTTTCTGTTTGATTTTGAATGAGTCCCTCCACTAGTATTATTAGTATCATCACTACTACTAGCTCCTCCAACAATACTTTTTTGTGAGCTTCTAATCATTTTAAAATCTACACATAACAGAAAAGAAATGGCACAAGAAAAAAGGTCTAAGTTCCAAGTGTAACAGAAAGAGCAAGAGTTTTATCAAAGGAAAAAAATGTTAAAAAAATACCTAACAATGGAGTTTCTTGGCTGGCAGTAAGCTATCTGCCTGTGTGCTGCTGAAGAAGAGAGGAGAAGAAGAAGTGGGCTGTCACTGCTGAAGAAGAGAGGAGAAGGAAGAGAAGTGTGCTGCCGTGTGTTTTAGGGTAGAAGAAATGATATTAGAGAAATAAGGTTTTAGGGATTTTAATTAAAATAATTGGGCCTTTACTTTTCTTTGTTTTAAAGTATGAAATGGGCCTAAAATTTTAAATTAAAAACCCTAAATTTGGGCTTTAAAATGTGGTCTGAAATGGCCCAAAACTGGTACTGATGTGAGGCTTAAGCCTCACAAAAAAGCCTCAAGGCTGTCCACTTTGACAGCCTCACATCACAGAGGCGTAAGCCTCTAGGGATCAAACCAAGGCTTAAGCCCTGAAACTGTTTTTTTACGCCTCACAGTGAGGCTAGCCTCAAGGCGCGCCTCAAATACGCTTTTTTAAACATTGGGCGAGATCATTTTTTTTTCTTGAGAGAACAAGTAGTCAAGTACTTTTGGGAGCTTGAATTTTACCTCATTTTTGAGTTGTAGTCACTAATCAAGATAACTGGATAAGTGTATCTTACAAGTACTTTAGGGAGTTTCGATCTACATTTTAGACACAACCTAGATATTTGGTTAACGAATGGGACAAGGAATTTTTTGGTGCATTCGACGGTAACTTGATTGTGTTGCTTAACATAGGTTTGTATCTTTAGACAAGCATTAGTTGTGATGAGAATGGACTAGAAAGTACTATTGAAGAGTTTGATAGGTACTTTTTCTTCATTCAGGCTTGGTGTAAGTGATTGATAGCCATATTTTGTCTCATGAGAAAATGACTAAAGGAGTTATTCTCTGGTTCTGAGTTCTACCTGCCACTCCATAGTTCACATTTAGCTTTAATCTCCTTTAACACCTTTACTGTTGAATTCTTTTTGGCCAAGAAAAACTATCAGAATTACCTAAAGGTTGGTCATACTGCACTAACTGTCAGGCTTGTGCTCCTAGTAGGACATTAGGATCAGTGGATCACCATGTTTGACTTTACCAATGTTTAAAAAAGCGTATTTGAGGCGCGCCTTGAGGCTAGCCTCACTGTGAGGCGTAAAAAAACAGTTTCAGGGCTTAAGCCCTGGTTTGATCCCTAGAGGCTTACGCCTCTGTGATGTGAGGCTGTCAAAGTGGACAGCCTTGAGGCTTTTTTGTGAGGCTTAAGCCTCACATCAGTACCAGTTTTGGGCCCTTTCAAACCACATTTTAAAGCTCAAATTTAGGGTTTTTAATTTAAAATTTTAGGCCCATTTCACACTTTAAAACAAAGAAAAGTAAAGGCCCAATTCTTTTGATTAAAAACCCTAAAACCTTATTTCTCTAATATCATTTCTTCTACCCTAAAACACACGGCAGCACACTTCTCTTCCTTCTCCTCTCTTCTTCAGCAGCACACAACAGTGACAGCCCACTTCTTCTTCTTCTCCTCTCTTCTTCGGCAGCACACAACACACTTCTTCTTCTTCTTCTCCTCTCTTCTTCAGCAGCACACAGGCAGATAGCTTACTGCCCTACTGCCAGCCAAGAAACTCCATTGTTAGGTATTTTATTAACATTTTTTTCCTTTGATAAAACTCTTGCTCTTTCTGTTACACTTGGAATTTAGACCTTTTTTCTTCTGCCATTTCTTTTCTGTTATGTGTAGATTTTAAAATGATTAGAAGCTCACAAAAAAGTATTGTTGGAGGAGCTAGTAGTAGTGATGGTACTAATAATACTAGTGGAGGGACTCATTCAAAATCAAACAGAAAAGATCCCGCTTGGGATCATGGTACTGAGATTGAGTTAGGAGAAGAAGGGAGTAAGAAAAATTATATTTATCTTGAATGTAAATATTGCAAAAAAATTATCAAGGGAGGTGTTAAGAGATTAAAGAATCACAAAAGTTTGCAATTAAAGTATTGAACGAGCCGTTCCCCATTTCAGACGACGGTGGACTTACTTGCTCATCATCGGGATGTGAGCGAAATTGGAGCGCTTTCAATCAAGTTCATACAAAAAGAAGAAATCGGTTGACTACTCTAAGAATGCATTCTTTGGTGTATATCATGTTTAACAAAAGATTGAAGGATAGACATTTGAAGTTGAAATCTCTATCAAAGAAGGATGATGGTTTGGTGATTGATGAGGAGATGCCATCAGATGATGAATGGGTCGTTGATGAAGATGGAAATTTTGAAGACATACAAAGGCCAAATGATGAGGACCTTGGAGTTGATAGAGGAACAGGATCAAGTTCTAGAGGAGGTTCGTAAACTCTACTCTATGTGTTTAATTTAGCAGCCTATGATAATTAGTTGTTGACTTATTTTTCTATTTTAGTGAAAAGGAAGAGGGTAGTAGACTTGGATGAAGATGAATGGGAGGATATTGGTGGTGATAATGAAGAGGGTGGTGGTGATGAGAGGAATATACAATATGACGATTCTTCAAGCGATGATGAGTTGGAGTTGAACGATGATTTCTAAATCACCTTCATCATTTACTACTCAAGTTTGTTCTAGGATAGTTTAATCTAGCATTCTAGTTCTAGAAACAAAACTTTTATCTTTAAATTATAATTTTATCCAAATTTATGTTTGAGTTGTATGACACATTTTATGGTATGCTAAACTTTTATGAGACATTGAGTGTTTTATTTTATGATTTATAATTTCTAATTATTAACTATATATTTTTAGGTATCTAAAATATTTTTTTTTAATTAAAAATTTGAGGCTTATGCCTCAAGGCTTACGTTTCGCTTCACAAAACAAAAACGCCTCGAGGCTTAAAAACGCCTTTTTAAACATTGATCTCGCCATCTCCCCGACAAGTAAAAATGATCTCTTGCTCATGTATAGCTATTAGCCATTATATCTAAAGCAAGAAATTCTTAATTTCTCATATATGTTACTATACTATCCAGAAGATAAATTAATATTAATTTGCAAAAAGTTACAGAAAGAATCGCTAACCATCAATGGCATCATAACAATACCATTCAAAAAAACAAATTTATAGCAACTTAACTTCAGGACTATCAAATTAAAGTTCAAACTCTGGTCGAATAAGCATATCTTAATAATTGCTTGAAAATCATAATAGACAGATAGTATAACATCCAACTATTGCAAATGAAGAAAAGTATAAGCATTGCAATAGAAATATGTTTTTCACCACACAATATTAGAAAACAATAAAAGAAATAAAATTGGTGGTACTTGCTTAACCGGTAAACATAACTATTTACCTATCTAAAATGGTACTCACTAGAACTAAAATATTCATATAGTACCAGTCATATCTACAATCTATTAATTGTACTATAAACTAAAGAAATTAGTAAACAAGGTCGATGGTTCTTACGAGAAAATGGGAACTTCCGATATGACGCGCAGTATCAATATATAAATGTCTCCCCAATATATTGACCTGAACTCTGATATATAAGCTTAGTAATGTCATCGTCCATAATGACAACACCATTCTTGTGAAGCCTGGAGACAAAAACAAAAAAAAACAGTCCGCAACTCAATCATTAAATTATTAAAAACTTGAAACTTAAAGTACACAAAAAGGACTAAAGATTCGTACTCAAATACTTAAGTTTATCCCATAACTCAAGTTTCTCCGAATATGTCAAAGTATTTGGCTGACCCTTCCCTTGCATAAGCCTGTCAGTAAGGTGAGAAAGCTGCAACTCTTCTTCTATCCGACTGCTTAAAAATTGCATTGCGTGCGGCAATGTAGTCGTATCAGCTATTCTCTGGATGTTCTCAAAATGAGCTTGCATTCTATCAATATCATCAAAATCACAACCCCAAGTATCAAATTAGTAACTGTATGAGGCAATCACAACCCAAGAAATAAAATATGAAGATTAAGAAGTCTCATTACTGGTCCTTGACAAATTCATCAACTCTTTTCCGTTCAGTTGCAAGTTCTCTCTCCAGATCATCAAGCCTTCGTCTATGAGCATTGTATAATCTATACAGAACATACCCACTTCCTAAAACCCCAGTTGAAACAATAACCTTCCTCTTATGCCTTCTCCAAAAATCCCTATTTTCACAGTGGTCAACCATGGTCAATGGGCAGTGCATACACAACAGAACCAAGAAACACACAAAATAAAACAATACAAGAAACCCCATCAAGCCGTGAAGCTTAGAAACTTAATCTATAAACAGCCTTATGAGAAAGCACCAATCATTAACCAGACATATATCACTATAAAATCAGAAAGTGATCAAAACCCAGTACAGGAAAATGGAAAGCAATACTAGAACACAGCTATTGAATAAAGATCCAGATATGGGGAAAAAAAAATCAGCAAAACCATAAAGACTCACCTTAACGAGGAGAGCATTTTGCAGCTATGGAAACCAACAATCCATTGATCGGGTTTATGATTCCATTAAAGTTTTACAGAACAAATTGAAACAAACAAGGCCAAGAGTATAGAAATATATAATATTTAAGCTGAAAATAGATAAATTGAAGAGATAAATGTTCTCCTAAAGAAGAGTTGGAGAGCAAAGAATCATAAGAAAAACCGCCCAGTGTATTATAATAAGAATAAAATAGTGAATCTTTGTATGGAGTGTACGGATTGAGAGAGGTCTGGAATCAGAACCGAGAAAACTAAAAATAGTGGTTCCCAGGATTCTTGAGGGTTTAGAGAAGAAGCTTAAAAACGGTGCGTTTTGGACCTACAAAAGATATTATTTTAACCTATTAGTCTATTTTATTTAATATTTATGAGGAAAGAGAGAAAGGCTGGTATGCCATACTTGTCCCCATCTCATTCAATGATCACTACTCTTTTAGCCAGTGGGGTTGTTAAAAAAAAGTTTATATAATTATTTGTTACTCCATTATATCGATTCAATTTTATTACTTTATATTTTCTATGATATTCATATGCTATCTTATAATTTGAAATTAATTTTATCAATATGATCAAATTGTTCTTTGCATAATATCATTAAGTAATTAAATTTGAATTTAAAATTCATATAATTGAGGGCAATTTAGTCATATTGATCAAATTTTAGTCTAGGGTATCAAATGTAACGCCACACATCACTATAGCTGCTTCCTGGAATGACGACTAGCCCTACAAACCAACACGAGTTCATTCCAGTGTGATTTGTCTTCACTTACACGCTTCCTGAGAAAATTTCCTAGGATATCACCCATCATGAGACTACTTCAGATCAAGCACGCTTAATTTTGGAGTTCTCAAGTGATGGGCTACCGAAAAGAAGATGCATCTTGATGGCATAAATAGTATCATCAATCCATTTAAGCTCTCTTCAACTATGTACTCACATACCTACACAGTCTTGGTCCAAGCACAGGTTACCAATAAACGACTCTCGAGCACGATCTTGATTATGAACCCCTAGCGATAACCTAGTCACAACCATAATATAAAATCCCGTAAAAAACGAGTAAACACAGGCTTCCGGACCGAGAGCTCCGGGATGTCGAATCCTACCAAACCGGATAGTAAGATCGATCCCGAGCCCTTAGGTTTAAGTTCTCCTAACTAAAAACTCATTTTGGTCATTTCTGCCCTTTTGGGCCACGACCCCAGAAACCTGAGTCACATCCTGCTCAAGAACAGGGGCTAACCCCTTCTCTGTCTGCGCCGTGGGCCACAACCTGCCAAAAAGAGGTCGCGGCCCAAGGTGCCTGTTCGTGTAAGCATGAGATCGAACCCAAAGGAGTTGTCTAAAATCGAAAAGAAAACTATTTTAAACCAAAATTAATAAATTATAACCTAGTTCCAAAAATTGATGAGAATTTTGAATAATGAAAATAAAATAAAAGACAATAATATAGAAATTAAAGACAATATATATTACTGAATTAATAATAGAAATCAAGATAGTAAAATAAGATTATTAAGGATTAGAATCCACAAAATATAAGTTCAATAATATTTATAAGTACACTGACTCCCAAGTTTTAGTGATAGTTAAAATAATTCAAACTATCATTTTCCAAATATATTTATAATTTTAAGTACAAATTACTTCTAAAATGATAGGATTTTTCTTCACTTTTCAAAATTATAATCTCAAAGCATTTAGTGTAAATCAATCTAATGAAATAACAAATAAATCAATGAACATTATTTATAAGGCAAAACATAATATTTTTGTTCTAAGCATGGATGTGTACAATTTAATGACACATTTTACACAAAGAATATTATGTTTTTGCACTAATGAAGAACAAAGTGTAAATATATGCTAACAATCCAAAATACATGATATTTAAGATGAAAAAAGATATTTGAAGAAGAAAATTCCATAAACTTTGTTGCACAAAATGGGAAATCAACATACAAAATAAATACTATCTAGTTACATATTGTTTCATCATCACCTTAATAATCTTAAAAAGATTAGAAACACATAACTAGAATAACAAATACAAACTAAAAATTACAAATATAAATAGGAAAATTTGGAGGATGAACCCCCAAAATTTCCTCTAAAAATACATAGAAAAATAACCAAAAAAGAAGAAGAAGATGAAGAGAATAAATAGATTTTGAATGTGTAGAAATTATGGTATAGTAACCTCCCCCTCTAAAAATGGACACCCTCAATGGTCTTCAAAACTCCCTATTTATAGCCAAAATGAGTATATTAAAATAATCAATTTAAATTAATTAAATTGATTAAATTAATTAACTTAATAATAATATGGAAATATGGGTAAATTATAGGATGTAATGATGATGTTTTGGGGTAAGATGTGTAGAAAGTGAGGTAAAAATGTTGGCATTTTTGACAAAGGGACAATGGTACATTTTGCTTTTGTTGGGCTCAAGAGTTGGGAAAAGGAGGCTGGTTGCTTTGGTGGAGATAGGCGCAGGAAAGTGGTTCAGGCGGCTGGGCAGAGGAGTGTTGGAGGCTTGGGCCTGGAGTGATGCGCAGGCCCACATGGGCAAGGGAGATGTTGCCTTGGATCCGACTGAAGGGGCTGGGAAGAGGTAGCTTTGGCATGATGTGGTTGATTGAGCTTATGCAGGGGCTGATTGTTGCTTCAGCGGCTGGTGGAGATTGAAGCAGCTGGCATTGGGCCTTGTGCAACTGAAATGGGCCTTGGTTATGGCATTTCAAGAATGCCATTTTTTCTTTCTTTCTTTACTTTAAAAATGCCACATTTTTTTTATTTTTCTCTCTTTTCAAGAGCAAAAGTGTCATAAATTTCCCTACAAAATAAATATAAACTAATTCATAACAAAATATTTTTCAACTATAAAATAAATCAATTTAATTCTTTGAAAATATTAATTATAACTTAATTTATATTTCACATTTAAGTTCAATAATACAACATTTTTTTACCACTAAACACAACAATAATTCAAATAATTAAACTACAATATATTATAACAAAATAACTATAAAAGCACACAAAAATATATAAAATCAAAAGAAGACTAATAAATTCAAAATTACTTAAAAATGTAATAAATCAATTAAAAACTCAAGAATTAAGCAACAATTAACACATATAAAGTGGTAAAATAACTCTATTTTGTAGAGTTATCAGTGCCCCCAACAACCAAAAACCACATTTTTTTCCAGCCTAGGCCGCGGCACACAATAAAAAGGTCGCGGCCCAACCACGAACACACCCCAAAAGCTCTGATTTTCCCACTTTAAATCATTCCAAAAACCTATCCAAACATACCCAAATCTAAAAAACAAAGTTCCCAATCATCACAAAATCCTCAAAATCCAAGTTTCAAATCATTCTAAAACTCTTCAAAACGTAAAATCCAAATTCAAAACTTAAGAAATTTCAAGAAACAAAAACTCAGAAATTCAAAGCTTGAATTATATCTGATTATGTCGTTTCTCGCTAAACCATCCGACTAATAAGCTACTAATCTTTCCGAGAATTGTTATGACTCGATCTTTGCTTGAATCCGAGTCCTAAAACTCGAGTTTCCTTCAAAAATGCGACGAACGGTAAAAAATGATAACGGGAAAGAGAGAACGTACCGAATGTTCTTTTTATGCTTCTGACAGACATACATATACTACCTCTATCATACACAGACACAACACATTACAACGTACTTACACATGTATAATTATAATTATGTTCATTAGTTGGACCTGAGCCATAATCATGTTTACATTTAATAGTTGGGCCAAGCCCCAATCATATTACATTTAACAATTGGGTAAAGCCCTAATTGTAATGCCCCAAAATTCTTAATGTGGTTTAATGGTTGGATTAGTAGGCTGGGAGGGCCATAATTGATTTATTATGCCATTAAACTATTATATGCATGTTTATGTGAATTATATTATAATATGATGTTAAATGCATGCATGTGAGTCCATATTTCATCATAGGGCATTTTGGTAATTTGGCTCATTGAGGGCGTAATTGTGTATTTTCATGCATGTTGGTGAACTATTGTTGAGACCACATAATAATGTGGATTTGTTCGAGCCATTCGGCATGAGACGATCTTTGAGTGCAAGTTAGCGGTTTAGTCATAACGGGATTAAGTTTGGGGCTCGGGGTGAGTCTCGGGGTATTTTGGTGATTAGAGTGTTGCCGGGAATTAAAGGGTAACGAGATATGAATTATTGGTATTTGAGAATTTTGAGAATAACAGTAATTTGAGGGTGTTAATTATGATTAACGAGATAGGCGGGAAATGACGGTTTTACCCTTGGGAGCCTTTAGAAAACGTTATTTGACCTATGGACAAAAAGGTCTTTTCACCATATGTTATATTTAAGCCATTGAAGGTTGTGGAACTTAGGCCAAAACAGAGCATAAACATCTCCTCCCGTACCTCATTTCTTCTCATTTTTCTTTTGAATTTTTAAGCTGTTCTTGAGGATTCAAGCTAGGGAAGTGGATCTTGAGGGCTTAGGATTGTGTTCCACCATTGAAGAGGAACCTAAACCGAGCTTAAGGTAAGGTTCTAGCCATTAAAACTCTAGCTTTGCTCTGTTTTTGTTTTGGTTTTCAGCTTGGTTTTCTAAGTTGGTTAATGGGAATTGATGGGAGTTTTTGGCTAAGGTTACTTGGGTTGTGATGCCTAGGATATGTGTAGATGGTTTTTGGGTTCATTTGGGACTTAAAATGAGGTTTGGAAGCTTTTGGTTCAGGTTGGAAATGGTGGAGTCGAAGGGGGAAAGTTTCAGGGCATTTCTGGCTGAGTGTAGCGCTACAGCGCCCACTAAGGGGCGCTACAGCGCTACTCAGGGGATTCTTGTCTGACTTGGGCACTAGGGAGCTAGGGGGTAGTGATGTAGCGCTACCCTGCTTCTTCAAATTTTGGTTTTGGGCATTTTTAAGGGTTTTTGGCTCGGGATCGAATCTACTCACCGTTTGGGTACAATTCAGGGTCCCGGGAGTGAGGTTTAGGTCAAGACCCTATTATTGTTGATTTTCATTAATGGAAGTTATAAATGGTTATGATTAGGTAACCACTAAGGAATCAAAAGGTCGATCATTCTCAAGGGTCGTTCTTTTACTAGTTCTCGCTCGAACTAGAGGTAAGAAAAATGCACCCTATATGTGACATGCATGGTTATTATTGAGACATGTTGAATGTTTAAATGTGGACATTGATTGCATATTGAATGCTTAGAAAATCTTGCTCACTTGTGCATGGCACTGACTAAATAGTCATAATTGGCAATGGTGTCAGTATTAACTGTGAAGCTGTGACTCACTTGTCAAGCTCGGCAGTAGTATTGAGCAATGGTCACGTGGTATTGGATAATAAGTCAATAACGGTCTTAGCGTGTTTAAGGCAAGCCGACAAAGATTAGATCTAATCGACATCTGCATTGAATGACTCAAATGAGCATTAATGTCGGACTGACCTCAAGTTCGATGAAAACTAAAAGCGCTTGTCTAGCCTAAGGCTAGTCACTTAAAGCTAGGGCCAGAGAGCCCCAGTGACTATTTAGTCACATGACTATGGGTGTTGAGCCCGAAGTGACTTACGCAACAGTCACTCATTTGATTGGAGCCAAGGCCAGAAGGTCTGGGTGACTGGATTGTCACATGGCTATGGGTGCTGAGCCCCGTAGTGAGTTGCTCGTCAGTCACTCATTATGGTTTACCAGAACCTCAAGTGTCAAACCACTCATCTGATTAGAGTTATACGCTCCTTCATGGTTAACGTAACTGATAAGCGTATAAAATATACGCTTATTAATAACATTTTCAGATTGATTTGGTTGTTTTTCTCAAGAGAAAGTTTCTATTTAATCTGTTTGGTGAACTTGTGCAGTTTGTCGTTATAATTCTGATTTGTTCGAGAATTTGGATAAATGTTGGTTTTAGTAGCCGAATATTGGCCAATATGTGGAAATGTTGTACAGGCGATATATCGCCTGTCTTGGGCGATATATCGGCATAAGAAGGAATTCCAAATTTTGTTTTTGCAGAAACGACATCAGAAACTCGCGTTTTCATCGAGAAAATTCGCCAGGCGATATATCGCCTGTCTTGGGCGATATATCGGCACGAGGGCATTTTTGGAAATTTTCATGGAAATTCGTAGGTTTTTGGATTTTTGTAAAAAGAATAAAAAGAAGATCTGAAAGGAAAAGAACGAGAGGAGGCATTCTGACGGCAAAGAGAAAGAAACAGAGAAGAATCTGCGTTTATTTCGTTTGTGTTTATTTTTATGTTTTTGAATTTTAGATTGGATGATGAAGTTTAATATTATGAACTAAATTCGTATTTAGAGTATTTTAATGTAGTCACTGGATATTCTATTCGTCTTTAATGCAATTTCTATGAATCTTTGAATTTATGGTTATCTATTGTTCTTATGTTTAATGCTTGTAATTGATTGGCCATCTGTTGCATGATTATTGGTTTTAATTCAATATCTGAAAAGTGAGAATTGGAATAGCTTTAGACAATAGACATAGATTTCAATTTAGAACGAAAGTATCAAATTGGTTTGTGTAGCAATTAGGTTTTTGTTCTTAATGCGGTTTATGTGTAGAATTTATCACAGACATGTAGAAAATTCGCAGGTAAACTGAATATTTTATATCTTGAGAGAGAATATAATTGTCATTAGTAAACTTGCTGTAATGCCCCGAATTCTCCGTTGTGTTTAACGGTGTGAACAGTAGGCCGGGAGGGCCGTACTTGCTTAATTATGTTATTAGTTGATAAAATGCATGTATGTATTGATTATATTATGATATGATGTGAAATGCATGCATGTGAGTCCATATTTCTTTATACAGGGGTGTGATAGTAATTTGGCCCGTTGAGGGTAAATTGATTATTTATTCACATGTTGGTGATATAATTTGAGACCACATTATGATGTGGGTTTGTTCGAGCCATTTGGCATGAGACGATCAAGGAAATGTTAAATGTCGGTTTGGTCATAACAGGCTTAAGCTCGGGGCTCGGGGTGAGTCTCGGGGTGTTTTAATGATTAGAGTGTTACCGGGCATTAAAGGGTAACGGGATGTGAAATATTGGTGTTTGAGAATTTTGAGATTAGCGGGAATTGGGAAGCGTTAATTATCATTAACGGTGTAGGTGGAAAATGTCAAAAATGCCCTTGAGTTGACTTTAGGAGCTTTATTATACCTAGGGGTATAATGGTCATTTGTGTTGAGGATATATATAATGTATGGATGGCTGGGAAAACAGAGTTTGCTTCATCTTCTCCTTCCCGTACAATCTTCTCCATAGTTCTCTTCTTTGGAATTTTGAGCTTAAGTGTGGAGCTAAGCTAGGAAATCAAGGGGCTAAGGTTGTGGTTTTGGTTCAGCCATTGGAGAGGGTTCTATACTAAGTTTAAGGTAAGCTTTGATCCTTATTCTTACTGGTTTTGCTCTGTTTTCAATCATGGTTTTCAGTTCTTGAGTTAGGTGTGGAAAATTGGAATTAAAGGGAGTTCTTGAGGTGTTTTCCTTGGGTTATGATGAGGGAGAGTTTTGAGTGTTGTTTAGGGGTGTTAATGGGTGTTTGAGAGAGGTTTGGGTGGTGTCTAGGTTGGGTTTGAAGGGTTGGTTCTAAGTGAAATCGTAGAGGAAGAAAACAGGGGTTTTGGCTGAAATGGGCGTTGCGCCGCAGCATGGCCAGGGTGTGCCGCGGCCCTTGGGAGCTGCTGGGTTTAGCCGCCTCCGTTTGAGGGGCGGGCCGCGGCATGGCCAAGGAGGGCCGCGGCCCTTAAGGCATTTTTGTCCAAAGAGAGTGTTTTGGCTAGGGGATGCAAGCCTAAGGCCTCGGGATTGAACCTACTACCCGGTTGAGTAGTGTTTGAGGTCCCAGAGGTTAGGTTTTGGTTTGGGAACCTTTTATTATTCATTTTATTGATGGAATCCCATGATTTGGTTATGACCAGGTAACCGCTAAAGGACCAAAAGGTTGATCGTTCTCAGGGTCATTCTTTTATTTATTCTTGCTCGGACCAGAGGTAAGAAAACTGCACCCCAAGTGTGACATGCGTGGATATTCCTGAGGCATGTTGAATGTGAGAATATGGACATGGATTATATATGGAATGCTTAGCATATGTTGCTCATTTGTGCATGGCACTGACTTATTAGTCAGGTTTGACAAGAGTGCTAGTATCACTGTGAAGCTGTGACTTATTAGTCAGGTTCGGCAGTGGTATTGGGCATTGGTCACGATGAGCTGACTTATTAGTCAGGACGGCTTTGGCGTGTGTCACGCAAGTCAGTAAGATTGGATCTAATCGATTATTAGCATTGAATGACTCAAGGAGCATTAATGCCTGACCGACCCTGAGGGTCGATGAACAAACAGAGCTTGGAGGCTAGTGGCTTACTCAGCAGCCACTCTCCCGCTAAAATCATGTGATGATTCATTTGCTTGTTGAAAGCTTTATGTTCAGTGTGATTATAACGATAATCATTTGATAATGTTTATGTAAAGTGTTATGTTTTCTTGCTGGGCCTTGGCTCATGGGTGCTATGTGGTGCAGGTAAAGGGAAAGAAAAGCTCACCTAGCCTTGAGTGGAGAGCTGATGTGATGGTGTGTACATATGCAGCCGCTTGACTGCCACGGTCAGGGTGTTCTCAGAGGAACTAGGGGGTTTACCCTATTTTTGCCGCTTAGGTCGGCGGGTTTGTAAATTTAAAACAGTAGAGACCATTTTGTGCTGAGAACAACTTGTTAATGTTTTGTTTAGCTCTGCAGAGCAGTTTGTAATAAAAATCTCCATTTCCTTTTCATTGGTTTTATGCCTTAACCCGTTAATTACACCTAGAGCACGTTTTTGACCAAAGGACTCAGGCAATGAGTCAAATTTCCGGTCCATCGTTCACCGTAACTGTTTTGGGGTAGCCAGGGCGTTACACTTGCTATAACCATAGATCACAGAAACATATTAGTTGTATTATTGATTGAATAGAATTGAAGGTTGATGAAATTAGAATACTCTAATCTTTCGCTTATATTAAATTTCGTTAATTAAATTGTGCTTTCTTAGTTTATTGTTCATTGTTAATTGTCATAAAAATTTCATTAGTCAAATAGAAATAAAAGTTTGCTATTGGTAATTATTAGATCAATTCCCTGACGGAACGATAATATATTTCCACTACTATTACTTGTTTATTCGATTGCATATACTTGCGCAGGAGTAAAAAAATTCGCAACAAGTTTTTGGCGCCGTTGCCGGGGAGTTGATATTCTATTAATATCAAAATAGTTAATTTTTATTCTAATTTGGCTGTTTTTATTATTTGAACTAATCCAAGTTGACGCATTCTGTTTTAATAGGTGAATCTTTTGTATGCGACGTGAAGGATCTGAAAATCGTGTTCCTGTTAATCCTGAAATTGAAAGATCCTGCAGACAAAACAGAAGGAAAAAGAGGTTGGAAGCGTCAATGGCTGCCAACCAAAGAGACGGGGTTAACAACAATGATGGTCAGAATCATATCGCTCAGGACCAAAATGTGCGAGCATTAAGAGATTATGTGCTCCCTGCTGTCACAGGAGTGCACTCGTGCATTAGGCCGCCTACTATTACTGCCAATAACTTTGAGATTAAGCCGGCGATGATACAAATGGTCCAGACTTCTGTTCAGTTTGGTGGTCTCCCCAATGAGGATCCTAACTTGCACATAGTGAATTTCCTTGAGCTATGTGCAACGTTTAAGTTTAATGGGGTGAGTGATGATGCAATAAGGCTGAGATTGTTCCCTTTTTCACTAAGGGACATGGCAAAAAGTTGGCTTATTTCTCTATAGGCCAACTCAATCAATACATGGGAGGAACTAGCTCAGAAGTTTCTCTCAAAGTTCTTTCCTCCTGCAAAAGCTGCTAAGTTGAGGGGAGAAATCAATAACTTCTATTAGAATGAGGGAGAGTCATTGTACGATGCATGGGAAAGATTCAAAGACCTGCTCAGAAAATGCCCTCATCATGGTATAGAGAAGTGGATGTTAGTCCACAATTTTTATAATGGGCTTTGCGGTACTACTCGCACTATAATAGATGCAGTAGCAGGTGGTGCTTTCATGAGTAAAGGGGCTGATGAGGCATATGAATTGTTAGAGGAGATGTCTATGAACAATTATCAGTGGCCTGCCGAACGAGATACTTCACAGAGAAAAGTAGCTGGGGTACGTGAATTAGATGCTATAACTGCTTTAACTGCTCAGGTTGCTTCATTGACAAAGCAGTTGCAACAAAACAAGATCTCAGCTCAAGCCCAGGCTATACAGATGCAATCAGGGTGTGAAATATGTGGAGGGCCTCATTTATATGAACAGTGTACAGCGGCCAACATGTATGGTAATATGCCAGTTAATCAGGCTCAGGTACAGGCAATTGGTAATTTTCAGAGGCCTTATCAGAATCCATTCTCCAATACTTATAATCCTGGGTGGAGAAATCACCCAAATTTCTCATGGAGAAACAATCAGGGCCAACAGTCACAGTTTCAAGGGCCATACCAGCAGCACATGCCACAACAGCATATGAATCAAGCCTCATCGTCACACCAGCCTAGACCGCAAGATCAATCAGAAAAGCCTAATGAATTGCAAGCAGCCTTGTTGACCCTCACTAATACTCAGACTCAATTCATGACTGAGACTAGATCCTCTATTCGAAACCTTGAGACACAAGTGGGTCAGTTGGCCAACATGCTTAATAACAGACCGCAAGGGAATTTACCTAGTAATACTGTGGTCAATCCTAAGGAGAACTGTCAAGCAATTTCGTTGAGGAATGGTAAGCAAGTGGAGCAGCCCAGTGTACAAAAGTCAGTGGTTCAGAATGAAGCGTTGGGTGAGAAATCAGATAATAAAGCGAATGGGGTTACTAAAGACCACCAGGGTTCAAACAAGTGTCCTCTCGTTGTTGACAGTCAGCCAGTTCAAGTTCCATATCCTCAGAGGTTTAGAAAAACTACACTGGATAAACAGTTTTCTAAGTTTTTAGAGGTATTCAAAAAGCTGCACATCAATATTCCATTTGCCGAGGCATTAGAGCAGATGCCTAGTTATGTCAAATTTATGAAAGAGATTCTGTCAAAGAAAAGAAAGATGGAGGAGTATGAGACGGTGGCGCTCACTGAAGAGTGCAGTGCGATATTGCAGAGGAAGTTGCCCCAAAAGTTGAGAGATCCGGGGAGCTTTACTATACCGTGTACAATTGGGAAATTTGAATGTAAGCATGCTTTGTGTGATTTGGGGGCGAGTATAAATCTGATGCCTTTATCTGTATTCAGAAGACTTGGTTTGGGGGAGGCTAGTCCTACAACAGTCACTCTACAGTTAGCAGATCGATCAGTGAAACACCCCAGAGGAATCATAGAGGATGTTCTTGTGAAGGTGGATAAGTTCATTTTTCCGGCAGATTTCACAGTTCTGGATATGGAGGAGGATATGGATGTACCAATCATTCTGGGCAGGCCATTTTTAGCTACTGGGCAGGCTTTGATTGATGTTCAGAAAGGTGAGCTGACACTGCGAGTTCAGGGCGAAGAAGTAGTATTCAACGTGTTTAAGGCCTTAAAGTTTGCAAATGTCAATGACAACTGTTTCAGAGTTGACCTGGTAGAGAAAGCGGTGGCTGAAATTAATCTCACAGAGGATTCACTTCAGAAGAGCTTGACAATTGGAGATATAGATGTTGAGTCAGACAGTGAGGTCCAAGAGTGTGTACAGTGGTTGAATTCTAAAGGGCCAATTTATAATCGAAAATATGAAGATTTGGGCCAAGGACCTGAAAGACCATTACCATCAGTTCAGAAACCTCCAGAGCTAGAATTGAAATCATTGCCTGCACATCTTCGCTATGTTTTTCTGGGTGAGAAGGAGACTTTACCAGTTATTGTGTCTTCTTCTCTTTCTAATGAGGAGATGGAAAAATTGTTAAGGGTGTTGAGAACTCATAAGTTGGCAATTGGATGGACGTTGGCAGATATTCAGGGGATAAGTCCATCCACAGTTATGCACAAGATCTTGATGGAAGATGACAGTAAGCCCTCTATTGAAGCACAACGTCGATTGAATCCAGCAATGAAAGAGGTGGTAAGGAAGGAGATCTTGAAGTGGTTAGATGCTGGGGTGATCTATCCTATTTCAGACAGTAGTTGGGTGAGTCCAGTTCAGGTAGTCCCTAAGAAAGGAGGGATTACAGTGGTGAAAAACGACAATAACGAACTTATCCCGACGCGTACCGTAACTGGTTGGAGGATTTGTATAGATTATCGTAAATTGAATAAAGCAACCAGAAAAGATCACTTTCCACTGCCGTTCCTTGATCAGATGTTAGATAGATTGGCTGGACATCAGTATTACTGCTTTCTGGATGGCTATTCAGGGTACCATCAAATAGCCATTGCTCCTGAGGATCAAGAAAAGACGACCTTCACCTGCCCATATGGTACTTTTGCATTCCGTCGTATGCCGTTTGGTCTGTGCAATGCCCCTGCCACTTTTCAACGGTGTATGATGGCTATTTTCTCTGATATGGTGGAACGGAGCATTGAGATCTTTTATGGATGATTTCTCTGTGATGGGGTCTTCTTTTGACAATTGTTTGATGAATTTGGAGGCTGTGCTGAGAAGATGTGAAGAGGCGAATCTAGTCTTGAATTGGGAAAAATGCCATTTCATGGTAAATGAAGGCATAGTACTTGGGCACAAGGTGTCTAAGAATGGTATTGAGGTTGATAGGGCTAAGATTGCTACTATTGAGAATTTGCCGCCTCCAGTTTCAGTTAAGGGAGTGAGAAGTTTCCTTGGTCATGCGGGGTTTTACAGAAGATTTATAAAGGACTTCTCCAGGATTTCTAAGCCACTCTCGGCATTGTTGATGAATGGGGTGCCATTTGAGTTTGATGAGAAGTGTCTTGAAGCTTTCAGGATACTAAAGCAGAAGTTGGTGTCGGCACCTATAGTAATTTCACCGGATTGGGACCAGCCGTTTGAGTTAATGTGCGACGCAAGTGATTTTGCAGTGGGTGCGGTTCTGGGGCAGCGTGTTGACAAAGTATTTCGGACTATTTATTATGCCAGCAGAACACTAAATGGCGCTCAGTTGAATTATGCCACTACTGAGAAGGAGCTTCTTGCCATTGTCTATGCATTCGACAAATTCAGGCCGTATTTGATGGGGAACAAAGTTATTGTGTATACTGATCATTCTGCAATCAGGCATCTTATTGCTAAGAAAGATGCTAAACCCAGACTTATTCGTTGGGTGCTTCTTTTACAAGAGTTTGATATGGAGGTTTGGGATAAGAAGGGTACAGAGAATTTGGTGGCGGATCACTTATCAAGACTTGAGTTGGGGGATAAGTCAGAACTTGCTCCAGGAGAGATTAATGAGAGTTTCCCAGATGAACAATTATTTGCAGTGGAGGATGATTTGGTGCCATGGTTTACGGATTATGTGAATTATTTGGCAGCCAACGTAGTGCCACCGGAATTTGTTGGGCAGAGACTGAAAAAGTTTTATCATGATGTGAAGAACTACTACTGGGATGATCCTTTCTTATTTAAACAAGGTCCGGATTTGATTATCAGAAGATGTGTGCCGGAAAGAGAAATGAAGGATATCTTGTTTCATTGCCATGCATCGCCGACTGGTGGACATTTTGGGGGAGCAAGGACTGCTGCAAAGGTCCTTGAATGTGGATTCTACTGGCCTACTCTGTATAAAGACAGCTATGACTATGTGAAACGGTGTGATCGTTGTCAAAGGGTAGGTAATATCTCAAGACGCCATGAAATGCCTCTCACTAATATATTGGAGGTTGAATTATTCGATGTTTGGGGTATTGACTTTATGGGACCCTACCCACCGTCGTTCGGTAATTTGTATATTTTATTGGCGGTGGATTATGTAAGTAAGTGGGTTGAAGCAGTTGCTACTTCAACTAATGATGCTCATGTGGTAGTCAAGTTTCTGAAAAAGAATATTTTCTCTCGTTTTGGCACACCTCGAGCGATTATAAGTGATGAAGGGACTCATTTCGCCAATAAGATTTTTGATTCCTTAATGGAGAAATATGGAATTAAGCACAAGATGGCATTGAGATATCATCCGCAGTCAAATGGGCAAGCGAAAGTGTCAAATAGGGAGATTAAGCTGATCTTAGAGAAGACGGTGCACGTTAATAGAAAAGATTGGTCGAATAAGCTTGATGATGCGTTATGGGCTTATCGGACGGCTTTTAAAACGCCAATTGGTACTTCTCCCTACCGTCTTGTATATGGTAAAGCTTGTCACTTGCCATTTGAATTGGAGCATAGGGCACAGTGGGCGTTAAAGAAGTTGAATTTCAATCCGGCCGCTTCGAAAGCATTAAGGCTAGCTCAACTGAATGAGTTAGATGAATTGCGTCATGATTCCTACGAGAATGCAAGAATCTACAAAGAGAAGACAAAGAAATGGCATGACAATAATATTGTCAATCAGACTTTTCAAGTGGGCGATAAGGTGCTGCTATTCAATTCCCGTCTCAAGTTATTTCCGGGAAAATTAAATTCTCGATGGTTGGGGCCATTCAATGTTACAAAAGTTTTTCCATATGGAGCTTTGGAGATTCAACAAGGTGATTCTTCACCGTTTAAAGTTAATGGACAGCGGGTGAAGCATTACTATGGAGGCGAAATTGAGAAGAAGGTCAATATTACTCTGGTGGATTCTTGAAGGAAAGGAAAGCAGCGTCCGGCTAAATGACGTTAACGACAGCGCTTTTGAGAGGCACCTCATTATTTTGTAATTTATTTTCGTTTTCGTTTGACATTATTATTTTTAATTTCTTTTAGTGTAGTAGAACCGTGAAAAACGTGAAAAAAAAAAAAAAGAGTTGATAATTTGAACAGTGTTTAGGAGATATATCGCCTACATCAGGCGATATATCGCCTGAACAACCGATTTGGAGGGGATTTTTGGTTTAAAAAGTTGGAATTTTTTTCGGTCCCAAGAGATATATCGCCTCATCTATGCGATATATCGGCATGAGCAAATAGGCCTGCGACATATCGGGAGTGGTCAAGGCGAAATATCGCCATACAAGTCAGAGACGCCGTTTTTTATATAGCATGTGGCGATATATCACCTACAAATGGCGATATATCGGCTAAAGGAAATGGGGCTGCGCTATATCGGGGATGGAAGAGGCGAAATATCGGCAGCAAAGTCAGAGGCATGGTTTTTTATTTAGCTTGTGGCGATATATCGCCACTTATAGGCGATATATCGCCTGGTTGCGTTTTTTGAAAATAAAAAGAGTCACGTGGGGAGCACATGACCCGTTTATCTCAGTTTATATCAGCATAAACCCCAATTCGCCTCCTGCATTCCAGAACCGAAACTCCCTTTCCAATATTCCTATCTTTCCCACTTTTCTTCTCAAGCAAAACCTCTCTTTCAAGCATCATCTTCATCAAGCACTCAAGGGGCCGATTAAAGCTGTGATTCAAGACTAGTTATCATCATCATTCTCCAAGATTTTCAAGGTACATTGTTAAGTTTGGTGTGTTTAAAGATATATATTGAGGAGTTTGAGCACTTAGCTTTTCTTGTGGGCATTGTACGAAATTTTGAGATTCTAGTGGGAGATTGGCTTTTGTTTACTGCTTTTATCATTGAGGGAGCATATTTTATACAGTTGGGAAAGATTGGGGGTTCATTGAGTTTTGTTGGCCACTTTTTCTTGATCGCACACTAGGTGTTTGATAAAATTCCTCAGTGAACGGTTTTGGACTATTTTGGATATTCTTGTGTGTTTCTGACTTGCTTTGGGATTATTAGTGTGTTCAAAGCCTATTCCTTGTGTTTTTGTGATTCAATTACTCTATGGCTCCCAAGAAAGCAAAAACCATGTCTACCGTCCAAAGAGCCAGTGTCAATATTGCCCATACCTTTGTTAATCCCACTGCGCAAAATAAATTCGAGGAATGGATAGTAAAGAATAAAACAGTGATAGTAGAGTCTCACTTTAGGCCCAGTGAATTGGATGGCATACTCCCACAAATGATTATCAATCGGAATTGGAAGCAATTATGTGAGCCAAAACTTTTGGCTAATATTAGTTTGGTAAGGGAGTTTTATGCCAACGCTTTTGTTGAGCGGGATGACCACACAGTATTAGTTCGGGGTAAGAAGGTTTGCTACTCTCCACAAGTAATAAACCAGTTCTACGGCCTAAATGATCCTTGGGATGATGATTATCGCGCAGGGGCTGCAGAAAAGGACTGTGATTTGCTCCTAAGGGAAATGACGAAGCCTGGTTCCACTTACAAGATGGGGAGTGACATGGTTACTCCAAGATCAATCCGGGCTACATGTTTGAGTCCATATGGGCGGTTGTGGAACAGGTTCGTCATCAGTACTCTCATGCCTTCCACTCAACAAATGGAGGTGACCACTGAACGTCTTTACTTGCTCAATTGTATCTGTTCGGGCAAGTCGATTAATGTTGGGCGGCTTATTGCTGAGAGTATCAGTTACATAGCGCGAGGGGCCACATCTGGTGGTCATGGGCATGCTTCTCTGTAAGGATCAAGGCGTCCCAATGAACATTAATGAAGTATGTGAACAGTCTCCAATCATTAGCCATCAATCGGTGTTACATCAGGATGAGAATTATGGGGGTGTTCCTCGACCCACTGGTTTGGGATACGAGCCTGTTGATCCGAGTCTGCTGTCCTTGCCACCGACCGATGAGCAACCTGAGACCACAAGGCCGAAGAGAAAGGGGCTGAAACCATCTACTTCTAGAGCTACTGAAAGCTCTAGTTCTCGACAGTATAGTACCATGCAACAAGACATAGAAGAGTTGAAGAGACAACAACAGCTGTTGTTGCATGGTCAGGCGGACATTCGAGATCGTCAATTCCACATGACGAATTACATGGCCGATTTTTGTGGGGCATTTGCGCGCTATACGGGCTTCAATGATTTTCCCCTATGCCCTCCAGAATTGCGCCAGCCATATCAGCCGCCTCCAGATTCAGATGATGAAGAGTAACTGTTCGGTTGTCAAGTTTTTTTCTAGTTATTTTATTTTATTTTTCTTTTAGATCAGGTCCTTTGGATTTTGTGAAACAGTGAGGGCACTGTTTATTTTAAGTTTGGGGGACTATTTACTTTTCTTTTGATTTTTTTTTTATTTCTATTTTTAATGTTGGATGACTGTACGAAACTATGATTGACTAAGACAGGTGGGCTTCAATGATGAATTATGCTAATTCTTTGATGTTGTTAGACTGATGCTTTTGAGATGTAGACTGTGTGATTAACCTGTTGATAATTGATCTGAGTATTGTCATTTGTGTAGTATATGTGTTTTATTTAATTTATGCTTTACATTATATAAGTTTATAAGTATTGTGGGAATTGGTATGCATGGTGGATGTTGAAATAAGCTTGAACTTGCTCAGTTGATTTGTTGAGACGAAATGCTAAATGAAGTATTGAGTAGGGATGATTTAGGCAATTTTCTTTGTAAACGTTTGAGCATTTCTAGCTAACCCATAAAAATTTATCCTTGGTTACCCTTTTTGAGCCTAAAGCTTTGGTTTTTGTTCTTGATTATACTATTGAGCCTAAATTTTCCTAACCTCATTATTTTACCTCTTCCTTTGTTATCATAAGCATATAAATTGTGGGAAAGTAGAATGGAAAATAGTGAGGTATTGATATGATTTGAATGTAGTATGGTTGTACAAAAAAGAAGAGAGAGAGAGAAGTTTTTGAGATTATGAAAAAAAAAATAAACAAATCACTTTGTCACACTCCTTGATTGTATATATATAGAAAATATTAAGTTTGTGGGAGTGTGACTTGAAAAAAAAAAGGTGATAAGTATAGAAAAAATGATACAAAAAGAAAATAAGAAAATGATGAAAGTGTTGTAATCTCTCTCTCTCTCTCTCTAATTGTATAAAAGGGTGATTTTTGGTGTGGTGAAGAGAAAGTTGGCTAGTTTTGAGGTTTATATGCTTATGGTAATTCCGAGCCTAAATGACTATTTATCTACCTTTACCTAAGCCTAATGTTATGAGCCTATAAAAGTCCTTTTGATCTACTTGATACAGATTTTATATTAGTGGAGACAAGTTAATTGAGCAAGCTTATGGTGAATTTTGATGGGTTTGTGGTATGAATGAATGTTGATACTTGTAAAATTATGTTTTGTATGGTATTTGTTAAATGAAATATGTATTTGCATGAATGACAGTATTTGGAGAAATTATTGATATGTTGAAATTCTAGTCACATGATCTGAAGCATTGGTTGAGCGATTGAAGAGGAATTGGAATTTTTGAGAAAAATTATGCCCCTTGTCTAAGTCTAAATTTTTTTTTTCTGTGAAGTTAAGTCATCCAATAGTTTTTTTTAGTTGGATTGTTTCTTTGTTCTTTCTTTTGTTTGCTTGAGGACAAGCAATCAGTCAGGTTTGGGGGTGTGATAAGCGTATAAAATATACGCTTATTAATAACATTTTCAGATTGATTTGGTTGTTTTTCTCAAGAGAAAGTTTCTATTTAATCTGTTTGGTGAACTTGTGCAGTTTGTCGTTATAATTCTGATTTGTTCGAGAATTTGGATAAATGTTGGTTTTAGTAGCCGAATATTGGCCAATATGTGGAAATGTTGTACAGGCGATATATCGCCTGTCTTGGGCGATATATCGGCATAAGAAGGAATTCCAAATTTTGTTTTTGCAGAAACGACATCAGAAACTCGCGTTTTCATCGAGAAAATTCGCCAGGCGATATATCGGCACGAGGGCATTTTTGGAAATTTTCATGGAAATTCGTAGGTTTTTGGATTTTTGTAAAAAGAATAAAAAGAAGATCTGAAAGGAAAAGAACGGGAGGAGGCATTCTGACGGCAAAGAGAAAGAAACAGAGAAGAATCCGCGTTTATTTCGTTTGTGTTTATTTTTATGTTTTTGAATTTTAGATTGGATGATGAAGTTTAATATTATGAACTAAATTCGTATTTAGAGTATTTTAATGTAGTCACTAGATATTCTATTCGTCTTTAATGCAATTTCTATGAATCTTTGAATTTATGGTTATCTATTGTTCTTATGTTTAATGCTTGTAATTGATTGGCCATCTGTTGCATGATTATTGGTTTTAATTCAATATCTGAAAAGTGAGAATTAGAATAGCTTTAGACAATAGACATAGATTTCAATTTAGAACGAAAGTATCAAATTGGTTTGTGTAGCAATTAGGTTTTTGTTCTTAATGCGGTTTATGTGTAGAATTTATCACAGACATGTAGAAAATTCGCAGGTAAACTGAATATTTTATATCTTGAGAGATAATAGAATTGTCATTAGTAAACTTGCTATAACCATAGATCACAAAAACATATTAGTTGTATTATTGATTGAATAGAATTGAAGGTTGATGAAATTAGAATACTCTAATCTTTCGCTTATATTAAATTTCGTTAATTAAATTGTGCTTTCTTAGTTTATTGTTCATTGTTAATTGTCATAAAAATTTCATTAGTCAAATAGAAATAAAAGTTTGCTATTGGTAATTATTAGATCAATTCCCTGACGGAACGATAATATATTTCCACTACTATTACTTGTTTATTCGATTGCGTATACTTGCGCAGGAGTAAAAAAATTCGCAACAGTAACCACAAAGTGATATTCACTCACCTGTTCGAGGCTATAAGCTTTGTGTGATTATAATGATAATTATTTGATAATATTTATATGCAGTAATGAGTTTTCTTGCTGGGCTTTGGCTCATGGGTGATATGTGGTGTAGGTAAAGGGAAAGAAAAGCTCACCTAGCCTTGAGTGGAGAGCTTAGGTGGTGATGTGTACATATGCGGCCGCTTGACCACCACGGCCAAGGAGTTTCTCAGAGGGACTAGGGGTTAACCCTAATTTTTGCCGCTTAGGTCGGCAGGTTATAAATTTTACACTATAATGACCATTTTGGATTGTAAATAACTTGTAAACGTTTTTATGGGCCCATGAACAGTTTTATGTTTTAAATCAAATATAATTTCCTTTTGATTGGTTTTTTTCACCTTAACCTATTAATGACACCTAGATGCACGTTTATAACCAAAGAACTCGATTAACGAGTTAAGCACGGTTCAAAGTTCACAGTAACAGTCTTGGAGTAACCAGGGCGTTAAAACTTGGTATCGGAGCGTGCCAAGGTTTAGGGTTCCTGTAGACTGGCTGGGCATGTACACTCACCACTGAAGACAAGCTCGACTCATGGTTTGGTAATTATTTATGTGGTTATATATTTAACTGCTTAAATATAGTATAAATGCTTTACCCGCTTACATGGGATACCTTGATAAGGCTATGCCTTAACTACTGCATCTTCAGCAAAAGTGTGCTAATTAGTACTGATATTGCTCGAACATACTCATTAGTATTATTCATTATGAATTATTATTTGATACATGTTAAATGTTATAATCATGTATCCATCTATATATCTGTATGATTGTGGAATGGGTGATTATCTGTTGATCTTGGACCGTGAGGCGGCAAGAGGTTTTGTTATTACTACCTGACTGGTCGTATTGACTATTGCAGCACAATATAAGTTAATAAGAATGAATCCAGGATAGACAAATACATTAGCTGGCCAGGTTGATCAAGGCCAGAATAATAATCAGGGTCAGGAGAATGACCAGAGTCAGATTCCACAGCCAACTCTTGAGAACTGGCAGCAATTATTTAATGATCTGCAGGCTACAGTATTGAGGCAGGGATTAGAACTCTGCCTCATGAGACAACAGTAGGTTCCTGCAGTAGCCAGTGTATCTAAGGCACCTCTTGTATCGGTGCCAGCAGCTGAGCAGCTGCCTGAGGTTGGTAGCAAATGGGAGCCTCTCTGTGAAAGGTTCAGAAAGCAGCAACCTCCAATTTTTTAAGGCAGTGCAGGTCCTGCAAAAGCAGAACAATGGATGAGCATGATTACCACCATCCTGGATTTCATGAGGGTGATTGGTAATGAGAGGGTGGCATGTGCCACGTATATGTTTCGGGAGGATGCCCGAATTTGGTGGGAAGTTATATCCCAGACCAGAAACATTAATGCCCTTAGTTGGGAAGAGTTTCAGACTCTGTTCAATGAGAAATACTACAACGATGCCATCAGGGCGGCAAAAGCTGAGGAGTTTATCAGGTTACTTCAGGGGAGTTCGTCAGTGACTGAGTATGCCCTGAAGTTTGATCGATTGAAAAAGTTTTCCATGGAGCTGGTACCCACTGATGGGACCAGAAGGGAGAGGTTTCTCTAGGGGCTACAACCTAGATTAGCCCGAGATGTTCGCATCACCACTGTGGTTGGGGTTACTACCTATGCACATGTAATGCCCCGAATTCTCCGATGTGTTTAATGGCGGGATTAGTAGGCCGAGAGGGCCATACTTGCTTAATTATGCCATTAAATGAATATATGCATGTTTATGTGAATTATATTATGATATGATGTTAAATGCATGCATGTGGGTCCACATTCTTAATTACAGGGGTGTGATGATGATTTGGCCCGTTGAGGGTATAATTGTATATTTGTATGCATGTCGGTGATATGTTGTTGAGACGACATTATAGTGTGGGTTTGTTCGAGCTATTCGGCATGAGACAATCTTGGATTATTAGTTAGCGGTCTAGTCATAATGGGTTTAAGTTCGGGGCTCGGGATGAGTCTCGGGGTAATTTTAATGACTAGAGCGTTACCGGGAGTTAAAGGGTAACGGGATATAAATTATTGGTGTTCGGGATTATTGAGAATAGCGGGAATTGGAGAGAGTTAATTATGATTAACGAGATAAGTTGGAAATGACAAATTTGCCCTTGGGAGTTTTAGAAACCCTTAATTGACCTAGGGGTATAATGGTCTTTTTACCCCTAGGATAGATATAAACCCTTTAGGCTGTGAAACAGAGGGAAAAATAGAGCAAGTCTTGAAGCTTACCCGTACCTTCCTTCTCCTTCGTCTTCTTTGTGATTTTTGTGATCTTGTTCAGGATTCTAGCTTGGGAAGTAGACCTTGGGAGTTTGGGAGAGCGTTCCACCATTGAAGAGCATCACAACCTGAGTTTGAGGTAAGTTTTCAGCCATTAGTTTTCTGGTATGCTCTGTTTTGGCTTTAGTTTTCAGCTTGTGATTTCTTTGTGGATAGTTGGAATTAATGGAAGTTTTGGTTGGGGTTTAACTTGGGTTTTGACGAGGGAGTGTTTTAGATCAAGTTTAGGGGTTGTATTGGATGTTTGAGTGGTGTTTGAGCTTGGTTTGAAGGGTTGGTTCTAAGGGAAATCGCAAGGGAAGAAAAACCAGGGTGTTGGCTAAACTGGGGGTTGGGCCGTGGCATGGCCAAGGAGGGCGGCAGCCCTTGAGGGATGCTGAAGGAGGCCGCCTCTGTTGGAGGGGCGGGCCGCGGCATGGCCAAGGAGGGTCGCGGCCCTTAGTGGCATTTTGGCTAGAAATGGGTTTTCGGCTCGGGGATGCTAGTCTTAGGCCTCGGGATCGATCCTACTACCCGATTTAGTAGTATTCGATGGCTCGGAGGCTAGACTTTGGTTTGGGAACCCTTTGTTATTAATTTTATTGATAGAATCTCATAATTGGTTATGACCAGGTAACCGCTAAGGGACCAAAAGGTTGATCGTTCTCAAGGGTCGTTCTTATTATTAATTCTCGCTCGAACCTGAGGTAAGAAAACTGCACCCTGTGAATATATGACATGCGTGATTGTTATTGAGGCATGTTGATTGATAAATGTGGACATGGATTGCCTATTAAATGCTAGCGAACGTTGTTTACTTGTATATGTACTGACTAGTCAGGAACACTGACCTAAGAGTCATAAATGGCATAGCATCATGAACGCAAGGCCAAATGAAGATTAGATCTAATCGATATCAGCGTTGAATGGCTCTAAGGCATTAACGTTGGACCGACTCTAAGGTCGATGAACTTATAAGCGCTTGTCTAGTCTGAGACTAGTTACTAGAGCCAGGGCCAAAGGCCCGGTGACTGTTTGTCACATGGCTAGGGAACGTTGTTCCAGGGTTATGACTCTAAGGTCATGAGGAAGGTTATGTTGGGGACTAGTCACCATGCACCTATCATGTTCGAACTAATAAAAGTTCACTTATTTATTAAGCCCCGGTGACCCTATCGTCACGAGGCTAAAGGGAGCTAGACCCAACTTAGTGACTTTTGCGACTGTCACCTATTTGTTTGGATTGATAGTCCTGAATGATTATTATGATCATTGTTGATATTATATCATGCTTTATTGTGTTTTCTTGCTGGGCCTTGGCTCATGGGTGCTATGTGGTGCAGGTAAAGGGAAAGAAAAGCTCACCCAACCTTTAGTGGAGAGCTTAGGTGGTGATGTGTACATAAGTGGTCGCTTGACCATCACGGCCAAGGAGTTCTCAGAGGAACTAGGGGGTTTACCCTATTTTTGCCGCTTAGGTTGGCGGGTTTGTAATTTTGAAACAGTAATGACCATTTTGAGTTGTAAATGTAAATGTTCGTGTGGGCCCATGAACAGTTTTATGTATTTAATAAAATATATCATTTCATTTTTATTGATTTTCCACCTTAATCTGTTAATAACACTTAGAACACGTTTTTAACCAAAGGACTCGGGTAGCGATACAAATTTCTGGTTCATCGTAACTGTTATGGGGTAACTAGGGCGTTATAGCACAGGTGGTTGAGAAGGCACTCATAGCTGAGAGTGCAGAAAACAAGATCTGGCGAGATAATGCAGCCAGAAAAGAATTTAGGAGAACAGGTTCTCCTTTTGTGGGTTCTAGTAGGGGTGGAGGCCCTAGTGATCAGAAGAGGAAGGTTCCTGACACCTTCCCAGTTCCAGGTCCTGATAGGCGACCTTGTGGTATTTCAATGGGCCACTAGGGTGGTAGTGAGGCCTGGAAGACTCATTCTAAATGCCCTGTAAAAGGCGTCATTTGGGAGAGTATAGGGCAAATGCCTGCTTTTTGTGTGGAGCAGTGGGTCATTTTAAGAAAGACTGTCCTAAAGCAAGAAAGGAAGAACCCGGGAAAGCGGACAGCTCGGCCCCAGCTCGAGTGTTCGCATTGACACAAGCAGAAGCTGAGGCTTCTCCCTCAGTAGTTACAGGTCATCTTCTTAGTGCTGGAACCCCTTATAATGTTTTGATTGATTTTGGTGCTATACATTCTTTTGTTGCTAGTAGTATTATTGATAGACTGTGTAGACCCTGTGATTTTTATGCTGTGGGGTTTGGAACTTTGTTACCCACTGGGGAGTTAGTAGTATCCAGGAGATGGGTCAGATTTTTGCTAGTGACAGTGGAGGGCAGAGAGTTGTCAGTGGATTTAATAGAGTTAGTTATGACTGACTTCGACATGATTCTGGGTATGGATTGGTTAGTGAAGTATGGAGCAACTATAGATTGCAAAAGGAAGATGGTCACCTTTGAGCCTGAAGGTGAGGATCATTTTGTGTTTGTTGGTACTGTGCATGGACCTCGCATACCTATGGTTTCTATTTTAAAGGCTAGAGATCTATTACAAGAAGGTTGCATTAGATTCTTAGCCAGTGTAGTTGACACCGCTCAGGTCATGCCAGTGAGACCAGAAGAGACCAGATTAGTTTGTGAATTCCTGGATGTGTTTCCATAAGATTTGCCAGGGTTGCCACCGCACAGAGAAATTAAGTTCGTGATAGAACTGGTGATTAGTGGTGAAAAATACACATTTATTGATTTTAATAGTCAAAATAAATTAAGTTTTAATTAATATTTTCATGGAATTAATATGATTTATTTTATAAATGAAAATATTTGATTATAATTTAATTTATTATTATTTTGTAGGAATTAAAGTTGTATTTTGATACTTTGAAATAAAGAGAAAAAATAATAATCAAATCTGAAAAAAAGAGAAGAGAAAATGGTATTTTTGAAGATTAAAGCCCAAGAAGGAAGCCCAATAGGACCCAGGCCCGCCAGCTACTCTTCTCCCAGCCGCCAGGTGTCACTGCCACAGCGTGCCACGCGTCCCAGCAGCACTCCAACTAGCCACCAAACTTGCGTCACCTGTCCGAAGCATTCCTTCCAACATCCAACAAATGCTCAACGTAACCCTCATTTCCCTTTAGTTGACCCGTGCCTTCCCAGTAGCCCAACAAAGCAGTCATGCCCAAGCCTCTTCAGAGTCTTGCCTCCTCCAGCAGCCCAAGGATTCTAGCAGGCCCAACAGTCCATCTGAAGCCCAGTAGACCCAACTCCTCCTGCCTTTCTCCTCCAGCCCGTTGACCCAGTCAACCAGCCACTTTCCTTCATCTCCACCTGCTAACGTGGCGTGCCTTCATTGGCTGCGCTTGGTCAATGGACCAGCTGCCACCAGCCACCTTTGGCCCAACTTTTTGTGCACTTTGGGCCTTGCAAAATTGCCATTTTGAGCATTAAAGCTCATCTTTTTTGGTGTTTTTGAAAAATGGCATTTTGACCATACACCAAAATAACTAGATTAATATTTATAATAAGATTTGATTTTTCAAAATCATATTTTATTATTAATATTTCAGATTTATTTTGTAAACCCCAAATTGTTGTTTAATTTCTTCTTAGTCTCTTTCTCCCTCTATAAATAGGGATTCTCATTTCATATTTTGTATGTAATTTTTAGGTAGCAAAACTCTACCAAATTTTAGTCTCATCTCTCATATTTTCTCTCTAGAATTTTATGAGAATGTTTAGCATAATAGGCTAACCTTCTTGGGAAGGTTAGGATGATCATATATGCACTATGACTTTGTTTGGTATTTTTGATTCACCATGTGCTTAAAGTTTATATATTTGAGTGATTTATTTTCTTTCATCTCTACTTCTTCATCTTGTTATCTATAGTTATGTTTACTAATAGTATATAGATTTTTTCATGCACTTTCTATGTATTATCAAATTAGTGAAAATAATATAGATAATATCTTTATCATTTTCTCCATCTTATTCATATATATTCACTTTTATTAAAATCTATATAGATTTAGTCATGCTCTTTCTATGTATTTTATAAATAGTAAAAGTAATATTTGTGGTAAGTTTTATGTCCAATCTCTTATTGCATTATTGCCAATGGTATAATGTCATTTTTAGATTTCTCATAAGATTTATCTCATCTTTCCATGGTAAAGAATAATAATCACTTGACTACATTTTTGTTAAATATATTTGTGCTTCAATGTTAAATCTTCCAAATAAATAGTTGGGATGTGAACTATCCATTTGTGTAAATTTTGTGAATCAAAGATCCAAACAAATAAGTATGCATATCGGTGATTCTTGATCCTTCCTACTTGTTATCTATTGTTACATCACATTTTATTCTATCTTTATTTCTAATCTTTAAATTTCAAAAACAGCAAAAATATCACTTGTTCTATTTTCCTCACATTATTTATTTCTAACGTTTTTATTTATTGATTAACTTGTTTCTTTACCTCATTGTGGAATCGACCGCCCATCTATACTACGACTACCGCTAAGTAGAAGTCACGTTTGGGCGTTAAACAACTGGCACCAGGGATGGAGCCAGTGTCTAAAGCACCTTACAGAATGGCCCCAGCTGAGTTGAAAGAATTGAAGGTACAGTTGCAAGAGTTGTTGGATTTAGGTTTTATGAGACCTAGTTTCTCAACTTGGGGAGCGCCAGTACTGTTTGTAAAGAAGAATGATGGTTTCATGAGGATGTGCATTGATTACAGGGAACTGAATAAGCTAACAATCAAGAACAAGTATCCTTTGTCAATGATAGATGATATGTTTGATCAGTTGCACGGTAAGAATGTATTCTCGAAGACCCACCTTCGTTCTAGTTATCATCAGTTAAGGGTCAAGGAGGGAGACATACCGAAGACTACTTTTCGCACCAAGTATGGACATTATGAGTTCTTAGTCATGTCTTTTGGATTGACTAATGCCCCAGCTGTTTTTATGGATCTGATGAACAAAGTCTTTCAATGATTATCTGGACCAGTTTGTGATCGTCTTCATCGATGATATCCTGGTTTATTCTCAGTCAGCGTCAGAACATGAACAACATCTGAGATTGGTTCTACAGAGACTGAGGGAGGATATACTGTTTGCAAAGTTCAAGAAATGTGAGTTCTGGTTATCTCAGGTATCTTTTCTTGGGCATATTGTCAGTAAGGAGGGGATTAAGGTAGATCCAGCAAAGATCGGCCAAGGCCAAAGAATGCTTATGAGGTTAGAAGTTTCCTTGGTTTGGTAGGATATTATAGGCATTTCGTGGAAGGGTTTTCAAAGATTTCTACTTCATTGACTGAGCTGACACGCAATAATCAGAAATTTGTGTGGTCAGACAAGTGTGAGAACAACTTCCAGGAACTGAAGCAGAGATTGATTACAGCTCCAGTTCTGAGTCTTCCAACAAATCAGGAGAAGTTTGTGATTTACTGCGATGCTTCACATCAGGGTTTAGGCTGTGTTCTGATGCAGTCAGGCAAGGTGATGGCTTATGCCTCATGTCAGTTGAAGGAGTATGAACAGAGATATCCTACTCATGATTTAGAGTTGGCGGCTGTGGTAAAGGAGTTACCTTTATAGGGAGAAGTGTGAGATCTATACTGACCACAAGAGCCTGAAATACTTCTTCACGCAGAAAGATTTGAATATGAGACAAATACGTTTGCTAGAGTTAGTAAAAGATCATGATTGTGAGATTTTGTATCACCTAGGAAAGGCCAACGTGGTAGCTGATGCTTTAAGCCGGAAGGGTCCAGGGAAGATTTATAGTGCGAGGTTGATAGCTAGAGAGTTAGCAGATGATATGACCAGAGCTGGTATAAAGTTGCTGGTTGGCCAGTTGGCCAATATTACGCTACAGTCTACATTGTTGGAGAGAATCAAGGGGGGTCAGTTAGGTGATCCACAACTGATCAAGATCAGAGATGATGTTTTGGCTAGAGCATCCAGAGATTATACAGTGTCTGATTTGGGCTTGTTGAAATACAAGGGTCAGATATGTGTTCCGTTAGACACTGCTTTGAGGCGAGAGATTCTAGATGAATCTCATACTACACCTTATTCTTTGTATCCAGGCACCACGAAAATGTATCAGGATGTGAGATCGTTGTATTGGTGGCCGAGGATGAAGAGGGATGTAGTGAAATATGTGGCTAACTGCTTGACATGTCAACGGGTCAAGGCTGAGCATCAGAGGCCGGTAGGGTTATTGCAGCCTTTGGATATCTCAGAGTGGAAATGGGAGGACATCACGATGGATTTCGTGGTGGGGTTACCCAGGACTGTTGGTCAGCATGATTCTATTTGGGTTATAGTGGATCGCTATACCAAATCAGCTCACTTCTTTCTAGTGAGGATTACTTATACAGTTGACCAGTATGCAGATCTCTATGTGAGAGAGATTGTGCGCCTCCATGGATGCCCACTGCTAAAGACAAGCTCGACTCACAGTTCGGTGGGTAACGAGTTGAATACATGTTTAAGTGCTTAATTGAAGTATATGCCTTATCTGCATGCTAGAATAGGGAGTATGAAACATACTGATAGGGCCTGACCCTTGACTGCTATATGGATACAAAAGAGATGCTTATTAGCAATATTGTTGCATGTGAATGTTGTATTTGTTCGGTTTTGACCGTGGGACGGTTTCTGAATATGTTATCATTGCCTGATATGTCGAGTCACTGGTTGCATAAATACTTGGAAGCTATGCCTCCAAGGCAGTCAATCAGACTGGTTGAAACTAATATCAACGCCAGAAATGATAACCAGGGCCAAAACCCTCCACCTGCCCCTCAGAATTGGCAACAGATGTTTGCAGATATGCAAGTGAGACTTTAGAGGCAAGAGGAAGAGATTAGATTGCTGAGGCCGCTAGGGAACGATGCCTTGTACGTGCACTTATGGTGGTACCAGTTCTAGCACATCCAAAAATTGAAAACAGGTGGGAACGATTGTATGAAAGGTTCCGAAAGCAACATACTCCAATTTTTGAGGAAGGCCCAGATCCACTCAAAGCTGATCAATAGATGGGCATGATCAGTTCAATCCTCGACTTCATGAGGGTGGCGGGCAACGATAGGGTGGGTTGTGCCACATATATGTTCTGAGATGATGTCCAAATTTGGTGGGAGGTTGCGTCCCAGACCTAGAACGTTGCTGCTATGGGTTGGGAAGAGTTCCGGGAGTTGTTTAACGAGAAATAATACAATGACACAGTTTGAACTGCGAAGGTTGATGAGTTCACTAGTTTGGTTTAGGGCAATATGACCGTGACTGAAAATGTCCTGAACTAAAGTAGTGAAGCATGATATATTATTATTAATAAATGTATTTAAATCGACATAATATGATTACTAATTGCGTATGCACCGATATACTTAATGAATAAATCAAAAGTAAATGAGCTTGAGTACTAGTGACATGTGCTAAATGTGCTAAAATACATATACCATCCACAGAGTAGATAATAGTTCTAGGGACGATTCTAATACACATGCATTGATTTGAAGTTCATTTTCCCAAGGCATATGGGCTAATCTACACTATTCGTTTCTCTTACATAAAAAATAAGGCATCTCATCCAAGGATGAATTTCTAAAAAAACAATCCTTTGAGAAGATTCTAAAATTATAATGGGTATTGTGGTTTGAGAAAAATAAAAGAACCAATTGATAACTTATAACACAAATACAATAAGTGATTAAGTGGATATCTATAATTTTTTTTCTGCTACTGAGTGAGTCGGTAGCATAATCTAAACCTTTAAAAAGTATATTTTTGCCCATAACTATATCCTACCTAAAATTATAATTCATATCACCACCTCCAAAAACATTCTTTAATTATTATTGTTATTGTTTTAACTATTATTATCACTACTATTAAAATTGTTAAGACTATTACTAATATTAATTCTTAAAAGTAATATCTTAATCGAGTGTTAATATGACTTAGTCATGTTTAATCAAAAAAGGTAACTTAACAAATTGGGGACTAATTAGGTTAGAGTCCCAATTAGTTGGATATTTCTGTTATTTTTAAAATATATAATTTTAAATAGATTATTTATTATTTTTGGTTGGTTGTATAGTTACATTATCAACTTTTCAATATGTAACACTTGCTCTTTTGGTGAGACCTAATTGGGCTCAAGGTATTGGTCCTCATGTCCAAGCTATTTACTTTGATTTTCTTTAGTTGGTTTTGGCCATCAAAAATAACTTTGGTGTACCAAAATGAGTTAAGAGTTACAGATTTCAATATTAAAACTTAATTGTCTAATTTTGGGAGGATATGTCTTTCTCATGTTGATTCTAATTTTAATATCATCACTCATTGATTGACTAAACATGTTTTTAGACTAGACAATGAGGTAACTTGAATGGAATAAATTCCTTTCCCTATTTGTAATTTGAGAAGTGCTACACTCAACCTTCTATTTCAATTTCTTAGTTAACCTTTGCCCCCAAAACGCATGCTGTAGAATTTTTTTTTCTTCATGGTGGTGTTCGTTATAGTTACGATATTATTATTGCAAATTTTTTAAAAATTCCGAATAGTTTACATTTATGAAAATAAGTTTGTATTTTTGGTAAACCGAATATTATGAATATTGTTTTCGGCATTGTAACCTATTTAGAATTTTTAAAAAATTTACAAAATGTATGTCGTAATCACAACGAACACTGCCATAAAGAAAAAATTAGAAAAAAAAATACTACGACATATATTTTTGGGAGTTGAAATTGACTAAGAGATTAAAATAGGAGGTTGTTGCTTGCACTCCTCTTGTAATTTTCTACGAGAATCAATCTTTTCTAACAAAAACAATTACTAATTCGGTATGAACTGACTCGATGTTACAAATAAACCAAAACCAAAAGTAAATGAGCTTAAGTACTAGTGACACATACTTAATGTGCTAATCTACACACACCATCCACACCACGGATAATGGTTTAGTTGGCTAAGTATAAATTTTTAGTTAGAAAAATGGCAACTTGATATTTTTGTCATTGGTAACACACATTCATGTATGGTGTTTAAGAAAAAAAAAAGGGGATGTTTCATAAATATGGTTTTTATGTTATTATTGTGCAAAAATACGAGGATTATACTTTTCCTAATTTGTATGGAAAAATTTATTAAGGAGAAAACCAAAGTATGAGAAACACAATTGCTAACTAACTAAATATTAGAAACTTAATTAAGAGTAAAACTATGACATAAACTAACTTTTATACAAAAACATGGAAACTAAACCTATAAAAGTGATTTTTTTTAGAAAAAGCCATAGAATAACTTATTTTTTGAAAAAAAATCATACTTTTGTAAACATTATTAAAAAACCTATATAAAATGTAATTTCTTAAAAAAAATAGATTTTTTCATAAATATGATTTTTTAGCCATTAATATGCAAAAATATGGTAATTAAACTTAATTAGTTTGTATGGACAAATTTAATTAAAAAAAATCAGACTATGAGAAACAAATATGGCATAATAATGATTTTTTTACAAAAATATGGCATAATAATTATTTTTTTACAAAAATATAGGAAAAAAATCTCATAGAAAAGAATACAAGTTTTAAAAAACCATAAAAAATACTGGTAAAAAAAAGCCATATTTTTTAAAACTTTATTTAAAAACTCATATAAAATGTAATTTAAAAAAAAAAAAAAAAAGAGAACCACAATGAGAAATTATAGGAAATGGTCCAAAATAAAGTCATCAAGAAGCTAATGTCCTCATTTTTAAAATTGTAGATAAATGACCATTTTACATTGTTGAGTATCTAAATTGCCTTTTTTTATAATTTATTTATTTATTTAGGATTGTATGACTTTAATATAGTAGTATATGTATATTAGTTTTGTTTAATTAGTTTTTATTTTAAAGTTATATTGATTTTTTAAGTTTTGTTGGTATATTATTTTCCAATTAATGTATTTAGTAATATGTGATATTAAATAGATGATTAGGCTATTTTACTACAAAATTAAAAACATGAACATTTATTTACTTTCACACAAGAACAAAAGTCATTTTGCACCATACCCCAACTACAATTGGAGTGAAAAATTTAGGCCCAACACCACCATTTGGGCTATCCCAATCCAAAGGCAGAATAAGTTTTTACACACCCAAACAGCCGCTTAGGGTTGTCATATCCAAAACCCTAATCATGATTTTCTTCTCCACTCGTACACATCCCATCTATCTCGATATATAAATCCCATTTTTAACACTCTTTTCTTTCCCACAAACCCTAGAAACCCCAGAGGAGCAGCAGCCGAACCCCAAGACCTTCGCACAGAATCAACCATGGCCGCTGAAGGACTAGTTCTCCGGGGCATCATGAGGGCTCACACCGACATGGTCACGGCCATCGCGTGCCCAATCGACAACTCTGACATGATCGTCACCGCTTCCCGTGACAAATCCCTCATTCTCTGGAAGCTCACCAAGGACGATAAGACCTACGGTGTTCCCCACCGCCGTCTAACGGGTCATTCCCATTTCGTTCAGGATGTGGTTCTCTCATCCGACGGTCAGTTCGCTCTATCTGGATCTTGGGATGGTGAGCTCCGTCTATGGGACCTCGCCGTCGGAGTCTCTGCCAGGAGATTCGTTGGCCACACAAAGGACGTTCTTTCCGTGGCTTTCTCGATTGACAACCGTCAGATCGTCTCCGCCTCCCGTGACCGCACGATTAAGCTGTGGAACACTCTTGGTGAGTGCAAGTACACCATTACCGACGGTGAGGCTCACAATGATTGGGTTAGCTGCGTTAGATTCAGCCCTAACAATCTCCAGCCCACTATCGTCTCTGCTTCTTGGGATCGTACCGTCAAGGTCTGGAATCTTTCCAACTGCAAATTGAGGTGCACTCTGGCTGGCCACGGCGGATATGTGAGCACCGTCGCTGTTTCTCCTGATGGTTCTCTCTGCGCCAGTGGTGGGAAAGATGGTGTTATCTTGCTCTGGGATTTGGCTGAGGGAAAGAGACTGTACTCTCTCGATGCTGGTGCTATTATTCATGCGCTCTGCTTCAGCCCCAACAGGTACTGGCTCTGTGCTGCTACTGAGAACAGCATCAAGATCTGGGATTTGGAGAGCAAGAGCATTGTTGAGGACTTGAAGGTTGATCTCAAGGCCGAGGCCGAGAAGACCGACGACACTCACGTTGCAACCGCAAACAAGAAAAAGGTAATCTAATAGTCATATTTATCTAAATGTGGATGTGTATAATTTCTTATCTGGGTAATTGGGGTTCGTTTCGATTTGCTCATTTTGGTTTAAAGTACTCTAAATTGTGCATATATGTATTGGTTGTTGAGTATGGAACGTTGATTGTTATACAAAATGCAGTCTTTTTTTATGTATATATATTTAAGGTGAAGTGAAGCTCAGAGTTAACTCTTTAGAAGGTGATTCAGGCTCAAGAACATGAAAATTGAGAAGTGGTTTAAGAACAAAAGTATTGAAAAGAGTCGACTATCGTTTGTATGATGAGATAGTCTTGGTGTTTAATGCTATTATTTAAGAACATAAGCACTAGAAAGTTAACTGCTTAGAAGGTGATTCAGGTTCAAGAACATGAAAATTGAGAAGGGGTTTAAGAGCACAAGTATTGAAAAGGGTCGATTATCGTTTGTATGATGAGATAGTCTTGGTGTTTAATGCTATTATTTAAGAACATAAGCACTAGAAAATTTGCATTTTTTCTGATAATTCTTTGTGGCTAATACTGTTACTATGTTTACTGTTATAGATTTTGGTATTCGTATCTATCCTGGCCAACATTTGTTTCTTTATATAATATAGTTAAGTCATCTGTGTATGTTGGGCTAGCTGATAATGGATCATCATCTTGTCATTGAATCGAACTGGATTCTTGTCTTGTCTTTTGGTTTCTTATATGGTTGAACTTGAATTACAGGTTATTTATTGCACAAGTTTGAGCTGGAGTGCTGATGGAAGCACTTTGTTTAGTGGATATACCGATGGAGTAATCAGAGTGTGGGGAATCGGACGTTATTAGAGAAGCTTCTCTCAGTAATACTATTCTCCCTAATGCGCTTCTGTTTCTTAGTTTTGAGGACAAAAACCCGTATTTACTCTTCTTAAATTCTAGTGTTTTCAAAAAAAGTATTTAGGTTTTTGTTGGAGATGTTGAATTTTTGGAATACTCTAAGTTGACTTGTGGCTTTGAGGCCTCATTTGTTTTGGTTTTGTTTTTAAATATTTCATTAGATATCATATTGGTCTCACTATACTTTTTTCTATTTTATCCAATTTGATGGTGGAATTCGACGATGGTGTGCAATGTTTCGAGAATTGTATAGGCTCAATTCTCCTTCAAATTGAATGATGAAATATTTTGCTGTCAATGGAAAAAGTGAGTTAAGAGTATGAATAATGATTAGTGAAAAATGTATGTGGATTGTTATGGTGGCCAAAATCAGTGTTATGTTTATTAAAATGTGTTTATGGAGGTTAGTTAAATGTTGCTTAATATCAACAGAACTTTAAGCAAGTACCAGCTTCACTATAGGTGATTTGTCCTTCGCATCATTTGCTACTATAATAATTTCTTTAATTTTTCACTCAAGTATACTTGGGATTTTGCTTCCCTAAATCTGCCAAAATTGTTATTTCAATTAACTTTGTCAAAATTGGATTCGTAGGACTATTTTTAACCAATTTTGAGAATATCCAACCATACTCGTTAATTTTTTTAGTCAAATTTTAGCTTAGTCATTACTAATTCATATCAACTACATTTTAGGTAAATATTGATTAATTCAACGATCTTTGTAAATTTAAATTTTAGACAGGTTAATATAATAAGTATCTACCTATTGTTTGGTCAAGTTTTATTTTTCATTACTATTCATTTCATTTTAACCACATTCCCGGTTTTAGTTAATATTTATTAGTTCAACCATTTTTATAAATTTTGCTCAAAAAAAGTATTTTTTATAAATTTAAACATATGTTAATTTAATAATGACTTAATCTTCATTAAGAATAGGGGTATATGTTGTATAAGTTTCATGCTTGATACAGTTAAAAACATAATATTTTATTTTTACAATAAAAATACTCAATGTTTAGTATATATTAAAAATAAATACTTATAATTTTTTCTTTGCATCGAAAATATCCAAAGTTGATTCATATATAATATTTTTAGACCTAGCTCTAATTTTGTTTTCAAACTTGACTAAGTAACTAAGTACCATGAAGATTAGTTTAAATTTTTTGTTTGGGTCTTATTCTTTTCCAGGTCTGGCTAAGTAAGCGATTATCATTGCAACAATTTTTTTTTTTCTTCAGACCAAGCTATAATCAATTACTTTCATGATCAATTTTAACTCATTTTTTTTAATGTATAATTTTTTTTTTCTAAATCTAATTAAGTAACCAGTTATAATTCAATGAGTATTTTGATAATGATACATTACTTAAAAATTAAAATGATCTTTATAGTTGTAAATAATTACCACCACACCACTTAAAAAATAAAACTGATTTTATTAGTGGTAACTAGTTACCACACACCACTAAAAAAAATTGACAGCAACATACAATTACTACCACATAAAAAAAATCTAAATTGTTTTGATAGTGGTAATCAATTACTGCGGAGAAAGTGTTGAAGAATAAAAATGGAAGAAAAGAAAAATAAGAGAAGAATAAAAAACATGGTGTGGAAGGTCTGAATTTTTTTTAATATTTTATAAAATATCAATGATAAAAAAATATTACAAATAGATTAAAGTTATAAAAATAAACTCAAAACATATTAAAACTAGCTACTAAAATTATATAAAAATAAAATATTACTATGAAGAAAAAACTCATAAAAATGTAAACTAAAAAAATGCGAAAAAAACTGCCATTTTATTCAAAGTTTTAAAAAAATACCATAGGTGTAATTTCTTCTAAATAAAAAAAATCTTAAATAGTAAAATGAGTATAGAATTATAATTTCTTCTTAAATAAAACTATTTCATTGAAAGCTGGCAATTAGCCATAATAATACAAGCAATAGATATTGGGTAGCCTGTTTGGAAAGTGCATGAGTTGCTTAATTGAATTTCCTAGAATAGTAATACAACTTAAAATTATGGCTTTCAAATAGCTTTTCAACTCTATTATTCAAAATTAATTACAATTTTTTTTTATTTTATATCAAATTTTTATATCACTTCATACATCACATTCTTTATATTTTTCTTTGCATCATTCAAATATTATATTTTAAAATACCATTTATTCATTTAAATAAAAAAGCACTAAATATTAATTAAAAATTCTTTAAAGGACAAAAACAAAAGTAAAAATAATAAATATTATTTAATTTTTTTTGAAGAAGCTCTAAACTATTATCTACATTTACAGATAAAATAATAATTTTTAGAGAATCTTTAAAATAAAGAATTAATTTACATCATCCCAAAGATATTTTGAATTTGTTTCTTCAAATATTTGAAGAATTCTCTATCATGAAGCATCTAACTAGAGTGCTCTTACATCTCCAAGAACAACTCCACATGAGAAAGCAAAGATAACTCATAACTCTATTATTAATGCAATCCATCCATAGCATTTGAGCAGTTAGAATAGAATAAAGGATGATTAAGGAGAGCCCTACTTTGTTTGAGAGGATGGCTCCTTAGAAAAGAGCATAAGAGCATGTAGGAGACACTCCAACGTAGCAGTATATCTATATCTAATTTGCTGTGTTTGTTACAGTACACATCATATATGCCGTGTACTGTAGCACACGGTATTCTTTTTTTTTTTCTTTCATTATTTTATTATATATAATTATTATTATATATATATTTATATTATTATTTATATATATATTTATATTATTATATATATAATTTAGAATTTAGTTTATTATGTGGAGATTAAATTGTATATAACACAAATTATTTTTTTAATTATAATTTAAATAAAATATTATTAAATATTTGTATTTTTTTTAATATTACACAATACAAACATTACAAATTTAAAGACACATTAAAAAAACTAAAATTGAACACATTAAACATCACAATCTCATTATAATCAATAGTACACATTCTCAACATTCACAATCACATTACAATTTTTTTTAATATTAATCATAGTAATGCACACGAAACATTAATTAGAGTAGTTTTATTTAAAATATTAATCAGATATAATAATTGTGATGATTTTGATAAATTAATATAATAATAAAAATAATATTCAATTTATTTAAAAAAATAATATAATAATAAATAATATTTTTTTGTGTGTAGTTTTTAGTGTTGTGATTGGAGTGAACATAGTTTTTGACATCAAATTTGATGTTGGTGTGACACCAAATAAGGTGTCAAGGTTGGAGATACTCTAAAAAGGGCTATTTTTTTTTTTTTAACAAATATTATACTAATATATATATCTTCCATATAAAAATATGTTTTAACAACTTTTCTTGATTTTAATTTTTTTTTTGCTAATTTTAATAGAATATTATAAATATTTAATGAAATATGATTTTAAAACAAATTAAAATAAATATTTATTAATTATTTTAATATAAAATCAAATATTATAATAATATTTAATTTTAATACAAAACTAAATATTTAATAATTATATTAATATAAATTCAAATGTTATAATATATCATTATTATAATAATATATAATACATAATTTTAATTTTTATAAAATTTCAATAAAATAAATATTTAATTAACTATATTAATATAAATTTTAATATTATAAAATATCATTATTATAATAATATTTAATACAAGACTATATATTAAATAATTATATTAATATAAATTAAAATGCTATAAAATATTATTATTATAATCATATATAATACATAATAGTAATTTTTATTAAAAAATTATCATTTATATTTTATAAAAAAATGTTACTTTTTTTTATTACTTAATCTAACTTTATACAATATAGGAGTGCACATGAGTCGGGTTTTCGAGTTTCGGGTGCATCGAGTTCAGGCTTTGCGGGTTTCGGGTGGATGAAAGTGGTACCGAATCCGGTCCAAAATTTTCGAATTTCGGGGTGGTTTTGGGTTTCGGGTGGGATTGGTCCAAAAATAGGCTTTGGGCCGAAAATGGGCCTTAGTAAAAAAAATTCAAAAATAGAATTTTTTTGACACTTAATTTTTTTTATTTTTTACTTTTCACATTTTTTTTTAACTTTGTTTTTAGTTTGGTAATGTTGATTTTTTACAAATTGGGTCTTGGTAACTTTTTTTGAAAAAAACATTAATTTTTTCGAAAATTATTATTATTGTTTTAATTATTTTTGGGTTTGGGTCGTGCGCCCTTAATTTCAAAATCCGAACTTGACTCAAACCATGTCGGGTTCGAATCAGATTTCACCCGAATTTGACAAGTTTTGCAAAAATTTGGGTTAGTAAGGTCAGATTTGCAGATTTTTCGGGTTAAATGTTCACTCCTAATATAATATATATTTATATTAAATATCAACAAATATTATAAATATATTGTATATACTTGTCGTGTATGAATACATAACAGTGATGCATTATATGTTGCTTGCATATATTCGAAACCTAATATAAAATACATAAATGTAATTTTTTTTAAAAGGGGCTAATATACAATTTTACATATATTCGAAACCAGCTTGACCCTGGCATTTGCATCACCATGGAAACATCCCAAGAAATCAAGAGCCACGTTAAAACCAAGAGCTCTTCCATTTCAACATCTTTCAAGGTACCAATAGCAATTATAGCACTGATAAAGAACTCTAAGCAACAATCATAGCCGATAGATGAAGTAGGAGGCTTGACCCAAACCAAGTCTCCTAGTAGCAAGCTAATATCCTTATTTCATGGCCATAATTAAGACAACTCTATGATAAATAAAACATATTTTTATTTAAAAATTAACTAAATTTATAATACAAAAATCTAAAATCAAGACCATTTACCCATACCAAATAGCTCCTAAGATAACATTATTCAAAGAATTTTTTTTTCTTGGTTGACTTATAATTAGTGAGAAAATTGATTAAAAAAAGGGATATTTTTTTTCCTAAATATATAATTTGTTTTTCGTTTATTTTTTCTTTTACAATACACATCAACTATTTTGTCTTCAATTTTACGACTTACCGTTTTAAACATACAGTTGATGATTCACTTCCCATAAAATGTTTAAGAAAAATATTTTCTTTTTCAAGCAAAACCGTTTTAAAAAAATGATTGCCGTAGTTTTTATTTTTTAAAAACTATTATGAATGGTAATTTTTCAAGGGAAATTTGATAAATCATGCTTACATTAGCTTAATAATTAAAATTTAAACCAAAGTTAACTACCATATGATAAAAATGCTCATCTTTCATTTAATACCAAAAATACCCCTGTCATAACAAAATCTCATACATTTTCTCTCTAAAATCTTGCAAGAAAGATATACATGGGTAAGTAATTTTCTTTGATTCTTGTTGTTGTTGGTTGTTTTTATGATTTAGAATGCTGTTTAGATGTTGGATCTGTAGTTTGTTGGTATTTTTTGCTGTTTTTTGGGTGAAAATTGTGTTATGTGAAAATTTGCGTTTTTTTTTGTTCCTTAAGTTTTTTTCTAAATGCCCGATAGTGTCCGATAGAGGCCCGATTCGGGCACGATAGTTGTTGATTTTCAAGGTTAGGGATGAAGGTCCGATGGCAACCCGATAGTTTTGGTTACCCGACAGTCATAAAGGTTCGATGGCTACCCGATGGTTGCCCGATTATTATTTTGAATCTATACACCCTTTAAGTACGATAATGGATCGATAGTAGTCCGATATATGCCTGATTGTTGTTATTAAGTTACTGCGGACCTAATAGTACGATGGTACACGATAGTGATAAAAAACATAAATAAAAACCGTAACTTTTCCCCTGCCACTTCCCGTTCCCTCTCTCTGCCAAAACTCTTCACTCCCAAAAAACCATCGAGCAACCCATAACTACCCTCACCCGACCATCTCTCTCCCTCACTCGACGGTCAGAAAAACCCCCACCACCCGACGAAGGAAAACCCAGACCACCGGAGACCAAGCCTCACCCAAACCCTGACACTCACCCAAACCCCAACCACCACCGGAGACGAAGAAAAACTCAGACCCTGAAGAAAAACCGACACCCCATTACGCAAAAATGTCTAGGGTATGTGTTTTTTTCAATTTCTTTTCCATTGCAAAATGTTATAGTATGTATTGTTGAATTTGACTGTGTGAAATCTTTTAAGCAGTAAAATTTTGAATTTTTTTTTTGGTTTTTTGAGAGGTACGATAGGGTACGATAGTGGGTCGATAGGGGTACGATAGTGTTTGTGTTTTCTCATAACTTCAGGTTGAAGATGATTGTACGATAGGGGTACGATAGTGGTTCAATGTTGGTACGATAGTTTTGTGTTTTCTGATAACTTGAGGTTGAAGATGAATGTACGATAGGGTACGATATTGGGTACGATGTGTGCTCGATATTGAGAACAAATTGTTGTGTTTTTATATTCCGATGGTGTACGATGTGAGGTACGATGGTGCACGATAATGTTATAGTTCCAGTTTTTGTAATGCCCCGGATTCCCTATTATGGTTAATGGCTGGATTAGTAGGCCGGGAGGGCCATAACTGTTTAATTATGCCATTGAATGTGTTTATGCATGTTTATGAGAATTATATTATAATATGATGTTAAATGCATGCATGTGAGCCCACATGTGTTTACAGGGGTATTCTGGTAATTTGGCCCGTTGAGGGTATAATTGAATACTTGTTTGTATGATAATGATATATTGTGAGACCACATTATAATGTGGATTGGTTCGAGTATTCCGACATGAGACGATCTTTAAACATGATTTATCAGTTTGGTCATAACAGGTTTGAGCTCGGGGCTCAGGGTGAGTCTCGGGGTGAATTTAAAGGTTATAGCGTTACCAGGGATTTTAGGGTAACGGGTTATGAAATATTGGTGTTCAAGGATATTGAGATTAGCGGGAATTGGGAAGCGTTAATTATGATTAACGGGTTAAGCTAGAAGTACCAATTTTGCCCTTGGGGTGACTTTAGAGGCTTAAGATGACATAAGGGCATTTTGGTCATTTTAGGGAGGATTTATATGATGTTTAGTGGTTGAAGGCTGTAGAATAAAACAGAACAAAAACAGGGGTTTGCCTCTCCCTTACCCGTACCTCATCTCCTTCATTGCTCCTTTGGTGGCTTTGTGTTCTTGGTGATAATTCAAGCTAGGGAAACTTAAGGGCTGGGTTGGAGACTAGTGTTAGCTTGTGTGGAAGGTTCAAGACAAGTTTCAAGGTGAGTTTTGCCATTAATCACAGCTAGTACTCTGTTTTTGTTTATAGTTTTCAATTCATGTTCTTGATGTGGGAAGTATGAATCAAAGGAGGTTTTTGGTGTTAGTTGGTTGGGGTTTGGTGTGAGTGAGATAAGGATGTTGTAAGGGGGTTTAATTACATGTTTGGAGGAGGTTTTATGATGGTTTGAGGGGCTGGTTTGAGAGAAAAACGCACAGGGGGAAAATCTGGTTCGTGCGTGGGCTAGTTGCTGAACTGGGCTGGGTGCCGCGACACAGCTTTTGTGTGCCGCGGCCCAAGCGCGTCTGGCAGATAGGGCTTGGGGGCGTGCCGCGGCCCATAAGGCCAAACTTTGCTAAAAGTGGTTTTTAGCTTAGGGATTCAAACCATAGGCCTCGGGGTTGGACCTAGTACCCGGTTGGGTAGTATTTGAGGTCTCGGGGGCTGGGATTTGGTTTGGGAACCCTCAGTTAGCATTTTTTTTATTGACGAATCCTATATCTTGGTTATGACCAGGTGACCGTCGAGGAATTTAAAGGTTGATCGTTCTCAGGGGTCGTTCATATAATTATTCTCACTTGAACCAGAGGTAAGAAAATGGTGTTTTAGTACAGTTGCACCCTGCGTGGTTTGATACTTGAGGCATGTTGGTTGATATATGTGGACATGGATTGCATATTAAATGCTGTTGAACGTTGTTTACCTGTTTGAGACACTGACTAGTCAGGGACCGACTCTAAAGTCGAGAATCTTGCATTGAATGGCTCTATAGCATTAATGCCAGACCGACCCTAGGGTCGAGAAACTTATAAGCGCTTGCCTGGCTTATAACCAGATGATTATAGCCAAGGTATATGACCCCGGTGACTGTTTGTCACATGGCTAAGGGACGTTGTCCATAGTTTCGACTCTAGAGTCGTGAGGAAGGTTATGTTGGTGACTAATCACCATACACCTGTCCTAAACAACTTATGAAAGATTCATTTCTCAGTTAAGCCCTGGTGACCCTATCGTCACATGGCTAGAGGGAGCGATGCTCATTATTGTGACTTTTGGCTATTGTCACCTAGTTGTTGGACTGATAGTCCTGAATGGTTATTATGATCGTTGTTGATATTATATCATGTTTTATTATGTTTTCTTGCTGGGCCTTGGCTCATGGGTGCTATGTGGTGCAGGTAAAGGGAAGGAAAAGTTTGGCCAGCCTTGAGTGGAGAGCTTGGGCGGTGTGATGTACATACAGGGCCGCTTGACTGCCACGGTCAAGGAGTTCTTAGAGGGACTAGGGGTTTACCCTATTTTTGCCGCTTAGGCCGGCGGGGATTGTATATTTGGAACTGTAGCAACTCTTTTGTAACATGAACTACTTGTAAACATTTTAAAAAGGCTCATGAGCAGTTTATTTACTTAATGAAAAGTACCCTTTCCTTGTTACTGGTTTTCCACCTTAACCTGTTAATAACACTTAGATCACGTTTTTAACCAAAGGACTCGGGTAGCGGGTCAAATTTCCGGTTCACCGTTCTCCGTAACTGTTCTGGGGTAGCCAGGGCGTTACAATTTTCCAGGTAAACATGTCGGTTTCAGAGGTGTGGAAAGAAAGCGAGATCCAAAAGAGCTTAATTGGAGTAAAAATAGTATTTTATTTTATGTGGATCTTTGCATTTCAATAGTTTCCAATCAGAATGGATGTCCTACATTTTATTACTATTGTTTTATAACTAATTTAAATGTAATAATTATATAAACTATAAGGATATTTCTGCTGCTGTTGCCCGTTCTCATGGCGGTGAGCGGGTGATCCTCCTCCAGATCCTTCGCGGGTACCTACTTCTTGTGAGACAGATAATATAATATAATTAGTCTATATTTTATCAATAAATAAAAAATTGTTAATAATTTTATTCAATTTAATTTTATTATTTATTTAAAATATGCAGCAGCTCCCACGAAAAGAAGAGGTAGGTATCGATCCAAAAATTTGGAGCAGCTCATCCAAGAAAATAAAGACTCGTTGACTCTACAATTTGATTTGAAGGAGGGAACCTACAGTAGTTGGTGATTTTGGGACATTGTTCACGAGACTTATTGATAACCTTTTTGGTCACCATGTGTCGTTATATTATGACTTGTGTCAGAGTATTCCGGATGAACACAAGATAGGATCGATGCAAAAGATTGAGGTAAGTTTATCAACTTATTCACATGTAATGTTTTTTATAATTTCAAAATTCTAACAAGTTTTAATTTTTTTTAATGAATTTTTCATTCTTCCCCAAGCTCTCCTAGAGTGGTGATTGATAGAGACTGACATTAAGCGAGAGTTTAAGGATCACTACAAGGATAGAAAATGTCACAAGGGGGAAAATCTGGTTCGTGCGTGGGCTAGTTGCTGAACTGGGCTGGGTGCCGTGGCACAGCTTTTGTGTGCCGCGGCCCAAGCGCGTCTGGCAGATAGGGCTTGGGAGTGTGCCGCGGCACGGCTTTTTGGGGCCGCGGCCCATAAGGCCAAACTTTGCTAAAAGTGGTTTTTAGCTTAGGGATTCAAACCATAGGCCTCGGGGTTGGATCTAGTACCCGGTTGGGTAGTATTTGAGGTCTCGGGGGCTGGGATTTGGTTTGGGAACCCTCAGTTATCATTTTTATTGACGAATCCTATATCTTGGTTATGACCAGGTGACCGTCGAGGAATTTAAAGGTTGATCGTTCTCAGGGGTCGTTCATATAATTATTCTCACTTGAACCAGAGGTAAGAAAACAGTGTAAGAATATAGTTGCACCCTGTATAGATATATGGCATGCTTGGTTTGATATTTGAGGCATGCTGGTTGATATGTGTGGACATGGATTGCATATTAAATGCTATTGAACGCTGATTACCTGCTTGAGACACTGACTAGTCAGGGACCGACTCTAAAGTCGAGAATCATGCATTGAATGGCTCTATAGCATTAATGCCAGACTGACCCTAGGATCGAGAAACTTACAAGCGCTTGCCTGGTCTACGACCAGATGGTTATAGCCAAGGTATATGACCCCGGTGACTGTCTGTCACAAGGCTAAGGGACGTTGTCCATAGTTTCGACTCTAGAGTCGTGAGGAAGGTTATGTTGGTGACCAATCACCATGCACCTGTCCTGATCAAGCTTATGAAAGAAATCACCTATCAGTTAAGCCCTGGTGACCCTATCGTCACATGGCTAGAGGGAGCGATGCTCATTACTGTGACTTTTGGCTATTGTCACCTATTTGTGGGACTGATAGTCCTGAGTGGTTATTATGAATGTTGTTGATATTATATCGTGTTTTATTATGTTTTCTTGCTGGGCCTTGGCTCATGGGTGCTTTGTGGTGCAGGTAAAGGAAAGGAAAAGCTTGGCCAGCCTTGAGTGGAGAGCTTGGGCGATGTAATGTACATACATGGCCGCTTGATCGCCACGGTCAAGGAGTTCTCAGAGGGACTAGGGGTTTACCCTATTTTTGCCGCTTAGGCCGGCGGGGATTATATATATGAACTGTAGCAACTCTTTTGTAACATGAACTACTTGTAAACATTTTAAAAAGGCTCATGAGCAGTTTATTTACTTAATGAAAAGTACCCTTTCCTTTTTACTGGTTTTCCACCTTAACCTGTTAATAACACTTAGATCACGTTTTTAACCAAAGGACTCGGGTAGCGGGTCAAATTTCCGGTTCACCGTTCTCCGTAACTGTTCTGGGGTAGCCAGGGCGTTACAATTTTTTTTAAGTGGTGTCCGATATGGTGCGATAGTGTTCGATAGTTGCTCGATAGTAGATTGCAGAATATAAAATTTGATGTTTTTTTTTGTTATTCTATTTAATTGGGTATTTATTTGTTTTATGCAGAATTTAAGACCTCCACAACTGATAGTTCCAGTAGAAGAATATTTTACAGGACGTATCACTTGGCGCGGCAGTTGGTACTTTCCAAAGATTAAAGTAAAATTTATACAGTGTGGTTTATTGGATAGGGTGAACGAATCCCCTTTCAAACAGTTCTTCATGGCGGAACCATTAAATTTTTCTGGTGCCTTAGTCCATCAGCTGTTGTTGCACAAATTCAGAGGGGAGAAGACTGACGAAGTCCAGTTTTATATTGGGAAAAAACAATGTAGATTTAGCCAATTGGAGTTCGCTTTAGTTACTGGTTTAAATTTTGAGGTCGGACCGTCTGAAGCTGAGATTAAAGCGAAGACCACTTCGGATCGGTTGATTCTTGAGTACTTCAATGGTCATTCCCCAGTGAGCATAGGGAAACTGCGCAGAACTTTTGAGAGTTGTCAAATAGTTGATGATGTGTACAAGATGGGTTTGTGTTTATTAGTAGAGGGTGTTTTGAAAGGTCGTGAGGAGAAGTTGATGGTTTGGACTGACATGCTGAAGATGGTAGATGACGTTGACTTCTTTTTCCAGTACCTGTGGGGGAAGATATCATACCAGAAGTTGTTACAAACTTGTCAAAAAGACTTTGTAGAAATGAAGAAGCATTTACAGAAGAAGATTGAGAAAGGAAAGACTTAGAAGGAGGCCAAGTACTCTATTTATAGGTATGTTGCAGCATTGCAGTATTGGGCTTTTGAGTCCATCATTGAGTTGGGTCAGGATTATGATGTGAGATTGGGCCAAGGCATTCCAAGAATGATCAACTGGCAGAGCAAGGAGAAAGTAGAGATACACAAAGAGCAACTTATTAAATTGTTTGCCAAAAAGGTGAGCTTTTACTTTACTTTTTAAATATTTTGAATGTTCTATATTTTTTTCTAGATATGCAATTCTATGGGTACTGCACGATAGGAATATGATAGAGTACGATTTGAGTACGATTGTGGAGTTATTTTGTGGTTTTTTGTCAATTGTTTGAAAACTGGCTAAGGGGTACGATTTGGTACGATGATGGTCCGATTGGGGTACGATATGTATTCTTTATTAATGTAGTTGTAGAGGTACGATATTGGTACGATGATGGTACGATAGTTAGCAAGTAATTCTCACTTACGGGTACGATATTGTTATGTTATGGGTACGATATGGGTATGATAATTGCATGATATGGGTACGATATGGTACGATAATTGCATGATATGGGTACGATATGGTACGACTAAGGTACGATTGGAGTACGATAGGTTACCATTGTTCACCAATGACAATTATTTATTTTTTATATTGTTTTACTTTCCAATCTAAATATTCATTGTTTTTTGTGGCAGTTGACAGTATACCCCTACCTGTGTGCCCGACCTGCTGAAGAACAGTATGTGAGGACCCTTACAGACAATGAAGCCCCATTGTATGTGGACATGGGGTTAGAGGAACTAGAGGTGGGTGCCGATGGACAGCCTACACAGGAAGCCTTACAGAACCAGGCTGAAAAGCTTGCTGAAAAGTTAGCTGAGCAAGCAGAAGCAGCAAATATTTTTAAGGAGGTTTCACCACCTCCAGCACCTGAGGCACCTGAGGTTCCCCCATCAGCACCTCATGCCAGCACCTCCTCCCAAGCTGAGCAACCAGGCTACTCTATGATTTTGGCCAGGTTGGAAAAGGGTGAAGGGCAACAAAGTGCCCTTATTAAAGGTCAGTCCGAGATCTTGGGTCAATTGCAGAAGCTGATGACAATGATGGAAGATCTTAGTAGGCCAGCTCCAGATCCACACCCTCAGTCCACTGAAGAAGGCCCTCAGTCTCCTGTAGATGAAGACATTCTCCCTAACGATTACAGACCTGATGATGTAGATGATCACATTTTTCGCACACCAGAGGATAGGCAAATTACTGTAATCGGAGATACTGAAGATTCTGAAGTACAATTCTTAGACATAGCTCCACCAGCACCGGAGAAGAGGAGAGAAAGAAAGAGGCCTAGGTGGTTCGATGAGTACACTGCAATGAAGAAAAGGAATAAGAAATCGAAGACATCAGTGAATGTGGATCCATTGAGGGTTGTTGATGGTAAATTACTTATGACCTTTCACAAGTGGTTGCTTGGCACCATTGAGAATAAATATCCGAGGGAATGCTTCTCAGGGACACACGATGCTGCTTGGTTCCTGAAACTGCATACTCCGAGGACATGGATTTCTGACTCTGTAAGTTTTCTATAACTTCATAATTAAAGAATGTTGAAAATTTATTTTATTATTTCTATATGTAGTGGTACGATATAGGTACGATTGGTGTACGATGGTAGTACGATAATTATAATTGTCAAATTATAAACTGTTTATATTGTCCATGGTACGATGATGGTACGACATTAGCACGTTAGGGGTACGATATAATTTGTTAAGTAATTACTATTAACATCGTAATTTTAGAATTTGTAGTGGGACGATATAGGTACGATGGTAGTACGATAATAGTTAGTTTCAAATTGTTAACTTACTTTGTCAATGGTACGATGATGGTACGACAGTGGGACACTAGTGGGTACGATGGTGTATAATACAGTAGTTTTTGCCATAAAGGTACGATGATGGTACGACATTAGCACGATAGGGGTACGATAGAAGGTTTTATTGTTGTTATTTAGTTACTATATTCATGTACGATTGGGGTACGATTATGGTACGATTGGGGTACGATATTTACTATATTCATGTCTGATAGTTTTTTGTTTATTTATTTTGGTACGATAATGTGGTTACCGACTTAATTTTCCTTTAATGTAGCATTTAGATGCAGCATTTCATCTCATGAGGAGGTGTCTAGAAGTTTATCTTGACGTGTACCCTCATAACTGTGTTGTTATGCCTACAATTTTTCCCGAATCATTGAAGGCTCGGTGGGACGCTTTTCCAGGTTCTGACTACTCCAGCTTTAGTTAGGATGACAGTATATTGGACCTGGTTAAGGGTGATGCAGTCTAGTTCTTACCGAGTTGGCAGAACAAGGAGTTCATTTATTTTGCCCTCTTCTTGAAAGACCAATTGCATTGGGTAGCTGTAGAGGCAGACCTGAATGGGTGGATGTTCAACATCTTTGACTCCAGTATTGGATCAATTTTCGAAAACGATTTGATCAGTTTGATGGTTGACTGGTGTACCATTTTCCCGTCGGTCTTGCGACAGTCCAGTTTATTTGAGAACCATGACGTTATACTCGCGCCTCAGTTGACAACATCAGAGAACCAGGTTAGACCCTTCGATTGGAAACTCACTCCACGTGAATTCGTACCGCAAACAAAATCCAGGTGAACTTTATTAAATATCACATATTAATTATTATTTCTTAATTACAAAACTTTATTAAATTATTGTTTATTTTCTAATGCAGTGGCGATTGCGGATGTTACGTAATTAAGCATATTGAACATAAGCTTCTACAACTACCATTTTACAATGTAACTGACAATAATATGAAATTTTTTAGGCAAAGGTGGTGTATAGACTTATTCTACCAAAACTTATGTTGAACGGTCTTAATTTTTTTGAATTGTATAATTTTTTTGATTGCTCTTTTTGTAATTACTACATTTTAATGTGTTTAATCTTTGCAATCGTACTATCATCGATCACTATCGTACTCTATCGTACCCTCACATGACTCACAAATTTCACGAAACTGTACTGAAACCATACCATCGTACCACTATCGGACCAATATCGTACATTATCGTACCCTAATGTCGTACATTAACTATCGTACTACATCGAGTAACATCGTACCATATTGTAAGATACATTTAAATAATCATACAACAAATGATATCGTGCATTGTCGTACCGACATCGTGCACTATCGGACCAACACTGGATTATTACATATTTAAGAGTTTCATAATGGAGAAAAAAACAGAAAAAAACCTGCAAAATCCAGCACATAACAAATATTACTAGTTCAAGCAGAAATAAAACATAATAGGTCAACTAGAATACAAACAAAACAATTTAACCTCAGTACTTGCAAGACGCTTTGTTGTGCCCTTTACCACCACACTTGCTACAACATCGTTGTATCACAACCTTGTCTCCATTAGAAGGATATCGATTTTTCCTAATTCGTCCGACTTTTTGCTTCTTTGGTCAGCCTACAGGTTTCTTCTCAATCGGTACTCCAACTTGGATGTTCTTAATGTCTTCAGGCAATTCCCAATCATCCTCATCACCAACTGGCATAATTGTCCCCTCATATGCGCTCTTCCAACACTCTCTTGTGTAATTGTAACGCCCCAAACTCCAGGGACCGTTACGGTGTGCCTTGTAAACAGTGCTAAACTCGCTAATCGAGTCATTTGGCCAAAATCGTGAACTAAGTATGATTAGCGGTTTAGGGATTAAAAACTTTGGTTAAGATGTAACGTTTCACTAGAACCTTTAATATATACATTGGAATCCCGAAAATATAATTTCAGAGTCTATTACAGAAAATATTTACAACAGGCCGTTCTAAGCGGCAAAACAGGGTTCAACCCTAGTTCCACTTTAAACCTCGGTCGTGGCGGACGAGCAGCTGCATATGTACACGTCATCACCTAAGCTCTCCAACTCAAGGATGGTCCAGCTTCCTTTTGCCTTTACCTGCACCACGTAGCACCCGTGAGCCGAAGCCCAGCAAGAAAACATAATACATCATGATATAATATCAACAATAACCAAAGTAACCATTCAGAACCAACGGTCCATACAGGTAGGTGACAATAGCCAAAAGTCACAATAATGAGCATCGCTCCCTCTAGCCATGTGACGATAGGGTCACCAGGGCTCAACTGATAAGTGATTCTTTCATAGGTTCGTTTAGGACAGGTGCAAGGTGATTAATCACCAACATAACCCTCCTCACGACTCTAGAGTCGAAACTATGGACAACGTCCCTTAGCCATGTGACAAACAGTCACCGGGGTCACATACCTTGGCTATAGTCATCTGGTCGTAGACCAGGCAAGCGCTTATAGTTCTCATTGACCTTCCGGTCGGTCCAGCACTAATACCCCATATGAATCATTCAATGCCGGCCTCGATTAGATCTAATCTTTAGTCGGCCCGGCGTTCACAACGCACTGCCACTTCTGACCCTTGGGTCGGTAAAACGCGACCAGTGCTCAGCCCGTGGTGAACTTAACTGATAAGTCACAGCTTCACAGACGGATCTGACACCATTGTCGATTCTGACTAATAAGTCAGCGCCATACACAGGTAAGCCATGCCACCAAACATATATCACATGTCCAACGTCCATAAACAAGGTATTTAGCATGCTTACTAACAGATACCAGTACAATTAGGACTATGCATTAACACAGAGGCTCAAGCTCTGAACGATATCACACCCAGTATACAAAGCATGTCCTAATCACATGTTTCTTATCTATCATATGCAATATATTCAACACATGCACCAATAACAGCCATGCATGTCACGTTTAGTAGTCAACCAACATTCATCAGGAATAGCCATGCATGTCATACATAATAATCAACCGACATGCATCAATAATAACCACGCACGTCATACTCAGTAATCAACCAACATGCATCATAATAGCCATGCATGTCACGTATACACGGGGTGCAGTTTTCTTACCTCAGATCCGAGCTAGAATCAATATAAGAACGACCCTTGAGAACAGTCAACCTTTAAGCCCTTAGCAGTCACCTAATCATAACCAAACATAGAACACCATCAATAACATGATAACCCAAAGGTTTCCAAACCAATATCTAGCCTCCAAGAGATCAATCTAAACTAATCCAAGTAGTAGGGACACTCCCGAGGCCCATAGCTAAGTTCCTGGGGTCAAAACGAGCAAACGGGGTGAAAACAGGGCAAGGGCTGCGGCCCTAGCACCTTGGGCCGCGGCCCCCAGAATTCCAGAGGCAAGCGCCGCGGCGCCCCACACAAGGGCCGCGGCGCCCAGCGAAACAGAAAGGCCACCTGCTAACTCGAGCTAGGGCCGCGGCGCCCAAGAACAGGGCCGCGACGCCCAACCCAGAACCATTCTACAACGTGTTTCCAACACTTCAAAGTCCCCAAAAACACACCTAAACATTCCACAATCATCAAAGCAAAGTTCCCAAGCTTCCCAATACCTCAAAACCCTCAAAACCCAAGGTTCAAACAAACCGAAAACTCAACAATTCACAAAATCAATTCAAAGCTTAGAAACTCGAAATAACTCAAAACTTAAACTTCAATTACCTTTGATTGGGTTGTTTTCCGTCAAATCCTTCGGCTAAGAAGCTTCTATTCTTTCCTAGGATCGCTATGCCTCGACCCTCGCTTGATTCCGACTCCTAGAACTCAAGATATCTTCGAAAACGCTCAAACGGTAAAACGGACCGTCGAGAGAGAGAACGAGAGGTTTCCTAACGTACGTTCTTATCTGACAAGCTACTTCAAGCTTAAGTAACCTCAAATAAAACCCAGTGCTCGGGGTCCCGAAAACACCCCCAGGGACATTATAGTCAAAACTTCCAGAATTCCATCCAGATCTCAAATACTCCCAATCTATCACCAAATAAACATTTCTATTACCCCGAAATTGACCCCGTTATGACAAAACCGCTAATCCATTATATATGACCGTCTCATGTCGAATAGCTCGAATATATCTCCATAATAATAAAATCTCATTCACAAATTACATTATGCACCCAATTTACAAATATGCCCTCAACAGGCCAAATTACCAAAAATAAATTCTCCCATATGCATGAATTTACCATAATATAATAATATAATTCACGTAAATATGCATATAATCATTAAATACTATAATAAATCAATTATGGCCCTCCCGACCTCCTAATCAAGGTCCTAAACCTTATTAGGAAATTTGGGGCATTACAGTAATATTGAGAGCACAATGCGTACATGCTAATATTTCATTCTTGAGCAGCAGCACATGCATGTGGACAAGGAATCTTCATGATTTGGAATAGGCCGCAACTGCATGTTCGTGCCTCCAAATCAACTATACCACCGCTCTGAACTGTTCCTCCGGGGTGGACATTAAATGTATAATGTAACGTCCCAACTCCAGGGACCGTTATGGTGTGCCTTGTAAACAGTGCTAAACTCGCTAATCGAGTCATTTGGCCCGCCAGAAATGTGTAACTAAGTATGATTAGCGGTTTAGGGATTAAACATTTTGGTTAGGGTGTAACATTTGACTAGAACGTTTAATATATACATTGGGATCCCGAAAATATAATTTCAGAGTTTATTACAGAAAATATTTACAACAGGCCATTCTACGCGACAAAACAGGGTTCAACCCTAGTTCCACTTTAAACCTCGGCGTGGCGGACGAGCAGCTGCATGTGTACACGTCATCACCTAAGCTCTTCAACTCAAGGATGGTCCAGCTTCCTCTTGCCTTTACCTGCACCACATAGCACCCGTGAGCCGAAGCCCAGCAAGAAAACATAACGCTATACATAAACATTATCAAATGATTATCATTATAATCACACTGAGCCTAAAGCTTTCAAACCAATGAGTGAACATCACATGATTCAAGTGGGAGAGTGACTACTAGGTAAGCCACTAGCCTCCAAGCACTTATTTCATTCATCGACCCTCGAGGTCGGTCTGGCATTAATGCTCTTTGAGTCATTCAATGCTGATGGTCGATTAGATCTAATCTCTGTTGGCTTGCGTGATCCACGCTAAGGCCATTCTGACTAATAAGTTAGCGCTATGTGACCAGTGTCCAGTATCACTGCCGAACCTGACTAATAAGTCACAGCTTCACAGCTGATACTAACACCTTTGCCAATTCTGACTGAGGAGTCAGTGCAATGTGACCAGTGCCCAGTACCACTGCCGAACCTGACTAATGAATCACAGCTTCACAGTTGATACTAGCCCCTTTTCCAAATCTGACTAATTAGTCAGTACCATGCACAAGTAAGCAATGCTATCAATATGTATCATATGTCAGTTATCCAAGAATAGGGCATTCAGCATGCTTACTAAACAGTCGCTAGCATAATCATGATCATGCACAAACCCAGAGACTCAAGCTCTGACCAATCTCATATTCATCATTCATGGCATGCCCTAATCACATGTTTCTCGTGCATCACATTTAATCACCCAGCATGCCTCAATGATAATCATATGCAAATGGGCAAGATTTCCAAGCATTCATTATGCTATCAATGTTTACATTTAAACATCCAACATGCATCAATCATAGTCATGCATGTCACACATGGGGTGCAGTTTTCTTACCTTGGGTTCGAGCGAGAATTAATAAAAGAAACGACCATTGAGAACGATCAGCTTTTAGTCCTTTAGCGGTCACCTAGTCATAACCAAACATATAGGATATTAACCGAGATTTTCGGCAACTATATTAATGAATACTATTTGCTAGTGATAATAATGAAAATGGGAAATCGACACGAGGTTTTTACGTGGTTGGGGCGTTAACTAGCCTTAGTCCACGAGTCCATATATTAGAGCAAGAAGAAGCTTTTACAATGGAGTTTTCTGGCTATATCTGGACAGAGTCTCTGCCCTTTTCTTTTTTCTCCCATTTTCCTGTTGTCCTCAGCTCATATTTATAAGCTGAGGGGGTCATCGGGTCTGGGCCGCATCCGACCCAGGCCCATCAGAGGAAAGTGTAGAGGGGCCCTTTCTAGTGAAGGCCCAATACAAAAAGATATACAATGCTCATAATACAAACCAACTAAGGCCCAATTAGTTGACCTGAGACACCAGCCTTCGCCCGACAAAACGGCGCTTGGGTTCTGATCACTTCGAGTCACGAGGCTGATTCAGGAGACAAGATTGGTCAGGGTACTTGGCTGCGCAGTCCTGACACATCAGTGGACAATCCCAACGCTGCCTTTTCTGCAGGCGAAAAGTGGGGGGACAATGCCCACGCGAACTGAGGCGGTCTCAGGATCCTAGGCGCCCGGCCCTTCAACTGGGGAGGAGGCGATCCAGGTCCGTTTACCTTCGGCCTGCTACATTTACCTCGGGCCCGGATCATTCCAGGCTTCGGGACGGGGACGCATAAGCCGCGACGCCTCGGGCGCCCCGGACATCCTCGGGACATTCCAAGCTGAAGATGAACCCGGAGGGACATCCCGGACCCTTCCAAACGGGCCCAATCTGGAGTTCCTGGGCCAGGCCCGAATGCCGAGTCGGTCCACTGACCGCGGCCCATTGCGAAGGCCCAAAGCCCTTCCAGGAAATGGGGATAACAGATACCATTAATAAAAATGACCAACATAGGTTCCCAAACCAATATCTAGCCTCCGGGACATCAATCCACACTTAACCGAGTAGTAGGACCAACCCCGAGGCCTATGGCAAGCATCCCCAAGTCAAAAACCCTATTCTAGCCAAATCTACCCTGATGGGCCGTGGCTCACCATAGCCATGTCGCGGCTAACCCTCAGACAGAGGCAAAATCTTGCCCAGAAGCACACTCAGGCCGCGGCACGCCATAGCCAGGCCGCGGCACATTACCCTGATCAGCCCAAAAACCAGCAACGCACCAGCAAACTCCCCTGCGTTTTTCCCTTGGAACCAGCCCCTCAAACCAATCCAAAACAGCAACCTAACACCCAATTTAACCTCTAAATATCATCAAATTCTCACCCTCATCAAAACCCAAGTTTCCAAACTCAAGAACTTCCAATAATTCACAACTAACACATCAAAATCCCCAACTGAAAACTTAATAGAAAAACAGGGTATACCATGAAACTCATGGCTGGAACTTACCTCAAACTTGATTTTTAATCCCTTTTCATGGCTGAATCAAGTTCCTAAGCTCCCACCTTCGATCTCCTAGCTTAACTCCTCAATTTGGCCTCTCAAAATTCAAAGGAAAATGAAGGGAGGAACATGTACGGGAGAGAAGGAGAAGTGATGAAGATAGGCTCTGTTTTTGTTATGTTTCCACAGCTTTCTAAACCCCAAAAGCTTATATAAATCCTTAAGGTCAAAAGACCATAATGCCCCTAGGCCAATTTTAAAGCTTCTAAGCACTCCCAAGGGTAAATTTGTCATTTCCAACCTATACTGTTAATTATAATTAACGCTATCTGATTCCCGCTAATCTCAACATTCTCAAATACCAAAAAATCATAACCCATTACCCTTTAATTCCCGGTAATGTTCTAATCATCAAAGTGACCCCGAGACTCACCCCGAGCCCCGAACTTGGACCCCTTATGACTAGACCGAACACTTACATTCCCATGATCGTCTCATGTCGAATAGCTTGAACCAATCCACATATAATGTGGTAAAATTATAATTCACCCATATGCATAAAATTACACAATCACGCCCCCAACGGCCAAATTACCAAAATGTCATTGCATTTAAAATATGAGCCCATACGCATGCATTCACCATCACATAATAATATAATTCACATAAACATGCATATAATCATTAAATATCATAATAAATCAATTATGGCCCTCCCGGCCTCCTAATCAAGGTCCTAAACCTTATTAGGAAATTTGGGGCATTACATATAAGGTCCAGCTCTGTCGACGCTTAAGAACCGAGATTTCTCAAATTGACATGACAAGTCCCCCTCCATAACTGGTGATAGAGTCGTGCTACACTTTGCAGCGGTTTCCTTTCGAGTAGCAAACCATGTTTGAATAGTAAACCTGATGAATTCAACAAAAGCAGTGATCGGGAAGGCTCTTGCGTCCTTAGTTTTGCTGTTGAAACTTTCAGCCCAATTACTTGTCATTACATTGTAACGGTCCCCTGGAAAGTACGCACGAACCCATCTTTCAAATCCAATGCCCTCAAGATATAGTGCAACTCGAACATCCATTGCTTTTATCTTCTCAAATTCTCTTTCAAAATTGTCTTCTTATACGAGTATGCACAACTGTAAATATGATCCGTGAAGCAATCAGTCTTGAACTTGCTAGCCACGTTCATAATAATGTGGTGGTAGCATGCGCTGTGGGGTGCATCAGGGAAGACAAGTTCCAAAGCATGAACAATGCTTTGATGCCTATCCGATACGAATGCTAAGTTCTCAACATCACCAATCGCTTGTTTCAACTTCCTCATGAAATAGGTCCAAGAGTCGTGGTTCTCACTGTCAACTATTTCGTAAGCAATCGGAAATATGTGGCTGTCTGAATCCAATGCCACGGCACACAACATTTGGCCACCATACCTAGTTTTCAAGAAGGACCCATCAATACATATAACAGGTCGACAAAACTTGAATCCCCGCCTACAAGCACCCAGAGAAAAAAAGCAATACTTGAAGCGACCCTCGTCTACCTTGAAATCAGTAATGGAATCGGGATTGTTCAACTGCAGCATGTGCAAGTACCCAGGTAACTTCGAATATGAAGCTTCAGGCGTACCCCTAACTATGTGGAGTGCCTTCTCTCTGCATCTCCAAGCCTTCTCATAACTCATTTCGATCCCGAAAGAATTCTTCACATCTTCTCTTATTTTGGAGGCTAAATAATCTGAACCGTTAACTGAGAATTTATCCTTGATCAGTTCGGCAACTACCAAAGGTGATGCTTGACGGTTATCTTTTTTTCGAACATCGAGGGAACATGTGTGTACATTTTCAAATGCTGTCACCTCGAACATGTTAGAAAGTTGCTTCTTCTTCCCTCTTAACCTCCACCCACAATCAGGATCCCTGCATGTAATGTACCAAACATCAGTACCAGACTTCTTAACTATAAAGTCGAATCCCTTCTTCATTGCAAACAAGCCAGCAACCTTCTTTAAATGTTCCTTGTCTCTGAAAAACTTTCCTAAATGAATCTCCCCGCCCGATGTGCCACCCATAGATATTTAGTGACTATTATCCTCAATGTCTTCTCTTGTAAACATCTGAGCTTTGAATTTACTATAATATGTCGAAGAAGATAGTGGATCACTAAATTCTCTAGCATCATTTGTTCCGTCTTGACGACTACTACTAGTACCAGGTGTTTGGCGATCTTCTCTACGGGGTCTACTTCTACATGTTGTTTGCCTCGGTATTTGGTACAAAAATGGACTCAGGCTCAAAGCTTGAGAACGGACATTTGTTTCTTGGTTGTCTCTTACATCATCATTGCAATCAAAATCAGCATCAGGTTCAGGATAATCAGGAAAATCGTCATTGCCCTCAAAATCATCTTCAGGGTCAGGACAATCAGGAAAATCATCATGAAATAGCATCTGTGCTACATGATCAACTGTCGGTATGAAAGGGTTTGATTCAGGTACAGCAGTGACTACCAGCACCTCCGGATTTGTTTCTGGAACATAAGTCTCAACCTCACTACGAGTATCCTTAACAGTACTTGGTGGAGGATTACGATCAACGATGATATTCTTCTCCACCAAAGTCACAAAAAGGGGAACAAATTCATCTGGCTTCTTCAAAAGCATTGACAAATATAAGCTTACACCCTTGTCATTCCTTATAAGTTCAGGCCGATACATTAACCCTTTCATGTACTTATAATTCACTTCTAATTTCAGGTCATACTGCACTTTGTCAACCTCCAGCTCTGAGTACAAAAGTTCAACAAGTTGTGAGTAAGTTATGTCCTTCTCCAACTCGAACGTTATATTTTCGGCTCCATTAAAAACCCAATCTCTACCTTCACGCTCCCAAACACCATTATACATCAAGTACGCGAACAAAGTTGACCCTATCATGTACAAAGAAAAAAAAAATCAGTAAATGGCAACAAAATGTCGAAATTTAGTTCAAATTTTTTAGCATCGTACCAGTATCGGGCCATATTGGGCGGTATTGGGCAAAGTTTTATTTATATTTTTGATCACTTAAAACACTAATATCGGGCAAGTATCGGGTACCATCGTACTATTAGGTCCGCAGTAACTTAATAACAACAATCGAGCATATATCGGACTACTATCGATCCATTATCGTACTTAAAAGGTGTATAGATTCAAAATAATAATCGGGCAACCATCGGGTAGCCATCGGACCTTTATGACCATCGGGTAACCAAAACTATCGGGCAACCATCGGGTTGCCATCGGACCTTCATTCCTAACCTTGAAACTCAACAACTATCGTGCCCGAATCAGGCCTCTATCGGACACTATCGGGCATTTAGAAAAAACTCAAGGAACAAAAACAAAACGCAGATTTTCACAGAACACGATTTTCACCCAAAAAACAGCAAACAATACCAACAAACTACAGATCCAACATCTAAACAGCATTCTAAATCATAAAAACAATCAACAACAACAAGAATCAAAGAAAATCACTTGCCCATTTAATCTCTTCACTATGAGCAAAAATAACACAAAGCTTGATGTTTCTCCTCAAATAATTCACAATGTCCGAATGTGTATCTTTCTTGCAAGATTTTAGTATGAAAATCTTGTGTGTAAAACGTATGGTGAAGAGAGAGTGAGAGAGAATGTATGGTGAAGAGAAGGTATGGTGAAGAGAGGTAGAGAGGAACAGGGAGAATAGAGAGGAAAAGTGTTATGAGAGGAGTATTTTTGGTATTAAATGAAAGATGAGCATTGGTATCATATGGTGGTTAACTTTGGTTCAAATTTTAATTATTAAGCTAATATAAGCATGATTTATCAAATTTCCCTTTTTCAATCACTACACTAAAGCACCTTGGTATATGGAACCATCATTTTGGAAAACAATATTTTGTAGTTCATTGATTTTTGTTTTGCTTAATAACAATTAAAATGCAATTCATGCTACAATTTGTTTTTCCAATAGCAATTATTATATTATATATATATTTTCTATATAAAAAATGTGCCGATAAACGAAAAATTCTAACGGATTATATTTTTAAAACTAACTAAAAATAGATATTTATTAATAATATTAATATAAATTTAAATTTAAATTTTATAACTATCATTATTATAATAATATATAATATAAATCTAGATATTTAATAATTATATTAATATAAATTTAAATAATATAAATATTATTATGATAATATTATATAATCCTAATTTTTTACTAATTATATTAATATAAATACAAATATTATAAAATATTATTAATACAAAATAAGATATTTAATATTTATATTAATATAAATTTATATATTATAAAATTTCATTATAATAATATATAATACGTAATCTTAATTTTTATTAAAAAAATATTATTTATGTTTAAAAATAGTATCATATTATATATATATTTAAAAAAATCATAAAAAATATTTTGATTTAACATGTTTATGTAATTCTTTATATATAATATTATTTATTTATTTGAAATTTATAAAACAAGTTTAATAAAAAATGACGTGTATTGCATTTGTATGTAGTATATATAAAAATATAAAAGTTCAAATGCAAGCATATTTAATTCACAAAGAAAAAGAAGTACGAGGAATGACTGAGTATAGATGGTAACAAAAACTTATCTCCAACATTTGTTTGTCACAAAATAAACAAATGAAGACGTTAGACTACAAAAAGAAGAATCAGCAAAAGAGAATAAAAAATTGACAAACAAATCAAAACCCTAAATACACTGAATCATAAAAGCCAAAAGGCCACTATACAGCTTGAATTCGTTAAAATGCTCTCTTCTATCAACTAACACTTGTCTCCTATTAGAAAACGCTTTAATCTATTTTTCTTTTTCTCTTATATAATAATATCACAAATGATTCAGCTCTTGAGAAGGGTCCAAAAAAATATATATATAGGGGAAACTCACCAATTCATGTCCACCGAAAGAATAATTCCTTCAACCAAACGACTGTGATCACTTAAAAACTTCAGACGTCCAGCATCATTGGCACTCTCTGTATCAAAATCAAAGACATTTTTCTACCAGAAAACTACTACTACTACCATTAGGTAAATTGAAGATGCTTCTTTTTTCGCAATCTGTTTTGACGAACGTAAGCAAAAGTTACACCACCAACCTTATTGTCATTTTCAGCCTGTTTCATCTTCGGTCCCTCGGGAGCAACTTCATGTCCGGTACCTAGATCTTGTTCGCTGGGCTTTTGTTCGCTGGATGCAGTGGTTGCACGATTCCCATCGTTGAGTTGGTTTACTCTTTTGGAAAGCAACTGGGATCCCCTGATCAAACTGGATGGATGACATGGCTCGGTGTCACTTTTGCGGGTTTGCTGCTCCATCTCTGGTTGCTCTTGCGCAAGGGAAACAACAGAAATGTTATTAGCATCGATACCACTTTCCACATCAATGCTCTCCATTTCCATATCAAGAAATGGTCTACCAGCCTCATTGTCACCAGCAAAAGCAGCAGAGTTATCCATTACAAGACCAGATGTCACATTGCACAATGGAAACTTGTCAGAAGCTCGGTCGTCACAGCTTGTCAACTCACCATTTGGCATGGGCATTACACTTCCAGCATTAGATGTATCTGCTTCCTGCTGAATAATCAATGGAGGGCAAGATTGATTACTACCACAACCATTAACTTTAAGTTTTCTCTTCTTTGCTCTATTTTTTAGGAAGCAAATAAGTGGAATGTCCAGATCTGCAGTGACTACATTCTGATCAGAACAGACTATGCCCGTCGGCAGAATGTCCAGATCTGCAGTGACTACATTCTGATCAGAACAGACTATGCCCGTTGGTGGAATGTCAAGATCTGCAGTGACTACATTCAGTCCCTTTTGTCGAGAAGGAACTGATACAACTTCTTTTGCCCGTCGGCGGTACTGTTTAGTACCTTTCGTTTTCTCTGAGGCGATTTTATCATTTTCACAAGGAGTGTCAATCTTCTTACCACCAATTGCTGTTATTTCTGTTGAATCCAGGCATGATGAACGACCATGCTGAACTGTGACATCAGTAGCAATTCCTGTTAGCAATGACTTATCAGAAGATAGACTGGAAGGTTGATGTTCTCCTGAATCTGGAGTACTTTTTCCACTATAATTCTGCTTCAAACTCGTTTCGGTATTTTGTGGCGTACTAGCTCTTTTTGTTTTGGTTGATGCAGTATTACATTCACCAAGAGGCTCGGTCCAATCACCATTACTTGTTAAATTCAATATTTCAGGCTGTAACAGAAGATCCTCCCTCTCTTCATTTGGTTCAGCCAGTTCTGTCATCTCAGAGCATGCTTTAGAAGATCGTTTTCTCTTTTTAGCATCTGGTTTACTCTTCTTTTGTGAATCTCGCCGAGTAATCTCTTCATTTGGTTCAGCAAGTTCTGTCATCTTAGAGCATGCTTTAGAAGATCGTTTTCTCTTTTTAGCATCTGGTTTACTCTTCTTTTGTGAACCTTGCCTAGTAATGGCTTCATGCACATCAAATTTATCAGCCTGGCCAAGAGGCTTAGTCCAATCACCATCACTTGTTAGATTCAATTTTTCAGGCTGCAACAGAAGACATTCTCTCTCTTCATTTGGTTCAGTGAGGTCTGTTTTCTTAGAACGCGGTTTATAAGGCCGTTTTCTCGTTTTAGTCTCTGGTTTACTCTGTTGTGAACCTTGCCTGGTAATGGCTTCATGTGAACCAAATCTATCAGCCTGACCAACAGGCTCAGTCCAATCACCATCGCCTGTTAGATTCAATTTTTCAGGCTGTAACAGAAGACATTCCCTCTCTTCATTTGGTTCAATGAGGTCTGTCTTCTTAGAACGTGGTTTATAAGGTCGTTTTCTCTTTTTAGTTTCTGGTTTAGTCTCTTGTGAACCTTGCCTGTTAATGGCTTCATGCGGCTCGGTCCAACCACTGTCACCTGTTAGATTCAATTTTTCAGGCTCTAACAGAAGACATTCCCTCTCTGGTTCAGTGAGGTCTGTCTTCTTAGAACGTGGTTTATATGATTGTTTTCTCTTTTTAGTTTCTGGCTTACTCTTTTGTGAACCTTGTGTTTCAGCCTGACCACAGTTACTTATGTTACTTATTCCCAAGACTTTCTTTCGATCTGTTCGAGAGTTTTCTCGGGACTTTTTCAAATTCTCCTTCCTTGCTTCTCTGTGGAACAAGTAAAAGTTAGAAACAGAAGGATATATACAAAAAAAAATATGTATCCTAGAGACCAAGTGTTCATTAAAATTTACCTTAGCTTTCCAGCCTGTTTGTTAGATTGATTAATGTTCTCACTAGTAGTCATCAATTGTAATGGACCAAAATCACTAGGGCAAAGAGCAGGACGCTCTGACTCTCGATCTACAAAATTTCCTATAAAAGCGGCTTTTTGTATTCTTCTAGCTGCTTGAAGCAAAGGCACCTCATCTGGAAGCAACTTCTTCCATCTCCTGGAAGCAGAGAAAAAGAGCAGCAGTAACAGAAGTTAAAACCAACCCAGGAGCAAATATCAGCATAAATTAAAAGAGAAATATTCAAGGAGAGTTAACTTCACAATAAAAGAATTCATACCTCCGGCACATGTTATCAGTGCGTCTTGGCATTGCTGCAGCAACCTTAGCCCAGCAATATCCATGTTCAGCAATAGCTGCTCTCAGCTTGGCATCCTCTTCTACAGTCCATTTATCCCAGTTCAAAGAAGGGTCTAAAGAATTCACCCATCTGACACGAGAATTCAAAGTTTTACAATTGGTAAAGTGAAAATGCATGCTTAAATGTTTATACTAAATAATAATTAATTAAAAAAAATGTCCAACATGAAAATTTTAATAGTACCTTTCTCTACATTGCACCTCTGTCCGACCTGGCACAAATTGAGCTGTTTTCTTCCAATTTCTAGGTCCAAACAACAACTGAGCCACTTTAAGTCGTTTGTCTTCATCTGCAGTCCACCTACCTACTTTTTCTCTAGTTGGATGGAGAGACTTTTTCCACCTAGTAGTACAATATAGTCGAGTCAAAAGTTAGAAACCTTACATTACAGGGAAGCATAATATATATACATATGCTCATTTACAAAAAATTTGGAAATCCATAATTTTCTCAGTTTTAAGTAAAACGGTTCTTTCATCAACATCACAAGAGTTATCATATGAGTTTTTAAATAAAGTTTTTTTAAAAAAAGATGATGGAATGAAAAACATTTTCACTTAGTTTAACTTCATAGAAACCAAATATGATAATTAATTTCTAAAATAGCATAGCTAACTAACCTATTGGAGCATTGGGTACCAGTCCATCCTTCTAAAACAGAAGCTACAGATTGCCAATCACTCTCACCAAATATTTCAACAGCAGAACGAAGTTTAGCATCCTCATCCTTGGTCCACTCCCTTTTCAATATCGAAACATTCAAACTCCTCTGATAGCGTGCCAAGCATTGAAAAGGAGTCCTGTTTGTTCTCAATGATGCAGCAATATCAATCCAATTATTGATCCCCTTCTCCTGGATAAATAACAAAAGATATTTATCCTCTTCAGCAGTCCATGGATTACGATTGATCAAAGGATCTTCAAAGTTCAACCACCTGCAGATTTCAATCACACAATTAAGCCGAAGAAACTTGCACACTGATCCACATCTACATGATTATTGGGTCCAACGAATAAGAATGGAAGCATCACAGACGTCTGTGATGATAACATCACAGACGTACTCATCACCACTGTTTTGAGTAAAGTACAGGTCATTATCAGTCCCACCTGTATAACCTAGGCTGCTGTAGCATTTTTAATCAAATCCAACAATTGTAAACTTGTCTGTGATGCTATATCGTCATAGACGTCTGCGAAGCTTGCTTCGTGGAAGGACACATGCTTTGGGGAGAAACCAACACAAAAACACTAGTCAAGGCCCACAAATATTGAGACAACAGCAATATGAAAATGGATCTAAATGGTAATTGATATAGCACACAAACCAAGGTATGCTGCTCGGCTGGTCCTATGTCTAATTGGATAAAGCTGTTTTAGTAATTGATATAGGATGGACATTAGTCAAATTTCAGTTTAAGAGTTCAATTTAGAAGTCAAAAATTCAGTCTAAGTCTAAAAAGACGGTCCTCAAATTAGTCCATGGATCTTAAGCCTTAACTATGCTCTATTTTACAAGTCATTGAAAATTTAGTTGTCGGAGATTCCTACTATTTAATTTTGCCAAGTCTTTATAGTTTCCAAGAGGCTTCAACTTTTTTCAGAAATAACAAATTTGTACAGAATCTCCAGAAATCTAATATTTTCTTTGAGTTTGTTAGTTGTGACTAGCTCCGATTGTGTGATGAAAAAAACTTCTAGCTGTAACTCCTTACAACCCAACTAATAATGAGAGGAAAAGAAAGTACAGCAAACAGCACAAACAAGTGTGTGCCATGAGGACAAAATCCAGAACCATAGCTAACAATTGTTTGGGACACAATATCAGATGAACACATATTCCCAGTTATCAAACACATAAAAGTTAAATCAAACAAAAAGAAACTTTCCAACAAAGTCCAAAATGTCCAGTCGATGGGACAATTCCAAATGTTCAGTCATACCAACTATCAAGTACCTTAGCAGTAATCAAGAATACTAGAGAAAGGGAAAGCATAAAGCTCTCTACCATAATTGAATTTGATAAACTCAACAGTAAAATATAAATTCTTTGACTGCAGAATTAGGATCGGTCTTTTAGTCATGAGCAATTACTGTCTCTTTAAGTCAACATTTTCAAATCTCAAATCAGACAATAGATCAATGCTGAAATCTCACATAACAAGAGAGCATACCTCGCTTCACATTCTGCACCAGAACGTCCCACTACATGCATAAAAGCCAAATGCTCCCAATTAACCTTGGGCAGAAAAGCTTTAATATTTTCTGGAGTGATGTCGAGATTCTTTATTGATGCTAAAATGTTGTCAAGATCATTTGAGATATCATGATATTCTCCAGTGCCACCACTGTTAAAGGAAAAGTGAAATAGATAAAGTAAGTCTCAAGCAAATTGGAATGACCATAATGCAATAGGAGCAGTAAAAGATAAAAAGAGAAGAAATACCTCAGCCGATCCACCATAACTTGAACCATCTTTTCTTGAAATTGTTGCTGAATTCCCCTTTCAAGATTTTGTATCTCATTCTCTGACCATTTTTTACGATCTAATGACAATGGGAACTTTGTCAAAGCCATTTTGTAATTTGCAACATGAGAATTCTCTGCCGGGCCATAATACGTAACAGGGATCCTTTTATCATGAACCTGCAAAACTTAGTGCTTCTCAACATTACAATAAAGCCACCAAATAATAAAAGTAAGTTGAGTTTGACAATAAAACTTGCACTTTGAAAATTAGTCTAATAATCTTGTGGAATACTGACACAATTTTATGCCTCACCAAATGACCATATGCTGGACAGCATAACTTTATTAAAGAAATTAGAAGAGAAACCAGGAGAGAAGGAACAACAATAAACACATAAAAGATAGTCATTACTAATTATAAGAAAATGGGGACAAACAGCAATACATGAAGCTAATATAATGCCAAAAGACAAAAAAGAAAAGAACAACTATAATATGTTGATAAAGAAGCTCACAGAAAGGCAGAAACTATATCCTAAGAAACTTATCTTGAAAGAAAGCTGGCAATATAGATAAAGAAAACCAGTTTATGCAATTACAGATGCACATAAAACAAAATCACCTACAATTAGATAGTTGTCCTGTATTCCTTAATCTATCCCATGTAGCATGTAGGAATCTTATTTGCTGATGCCAAAAATTTCAGATATGTGAAAAACGGTTAGACTTTATAGTCACTTCAAAGACCTTTGAATAACAAAGATTGCGCTGGGCAACTAACCTTTGAATCCTTACAAGGCCATGACTTCTTCCGTGAAATCAACTGAACACGAGAATCTTTCAATTGGGATAAAGCACGTCCAGTTCTTCTTTTGCAATTAACCTGAAAATCTCTGAGGATTTTAAATCGTTCCTTCAACTTCTTGTTCTCCTCAATTTTTGTTTCAATCTGAATCAACTTACTCCTTAAAATCTTTTGAAAAGACCTATTTTTTTTAATGGCATCCATAAAAACCCTTGCAGATTTGGGGAAGCTTGAATAGTTGGATTGTGATGTTGATGGGTTTGAGTTATTTCTGTGATGCCATGTAATTTCAGCAGCAGGCTGCATCTCCAAATGGCCATCCGACTGAGGGGTGGTGCCACAAGCATACTCAGAACCTGAAGGGCTGCAGGCATCATTTCTATGAACAATCAAATCAGTGCAAGAGCCCTTCTCCAAGGATACACGAGGATCAGGAACCTGCTCTTGTGTCTCCAAAGAAGTCTCTGTGCTATTTTTCAAAGCATCTGAAATCATAAGCAGATGAAATTACAGAATCTTCATGAAATTTTCACAAGAAAAGTCAAGTTACTGAAAGATCAATTTCACACCAAGCCTACAGATATAAGGAGTCAGAAAAAACACAATAATTATTGACAGATAAAGACAAGCAAAGAAATGATTTGTGATTCTGCATAGTCTTTGCGTCCATTAATAAAATGAAAAACGAAGCTACAGCCATCAAACAACAAGCACACACCGAAGTATCAAGAATAATAATTGAGCATTTAGAAGTGATAACAGAAGACCTAAACGTCTGGAGGAATAAAATTTGCATAATCAAGATATAGCTTAGGCATATCATTCCACTCAAGGCACTATAGATTACGTCCAAACAAATTTTTTGTTCAAGAGATCGTCAACAACAATCATAATAGAGTGAATCATTTTCAAAGTCCTAACTATTTTAATAGTTCAAACAAAAATATCGAAATGCAAACCAATTTAGCATACATACATACATACAAACGCTCAGCTCAGCTCAACTCAAACTCTTCCGAATCGAAGTTAAAGAAAGTTCAGAAATTAAACAAGACATTGAAATTGCTCCGTAAACAGTTCGAATAACCCAACTCCACAGTTCAATTTGCACACTGACGCATACTCGCATTAATCTAAAACCACACCATTATTACAGCAAAAGATTAACAATATGAATATTATTACCATAATCATATGCCGCAAAGCGCTTCTGTATGGCACGAAGGGTTTCAAAATCATCATCCTCGTCGTCATCGGACGTAGCCGGTGGCAGAACACAAAGAGGCTTCAGCGACAGAGGTTCGAATACGTCGGAGAATGTCGAGAACCGGTTCTTTATATTCCGAACCAGCTCAAGGTCATCTTCATCATCATCGTCGTCGTCGTCTTGGGAGATAGATTCGCCGGCGGTGGGGGCGGCGGAAGGGGATGAAGGATTGTGGAGATCATGAGGATCGGTACCGGTGATCATACAGGCACGTTTTAGGGCTTCCATATCCTCATCGAAGGCGTCGTCGTCTTCGCTACTGGACTTGTCTCGTTCTTCTTCCTCTTCTTCTGGAGCCATTTTTCTGTGTTTGTGTGTAGAGAGAGAAAGAGAGAGCGAGAGAGAGAGAGAGGTTTTGTGGGATTCGTTTTAAAGAGAAAAACCTCTCTAGAGAGTCTGGGGAGAGACCAACAGAGTGTCATACAAGACACGTTTTTTTTCGGGGATAAACAGTACGGTAACGAAAAATCACACTTTTGGAGTTTTATTTATTTTTAGCAAGAAAAATGGATTAATATTAAAAATATTAGATTTTGTTTTGGGCCAATACTTGTACCGAGGCCCAATAAGAAAGTCCAGATATAGGCCCGTCTTATAGCGTGAACCATTACACATCACATGCTAAAGAATACAAGTCCATAACCATAATGCAACTTGGACAAAGGGTCGCAAGCCCATTTATGGAATTTTTCATAAATATACATAAAATATATTTATAAATTTTATTTACAAAAATATTTGCCACGTAATAAAAAAATATCGAATTTCTAAAATAATATAACTGAAATGGACAAAATCTTTGAATCTTGGATTTTTCTTTTTCTAGGTTTTCAAACATGATATTTTTGGTAAGTAATAATAGCGTTAAGGTATTGATTGTTTACTTTTTCTATAAAAAGCTTCATTTTAAATCATCTTATTTCATATATATTTTTCATTACTTCGAAGTCTATGTGTTAAAAAATTGATTATTTTTAGATACTTATTAGTTACTTTTTGATATATGACTAAATTATTTAAGATACAAATCAATTACATTTTGATATATGACTAAATTTTTTGGTATGACACAAATTTAAAACAACCAGACTTAGTGAGCTACCAAAAAAAATTATGTTCTATTTTAAAAGTTACCAAATAGCATCCTAAAATATCTATTTTAAAAACGTTACCTCAAATGTTTCTAACATAACTTTAAAGTTGTTAACGTTATTTATGATACCATATGATATCTTTTAAATGTAAAATAAGAATACACTTTTTAGTAACAAGTGCAACAAAACTTTGAAGTTACTTTTCAAACACAACACAAAAACGCCTCATCCCAACCATCTTCTCTGGAGACAGCAAGAAACTCATGCTTGCCATATATCAAAATGATCACCTCAAAGAGTAGCTCCCAATGTAGGGCTGGACCTAAGCTAAGGTGGGCTAGACCCACGCCTAGGGCTCCCTTAGCTCAAGGGCCCATTTTTTTAACATTTCTTTTAAAAATACCATAAATTTTTAGAAAGATTTTACAAAAAAGGGCCCCTAATCCCCAATTTTTGCTAGGGCCTAAAACTCTTCAGGGTCGGTGCTGATACAACTCTTGAGCATAAATGACCGATGGTGTCACTGAAAAAAGCTTATAAAGTCGCAGATATACCAATGAACTTGCTGGAAAACACCAACAATATATGCAGAGTGGGTGGTTGGGTTGTTTTCCTCCCGAAAAAAACTTGATCTAATGGTACCACCCTTGAGTTTGGCGATGAAACTTAAGTTGAAGCTTCGTCGACAACTCTTCTTTCCAAGCATACGGTGCGTGTATGAAAACTCAACTCAGTTGTATGCATGATATAAAGAAAGAAGCAATGTATTATTTAAAAAAAAAAACCTTGGGGAAAAACGATATTTATGTAAACTAGACGGGTCACGATATTCTTGTAAATTTTCCTTATTAAAAGTAGTAGAAATTACATTTTATATGAGAATTTTAATAGAGTATGCAAAAATATGACGTTTAAAAAAAAAGTTAATCTATGACATTTTTTAAGAATTTTCACTTTTATGGGTTTATTTTCTCATATTTTTGTAAAAAAGTTAGTTTATGTCATAGTTTTACTCTTAATCAAGTTTCATTAATTTGGAAGGGTATGTTTGTAATTTGATTATTATTTTTTTAGCTTGTTTGTTTTTTAATATTATTTTTATATTACTAATTTTATTTTAAATTTTTCTTTATTTGTTTTGCAATTTTTTATGTGATATGAATTGTGTTTAAAATTATTTTTTATTTATTATAAATATATTTTTATTTTTTTTTAGATTGTATTTTCCTTTTTTCAAATCATGGGTAAGGTAACCAGTTACTTAATTGATCTTTGACAGTTATGTAAAAAAAAATCCTAAAGCTATGTTAAATAACATGTACCAGAAGGGATAACCAGTTATCTTGAGAGGAGTATCTTTCTACCATAAGAGGGGTAATCAGTTACCATAAGAGGGGTGACATGTTACTCATATTAAATATGAAAATAAACATCAAATTTAAAAGAAAAAGAGGAATAACAGTTCATTAAAAAAAAAAAAAAAGTAACTATGATTTTAGTAACATAGGTAACCAGTTACCATAAAAAACCCAGAAATATACACACATATTAGAACGTTAAGGTAATCAGTTATCCCCATAAATATATACACAAAAAATGGGAAGGTAACAAGTTACCACAGATTTGAAGTTAGAAAACAAAAATCAGAACCACCCCCTTTCCCTTCTCTTCTATCTTCTTCATATAATTTTTTTTTTCTAGATTTGAATGTTCCCATCAGGGTAACTAGTTACACATTCATGTTTTCATACTTTTATTAGTTTTCTTTCCAAATTTTGGTGTTCCTATAAAGGTAATAGTAAAAAGAAAGTGTTGAAAAAATTGATTTGAATTTTTTTATATATAGTGGAAAAAACTATAAAGAAATTACAATAATAAAAGATAATAAATAAAAAGGTAAAATAATTATGTAATGTTAAATATGTGTGAAAAAAAAAATCGAATGAGAAAAGAATAAGTACAAAAAATGAAGAAAAAATAAGGAAAAAAACTTAGGAAAGAAAACTAAAAAAATATGAAAAAAACAAAACAAAAGAAATGATAAAGGAAAAAAACAGATAAATGAATAAAAATGAAAAGAAGAAGAAGAAAAATAATGGAAAAAAAAATTGGTAGTACCAAATGAAAAAAGAAAAAGAAAAAAAGCTCATATGTGTGAAAAAAATAATAAATACAAAAATGAAGAAAAAATAAAAAGAAAAAAATGAAAAAAAGAAAGAAAATAGAAAAAGTGAAAAAAATAATACAATATAAATGAAAAAAAATAGATAAATGAAAAAAAATAAGAAGAAGAATAATGAAAATACAGAAAGAAAAAAAATGAAAAATAAATTTGTAAAAAAAAAAAAGAAAAGAGAAAAAAATGGAAGAAAACAAAGTAAGGAAGAAAAAAAATAACTGAAAAATAATTAAAAAATAAAAAATAATAATAATTTTCAAAATCAAAGAAAACATAATTAAAATAAAAAATATAACATTATCATATTTTAATTAGCTACTAATTATATTTTTTACACTTTAATTTATTTTTTAATAAATTTTCTTATACAGAGAAAAAAAAAAATATTATTCTCATATACACTGGTGTTATAAAAATCATAATTTTTAAAAATTCCCTATTAAAAATATAGAAGTGGGCTTGACCATTTCCACGGTCCAATATGAAAGACCCAATGACTTCGATCACCTCCAAAAAGGCACGTGGACTGGTTCTACCAACAAGTGGACGAAGTTAAGCAACCCAAAGGGTGGAACAATCTTCCCTTTATATAAATATAGGACAATTCTCTTATAAGTGTTTCACTTTAAGCCCTACCGGTAGGACTCTTAGTGTTTCTCGACTCGTGAACAGTTTTTGACGCGATTTTTTTTATGGCCGTGTATATTGTAGCTATTTAGAGCATCCTGCAAATTTTCAGAAAATTTCGAATAGTTTACAGTACCGAAAACTAGGTTCAAACATGTTATTTTCCACGCGCATAAAAAAAATTAATCACGCGTGCAACAACATGTTTGAACATAGTTTTCGGTACTATAAACTATTCGGAATTTTCTGAAAATTTGCAGGATGCTCTAAATAGCTACAATATACACAGTCATAAAAAAAATCGCGCCGAAAACCGTTCACGGGTTGTAAACACTGAAAACCCTACCGGTAGGACTTAAAGTAAAGCACTATAAAAGAATTCCCCAATATATTTATATGACACCAAAGTTGTTGTAATCTTTAAGATCTTTACTATTTTAATAAAAAAGGGGTGTCGAACACATAATCCAATAAAGAAAAAAAAATGTAAGAGATGATGACTTGATGAATGCTCAATTATTTAAATGTGGAACCCTTCATAACCCAATTGAGAGAGATCCATGGCTTGGGCTTGGTCAGATCATCAACCTCACACAAGGCCTCATTTATAGCAGCAACTAACAACTACTTCACTCTTTCAACTTGTATTTTATTATTGCCATTGTCTATTTTTGGCCATATATACAAAGACAATCTCACATTAATGCAGCAACAAGAGTCAGTTTATTTTTGCTATATATATATAATATTTGCTATGGATAAGTGTTGAGTTTCTGGTTTCGTTACATTGTGATTGTATATAGACAAATATTCAAATAAAAAGCATGTCAATATATATATATATATATATATATGAATACTAGATTACTAGTTAGTTGTAATCGACTCAATAATTCACAATAATTCAAATTCTATGTCTAATTATACCTGATGAAGAGGTTGGGTTTATATTTTTTTGGATCTTGTGTTTTTTTCGATTATCTGATTAGACCCTGTGTTTTAAAAAAATTATTTTTGGACCATATATTTTGTAAAATGGTTCAAATAGACTCCTAAACTCAATTTTGATTTAGAAAAAAATTGAATTTAACAACACAATTTTTAAACATAAATATTTTATTTTTATTCAGAATTGTTAGTTTGGTGAATTATTTGTGATTTCAGTTGAGATAACTTTGACCAAAATCGAGTTTAAGGTTCTATTTGAACAATTATACAAAACATATGGTAAAAAAAGTAAGAGTAATGATATGTGCACTCAAAATATACATTAAAACATTATACTAGGGCTGAGCATAAAATCTGAAAAACAAAAAAAACCGAGTACATCGACCTTTCGAACATCGCAAAAAACCAAAACCAATTAAACTGAATACCAAAAAAACTGTTAACGACGTAAACCGCCACTGTTCGGTCGGTTTGAAAAATCCGTGTGGACCGACCAGTTTGAACCGAAACCGACCGAACTTATAAATATGTATAGGTTATGTTATGCATATGGAGTTTTAATTATGTTTTCAAACTTTTAAATTTGTAAATGTAACTATGTTCTATGTATTTATGTTTTAAAAAAGCATCAAAATGGATTCCAACAATCCAAAAATTTTAGTTTTTTTAACTAAAATTTTCTAAAAAATTATGGAAATTAAATTTTTTTTTTTTACTTCGGTTTAACCGACCAAATTGCGGTAAAAAACGGTCGGTTTTTTTCTTTAATTGGTTTGGTTGGTCGGTCGGTTTTTGGATTGCACCAATCCGAACCGAAAATCGAATTCTGGATTTAATAATATGAAAAAATTGCCCAAACTGACTGATGCTCAGCCCTATATTACACACAGTGATGTGACAGTTTAGCCTAGCCTATCATATTTATTAAAACTGTGACTCATTGTTTTAAAAAGCAGTGACACATTACTGTGTGTAATATTTGAGTGCATATTTTTGGTGCACATATGATTACTCAAAAAGTAATTTGTCAAAACACAAAATCCAAACATATAATGAAACAAAACACAATGTCCAAAAATATATAAATCTTTATTATATGGCTATTATTGAGTAAGGCACTAAAATAAAATTTTGAGCTATAAATATATATAGAGTAATGATATATGCACTCAAAATATACACTAAAATATTATACACAATGATATAGTAGTTTAACTTAGCTAATCACATTTATTAAAACTGAAGCCCAATTTATCAAAGTTGTGGTAGTGGTATAGTAGTGATGTCTGTAATATTTAGGTGCTACTGTCATTACTCATATATATATATATATATATATATATAATCACATGCCTAATTCATCAACCAATAGTAACTTGAATAAAATGACAAGTTTATTAAATGATGCTGCATAGTGGGTAGTACCCAGTAAGATGTATTTAATGCCAATTGTGGTGATCACAATTGACTGGCTCATGTACAGATTTTCATGTGCTGTAACAAGACAACTTTCTGATTTTGACAAATTGTTATATATATTCTCACTCCTCATCTAGGAGCCATTACACACACAAATATATATATACACCATATACAATTAACTGGCAATATATATATATATATATATTTATTTAGTTTTATTTATAAAATTTATTAATTATTTTTATTAAATTTATATTAATGTTACATAAATTTTAAATAAATATCATATTTTAATTAAATAATTTATTTATTTTTGTTTAAGTTTATGTTTGTACTAGTTTTTTAATTTGGAAGGGACAACAAGAGATTATATATTATATGTTTAATGTTGTACGCCCTAATTCTTCACGGGCTATTAGCGAGCTAAGGTATGGCATAATTATATATCAGTTACGTGGATGTCATGTACCCGGAACTGCTGCTACCAGGTCCCACCTCTTTAGCTCGAGGTAACCAAAGGTTCACTAAGATTACTAAGGAGTCGGCTCAGAGGTACGGACATCGCGGGCTAAGAATACAGCAAGCTCGAGGTACGAGCTTGAGTTGGCATCTATGACCCATTATAAAGTCAACCACGCAATGTAAACGTGCATATATCAGACATCGTGTGTCTAATATATCCCTGAATTCTCGGATACGCAGCATAAACGTGCGTGTTCAGGCACCCACGACTGGGTTGGGCCGTGCGGCCCATTACCCTCCTTTACCTATTGATTAGACCACACTTCATTGTTAGGTTTTAGGAATTAATCATGAATGTCACAGAAGTGACATGATGGGTGAGAGGGTCACGGGATGACCCTCCTTGCCAACCCCCAGGTGCCCTCTCCCTATAAATATGGAGACCCTGGGAGTTGCAAATGGTTGAATTCTATTGTGTAAAGAAATACCCTGTAAAGAATACCAGGAAGATAGCAATAATATTGGCTGGTGGACTAGAAGGATTTTAACATTCGAACCACCTAAAAAAGTATTTGTGTCACCATTTTACTTTAAGATCATTCATCTGTTACGGTTCATTACTTAGCATTAATCCTACTCTTTATTTTATTAATTACCTGTTGGCGAAGAACCGCGTCAACAAATGTAATATTAAATATTATGCGTAGAATTTAAATTTAAGTTTCTTGCTAGTTTTTTAAAACAAGTAATTTGTTGCTAATTCACAGTAAATTATATTATATATTTAATATGATATTATTCTAATAAGTCAGTTTAAGTTTAATTAAATTATATTATATTTAAGTTATAAAACATATGATATTATTATTTTTAAATAATTATTATTGTAAAATATCATATTTTAATTTGTTTAATTATTTATTATTTTTAAATAATTATTATTATACAATATCTCAAAAATATCTTATTTTAATTTTTTAATTATTTATTTTGTTTTATTTAAATTTAAGTGTTTACAAACCACCGATAAATATAAGAATATTCTGTTAAAGTTATCCTTAAAAAAATAAAACACCGTTAAAATTAAGAATTTTCGTTATTTACCCACTTATTATATAGAAGATATATATATATATATATTGAGAGAGAGAGAGAGAGAGAGAGATTTATAAGCAGGGATTGACTATAGCCCTGTTTTGGACCGGTGTCACCAAACATTGGTTGAAAATTATGTAAATTTTAATTTTATGTCCAACTTTATTCATACATCAATAAAATATCCATTTAATATATGAGTCAACTATACCTATATCGTTATCTATAAGCCTGTTGGCAAGGCTTTTGAAAGAACGATTTTAGTTTTTAATTTTTTAAAAACTCTCTCAAGTGATGGGTGGATTTTCAAATATTTTGGTCTTTTACTATATAAAAGCTCTTTAAGGTGAAGCCAGAGAATGTAGCTTTGAGAAAAAAGTGTTTTTGGAAAGCTAAAAGCTCATAGCTCAAAACTAGACCAACCAATCATGGCCTATATATTTGACTACAAAGAACATAAATACTATTTTTTGGCATACTATCTCAACAAACAAATATATAATGAAAATGAAACTATATAAAACTCATATAAATCATCAACATAGATTACGAGCTACACCTACCAATTGTCACATGCAACCATGATCTTCTTCACCAAGTTGTTCATGGACCTACAAGAAGTTAGTGACTTTGCTAAATGTCGTTGTTTGGCAGTCAGTTTCATCACTAGGGTTGCCAATAGGTGGTTCAGACAGCTCATCTAGTATCAATACTGCAATGGCCATTGTCATCAAAACCGTATATATTCATTGGCCCACATATAGCAGGAGAGTCCAAGCAAGCTCTCGATCTTTATGCCATGGAAGATCATATGATTAATCACTACTACAAACGTTGGTTTTTAGGAGATTTTTTCAAGGTAAACTAGATGCGAATATTAAAAACATTTATTATATTTTTTAGGATACTCAGTGAGAGTTCTTAAAAAATACATTTTAGAACGTGCAATGCGAACCCTAATTACTTATGTGGGTCCTAAAAGATTATGAGAAAATTTGAGTTGGTGGAAACATTTAAGGGCACTCAAAGTAGACCCTAAAAAAATAATAATAGATCAATAAAAATAAATTTAGAAACCCTAAAACGGAGATAACAATTTTTTTTAAGTCACTTGGTTTTTCTCCCCCCTCTCTCTATTCCACCCGATCTCTCTTTCCTTCTCTCTCCTTCTTCCTTTGCGTTGCCTTTGCCAGGCACGAACGACGGACCTCCGGCCACCAAACGGCGACATGCGCCACACCACTAGGTTCCCGAGCCCTGAAATCCAATGCCCCACAACCTCGCCTCCCTACTCGTCGTCCTCTGCCTCAACGAGTTATCTGAAGCTCCACTACCGCTGTGGCTTCCCAAGTAGTTTTCCGATGATTTCGACATCGTCTCGACTGATGGGTGGCATGGTCGGGTTCATGAGCTCAAGGGGATCAAAACCCTTATGGAGATTGGACTAAAATGTCGTCGGAGGTGCTTGCCGATGTCGTGGAATTTCGAGGGTTCTCGACCTTATTCCGACCTCCATAGTGGGCGATGAGTCTCACCACCACCATTTTCGAGTTTTTTCAACTTCGACTTCAAAACCCAGGGGTTGATTCCTCAACCACCACCGATGGGGTGGCGTTGCCGTTGTCATCGTCGGAGCTCTGGCGTGAACTTCGACCAGAAATGGTGTGGGGCAGCTCGAGGCTTGTTTTGAGCTCTAAAAATATTCTTTTAGGGATCGCAACGCGCGCCCTAAAAAAGCTCACTTTTTAAGGCTCTCAAATAGAGGACTCGAGGGTGGCGTGCCCTAAAAACTTTTTCAAGGCCTTTTTTGTAGTAGTGAATCCTTCACTAACATTTATCATTTAGAACAACGATCATCAATGCTCTTTAAGCAACAATTGGACCTTTCCAAATGAAGATGTTAAGTGGGTTATCACCCTCCTAGTGATGCTTTATTCATAGTGTTGAGATTGGTTAAATATACAGGTTGAGTAGTATTACAAAAGGTGGTATAAAATACTTAACGCTTTTCACTTAAGTTGAAGTGAAAATATGAGTTTTTTTTATAGGCATTAATAATTGAAGTTTATGGGTCCAAAGTGATACAATGATATATCTAAGCATCCCTTAAAAGTTTGGAGTCATTTGGAAGTGTCTAAGGGTGATTTTGGACACCTTAGGTAGTGGAGAGGCAACATGTCAGAACCTAGGTGGCAACATATCGCCCCAAAGCTTAAAACCAAATCATAGATAGAGGACATGCGACATGTCGCCTATCTCATGATGTTATTTACGTGTTTTAGCTCCAAAATGACGTGTTTAAAATTTCTAATCCTTTTTGTTGAACCTAATAACAGTGCCTACGCTATAAAATGAGTATTTTAGAGTTGAGAAACCTTGATCATACTTTTCAACTTTCTCTGCAACCTCTCTTTCTCTCTCTAGCTCTCATAGATGATAAGTCTTCTCCAAGGAATTCATAAGAAAGTGCTTGTCTTGAGAATTTTAAAGGCTTGTTCAATCCAAATTCCATTTCCTTTTAGAAAAAGCCTCAAGCATCAATGGTGGGCTAAAAAATAGAGAATTTAGACAACGATACTTCTTGTGTATGAGCCTTATAGTGTTTCTCCTCCAACATTGAATTTACAAATGGTGTTCTTCTTCTCGTCATAGATTGTATTTTAATTAACGGTTTGCACTTGTTTTCTTTTTGAATTTTCAGGATCTCTATATTATAAATTTTATCCCGGATCTATTTAGATAGGTGGTGTAAGTTCACTCTCCCTCAACACGTGGTGGCGATGATAGGGAACAACATAGTGCACTACATCCTACTTGATAACAAGAGTGCAATCAGCATCCTATAGACCTCTACCTTCCAAAAGATGGAACTCACTAATGGGAACCTAAAGCCAATCACCACTTCATTATATGGCATCACTAGAGATTGTCAGGATTGGTTAAAATACAAAGTCCAAGTGGTTTTACACAAGTTGGGTGTAAAACTCTAAACGATTTCACATAGTGAAGATGTGAAATTTGACTTTTTGTTATAGGCATTTCAAAATTATATTTTTGGGTATAAAGTAATACATTGAGGTATCTAAGAATGCTAAAAAAGTTTGGAAGCAATTGGAGGTGTTTAATGTCACTTTTGAGAAGTTGGACCTGCCCATGTGACATTGCATCACCTCCTTGTAGGCGATGCATCGCCTGTAGTGTCCATACAGACATGTAATTTAAGCCCCAAATGGTGTGTTTAAAATCTCTAATCCTATTGATTGGACTTAATGATAATGTCTACACTATAAAATGATTATCTTAGAGTTTTGATAGACTTGATTACTCTTTCAAATCTCTCTTTTTCTAGCTCTCAAGATCATAAGTTTTCTCCAATAAATTCACAAAGAATAAAGTACTTGTCTTTCTGAATTATAAGGCTTGTTTAATCTTAATTACCTTTCCTACTAGAGAAAGTCTCAAAAATCTATGAAGGGCTAGGAAATAAAGAATTTGGACAATGATACATCTCATATATAAGCCTTGTATTTGATTATCTTAATTAGATTATTCAAGTGGTGTTTTCCCTAGGGTTTGAAGCTTACAAGAAGAACAAAGTATTTGTTCTATAAATATGGTTTGCATCTCTCTATCTCAATTTTTTTATTAAACTATGTCAAGTATTATTGTGTATAGATTCTTGTCACTGTAGTGGTATAATTTCACTCTCTCCCAACAAAGACTTTGTCATGGTAGACTTCCTAGTGGGGGACTACCCCTCTGCATTCAATGCAGCTTTTGGACCTCCCTCTTTGAAGACTTTACTACATTAAGTCCCTAAAGGTAACAAACAATGGTAGTGGAGCAAGGAGAATACACTTTCATACATATTAATTAAACTCAAATCTGATTTTTAATTTAATTATTTAAATAACAAATATATTTATATATGGAAGACTTCTCAATGGTTACTACCTATAGATGGGTACTAACAATTATGATGATTTGGCAACATAGTGATTTGGCATAGCAAGTCACAAACAAGTAGATATTTTTTTCTACATTAATTTCGAATTTAATTAATTTTTTTTGCTATAATTAATGGTATTTCGAACTAATGAGAAATAATAGTTATATTTTGAAATTGACATGCATTTGAAAAATGAAAAGCTTACAATATTATATTTTCATAATAAATACACGTTTTTCATCAGGTAATATTTCTAAAAATTTGAAAAAAATCAAAATTTACTTTTAGAAATATTAATTAACAACTATAAATATGGACCATTGATCTTAATCCAATAGTTAACATTAAAGTAACCATCCATGGGTAGTAACCATTAAGAGTACACCCATTTATATATACCTATAACACAATAACAAAAATGGTGAAAAAAAACCAAAAAAAAAAATCGAAATCTTACCAGTAGGAGTCGGGTCAATCTTGGAATGTGTTTGTAGACATCAAATCAACCAAAAATACTTCATAAAAACAAAAAAATACACATAAATCTCGGATTAAAAATAACACAATAACAACAACAAAAAAATCAAAGAAAAACACAAACATACCTTCAAATCTTGGAATGAAACTCAAAATCTAACCATGGGAGAGCTGAAATTGGGGATAAATGAGTTTTATAGTGAGAGAGAGTGGGGAGTTTTTTTAGAGAGAAGTCGGAGGAAATGAGGTTTTGCTAGAGAGAGAAGCTGTTTTTTTCGCATCTGGAGGAAGAAGAAAAGTTTTAGTCTTTTTAATTATGTCGCCAACTTCTACCGAGAACATGTTCTCGGTAGAGGGTTCTCGGTGTATCAACTAAAATGAAAAAATATCGCATAACCTTGGCGCCGTTCTGAAATGTTTCTACCGAGAACATGTTCTCGGTACAGTGTTCTCAGTAAAAACAACATTTTTTGTAGTGTAACTAGTGCTTATCTAATAAGAGGAAATAAGTTTTTAGACAAAGGTCTTGAACCTTGTTCAAGTTAGTGATCACACTACTCTACACTTTGGTTGTGCGAGAGTTCTTGTTTATATTCTTGTTATTTACATCTCTTAATTGTTTTATTTATTTCTTAGTTTGTATATTTGTATTATTCAGACTTCGAGTTTGTAATTATCTTTTCTTCTACTACTTCTCAAATCTATTTACTTGTATTTTTAGTAATTGAGTTTATAACATCTATTATATTTCTTGCTCAGAATTGTATCTTGATTTTTATTTATTCCATTGAATATTATATTCTCTAACACCATTTCAACGAGGAGAGCTCATTTCATAGGCGAAAATGAGGAATCTCATTTGGTATTGGGATGTCATGCATGCCTACCTTTGTAGCAACTAGCCACTAATCAATTTCTTCAATGACATGAGAGTTAGTCACATGATCTTTTGCCTAAGAACACTTACAAGAATCTATATCCATAATTTTCACTTGTTTAACCTAAAAACTCCTAATTCCTTATAACTTTTTTTCCCCAACTAATTTTTAACATTATTAATTTACTTATTTTGAATTTCAACACAACACATTTTAAGAATTCCTTTATACAATAAAAAAATAAAATTTTAAAATCCCAAAAATAATTAGAAACTGACACTTCATCACTGGACCAATAGTGAGAGCACACTAAAAAAGTAGCAGTCTTTTGTATTTTATGGCCTCAAGCTTTACTGTCCCTATATTATATATCCTTTAATCTTTTGTTTTATGTATTATCTCAGATCAGAAGAATCAAACATGGCTGTTTTCTCTCTCTCTTCTTCAACCTTGATCCATCCTCAGCTCCAGCCCATGGTGGCCAAAATGACTCTCTTTGACACCTTTCTCTTCTGTGTGACTTCAAACCTCTCATCATCATGATCTCATTTTCCATCAAAGTGTTATAATAGACAGTGTTTAATCTACTGGTTTTTACTATGTGTATGTATAGGTGATACACATGGTGGACAAGCTTGGAATATGGCACAGACTGCCTGTGATAATAGGAGCAGCATACTTGGGGATTAGGAGGCACTTGCACCAGCGTTACAATCTCTTGCACGTCGGAAAAATGGCCGGAAAACAGTACGATGAGAAGGAAATCTGGTACCGGACGGCCGACGGCAAATGCAATCACCGCGATGATGATTTGGTCGGCAGTCAAGGAACCTTTTTTGGTCGTAATATGCCTCCCTCCACTTCGCCCTACGGGGTAATAACTCCTCTCTACATATTCTTTTTATTAATTTATTTTAGGGTCTTTCTTCAAAATTACTTATTTTTTAAAATTATTTTTAACTATGACTTAATTTTAATAATTTGTTTGTAAAATCACCTCTCCTAATTTAAACAGTTGGTGAAAATTTTTAAACAACTGTTCGAAAAATTTAGACAACTAGTCAAATTTTAGACAAATATCATTAAAAAAAAAAAAAGGTCATTTTCACAAATTTCTTTTTATTTTATTATTATTTTTTTGTTGCTAAAAGCTTATAAAGAATATTGCTACGGAACTTATCATCAATACCCCATTCTATTATTTGCACATTTTAATATGGAAAAATACCAATTTAACCTTGTATTTTTATTAAATACATGATCGGTCTTTATGTTGTATTAAATGACAAATTGAACCTTGTATATTACAAAATTGATCAAAATGGTGCCTTAAACCTGATTTTGGTCCAAATATTTTCAAATATAATATTTTTTTCTCAACTTTTCGACCAACTTCTTCTTTCTCTGAACCTATCGCATCGCCAACGACGTAAAAATTGATCTTATAATTGAAAATATTTTGACTAAAATCAAGTGTAGGACACTATTTTGATATATTTTGTAAAATACATAGTCTGAATTTTTATTTAACAAAAAAACAGGGATTGATTGCGTATCTTGAAAAAGCACAGAGGCCAAAATAGTATTTTCCCATTTAATATCGGGTCTTATATATTTTAATTTAAATTATAATTTGTGACATGTGATGTTAAATTACAGTACATTACATCAAACGATATTGGACAACATACTTATCAAGATCAAGTGGTATTTGCACTATATTTTGAAAAATACTTTCTTGGATCCCTATTTTATTATAGGTGTTGGAGCCTCATCCTTCAATAGTGGCCTCAAAGCTTTTAGAAAGGAAGAAATTTAAAGATAATGGAAAGCAATTCAATATGATAGCCTGCTCCTGGATACAATTTATGATTCATGACTGGGTTGATCATTTGGAGGATACTAACCAGGTATATATATATATATATATATACATACACACAACTTAGGTTTGTACTGCCTTGTTTTTTGAGCTTTGTTTGGACCTATTTGATAAATCAAAATTGAAATTCTATGGAGTCATGAGGCAATATAGTTAGCTGTTGAATTAATTAATCTTACAACAGATTTGTCAAAACAGGTGGAGATTGGAGTTGTTGAAGAAGTTGCTAGTGGATGCCCCCTAAAGTCATTCAAGTTCTTCAAGACCAAAGAAGTTCCCACATTCACACCTCACATAAAATCTGGATCCTTGAACACAAGAACTCCTTGGTGGTAATTAACCTATAATGAGTATGCTTATGAAATTACTTTCACCAATATATATTGAGTTTATACTTTTTTGGACCATGTATTTTTTCCCATTATCTGTTTGGACCCTATATTTTGATAAATTACTTTTTGGACCCTATGTTTTGTAAAATTCTTAAAATAGAACTCTAAATCTGATTTTGGTCAATGTTTTCTCAATTAAAATCACAAATAATTTACCAAACTAACAATTCAGAACAAAAATAAAATCATTCTGCTTAAAAACTGTGTTGTTATATTCAATTTTTTCTTCATCAAAATTGAGTTTAAGTTCTATTTTAACCATTTTACAAAACATATGGTCCAAAAAGTAATTTGTCGAAATACATGGTCCAAAAAAGTAATAGGAAAAAACACATGGTCCAAAAAGGTATAAACTCATTTATATATATATTTATATATACAAACATAGTGCAATATGCATGCTTAGTTTTATTTATAGAATTTATTAAATTTATATTAATATCATATAAATTTTAAATAAATATCATATTTTAATTAAATAATTTATTTATTTTTGTTTGAGTTTATATTTGTTCTAGTTTTTGAATTTGAGAGTGACAACAATAGATTATATATTATATGTTTAATGTAATATTAATATTATACGTGGATTTTAAATTTAAATTTTTTGCTAATTTAAAAAAAAAAGTAACTTGCTACTTATTGACAGTAGATTATATTATATGCTTAATATAACATTATTCTAATAAGTGCGTTTAAGTTTAATTAAATTTTATTTAAGTTATAAAACGTATGATTTTATTATTTTTAAATAATTATCATGGTAAAATATCTCAAAAATATCCTATTTTAATTTTTTTAATTATTTATTTTATTTTATTTAAGTTTAAATGTTTACAAACTACCATTAAATATAAGAATATTTCGTTAAAGTTAATATTAAAAAAAATAAAAAACCGTTAAAACAAAAAATTTCCATTATCTACACACTTATTATATAGAAGAGATATGCATTCACTAAAACATTGCATATAATTCATGTTACTTGAATTTATTGTTCTTGATACTGCTTGTACTTCATATGCTATGTATGTCTCTTATTATTTTGAAAATAGGCTATTTTAGAGTGTTGAAAATTTCTGATAGGGTTGAGAGAGGTATTAAAGGTGTTTATGAATGTCATTTTGCAAAGTGTTATTAAAACTAGATTATTACACAGAATAACTATAAAAAGAAGACCATTTTGCCAAACAAATCAACCATGTTAAAAAATAGTATCAAAACTGAAAATAAGTTACATATTTTCCTCTATGAACTGTACTTGTTGAGTTTTGAGTAGCATATTTTGAGCAGGGATGGAAGTGTAGTGTATGGGAATAACAATGAGGGAATGACAAGAGTAAGGAGTTTCAAAGATGGGAAACTGAAGATCTCAGAAGACATGCTTCTTGATCATGATGAGAAAGGCATTCCGATCTCCGGCGATGTTCGAAATTGCTGGGCAGGTTTTTCTCTCCTACAAGCTCTGTTTGTCAAGGAACACAATCTTGTTTGTGATATGTTGAAAGTAAGCCAATCTTTTCCTTATGTTTCTTTCTATTTTCAATTTTTCTTTATGTTATGATTATTGTGTTTGCTGAATCTTTTTCTTATTTACATTAGTCCAACTCTTATTTTTTTAGGAACATTATCCAGAATTTGATGATGAGAATCTCTACAGGCATGCAAGACTAGTGATTTCAGCAGTCATTGCTAAAGTTCATACAATAGATTGGACTGTTGAACTCCTAAAGACTGATACTCTTCTAGCTGGCATGAGGATTAATTGGTATTTTATAACACTAATAATTTCTATAGCAAAAGATAAATTTTTTACACATCCTTGACCAAATCCCACTAATATAGGTGTTGTTAACACTTAAAAAATAGTTTTATTTAATTAATTAAAAATTTGATAATTAAACATTAAATGTGTTTGGTAACTCTATTTTTATTTATTATTTTTTTAAAATTTATTAAATTTTGAAAATAGATTTTTTTCACTTTCAACTTTTTTTAAAACAATTTTCAAGTTTTTTTTTTTTTCATCTCTTCTTCTAATCAACACCTCATATTGTTAAACAAAAAATAAAAAGAAAAGTTATCAAACGCGTTTATTATTTTTTGTTTTTAAAAACAAAAAATAAAAATAGTTACCAAACATTTTATTTATTTATTTTTAAAATAAATAAATAAATAACATTTCTATTTTTGTGTTTAAAATATTCAAAAACAAAAATAGGGATTACTTGATAAGTACCTACTTTTAGGATTAGTCAACTAAAATTAGCCATTAAATAAATTCAGTTAAATTTTATCCATTATTATAATTACATTTCTCATACTACACTTGCATATACACATATAACTTAGGTATAACTGAATAGTATAATCGGTAGATTCAAATCAATATTAGGTATGAAATTAATTTTTTTAAAAAGTGGCTAAAAATTAAATGACATCTCTAAAACTGGACACTCCGTATAATTTGTACACAACAAAAATATTACCAAATGAGCCCATAGTAAATTGCTTTTCTTGTGTGTTGGCTGGCCAGGTATGGATTATTAGGAAAGAGATTTAAAGACATGTTTGGGCATATTTGTGGACCAGTATTTAGTGGATTGGTTGGTCTAAAGAAGCCCAGAGATCATGGAGTTCCTTATTCACTGACTGAGGAGTTTGTGAGTGTTTATAGAATGCACTCACTTCTACCAGACAAATTCATCCTTAGGGACACCAACTCTGCATCTTCAGAAGACAAATGCCCTCCTATACTAGAAGAGTATTTCTCTCAATTTTATTTTTTATTTGACTAGAAAAGTATCTGTCATAGAATTATGGGAAAAAAATGTGAAAAGCTTGATTGGTTCGCGATTGAAAAATTATATTTTTAAAAAGTGTGTTTCTGAAATAAAAATATGAATTTATAGTCTAAAAACATGATTTTGAAAATGTGATTGATTCAGTTTCTGAAAACTATTTTTGGGTTTTTAAAATCTGAATATGTGATTGATAGGGAATCTAAAAATATAAAAAAAAAAATGATAAATTTGTAGGATTTTAGGATACGATGATTTGGAAACAGAGAAAATGTAATTTTCTTGTTTTTGATTTTAGAACACAAAATTAGAATACTGATTGGAATTTTATTTTAAAAAACATCTTACCAATCACTTATTCTTGTAGGTCATACTGTTTTCAAGTTTTAAAAATGATAAAATTGGATTCAAATCCTATACCAATCAAACCCTAAATATACATTGCCCAATTCACTGAAATTTACATATGGTGGTGACTGTGATGCAAAAAAATTGATTGCAGGATTCCAATGGAGAAAATGATAGGCAAAGAAGGAGAAAAGAGACTATCAAAGATTGGGTTTGAGCAAATGTTGGTGTCATTAGGTCATCAAGCTTGTGGAGAACTCTCACTGTGGAACTACCCATCATGGATGAGGAATCTCATTGCTCATGATATCAATGGAGAAGATAGACCAGACCCAATTGACATGGCTGCCTTAGAAAGTATATCTCTTACACTCCAAAGTGACTATTCATACACTATGCTTCTTACCTTTGTTTTTGGAATAATACCATTTTGAGCTCTTTGTTTTTGCTAAATGTCGATTTGAACCATATATTTTGAAAAATACTTTTTTTGAATCCATATTTTGTTAATTGGATCAACATAGTCTATTAAATATAACCCTAATAAAGATCGATGCCCGTTGAAGATCTATGTGTTTTCTAGGTCAATAATCCTGTAAATAAATCCTAAGAGCAAAAATATTTTTGACAATAATCGGTTTCAGAAGACTATTTTGATCCAATTTACAAAATGCAGGGTTGTAAAACGATTTTTCCAACTAGTTATTTAGCAAAAATAGAGGGTTCAAAGTGGTATTATTCACCTTTTTCTTATAAAGTTTTTACATGCTTATTTTAATTGATTTTAAGTTTTTTTTTCTTCCTAATTCCTAATAGTTTTGTAATTGTTACAATTTGTTTGGCAAAAATAGTTTACAGAGATAGAGAGAGAGGAGTTGCTAGGTACAATGAGTTCAGAAGGAACTTACTAATGGTTCCAATTAGCAAGTGGGAAGATTTAACAGATGATGATGAAGCTATTGAAGCTCTTTATGAAGTTTATGGGAATGATGTTGAGAAGCTTGATTTGCTAGTGGGTTTACATGCAGAAAAGAGAATAAAAGGCTTTGCCATTGGTGAATCAGCTTTCTTTATTTTTCTACTCATTGCATCAAGGTATGCTTATCTTTTATTTTATTTTGTAAAAAAAAGGGTTTATACTTTTTTGGACCCTATGTTTTGTCCTATTACCTGTTTGGACCCTGTATTTTGAAAAAATATTTTTTGGACCTTATATTTTATAAAATGATTAAAATAGAACCATAAACTTAATTTTGATGAAGAAAAAATTAAATATAACAACATAGTTTTTAATCAGAATGATTTTATTTTTGTTCTGAATTATTAGTTTGGTAAATTATTTGTGATTTTAGTTGAAAAAACATTGACCAAAATCAAGTTTAGGGTTCTATTTTAACCATTTTACAAAACACATAGTCCAAAAAGTAATTTGTCAAAATACAAGGTCCACACAGATAATGAGAAAAAACACAGGGTCCAAAAATGTATAAACCCTAAAAAAAAATACCAATTAATCCATAAATGACAAAAAATAAAGGAATAATGTCACCAAAAGGAAAAATTCCATTGATTTTTCAGAAAAATAACAATGGAAAAAGCTTAATGCATGGGATGCTATTGTAATTATCTCAGATAAAAAAAATGCTACATTTTTATAACACCAATTTTATAAATCTATAATTCAATTAGCATACACTATACTCTAGAATAGGATTATGAGAGTAGTATAGGATAAGGAAATATTTTAGGGGTGTTTGGTATGGGGTAAAGTAAATGTGGGAATGAGAATCTAAATCACTTTTCATGTTTGCTTCAAATTTTAAGGGGGTAAAATTAATAATTTGTATGAGTCTCACATGTATTTTAAGGGTAAAATGAACTATTTTGTACACACGGGTTTAATATTATCTCCATCCTAAGTCATTCTATACTTTCCAATTGAACTCAACTGCACAAAACAAACTTAAATTTTTCCAAACGAACTCAATTACTTAAAACAAATACCCCCTTAAGTTTAAATCTAACAATTTTTTATTTTTTATTTGAATTTTAAGGTTAGGGATATTATAATGTTGAATTTGTATGTGTAGGAGGCTAGAGGCAGATCGGTTTTTCACATCCAATTTCAACATCGAAACGTACACAAAAGAAGGGTTTGAATGGGTTAATAGGACGGAATCCTTAAAAGATGTGTTGGATAGGCATTTTCCGAAGATGACAAAGAAATGGATGAGCTCTTCTAGTGCTTTTTCGGTGTGGGACTCTATCTCAACTCCTAATTACCTACCTTTGTATATGCGACCAGCTACCTAGTTTTACACAACTTATAGTAAGTGTTTTGTATGGCAGAATAGAATAAAAGTAGTAATAAGAATAAAAATTAGAATGGTAATAAGAATAATATTCTCTTGTTTAGTTGAATTTTGAAATCATCGTGGAAATAATAGTTATTAGTTTGGTCAATCATAAGAATAATATGGAATACATATTACATTAACCAAGATACATTTACTCTTATAATATTTTATATGAGTTTATATTTTTTTGGACTTTGTGTTTTGACAAATTATTTTTTGGACCTTATGTTTTGTAAAATAGTTAAAATAGAACTATAAACTCAATTTTGATTAAGAAAAAATTGAATAGAACAACACAGTTTTTAAGTAGAATGATTTTATTTTTGTTCTGAAATGTTAGTTTGGTAAATTATTTGTGATTTTAGTTCAGAAAACATTGACCAAAATCGGATTTAGGATTCTATTTTAACAATTTTACAATATATAAGGTCCAAAAAATAATTTATCAAAACACAGAATCCAAACAAGTAACGAGACAAAACACAGAGTACAAAAAAGTATAAACCATTTTTTTATATATATATATATTTTCAAATTTCAATTTAATTTGTTATTTTAATTCAAAAAAACTGTTATGTAAGTAGAAAAATAATTAATACTCATTGGAATTATAATACTTCTTGAATCTCATTCCTAAAGCTACAAGTATATACTATAGAGATGTACTTTGCATAGGACTCACTTTTCTATTCTAAGGTCCATTGTGCCAAACCAAACTAATTCAAACATACATTTAAAGTGTTTTATATATGACCAACTTAAAATGAGTATCACATCAAAGAAAAACGAACTTGAGAAATTTTACTTTAGCTCCAAGTTGGCAAGTAGTTGTTTGTAATAATTTCAATTAATATATATTTTTTAAAATTGAAATTATTTTGAAGAATGATTTACTCTATTTTTTTCCCTTTAAATTGGATGGATTTTTTTAAATTTAATTTTAGGTTGATTTATATTTATATTTTATTTTGTTGTGAATGAGGGTTTTTTTTAATGCATTTTTAGGTGTTTAATTAGAAATTTAAGTTTAGATTTAATATTTTTAAGTTTATGTTTTTTTAATTAATATAGTTTTATATATTTTTTAAAAATTAAAATTAATTAAAATTATTTTTAAGAAAATTATGAGCTTGACAAATTAGAATGCCAAAGGTATACTTAATCAACAATTAATAGAATTAACAGACACCATAATTGAGTTTTGAGATATGAATTTTTGTAGGCTCTTAGCTTTATCAAAAAATAATTAATAGAATTAACAGAGAAGTTTATAATAACTGAGATAATTTTCGTTACATCACACGTTTTGTGCTATCCTACACTTTAGAGTCATTTTCTGCACGTAAATAGTTATAATTTCATTTTTTTATATATTGTAGTATTTATTACATCTTGTAAAATTTCAAGAAATTTTAAATAATTTATAGTGCAAAAAACAATGCTCAAAATAGGTTATATTCAAGCGTATAAAAATATAGACATTTGTGCAACAGACGTTTTGAACCCTATTTTCAGCACTATAAGTTGTTCAAAATTTCTCAAAAATTTTAAGATGTTTAAAATAAATACAATATACACCCGCATAAAAAAAATAAAATTATAATAATTTAACTGCCAAAAACCATCATTGGTTGGGATGTAAGTACATTACAAAACGCGTGATGTAGTGAGATTTTCCCTCTAACAATCTCGCTCATACTATTTTATAAGCTTCGAGTATTTTCCAACTAAAAAAAACTAGATATTTGTGTTTGGTAAAAATTTTGTTTTTGAATTTTTTATACACAAAAATAGAAATATTATTTTATTTTTGTTTATTTATTTAAAAAAAATAAAAATATGTTTGGTAACTATTTTTGTTTTAAAAAATAAAAAATGTGTTTTATAACTTTTATTTTAATTTTTTGTTTAATAATATAAAATGAAAGGTTGATTTGAAGAAGAGAAGAAAAAAAAAAAAAACTAAAAGTTGAATATTGTTTAAAAAAATTTTGAAAGTGAAAAAATTATATTTTCAAAATTTAATGAATTTTAATTAAAATTTTTTAAAATAATAAATAAAAATAGAGTTATCAAGTACTATTTTATGTTTAATTATCAAAATTTTAATTAATTAAATAAAAAATTATTTTTTTAAGCATTACCTAAAATACTGCATTTTATAAAAGTTTAAATTTAATTAAGCCAAAATTATTTATTTCTATGCTTAAAGTGCGCGCGAGGAGTCTAGAAAGACCGTTTTATCCTTCTGCCATTTCAACCAAAAATATTAGGCAGCTGATAATGTATACGTGGCAGCAGACCATTGGTTAGTAGTAGAGAATCAATTACTGTGTCTTCTCTCCGCCTTTTTCTATTCTTCCCGCCATTTTCTCTTATTAAAACCCTCTCTTTCTCCATTTCGACATAAAAATAAACCAATACACCTATACATACACATTCATCATATAATTATATAAACAGGAGTAAAACCCAAAATCCCAAATCAGTACCAAGCAAGGGAAAATGGGTATCAAAGATCTTCTCAGATTCATGAAACCTTACATTGAACCCATTCACATCAAGAAATATGCTGGAAAACGAGTTGGAATTGATGCATATTCATGGCTTCACAAAGGAGGTAATGTAATAATGTTTCTCCCTTTTTTTTGTTATTTGTTATTGTTTCCTTTGTGGGTTTGTGTTAGAAGACCGAAATGATTCAAAATAAGTAAGAAAAGTTTGTTTTTTTTTTTGGTATTTGGCAGCATATTCTTGTAGTATGGATCTGTGTCTGAACTCAAACGGTGAGAAGAAATTGAGATACATTGACTACTTTATGCATCGAATCAATCTGCTTCGGCACCATAAGATTACACCGGTGGTTGTTTTTGATGGTGGTAATGTACCTTGTAAAGCTACAACTGAGCAAGACCGCCATAGGTATGTTGTCAATGAAACCATTTCAATCCTCCTTGTGTTTATATTTCTAAGTATGTGCTTCTGATTGTTATGTATTGAATGATTCAGGAGAAGAAATAGTAATCGTGATTTAGCAATGGAAAAGCTCAAAGAAGGGAATGTTAGTGCTGCTACTGAGTTCTTCCAGGTAATATACCTTTCCCATGTTTGCAAAACTTGTAGATGGGTTTTGCATAATGCTCTTATAGGATGTAGTTTGTACTTAGTCTTCTTAGTCAGCTGAGGAGTACTTTAATTTACATTATGCACACTATATGAAGTTGGATGATATTGATTCTGATTGCTAAGGTCTTTTATTTCTTAATTTTTTTTATTAGGGTCATGACAACTCTAGACGGTTTTTGTAATCTATAGTATGTTAAGGGTAAGCAAATATATCCCATGATTGAGTAGTCAACACATGTCTCAACTAAAGCCAATTCATGTTGATCTTTTTTTTTCAGTAAAATATGATTCATTTACTCCTATTTTTCCTCTAGCAAGTGTAATGTTGCTCAGTATGACTGACCTATTGTGTTTGATTTTCACTTGTAGAAAGCCATAAGTGTTACTCCTCATATGGCACATCAGCTGATACAGGTAAAGTTGCCACATTCGTTTGGCATATACATTTTTTTTGGTTGTTGAAAGTCCATTTAACCTTACCAAAGATTTATTTGCTCAATTTTCCCCCCAAACTTGAATCTGGTTCACTACTAATTCCTACACTGATGAACTTTCAGATTTTGAGATCAGAGAATATTGAATTTGTGGTAGCTCCATATGAGGCTGATGCGCAATTAGCATACTTATCCAATCTTGAGCCAGAACAAGGTGGAATTTCAGTAGTGATTACAGAGGATAGTGATCTCATAGCATATGGTTGTGAAGCTGTAAGAACTCTTTCTAGACTTAATTTGGGTGTAAATTGATATTTTGAATGAGTTAGTTATGGTCCTGAGTTCATTGTTAAATTGCTATTACTTGTTATCAAACTGCTATTCTTGTTTTGTTGTGATTTACAATTCCACATTGCTTGTCAACAGATTGTATTCAAGATGGATCGATATGGCAATGGAGAAGAGATACTACTAGATAATGTTTTCAATAATTCTAAGGCTCGCACACCTTCCTTCCAAAATTTTGATAAGGAATTGCTTACAGGTTATTTGTCTCTGTATTTTATTGGAACTTCTTTGTACTTGTATCAATTGAGAAAAGTTTCAAACAAAGATGGAGCTTTATTTAATGAACTGGATCCAAATCTCATACATTGTTAATCATATTGTATTAAAATTACAGAGATAACAAAAAATTGTCCAAAACTAAAGCATAAAAAAAAATTCTGTTTTAATTTTGTGAGAATAATTGCATAACTCACTGGTGTTTGTATGCACTATTGATTTTTATTCCTTTTGTTATCCATTAATTTACAGGTATGTGTGTCTTAGCTGGATGTGATTTCCTAACCTCTGTTCCTGGAATTGGGATTGCAAAATCTTATGCTTTTGTGTCCAAGTATTGGAACTTAGACCGTGTGAGTGCAGTCTATTCACTCCTTTTAACTTCAGCAGATTTCTTAGCTAAAATGAAAACTTAAGCAGATTTAGTTGATGGTCCAAAGACAGAACTTTAACAGAAGTAAAAATTGCAAATAAAAGGTTGTGCTTCTATTTGTTTGTTTGTTTTGTATACTTTTTCTCTTATTTTCCCTCTTGGTAATGCCTGAATAGTTGACTTTGTTGTCTTATCTCAACTTCTGATAAGATTGTTGGAATTCATTAGAAACTTCTTGTTAAGTTTATTTCATTGTATAAATAGTGTCACGAGGGCTTTTAGCAGGGGTATTTGGGTAGTTAGAATATAGGTCCTTTTAATTTCAGCAGTACTATTCCATATTTTAATGTCCAGAACTGTAAATGATGTTCCATGCTCACATGCTGATCTGATGTTTGCAGGTTTTGTCTGTTCTAAAACTTGAGAAAGGATCCCAAATGCCTGAAGATTACCCCAAATCTTTCAGAGAAGCAGTGGCAGTTTTCCAGCATGCTCAAATGTCAGTATAGAGCAAACCAGTACTTTATTCCCAAAACTGATCAATTTAACTCTCTTTTTCATATGTGGACTAGAGTTTTATTTAGCATTACTAGTGTTACATTCTGATCTTGAGTATTTCCATACAGATATGATGCTGACATGAAAATGCTCAAGCATATGAGACCTCTTCCAGAAAAGCTTCTGCAGTCTCTAGACGGAGAGCTTGATTTTCTTGGACCGTATCCTTCTATTTTTACATTTTAAAAGTCAATCCCTGCTGTAAAAAGCTTAAACTTGAGCTGTCATTGACCACAAACAGTGTTCTTCAGAAAGATTACCTTCACTCAGGTTGTATATGCCAGTTCCTGGCAATCTAATACTTGTAGACTGGCTTTGGCCACAAGACTCTTTGGAAAAGAGCAATGCTAAGAAGCATCATTGATATTTAGCATTGCATAATATTTGTGTCTCCTATTCTTCATCTGTGTTTGCTGTTAAGCAACATCATGCTCACCCAAGAGGGGCAGCTCTTGTGGTTTGCTTAGCTCCCACAAGGTCTAAGGTTCAAGTCCCTTCTAGGTATCTACATAGAAATTGCTAGAGTTTCTTGGCCCCCAAATATTGTAGGGTTAGGCGGGCGGGGGCCTGATTTTAAAAAAAAGTTAATAAACATCATGCCCTTGAGCAATTTTGTTTTGAAGATAAGCCCTACCCAAGTTGTGTGGGTGTGTGATATTTGTTTTGTTTCCCTTGACCAATTTCTGGGTGGACCTAGTGAAGTCCCTCCATCAATAGCTACAGCAATTGCAGAAGGAAAACTGGATCCAATTAGTATGGAAGCCTTTGATCGTTTCCCAAGTTCCAAATGTCATTCAGGTCCTGTTAGGATCCAAACTTCAGGTCAGCTGCCAAGAATTGAGGCTCCTATGGTGTCTGCAAGAGAAAGTTGCTTTGTGACATTTTCCAAAAAAGCCAGACAAGATGATGATACAGGCAAGTAATCAACTGAATCCTAACCTTACCGACCTTTTCTTTCTGGTTTCTTAAATTTCAACATTGTCTTAATGTGCACGTTCTCTCCCACTTACGTGCATATACTATTCTTAATGATTATGAAGGGGAAGTTTTAGGTTCTATGCATAAATTTGTTTAATATGCCAACTTAAACACTCTTCTCATTAATGTGTCCCCAACCATGTTTTGGATAAAAATACCCATTTCATAAACACTCATCTCATTAATGTACAATCATGATTAATTTTTGTATTTTACATAAAAAATTTAAGACTTTAAATATGTTAAACGTGGAGATCTCGAAAAAAATACAAAGATTAAAAAAAGATCAACTAAAAGGGATATTTAAGCAAAAAATTATGGCTCATCAAAATTTTTGTTAAATTTCAGCACAAAGTATCGATGGACCATCAATTTTGCAATGCAATCATGTAAATTTGATTTTTGACCAAAATGATGTAAAATCAATAGTACATCGATCTATATTGATGTTTTGTGTTGAAATTTAACGAAAATTTTGGCGAGTCATAATTTTTTGTTTAAATGTTTGTTTTAATTGATTTTTTTTTAATCTTAGAATTTTTTTCGAGATCTATATGTTTAACATATTCAAAGCCTTAAATTTTTTATGTAGAACATAAAAATTAATCATGGGTGCACATTAGTGTGAGAGAGAGTGGGAAGTTTAATGAAATGAGTATTATAGTCAAAATGACATATTTGGAATGTCTCTTAAATTTGTAATCTAGATGAAATAGAGTATATTATTAAGCATATAATTTGAAATTTACCTTATGAAATTCCATCTTAAAACTAACGGGTGATACTATAGTTAAATATTCCCTCAAATTAGTGCCTATTCCAGATCACAAGTTAATTTTGATCGGTTAATGCTCGCTAGAGCTATAAGGATTTTGATACCATGTTAAGAATTATGGAATTACATTTTAAAACTAATTGGTGATAAGTGGAGTAGCTCATGTTCAGTATATGGTATAATATTCTCACACATTTTTCATGTAAGACACTATGTCGACTCAATAATAACGAGATCTTCAAAATTCATGCATTACATTCATCTGCTAATTAACACTGGCCACACAAATGGAAAACTAATTTCTCTTCTTTAACCTAGAAGTTACTACAAACTGTGATATTTCTATTTTCATAGCATATGGTATTACTCTAGTTATATGCTAAGGCCATTTTTACCTTAATCATGATAGTTGTGTTTGTCAACATGCTTGTATATTTGCATTTTTTTTTTGGTATGAAAGTATGTATATGATTGAGAAAAAGGTTCATAACTAAAACAACCCTATACACAATGTGCTCTTGGTGTCTGCAGAAAAGCAGAATACAGTTTCAAATGAAAGAAAGTGTACTAACAAAGTTGAAGCACTTCAAAAATTAGTAGTGCCATCATCGATTCAAGAAACGGTGGATACCACAGTGGTAATTGCCAAAAGCCCTTTGAAGGTTCCCAACAACAACCCTTTCAAGAGAAAAAAGTTTGACCAAACTCATTCAAGTCAAAGAAAGGACCAAACTTCACATGTTGAAGATTTTGAAGTCTTAGACTGTTCAATTATCTCTACTGATAATATATCACATGAAGTTCCAGAAAGTGATGTTGCTTCCAGGAAAAGAAAGCTAGAAGAAACAACCCCATGTTGTATCAGCATTAGTGAAGAGGTTTCTGGAGTGACCCAGGAGGAGAATTCAGAGGTTTTAGAATCCCAAGAAAGTGTTAAGTTAAAGATAAATAATAGCAGTAGTATTTTGAAAAATAAGATCAGTGGTGGAAAAAGGAAAGGGAGAACTGGGACACTGAAGAATAGTAGTTCCAATAGTTCGGATAGTAAAAAGAGCAGTATTCTAAACTTCTTTTCTCGTGTGTAACCCAATTTTGATTTATATAGTGCTTCAACAATTTTTGTTTTTGAACTTTTAGCTGGTGTGCCATAACTTTAACATTGAACTTTTTATATAGATATTGAGTGTTGTTATTTGGCATAATAATGTGCCTAATACTACATAAAATAATACTATATAGTTGATTAGTGATATTCATAACATTTATTAAATTTAAATGTGTGACAATAGCATAATATACGTCCTTTTTTTATATATAATAATATTGATTTTGAATAGTATACCCGCGTGTTTGGATAAGGAGAAAATCGATTGTATAGATATAAATTTAATATTTATGGAGAAAATGACAAGGCGACTTTTCCCAATGATAGTCACGTATGAGTTTTGTCCACAGCATATTGATATTTTCCGGGAAACTTCGTTTATCTTGTCACTGTCAAAATCAAAATAGTAAAAGGACATTAAAATATTGGCTGGACTTTTCTGCCGCAAGTCATTTTGTTTGATAAGGCAAACAAGTGGAAATCACATATTTGAATAATAATATTATTATTATTAAACAAAATAATGAATATTATTATTATTAAATAAAACGACTTGCGGTAGAAAAGTCCAATTCAGTCAGACATGATGTAATGACTAATACATTATCTTCCAATTATTTTTGTCTTTTCAGAAAATAAATATTTTAATTATAAATGCCTAAGAATTCAATATTCAACATCGTACGGCTTATATTAAACTGAGTCAGACATTTGAAGATTCTCATATACAATCACAAATGAGATCACCATTCAACATAAATATTCTAACTTGAAAATGTGGACCAGGTATGTATATAATTTTACACTATATATACTAGTCCATCACACCAATTGTTCATATCAACTACGAATTATATTCCTCTTTCTTTTTTAGCTCTCCAGGTACTATAATTTTCTCTTAGTTTTAAAATTTTCAGATTAATCTTTTTTTTACTATATATTTGTAGTAGATACTTATATATAAAGTATTATTATTTGACATATTAATGTGTCCAACACCATATGAAATGACAATTTATGATTGGTTAACAGTATCCATAATTCTCATTAAAGTCAAATGTGTGAGATCCGATATTGGATTGCACCAATAACAGTATGTCACCTGCTTGTTGTGTTAAACACCAATGATGTTCCTTAGCAATTCTCATATATATATATATATATATGTATTTGTTGTAGATTTTAGACGACGAATATGGAAGAAGTGAAGGTGATTGGTTCGAGAACGAGCGGATTCTGTACTAGAGTAGAGTGGGCGTTGAAGCTAAAGAGTGTGGAGTATGAGTACTTGGTGGAAGATTTGACAAACAAAAGTCCAATTCTTCTCAAGTATAATCCAATTCTTAAGAAAGTTCCTGTTCTTTTACACTTGGACAAACCTATAGCTGAGTCCCTACTCATTCTAGAGTACATTGATGAGGTGTGGAAAGAAAACCCTTTGCTTCCCCAACACCCTTATGAAAGAGCCAAAGCTAGATTTTGGGCCAAGTTTAGTGATGAGAAGGTACATACATATATACATACATGCATCATCATCAATTGTGATTTTCATTCCCCTTTGATCTTAATCAATTATAACTTTTTCCATTTTGTGAGACAGTGTAAAAAGTAACAAGCATTCAAAGATTTTATGAAAAAACTTTATATTAGTTTTCATCACGACATGATGATACAACTAAAAAGTGACACGAAATAAATGAATTTTGGGAAATACATTTGATTTTTCGTATTGATCCATTTAACACGTATAATAAATGTATCGTTTTTGTGCTAACATGCTTAACCCATTTATGACTCGTCTAACTTGTTTAGGTAAAAATTTAAATTGAAAAATATATTTCTCATTTTATGCTAAATTATATTTAAAATCCTAAAATAATTTTTTTTTCCAAATGCTTATTATATCTAGGTTTTGATGGGATCATTTGAAGCTTGCAAAGCTCAAGGAGAAGGGAAAGAAAAATTGATAGAAACTGCCCAAGAATATTTGGGTTTTCTTGAGAAGGAAATCGAAGGGAAGAAGTTTTTCGGAGGAGAAAGAATCGGTTATCTAGATTTAGTAGTGGGATGGATTCCTTTATGGCTTGATGTGATGGAAGAAATTGGAGAGATGAAGTTAATCCAAGTAGACAAATTTCCATGTCTTCATCAATGGTGTAAGACTTTCATGGATAATCCAGTTATAGCAGAATCAGCTCCGTCAAGAAAATCACTTGTCGAGTATTTTAATGCTAGTATCACCTATATCCGCTCATTGGAAGCTAGCAAAGAGTGAAATAAATTAATTAAGTTTGACTTTGAATTGGATTAGTAGAATAAAAATTTGTCAAGTGAGTTGACAATGTCTATGAATGCTTTTAATGTACTACAAACTTTCTTTTGTTTCTCTTCAAAGCTAGACTTCTTCTAACATGCATGTGAATTTTTTCTGAATATAATGTTCTTTTGAAGACAAAATAATATCTCAAAGAAGATATTCAAACAACCGTTTTAGCTATCCAAAGAAGGAAAACAACTAATTAAACCATGTGTGTAAATAAACTAGAACCATACCCAAGGACGAATTCATTCAATTTTTTTTTAAAATTTATTAATTTTTTAACAAATGTTAACAAAAAACACCGAAAAGTATTTTTATAACAATCAAGCCCCTACAAAATGTATAAAAATTAAAATAAAAAAACTACAATCTTTCTATAAAATGGATAATTATAGTTTCTACATTTATTAATACCAATTAATACATGTAATTTTTATTCTAAGTTATAAGGGGTATTACATTTGCACCTCAAATTTTGATTAGAAAATCTTATTTGTATTCAAAATTAATATATGCTAATACTATATATTATGCTCACATTTTTCTTTTTGGAGTTTTCTTTTTAGTTTTAGAAATGATTAAAAAAAATCTTAATATTTTTTAATGAATTTTGGGTTTCGGGCCTAAACCCAAACCCATGATGTTTAAAATTCAAAACCCGAACCTGAACCATGTCGGGTTCGAATCGAATTTCACCCGAATTTGATGAGTTTTCGAGTTACATGTTAGACATGTTTGCGGGTCAAACGTTCATACTACTAAAACACTACCCTAAGACAAATATATATAGGGATATTTACGGCAAAAATACCTAAGTTTTTCAAATTATGACACTTAAATACCTAACTCTTTTTTTTTTTTTGCGGCTAAAATACCTTTCGTCACACTTTCTTGACATCCGTAAGTACCTAGCCATTAAGTGCCAGGTAAGTGCCTATGTGGCGGCTCCTCATTGGTCCACGCTATTTATTATTTAATTTTTAATTAAGAAATCCATTCAAATATTTAAAATAAATAAAAAAGAAAAGATAATACTAATTTTAATTAAATTGAAAACCAAACATATATTAAACTACAATAACCAAATCATTAAAATAACTAATAAAAACAAAAATTAAATTTAAAATAGATAAAATTTTAAAAAAACATAAAAAAAAAATTCTTCTTCACCGACTTCTTCTTCTTCTTCTCCTTGCGACTGGGATGGGAAGGTTGTCACGCGGCTCAAATGGGGAGGCGACGACTGGAAGCAAGGGAAGGGCAGGTGATGGAATGGCTGGGACTGATGGGTGATGGGTCTTCGTGGGCCTCTTCGACGTGGGGCTGAGATGGAGCTTGAGAAGTGGCGGTGGTTAGGCTCCAACGATTGAGGGAGGTTGGGCATCTCCCGATGCTTCATTTTTTGTTCAATGGGGCGGATCTTCAAAGCTTTGTGATATTGGTGGCTTCAAGGCGAAGCTTCGTGACAGAGGCATGGCTGGGATGTGCCTCCCTCCACATTCTTCATCATCTTTTTCCGATTTTTGACCTTGGATGTCTACCTCTACATATCGTTGGCTTCTCCGAAACTCAGACGTCAAGGTTGCAAGCTTCGTCAAGATCTGGGGCTGGGTTTGGGGGAGGACGACTGGGTTGCTTCAAAATTGGGGTTTTATTCATATTTGGGTAATGTTTGATTGATTTTGTAATGTTGTATGTACATATTTTGATATTAGTTTTGATTCTGAAATTGATTTTTTTCATTCAAAGAATCTGAGATCTGAATTGTTTGTATGTCTGTATGGATTTTGAAATTTGTTTTGATTATTATATTGGATTGAAATGTTATTTTTTTTATGATTTGGGAATATAGATTTTGTAATTGTTCTTGAGTTTGGGTTAGCTTGAATCTTGTAAATCTAGGTTTGTGAATAGGTTTTTGAATATGAAATGAGTTTGTAAATCTGATCTTATCAGCTTGGGTTTGTAAATCTTGGAAACAATTCATTCTTTAGTTCTTAATTGTTTTAAATTTATTTTAATTTTGATAATGTTTTAATTTTTAATTAGTTAATAATCAGATTTTTGTTTTATTTTTAATTAGATTTTTATTCTTGGGGATTTTAATTAATAATATTTAATTTTAATTTAATTAAATATAATTTTAAATCATTTTTTTATTTTTATTTAATTTTTAAATATTTTGATTTTTATTAGACAAATTAGAAGTTGCCACGTAGGCGCATACCTGACACTTAACGGCTAGGTACCTACGGGTGCCATAAAAATGTGACAGAAAGTATTTTAGCAGCAAAAAAAAAAAAGAATTAAGTATTCAAGTGTCATAATTTGTAAAACTAATTAAGTATTCAAGTGTCATAATTTGTAAAACTTAAGTATTTTCGCCGCAAATATCTCATATATATATATATATATATATATTAGACAAATATGTATAAAAATGTAATATAAAAAATATATATACATATAGCTCACACCTATAATTATCTATAAATAAATAAACAAAAATATAAAAAGTAAATTATTAGTAGGACCCACCCCAGCAACTGCTATGGATTTGCATGGGAGGGATATAATTGTCATTTCACTTTGATCTCTTTGTCCCCAAAACTGAACAAACAAAAATATCCATAAAATAAAACCACTCACCCACTACTACCACTATCAATAGCTTCTTTCTTTTCTTGGTTCTAAAGATGAGAATCCCACCATCGCTGATCCTTCTCCTACTGAGTATAGCTCAGTTTTTAATCAGCTACGATGCTGGTGCAGTGGAGCTCAGTGAAGACGCGGCCACATTCCCTGGGCCTGAGGAGGCCCTTAATTTGGACACTAATGGGCTTAGCAAGGCCCAGTTTCCGATGGGCTTTGTGTTCGGAACGGCGACGTCTGCTACCAGGTCGAAGGCATGGTCTATAAAGACGGCCGTGGGCCCAGCATTTGGGATGTCTTCATTAAAACTCCAGGTCAGTTGATAAACTCTCTTTCTTTTGTTCCCAATTTTTGTTTAATAATAATAATATTATTATTCAAATATGTGATTTCCACTTGTTTGCCTTATCAAACAAAATGGCTTGCGCCACAAACAAAATGGCTTGCGGCACAAAAGTCATACACATCACTTTATGTATGGTTGGTATATGTGAATAGCCATATGAATAATTTTACACTATATATACTAGTCCATCACACCAATTGTTCATATCAACTACGAATTATATTCCTCTTTCCTTTTTAGCTTACCAGGTACTATAATTTTCTCTTAGTTTTAAAATTTCCAAGATTAATCTTTTTCTTACTATATATTTGTAGTAGATACTTATATATATATAAAGTGTTGTTATTTGACATATTAAGGTGTCCAAAACTATATGAGGTGACACTTTATGGTTGGTTAACAGTATCCATAATTCTTATTAAAGTAAAATGTGTGAGATCCGATATTGGATTGCACCAATAACAGTATGTCACCTACTTGTTGTGTTGAGCACTAATAGTGTTTCTTAACAATTCTCATATATATATATATGTATGTATTTGTTGTAGATTTTAGACGACGAAAATGGAAGAAGTGAAGGTGATTGGTTTGAGAATGAGCGGATTCTGTACCAGAGTAGAGTGGGCGTTGAAGTTAAAGAGTGTGGAGTATGAGTACTTGGTGGAAGAATTGAGAAACAAAAGTCCAATTCTTCTCAAGTATAATCCAATTCATAAGAAAGTTCCTGTTCTTTTACACTTGGACAAACCTATAGCTGAGTCCCTAGTCATTCTTGAGTACATTGATGAGGTTTGGAAAGAAAACCCTTTGCTTCCCCAACACCCTTATGAAAGAGCCAAAGCTAGATTTTGGGCCAAGTTTAGTGATGAGAAGGTACATACATATATATATACATACATGCATCATCATCAATTGTGATTTTCATTCCCCTTTGATCTTAATCAATTATAACTTTTTCCATTTTGTGAGACATTGTAAAAAGTAACAAGCATTCAAAGATTTTATGAAAAATTTATCACTATCTAAACAAAACTTTATATTAGTTTTCATCACGACATGATGATACAACTAAAAAGTGACACGAAATAAATGAATTTGGGTAATACATTTGATTTTCGTGTTGATCCATTTAACACGTATAATAAATGTATCGTTTTTGTGCTAACATGCTTAACCCATTTATGACTCGTCTAACTTGTTTAGGTAAAAATTTAAATTGAAAAATATATTTCTCATTTTATGCTAAATTATATTTAAAATCCTAAAATAATTTTTTTTTTCCGAATGCTTATTATATCTAGGTTTTGACGGGATTATTTGAAGCTTGCAAAGCTCAAGGAGAAGGGAAAGAAAAATTGATAGAAACTGCCCAAGAATATTTAGGTTTTCTTGAGAAGGAAATCGAAGGGAAGAAATTTTTCGGAGGAGAAAGAATCGGTTATCTAGATTTAGTAGTGGGATGGATTCCTTTATGGCATGATGCGATAGAAGAAGTTGGAGAGTTGAAGTTAATCCAAGCAGACAAATTTCCATGTCTTCATCAATGGTGTAAGACTTTCATGGATAATCCAATTATAGCAGAATCAGTTCCATCAAGGAAATCACGTGTCGAGTATTTTAATGCCACTATCACCTATGTCCGCTCATTGGAAGCTAGCAAAGAGTGAAATAAATTAATTAAGTTTGACTTTGAATTGGATTAGTAGAATAAAAATTTGTCAAGTGAGTTGACAATGTCTATGAATGCTTTTAATGTACTACAAACTTTGTTTTGTTTCTCTTCAAAGCTAGACTTCTTTTAACATGCATGTGAATTTTTTCTGAATATAATGTTCTTTTGAAGACAAAATAATATCTCAAAGAAGATATTCAAACAACCGTCTTAGCTATCCAAAGAAAGAAAACAATCTAATTAAACCATGTGTGTAAATAAACTAGAACCATACACAAGGGCGAATTCACTCAAATTTTTTTTTAATTTATTAATTTTTTAACAAATGTTAACAAAAAACACCGAAAAGTATTTTTATAACAATCAAGCCCCTACAAAATGTATAAAAATTAAAACAAAAAAACTACAATCTTTCTATAAAATGGATATTTATAGTTTTTACATTTATTAATACCAATTAATACATGTAATTTTTATTCTAAGTTATAAGGGGTATTACATTTGCACCCCAAAATTTGATTAGAAAATCTTATTTGTATTAAAAATTAATATATAATATATATTATGCTCACATTTTTCATTTTGGAGTTTTCTTTTTAGTTTTAGAAATGATTAAAAAAAATCATAATATATTTTCATGAATTTTGGGTTTCGGGTCTAAACCCAAACCCATGATGTTTAAATTTCAAAACCCGAACCTGAACCATGTCAGACATGATTGCGGGTCAAACGTTCATACTACTAAAACACCGCACTAAGACAAATATATATAGGGATATTTACGGCAAAAATACATAAGTTTTTCAAATTATGACACTTAAATACCTAATTCTTTTTTTTTGCGGCTAAAATATCTTCCGTCACACTTTCTTGGCATCTGTAAGTACATAGCCGTCAAGTGTCAGGTAAGCGCCTATGTAGCGGCTCCTCATTGGTCCACACTATTTATTATTTAATTTTTAATTAAGAAATCCATTCAAATATTTAAAATAAAAAAAATAAAAAAAGAGAATACTAATTTTAATTAAATTGAAAACCAAACATATATTAAACTACAATAACCAAATCATTAAAATAACTAATAAAAACAAAAATTAAATTTAAAGTAGATAAAAATTTAAAAAAACATAAAAAAAAAAATTCTTCTTCACCGACTTCTTCTTCTTCTTCTTTCTTCTTCTCCTTGCGACTGGGATGGGAAGGTTGTCACGCGGCTCAAATGGGGAGGCGACGACTGGAAGCAGGGGAAGGGCAGGTGATGGAATGGCTGGGACTGATGGGTGATGGGTCTTCGTGGGCCTCTTCGATGTGGGGCTGAGATGGAGCTTGAGAAGTGGCGGTGGTTAGACTCCAACGATTGAGGGAGGTTGGGTACATAATTGATAGCAGCTTGATTAAATTGACAAAATTTTATATGTAATTATGTAATTAAATTTAAATTTGTAACTTACATAATTGATAGTAGTTTGATTAAATTGACAAAATTTTATCTATCAAATCTGAGTTTAGGGTACCAAATATATACGATTTTAAAATACATGGTACCATATGAGCATTATTGAAAACAAATAGTACCAAAATGATACTTTGCAAAAACATAAAGTACCGAATGATCATATTCTCTATAAAAAATGTATATACATATAGCTCACACCTATAATTACCTATAAATAAATAAACAAAAATATAAAAAGTAAATTATTGGTAGGACCCACCCCAGCAACTGCTATGGATTTGCATGGGTTTCACTTTGATCTCTTTGTCCCCAAAACTGACAAACAAACAAAAATATTCATAAAATAAAACCACTCACCCACTACTACCACTATCAATACCTTCTTTCTTTGTTGGTTCTAAAGATGAGAATCCCACCATCTCTGATCCTTCTCCTACTGAGTATAGATCAGTTTTTAATCAGCTACGATGCTGGTGCAGTGGAGCTCAGTGAAGACGCGGCCACATTCCCTGGGCCTGAGGAGGCCCTTAATTTGGACACTAATGGGCTTAGCAGAGCCCAGTTTACGATGGGCTTTGTTTTCGGAACGGCGACGTCTGCTTACCAGGTCTAAGGCATGGCCCATAAAGACGGCCGTGGGCCCAGCATTTGGGATGTCTTAATTAAAACTCCAGGTCAGTTGATAAACTCTCTTTCTTTTGTTCCCAATTTTTGTTTAATAATAATAATATTCATTATTTTGTTTAATAATAATAAGAAAAATTATAGGAAATGACCCAAAATAAAGCTATCAAGAAGTTAATGTCCTCATTTTTAAAATTGTAGATAAATGACCCTTTTACATTGTTGATTATCTAAATTACCTTTTTTTTTATAATTTATTTATTTATTTAGGATTGTATGACTTTAATATAGTGGTATATGTATATTAGTTTTGTTTAATTAGTTTTTATTTTAAAGTTATATTGATTTTTTAAGTTTTTTATAGGTTGTTGGTATATTATTTTTCAATTAGTGTATATGTTTTTTGTAGTATGGTATATAATTTTTTTTTTGTGATATTTAATTTCTATTTTATTATACATAGTGGTAGTATATAATTTTGTATCATGATATATATATATAGTATATACATTTTTGAGTAATAATTTTGTAAGTTTTGATGGTATATTATTTTTCAACTCAGTATATATATTTTGTGGTATAATATATCATTCAACAACCCATAAAAAACGAAAAAAAAAATCAAAATAACTTTAAAATAAAAACTAATTAAACAAAACTAATATACATTTACCATAATATTAAAATATTTAGAATAAAATAGTAATTTGTTAAATGGTGTATTTGGTAATATGTGATATTAAATAGATAATTAGGCTATTTTACTACAAAATTAAAAACATGGACATTTATTTACTTTCATACAACATCAAAGGTCATTTTACACCATGCCCCTAATAATAATAATATTATTCAAATATGTGATTTCCACTTGTTTGCCTTATCGAACAAAATGACTTGCGGCAGAAAAGTCATACACATCACTTTACATGTGAATAGCCATATGAATCTGAAAGAAGAATAAGTCATACACATCACTTTGTGTATGGTTGGTATATGTGAATAGCCATATGAACAATTTTACACTATATATACTAGTCCATCACACCAATTGATCATATCAACTACGAATTATATTCCTTTTTCTTTTTTAGCTTTCCAGGTACTATAATTTTCTCTTAGTTTTAAAATTTTGAGATTAATCTTTTTTTTACTATATATTTGTAGTAGATTCTTATATATATATATAAAATGTTGTTATTTGACATATTAATGTGTCCAACATCATATGAGGTGACACTTTATGGTTGGTTAGCAGTATCCATGATTCTTATTAAAGTCAAATGTGTGAGATCCGATATTAGATTCCACCAATAACGGTATGCCACCTGCTTGTTGTGTTGAGCACTAGTAATGTTCCTTAACAATTCTCATATATATATATATATGTATTTGTATATTTGTTGTAGATTTTAGACGATATGGAAGAAGTGAAGGTGATTGGTTCGAGAACGAGCGTATTATGTACCAGAGTAGAGTGGGCGTTGAAGCTAAAGAGTGTGGAGTATGAGTACTTGGTGAAAGATTTGAGAAACAAAAGTCCAATTCTTCTCAAGTATAATCCAATTCTTAAGAAAGTTCCTGTTCTTTTACACTTGGACAAACCTATACCTGAGTCCCTAGTCATTCTTGAGTACATTGATGAAGTTTGGAAAGAAAAGCCTTTGCTTCCCCAACACCCTTATGAAAGAGCCAAAGCTAGATTTTGGGCCAAGTTTAGTGATGAGAAGGTACATACATGCATCATCATTAATTGTGATTTTCATTCCCCTTTGATCTTAATCAATTATAACTTTTTACATTTTTGTGAGACATTGTAAAAAGTAAAAACCATTAAAAGATTTTATGAAAAATTTATGACAATCTAAACAAAACTTTATATCTATAAATAATTGTTTGTAAAAATTTATGCCGGTAGTTTTCATCACGACATGATGATACAACTAAAAAGTGATACGAAATAAATGAATTTGGATAATACATTTGATTTTCGTATTGATCCATTTAACACGTATAATAAATGTATCGTTTTTGTGCTAATCTGCTTAACCCATTTGTGACTCGTCTAACCCGTTTAGGTAAAAATTTAAATTGAAAAATATATTTATCATTTTATACTAAATTAAATTTAAAATCCTAAAATAATTATTTTTTTTTTCCGAATGCTTATTTTATCTAGGTTTTGATGGGATCATTTGAAGCTTGCAAAGCTCAAGGAGAAGGGAAAGAGAAATTGATAGAAACTGCCCAAGAATATTTGGGTTTTCTTGAGAAGGAAATCGAAGGGAAGAAGTTTTTCGGAGGAGAAAGAATCGGTTATCTAGATTTAGCAGTGGGATGGATTCCTTTATGTCTTGATGTGATGGAAGAAATTGAAGAGATGAAGTTAATCGAAGCAGGCAAGTTTCCATATCTTCATCAATGGTCTAAGACTTTAATGGATAATCCAATTATGGCAGAATCAGCTCCGTCAAGGAAATCACTTGTCGAGTATTTTAATGCTGGTATCACCTATCTCCGCTCATTGGAAGCTAGCAAAGGGTGAAATAAATTAATTAAGTTTGACTTTGAATTGGATTAGTAGAAGAAAAATTTGTCAAGTGAATTGGATTAGTAGAAGAAAACTTTGTCAAGTGAGTCAAATTTGTTGCATGTGTGACTAAATTTTTTTATGTGCGTGGAAAACAACATGTTTGAACCTAGTTTTCAGTACTGTAAACTATTCAAAATTTTCTGAAAATTTGCAGGATGCTCTAAATAGCTGCAATATACACGGTCATAAAAAAAAAAAGTAGTACCGAAAACTGTTCACGGGTCGAGAAACACTAAAAGCCCTACCGGTAGGGCTTAAAGTAAAGCCCCTGTAAAAAAATTCTCATATATATATATATATACACAGAATGCATCTGCGTGTGGATGAGACAAGTCTCTCTCTCCCATATATTTGTTGTTCTGACTAACGGGGTCACCCTTTTCCACCTTCTTCAATCGAGACATTAACATATCATTAATTAAACATATTTGTAAATACGATTGATATATTATATATTATATATAACTCAAATATGATCTGGTCAATAGAAACTTATACACTTAATTTAGCATATATATATATATATACTAGATACAAACAACGTGCAATATATATGTTTGCTTAGTTTTATTTATAAAATTTATTAATTATTTTTATTAAATATATATTAATGTCATATAAATTTCAAATAAATATTATATTGTAATTAAATAATTTATTTATTTTTGTTTAAATTTATGTTTGTTCTAGTTTTTGAATTTGGGAGTGATAATTATATATTATATGTTTAATGTAATATTAAATATTATATATATATTTTTAATTTAAGTTTCTTGTTAGTTTTTTTTTTTTAAAATCAATTTGTTACTAATTGACAGTATATATTATATTATATATTTAATATGATATTATTCTAATAAGTGAGTTTAAGTTTAATTAAATTTTATTTAAGTTATAAAATAATTTTATTATTTTTAAATAATTATCATTATAAAATATCTTAAAAATATCCTATTTTAATTTGTTTAATTATTTATTATTTTTAAATAATTGTCATTGTAAAATATCTAAAAAAATATCATATTTTAATTTGTTTAATTATTTATTATTTAAAAAAAATTATCATTGTAAAATATCTCAAAAATATCCTATTTTAATTTTTTAATTATTTATTTTATTTTATTAAGTTTAAGTATTTACAAACTACCGTTAAATATAAGAATATTCTGTTAAATATAAGAATATTCCGTTAAAGTTAACATTAAAAAAATAAAAAACCGCTAAAACCAAGAATTCCCGTTATCTACACACTTATTATATAGAAGAGATATACTAGCTAAAAGTATTGTGCAATAAGCACATTTATTTAGTTTTATTTATAGAATTTATTAATTATTTTCATTAAATTTATGTTAATGTTATATAAATTGAGAAATTTGCGGCCAAACTCCCTTATGTTTGTTTTGTTGAACACTTAACCCCATTTTCTTTAATTTTGATGGGAAAACCCTCTTATGTTTGTTTTGTTGAACACTTAACCCCATTTTCTTTAATTTTGATGGGAAAACCCTCTTATGTTTGTTTTGTTGAACACTTAACCCTCTTTTCTTTAATTTTGGTAGGAAAACCCCCTTATGCTTTTTTTTTTTTTTGACGGTCAATAGAAATTCATTAAATAAAAATATCATCCAGTAGTACATTGAGAAGTTGAGAGGGAGCATTATCAGCTCTAAATACACGATCAGAAACAATACTAGTAGACCTCGCTAAGTAGTGGGCTACAGCATTAGCAGATCGTTTAATAAAAATCAAAGATACCATCCTATGTTTGAGCAACTCAAGAAGTTGTTTACAATCCTGAATAATGCGACCAAAGTATGAAGGTAGCGCATGGGTGCAACGTATGGACTGTAAAGCAATGAGACAATCAGTCTCTATACTAACTTTTTGCCATCCTTTGTCCTTTATCCAAGATAGTGCTTCCCGTATGCCCATCGCTTCAGCCACCTCTGGAGCAATCTTTCCTTGCTTACAAATGACTTTGCCTTCGATTAAGGAACCCGTAGAGTCCCTGGCCACACAGGAGTAGCTAAAGCAATTCAAGGATTCAAAGAGGGCAGCATCAGTATTAACCTTAATTGTGTCTTCAGGTGGTGGGTTCCAATGCTCATTTCCGTCTGATGGATTAATAAGACCAAAAGAAAGATCAAAGGTCTTATCTTGAGCAAGTTGCCATTGTTTAAGGACTGTGATAGCTAATGACGCAACCTCATGAGTCTCCAAGCATTTTTGATTCCAAATTAAGTCGTTCCTGCATTTCCAAATGGCCCAGCAGTGCATTGCCATAACATGTCGCTCTTCTCCATGCTTTCGTTGAAGCATCTGTGCAAACCAATCAGAGAAAGTGCCAATAATATCTTCTGAAATTTCAAACCCAAGTTGGTGCCAGCAAGCCTTAGAGAAAGAACAGCTTAGCAACACGTGGCAAATAGATTCACGTTCCAGATTACAAAATGGGCAGGTGGCGTTGACTCCAATATTCTTCATCTGGAGTTGTGTTTTTGTTGGGAGGCACCCTTTACAAGCTTGCCACAGAAAGCATTTGACCTTAGGAGGGATCTTCAGGGTCCAAAGAGTCCGCCAGAAACCGGAATTAGGACTTGTAGTATTGCTGTCTTTGACCGATTGGAGAAGATTATATGCACTACGTACAGTGTAATTGCCCAAACGGTCCGGTCTCCAATACCAAGCATCGGCCTCAGAGTAATTGATAGGAATATTGAGAATAAGGTCTACATCACGTTCATTAAAAATGTCTCGAATCAAGTCTTCGTCCCACGTATCATGATCTATATGCATGAGCGCCGAGACTGCTTTGTTTTGTAGGGAGGTAGATGATGTATGGATGTAAGGATCCTCATGAGGAAGCCAAGGATCAGTGAGGATATTAATTGTTGCACCCGATCCCACTCGGATAGAAGCCCCATCCTTGATTAAAGTTTGAGCTGCCAGGATACTCCTCCATACATAGCTGGGACTGCTTCCAAGTTTGGCTGAAACAAAAGATCCATTTGGGTAATATCTAGCCTTGTAAAGCCGACTCACCAAAGAGCTAGGCTTAGTTAATAGTCGCCAACCCTGTTTCCCCAATAAAGCTATGTTAAAATCATTAAGCAAACGGAAACCAAGGCCACCAGCAGATTTAGGAGTGCACAAGCGCTCCCAACACATCCAATGTATCCCTTTGCCTTTATTTGAAGAAGAAGTCCACCAATATCTATTCATTAGCCTTTCAATATCCTTACTTATTTCTACAGGGAGTAGAAATACACTCATGGCATAATTTGGGAGAGATTGCGCCACCGTCTTTAAGAGAATTTCTTTTCCTGCTCGAGATAAAAATTTAGCTTCCCACCCTTGAATCCGTTGAAAGATTCGATCTCTGAGATAACCCAAAATTACGGATTTCTTTCGACCCAAAATGTTTGGAAGCCCCAAATAAGTGTTATGCTCATCTGCTTCATGTATGCCCATATCTCCACATATAGTATCTCGAACATCCACCTCTGTATTTTTGCTGAAAAAGATTGAAGACTTGTCATAATTTATCTTCTGGCCTAAAGCCGACTCAAATGTATTGAGGAGGGAGTGAACATGGTGCGCTTCTTCAAGATTGGCTTTGCAAAAAATGTAACTGTCGTCAGCGAAGAACATGTGGGAAATCCGCGAGGCGCCACGAGCCACCTGAAAGCCACTTATTAGCTTCTTCCTTTCATATTGTTGGAGCAGAGCTGAGAAGTCCTCGGTACATATAATGAACAAATACGATGAGAGGGGATCACCTTGACGAAGACCCCTTTCAGGAATGATATTGCCGAAGTACTTGCCCCCATGTGCTATCTGATAATGAGTCGATGAAACACAGGCCATAAATAGGGATACTAGTTTGTGGTGGAATCCCATCTTGGTGAGGACAACTTTTAAGTAACCCCATTCGACACGATCGTAGGCTTTACTCATGTCGAGTTTGATGGCCATAAATCTTGTCTTGCCTTCACTCTTTCTCTTCATATAATGCATCAATTCATACGAAACCATGATATTATCAGTGATTAGACGACCCAGGATAAAAGCGCACTGAGATTCAGAGATAACCAAATCAATATCCTGCTTCAATCGATTAGCCAATACTTTAGTAATGATTTTATACAATACATTACATAGAGATATTGGTCTAATATCCAACATTGAGGATGGGCATTTCTTCTTTGGGATCACGGCTATATTAGTGAACAAAAGGTTGTCTTCAAATTGTTCTGTATCCCAAAACCTGCGAACAGCTTGGACTACATTAGTACCAACGATATTCCAGTACTTCTGGTAGGAAAATTCCGTTTGCAATTCATTGTTCCGTGCATTGACCCCGTTATCCACATAATCCAACTCAGCCTATCTACCAACGTGGCTGCTCATATTCAATAAATAAAATAATTAAGCTAAAAAAATAATAACTAGTAAACAAACTACTATGGTATCAGAAATAACATGAACTTTAGCTCATATTCTTGATAGGAAAATTTCCATTATATTAAGTTTGAGTTCACATTCAAAAAATTGGTTTTCGGCTAAAGGAATAATTGGTGAAAATAGATATTTTCTTAATAGTATTTTGATAATTTTTTGCAAAGTAATCTTCAAGGTAGACTATTGAGTGTGTTAGGAAGACTATTTTTGTATAAAATTACCTAAAAAGAAACTATTTTACAAAATAACATTTGTGGTACGACTCAAGCACTAGTGCCATTATACAATGCAATTTTATTCATTAATTGCTTCTATGATACTATAAATTACATACAAAATTTGATATATATATATATCAAACTTTGGTGAATGTAACACTTAATCTGTGAATGTTTGACTAACAGGAATGGATGATCCAGGCAATGTGACACTCCCTCAAGGATTACACGATACCACAAGAATCAACTACTATAAAACCTACTTGGCTCAATTGAAGAAGGTAGTTGATGAAGGAGTCAATGTGATTGGCTACTTTGCTTGGTCTTTGCTTGACAACTTCGAGTTTAGATTAGGCTACACTTCAAGGTTTGGCATTGTCTATGTTGATTTCCACAACCTCAATAGGTACCCAAAGATATCAGCTTATTGGTTCCAATAATTTCTCCAAAGAAACTAGTACTCAGGGTCCGCCCATAAGCATTGGGGGCTAAGAAATTTTTTAGTATTTTTACAATATTTATATATAAATTAGTATTTTTACAAAATTATGAAATTTTTTTGTATGAAAAAAATAACATTTTTAAAAAAATAGGGTTTTTTTTTTATTTGGTGCCCTAGTCACAGGTCTGACCTGCCTATGCTTAGGATCGGTCGTGCTAGTACTTGACTATAAACAATCAATAGGTTAGGTTTGACATTCTGTTCATTGAGTTGCGATGTAACTTAATACATAAGACCTTGAGAATGTATCATTGGGGTGCATAGCCATATAAGGAAACTCTTTTCTTACTCATTTTTGCCCTCTTCTAAAATTAAATTTAAGATTTGTATTTTAATACTATTGGTAAATACATAAATCTAATTTAATATTATTGAAAATATACAATTGTAAGTAGATATTTAAAAATAAAAAAATAAATAGTATACCCCATAAAATAATCCTATCAACATATACTAATGTAAAATACATTGTCTTGTGATCATTAGGGGTTAAATTATGATCTCCTTGTATGATCTTGTATTATGATGTCTACTTCTCTTGGAATTGATCTGCGTTGGCAACTATTCTAAATAAATAGATTACTCGATCTAGATTATTCAATTACATGATAATTGAATTAGAAATGGTATTTGTTCTCGTAAATTTTCTACGTGCAACAAGGTTAAGAGACTGTTTGGTATGAGTTAATCTCCATTCTTATGTTTGTTATGAAAATTTTCATTTTTAAGCACTGGAATGTTATTCCAAAGATGTCGGCTTATTGGTTCCAAAAATTTCTCCAAAGAAACTAGTACTCAGGGCCAGCCAACCCCGTGAGCGCTCGGGCCCAAGGAAAATTTTAATATTTTTACAATATTTATATATAAAATTGTATTTTTGTAAAATTATGGTGTCTTTTTTAATGGAAAAAAAATAACATTTTAAAAAAAAATGAGCCTTTTTATTTGGAGGCCTAGTGTTGACGGTGAGAACTCGTCAACTAAGTTAAGTCGGAAAAATTACGGAGTTAAGATTATGCAAAGAAAAGCTCTGGGAATCTAAGTATCAACTCTAAGAACAATTGCAACAAAACAATGGTGAAATCAATTTTCATTCACTAGGATGCACTTGCTACAGTAAATTTTCCAACCCCCTTCCAAATGGAAGTGAAGTTCATTTTATAGTGGGCTCTAATGACCATTGATACATTGTGGTCCATGGGACCAATCTGTGCACAAGTACACTATCAGGAGAGTGGTATCAGGTGTAGTGGTGTCGGCGCTGGTACACGGTCAGAGTTCATGGGAGCACCTTGATTGACCCAAAACGGGTATGTTTAAAAATTTATACTCGCAAGCGCACGAATCGTATTCATAGAATAGTTTTCGTGTAAGCACGAGATCGAACCCAAATGAGTTGTCTAAAATAAAAAAGAAAACTATTTTAAATCAAAAGTAACAAATTCTAACCTAGCTCCAAAGATTGATGAATTTTAATATTATGAACATGAAATAAAAGATTGAAAAATAAAGCTATTTAAGAGAATAAAAATAAAGCAATAATGAGTTGACAATAAGTGTTAAAAGAAAAGATTATTAAGATACTAGAATCCACAAAATGTAAGTTTAATAATATTTATTAGTATATTGATTCTCAAGTTTTAGTGATAGTTAAAATAATTTAAACTATCATTTTCCAAAAAGATTTATAATTTTAAACACAAATTTCTTATAAAAAGATAGGATTTTTCTTCACTTTTCAAAATTATAATTTCAAAGCATTTAGTGTAAATCAATCTAATGAAATAACAAATAAATCAATGAACATTATTTATAAGGCAAAACATAATATTTTTGTTCTAAGCATGGATGTGTACAATTTAATGACACATCTTACACAAAGAATATTATGTTTATGCACTAATGAAGAACAAAGTGTAAATATGTTCTAACAATCTAAAATACAAGATATTTAAGATGAAAGAAATATATGTAGAAGAAAAATCCATAGACTTTGTTGTATTACAAGGGAAATCAACATACAACATAAATATTACCTAGTTACAAGTTGCTTCATCATGATCTTAATAATCTTATGAAAAAGATTAGAAGCACATAACTAGAGTAGAAATTACAAAATAAAAGACATACATACTTGCAAAATGCTCTTGAAAAACCCAAATGGAAGAGAGAATGGTAGAGAGAAAATGAGAGAAAAAGATGGTAACCAAAACATTAAGCACCCCAAAATGGTCTTCAAAACCCTTATTTATAGCCAAAATGAGATTATTAAAATAATCAATTTAAATTAAGTAAATTGATTAAATTAATAATAATATGGTAAATAGGGGTAAATTGTAGGAGTGATGATGACTTTGGGTAAAAAGTGTGTAAAAAATGGGTAAAAATGTGGCATTTTAGACAAGGGGACAATGAGCAAATTTATGGGCTCAAGATGATTTTGGTGAATGCAGGGACAGGCGGCTGGGGAGCTGGGTTTCGGTGGCAATTGTTGGAGGCTTCAAGTGGTGGGCCACGGGTTGGGCTTGGGCCGAATTGCTGATGAAGACTGCTGGTAGGAGCCAGGCGAAATGGGAGTGGGCCTTGTGGGCTGAGTGATCTGAAAAGACCCAAGTTGGCTTGCTGAAAATTGCTGAATGGTGGGTCACGTGAAGGCTGAAGCTTGCTGAAGAGAAGGAGCTTGTGGCTGCTGGCAAGGACACGTGGCTGGAGGGAAAGAGCCAGCAGTGGAGTTGGGCCGGCGTGGGCTTGGGCCGAATGAAGGAGATGGCTTTTTGCCACAATTTGCTTATTTTCTCTTCATAAATGCCACTTCTATCATTGATTTCCTTTAAATAAAAAAAATGCAAATTAATTTCTATAAAATAGTACAAATTAACTTCAAATAAATATTTTCAAAATACAAATACATCTTATTAATTTAAAGAAAATATTAATTTAAACTTAATTTGTTTTGACACTTAAGTTGAATAAATATGCCTCTATTTTTACAACTAAACACTCAACAATAATTCAAATAATTAAATTACAACATATTACAATATAATAACTATAAAAACATACAAATAAATATAAAATCAAAATAAACCTAATAAATTCAAAATTACTTAAAAACTTAATAAATCAATTAAAAACTCAATAATTAAGCAACAATTAGCACATAAAAAGCGGTAAAATAACTCTATTTTGTAGAGTTATCACACCTCATCTTTTGTACCTGGTCATGACTCCACCACTCGCCTTGTACGGGTGTTAGAGACGTGGCGGTGGTGTAGCCACTCTTCGTACTATTCCCAACCGCCACTATTTGTCGGGTACAGGTGTCAGGCCTGTCCCCTGATCCTAGCAGGCATGTACGTACCCCTTTAGAGGTACCTTGTTCGTACTCTTTTTGTCTCTTGTGGGCCACCTCGAACATTGGCATCATGCAAGCGAGGCCTTGGGACGAGTTTTTTGGGAATTATAATTTTTTTTGGGAATTATTTTGTTGTTTGAAATATGTATTATTTCTGTGTTTAATGGATGAATAAGTTTTTGTAGTTGCTATGCACACCAAAAAATTTGGCATTAAGCTATCTGATTACTACATCAATTATTTTTGTAAAATTACTTATTGTACTCTAAAAATAACTTGGCCTGGTTTTTTATTGTAGAATGTAACTTACAATGTAATTGTGTCCTTAAAAAAATTAACTTTTTCATATTCAAATCTTTCTTTTTTATGCCAGAATGCAATATAATTCCTACAAAAATAATTCAAATTAAATACAAACTAAATTTATTTAATTGTAAAGTATATTCTATTAATCTCTTAACAATATTAATTAAAACTTAATTTAATTTGATATTTAAAATCAATAACTGAGCATTTTGACAACCAATCAATGACAAAGCTCGTTTACTACTGTGACTGCGAGAAGTTTATCGGGTGATAATAGTGGTTAAAGCCTACCACCTAAGGACAATATCGGGTGTGATCGACAAAGAACACGTTTCTTTGACAATTTTCTTTCATAAATAACACTTTTGAGTAGGGTCGTTGTTATCTTGTTGATCTTGTAATGCATGGGCCAGCAATCAGACCATTGGATATGTAACGACCCAAATTCGCTAGTAAGGCTTAAGGGCCTTGATTAGTATGCCTGGAGGGCCTAATGGAGATTATGTGTGGTTTTAATAATTTAGATGCATGACTATGTGTGTTAGTGTGCATATAGGCCCTGATTAGGTTAGAAGGGCATAATCGTAATTTTGGCCATTATGGGCATAACTGCTTTGATATATGTGATAATTGTTGAGACCACATTATTATGTGGATATATATTCGCGATCAGTGACTCGAGACGATCCTAGTGAGCAAAGTAGTGGAAAAGTCATAGCGGGGATTTATACCCGGCTCGGGGTGAGCTCAGGGGTATAAATGGGAATTTAGTGGATGAGCTGGAGATTATTATAACATTGAGGCATGCTATTGGTGATTAATTAGGTATCGGGAATTAAGCGGGAAATAATAGAGACATTCGAGGAAGTAGCGGGAATTAGGTAAAATGACTAAAATGCCCTTAAGTGGACTAAAGGATTAGAGTTAATTGGGAGGGCATAAAGGTCATTTGACTCTTAAGGATGGGTATTACTGAGGTTTTAAGTTAGTGGAATTTGTAGAATATCAAAGAATTCTGAAAAAGAAGGGAAAAGAAAGAGGGAAAACAGAGAGAGTTTCTCTAAGTCGGTTTACACTTTCCTTCACCTGTTTCTTGAGAATTTCTGGAGTAAAGCTTAGAGGAGAGCTGGGATAACTAAACATCAAGGATCTTGACCTAAGACTAAGGAATTGACAGAGGTTTAGCAGGGTTTCACCAACACTTGAGGTAAGATTCTAGAGTTCATCCATTTCTGTTTCTGGTTTTTAAGTTGTGGTACTTGAGTTGAATTAAGTGGAACTTTGGGGAATTCAGGCTTAGGGCTGAGAAGTAGCAAGCCAAGGGAGCCTAGGGATAGCTTGTGGGCGAAATTCTATCAAAGGTATGAATTCTAAGCTCTAATTCTGATGTTCAGCTGGTTTATGTTGGGTTTTGGAGTTTGGAGGTGGCTATGGTGAATTTTGAGTTTGTGATTGCATGTGCTAGGATTTTAGATGTTTAGGGTGCTTAGGATGGGTGGAGTGTGGTCATGAGGTTGTTTTTAAGTTTGGGTAAGAGTTGGAAGAGGTTTGGTTGAGGTTGGCTCGAGAAAATCGTATAAGGGAAAAATTTGGTGTTGGGCTGCCTGTGATTAGCGCTACAGCGCTAGCCTTTGGGCGCTGTAGCGCTAGGCCATTTTGCTGGAAGGGTTTTGGTTTCTGTCTGTAGCGCTATAGCGCCCTCCCAAGAGCGCTGTAGCGCTACCCTGCCTTCTGAAGGGGATTTTAGGGTAATTTGCAAGGGTTTTTGACCTAAGGTTTGGGGTTTGGTTCCACCACCTTGTTTGGTGGAACTAGGACATCCCGGGGGCTCGGGATTGGCCACGGGGCTAGGTTTTGAACTTGAGGGTTGATGTTGACTTTGGCCATGATTGTGTTTAGGTGAGCGCTAGGGCTCGAGTGGGATCGTGCTCAAGGTGTCGAGGGATTAAAGCTATTGAATTGAAAGGTAAGAAAACTGCACCCGAATGTATGGTTGTGAATGGGACTAAGTGCTCCCGAAAGTTGTATTGTGTCATCGTTGGTATTATGCCAAGGGGCACGGATAAGCGGTCTAAGAGTACCGTTCATGATTTTAGCGCACGGGGCGCGAATTGGCCATTGGGTGCCGGAAATAATAGGATAACAGAGGGAGCTGCCTGTGAGCGCTAGCCCTGGTTATCATCTGTGCATTATGTATTTGAGTTGAGATGCTTAGTATATGAAATACTTGATTGATGATATACTTGAGTTGATGAGATGCTATATGTGTAATTGATTTGTTGCTAGTTGTTGATGCTCTGTTGTTGCTGTGTTTTCTTGCTGGGCCTTGGCTCACGGGTGCTTCGTGGTGCAGGTAAGGGCAAGGGCAAGCTGGACCAGGCCTGAGGTGGAGAGCTCCGAGGTGAAATGTACATAGCCAGCCGTTCGATCACCACGGTCGAGGAGTGTGTCAGGACAGAGATTACCTAACAGCTCGCTTTTGCCTTAGAACGGCCAGTCAATGTATTTAAATGTTGTAACTTTTGTAAATGGCTTTTAAACTGTCAATTTTGGGATCCCATGTACATAAACAACGTTTAGTAATGAAAACGTACTTTAGAGACCAAAACACTTTTAACCCTAGTTCCTCTACTATTTCAGTAACACGCTTTTACTTTAATGACTTGATTAGCAAGTCTGGCACTTTATAAACACACAGTGTAACGGTCTTGGCTATCCAGGGCGTTACAGGATATGTCCAAAATGGTACATAATTAGCAAAGGTGGCCAAAGCCTACCACCTAAGGCCAATATCGAGTGTGATCGACAAAGATCGCACTTCTTTGACTACTTTATTCTAAAAAAACACTCTTTATTAGTACCGTTGTTGATATTGGAACGCATGGGTCGACGATCACACCATTAGATACGTGTGAAATGACACATAATTAGAAAAGGTGTTCAAACCCTACAATCTAAAGGTGAGATCAAGTGTGATCGACAAAGATTGCACTATTTTGGCTACTTTATTTCATAAATAACACTATTTAGTAGAACCGTTGTTGATCTTGGAACGCATGCTTCAGCGATTGGACCGTTAGATACGTCCAAAATGGCACATAATTAGCAAAGGTGGTTACTTTGACTACTTTATTTAAAAAATGAACACTATTTATTAGCACTGTTATTAATCTTGAAATGCATGGGTCGGCGATCACACTGTTAGATACGTCTGAAATGACACGTAATTAGCGAATGTGATCAAATCTTACAACCTAAGGGTGAGTCGATCGCACTACTTTGGCTACTTTATTTAATAAATAACACTATTTATTAGGACCGTTGTTCATCTTGGAACGCATGGGTTGGTGATTAAACTGTTGGATACATCCAAAATGCTACATAATCAACAAAGATTGTCAAAACCTATAACTCAAGGGCAAGATTGGGTGTGATCAACACAAATCACACTTCTTTGACCACTTTCTGTCATAAAAGCCGAGATTGATATATTATATGTTAAACAAGTACTTGAAATAATATTTTTCATTTGTTCATGAGGTCTGTTTTTTAAACCATTTGTTCTTGAGGTCTTGATTAGTACATGAAAATTTTATTTTATTATTCTTAAATATTAAATAAATTCAGGTTTAAATAATATTTGTTGATGACGTTTTTTCGTCAACCAAAATAAAATGTTTCAAATGTTAGCACTATTAGTGGCGTTAGACATAGTCAAATGTTTCAAATATCATACCTAGTAACCAATTAGATAATGGTTACCAAATTCGTTCTCAAATTATGAGAGATTAGCTTGGCGGTTGCAATTTGTGGATACAAATGATGTGGTTTCCTCATTATTAGGGCTCCTGAGTAACAAAGTGGGATATTAGGGAATGTTAGTACAATTAGGGGAACTATGCATAATCAGTTGCTCTAAATATCATAACTAGTAACCTAATTAGTGGATGGTTACGAAGTTAGTTCTAAAGTTTTGATTTATTAGCTCAGAGGTTGCAAATTGTGAGTATAAATCATGTAGTTCTCTTCATTTGAAGGGATGTTGAGTGAGAAATGAGATATTGAAGATATAAGTAACACTAGACACAGTCAAAATCTTTCAAATATCACACCTAGTAACCTAATTAGTGAATGGTTACCAAATTAACTATCAAATTGAGAGACATTTGCTTGGAAGTTGCAAATTGTGAGTACAAATGATGTGGTTTCCACGTTATTAGTGCTCTCGAGTAATTAAATGGGATATTAGTACTTTTAGTGATACCAGACATAGTCAAATTGTTTAAATGTCACACCTAGTAACCTTATTAGTGAATGGTTACTAAATTAGTTCTCAAATTATGGTAGATTAGCACAAAGGTTGCAAATTGTAGTACAAATTATGTGGTTCCCTTCATTAGTAGGGTTGTTGGGCGAGTAAATGGGGTATTAAGGGTGTTAGTACCATAAGTAACACTAAACACAATCAAAATATTCCATATATCACACCTAGTAGCATAATTACTAAATGGTTACCAAATTTGTTCTCAATTTATGAGAGATTAGCTTCGAATTTCTGACTTCTAAGTTCAAATGGCGTGGTTTTCCTCATTAGTAGGGCTCTCGAGTGACTAACTGGGATATTAAGGGATGTTAGAATAATTAGTGACACTAAACATAGTCAAAATGTTCCTAATCTCACACCTAGTAATCTAATTAGTGAATGATTACCAAATTAATTCGCAAATTGTGAGATATTAGCTTAGAGGTTGCAAATTGTGAGTAAAAATGATGTTAAGTGTGATATTAAGGGATGTTTAGTATTATTAATGACGCTAGACATAGTAAAAAAAAAATTCTAAATATCACATCTAGTAACCTAATTAGTAGATGATTACCATATTAGTTATCTAATTGTGAGAGATTAACTACAGCGTTGATACCATAATTTTGAATTTCTAGCTCGGTACTCTTAACCCGAACGCGAGTCTTGGTGAATCAAAACGAGTCCATATTTTGTGTAATCACACCCTAATGAGTGCCTCGATCACCTGTAATGATTTGCATGGAAGTCGGTGCATCCGAAAGAGCACCGAGACAATGTTAATCACACTAATGTGTGACTCGGTGCATCCGAGCAAGTCCAGAGAGGGACTCCTGACCCGAACCCGTGTCTCGGTGAATCGAGATGAGTCCATATCTTGTGTAAGCACTATAACGAGTGACTCAGTCGCCTGTAATGATTTACATGGAAGTCAGTGCACCCGAAAGAGCGTCGAAAGGGTGTTAATTACACTAATGCGTGACTTTGTGCATCCGTACGAGTCCAACGCCGGACTTCAGACCCGAACCCGTGTCTCAGTGATTCGAAATGAATCCAGATATTTTGTAATCACCCTAACGAGTGCCTCGGTCACCCGTAATAATTTGCATGGAAGTCGATGTACCCGAAAGAGCGCCGAGACGGTGTTAATCACACTAATGCGTGACTCGGTGCATCCGAACGAGTCTAGCTCGGTACTCCTGACCCGAATGCGTGTCTTGATGAATCGAAAATAATCCAGATCTTGTGTAATCACCCTAACGAGTGCTTCAATCACCTGTAACGATTTGCATGGAAGTCGGTGCAGCCGAAAGAGCGCCAAAAGGATGTTAATCACACTAATGCGCGACTCGGTGAATCCGAACGAGTCTAGTGCCGGACTTCTGACCCGAACGCGTGTCTCGGTGAATTAAAACGAGTCCAAATCTTGTGTAATCACAACTAGTGCCTCGGTCACCCATAATGATTTGCATGGAAGTCGGTTCACCCAAAAAGCACCGAAAGGGTGTTCATCACACTAATGCATGACTTGGTGCTTCCGAACGAGTCTAGCTCGGTACTCCTAACCCGAACGCGTGTCTCGGTGAATCAAAACGAGTTCATATCTTGTGTAATCACCCTGACGAGTGCCTCAGTTACCCGTAATGATTTGCATGGAAGTCGGTGCATCCGAAAGAGCACCAAGACAGTGTTAATCACACTAATGCGTGACTCGGTGCATCCGAGCGAGTCCAGAGCGGGACTCCTGACCCGAACCCGTGTCTCAGTGAATTGAGACGAGTCCATATCTTGTGTAATCACCCTAATGAGTGACTCGGTCGCCTGTAATGATTTGAATGGAAGTCGGTGCACCCGAAAGAGCGCCGAAATGGTGTTAATCACACTAATGCGTGACTCTGTGCATTCGTACGAGTCCAGCGTCGAACTTCTAACCTGAACCCGTGTCTCAGTGAATTGAAACGAATCTAGATATTGTGTAATCACCCTAACGAGTGCCTCGGTCACCTGTAATGATTTGCATGGAAGTCGATATACCCGAAAGAGCGCTGAGACAGTGTTAATCACACTAATGCGTTAGTCGGTGCATCTGAACGAGTCTAACTTGGTACTCTTGACTCGAACGCGTGTCTCAGTGAATAAAAAATAGTCCAGATCTTGTGTAATCACCCTAACGAGTGCCTCGGTCACCCGTAATGATTTGCATGGAAGTCGGTGCACCCAAAAGAGCGTCGAAAGGGTGTTAATCACACTAATGCATGGCTCGGTGCATCCGAACGAGTCCAGCGTCGGACTTCTGACCCAAACTCGTGTCTCGGTGAATCAAAACGAGTCCAGATCTGTAATGACCCACTAATCTAGATTATTTGGACCATTAACAAAACTATACATAAACTTACATTTTTACGAAAATACCACAATTTTATTTAGTAACTTGTAAAATAAGAGTTACTTACAAATAAATAAAATTCTAATAAGGATATGGGATCCCATTGTCTTTAAAAACAAAAGATGATTTTAAATAAAAGACATTACATAATTGGAGCGGAAAATACACATAAAACCATAAAAACATAAAATGAGACTACATCCTCGAATCGAATAACGCTCGACCCCTTGACTCCATTCACCATCGATACACATCCTCTAAGCGTCACGAATCTTACCGCCTCTAAGGCTTATTTTCCTGCACATAAAACAGAAAGGAATGAGCCTAATGCCCAGCAAGGAAAAATCTAACACATAGTCATACAAATCAATTTCATAATAACGTAAAGACATATCATAACACATAATACACTTATTATAATGGCCATTATTACTTGGGGTCCCATAGACTAAACAAGCTTATGCCCATGAGATTAGTGGGGTCCTACCAGCTAAATAGGCATATGCCCACAATCTTTTTGGGGTCTTGTTAGTCAAATAGGGCATAGGCCCAAGCCTACAAACAAACACATTTATAACATATTCATAACATATCATAACATAACACATAAGATAACATAAACATAAACATATAGATTCTAGCCTATTTTCCTTACCAAAGTTACCGGGATATAATGGACTGAGTTGAGACTTTTGGAACACTCCTAAAACCATAATGAACAAGAGTGAGTTGAAAGAAGGAAAGAGATGAAAAGGAAATGAGAAGACTAAACCATTTGAGAGACATGCTTACCGAAACTTATGTGCTTAAGAACTTGGATTCCCTAACCAAAATAAGAATGAGGTTAGGGGACTGAGTAGAAGGCTTTGAGAAAGAAAATAACATGAAACAAATGAAAAAGAGTTTCGGGTTTACCTCAAAGACTTGTAAGACCAATCTACACCTCAAACCGAAATACCATAAAACCTTACTTCCCAAAGTGTTTGATAAGCTTATGATGATCAAGCTTATGATTCCCCAACCCAGGTGTTTAACTCTCACACTCTCCAAGCAATCTTGCAGCCTCTGAACTTAGAGTAAAAGGTGAATAATGGCTGGGTACTAGGTCCTATTTATAGAGTTCTAGGAATAAAAATCTTCTTTTTAGCTTTGAATAAAAATAATAAATTTAATTGAAAATATTTGAATATCCTTTAGCTAAAGGCTTAGGAATTGTTCAAATTTTTCAGAGAGATTTAAGGATTCAAACCTTGATTTTTAAAATAATAAAAACAAATAGAATCCTAACTTCTAACTCCCTAAATCTCGTAACTCTAAACTCCCCTTCAGTAAAATCAACATATCTGATGCTGTAGAACTCCGATTTGGACTCTCTTTATACCGTTAGAAATCTCATTAAATTATCTACAACTTTTAAGAAATACTATTTTTCGAAATTCCTAATATAACTGGGGAAAAAACAAGTCGGAAGTTACAGTATCCTAAAGGTACGAAAAATCTATTTACAACCTAATTCACAAATAAATAAAATTGTGATAAATGTCATGCTCCTATCAGATTTTGGTGAAGACTAAGTCTTATATTTCTCTTATTTTATCATTAAAATAATAATTTCTTAATAATCATATATATGATAAGTGTTACTACCTTATTGGGTCTATCTAAACCTTATAATATAATAAATATTACCATCAATATCAGTCATATTAATCAAACCTTAGGTTAAAATTAATATTCTTAAACTATAGGTTAAACTTAGAAAATCTACAAGTGTTACTATGAGTGTCCAATTAAATCCCGGTCTGAACCAAAATCCACAGTAACAAAGATAACACTAAACATACTATAACACTACTAAACAATTAGCTAAGTAAAGTTCTTGGACTCTACAATTCTCCCCTACTAAAAAGAATTTCGTCCTCGAAATTTACTTACCAAATAACTTCGGATACCGGCCTTGCATGTCCTCTTCCAACTCCCACGTTGCCTCGCGTTCAGAACTATTGCTCCATAGGACTTTAACTATAGGAAAGCTCTTGGACCGTAACTGCTTCATCCACCTATCTAGGATGCTAACCGGTCGTTCCTTGTAACTTAAGTCTTTCTGGAGTGCTATGGTATCGTACTTGAGGACGTGAGATGGGTCTGACACATATTTGCGTAACATCGAAATGTGGAAGACGTTGTGACTATCGGCTAGTGCTGGTGGTAGGGCTAGTCTATATGCAATTGGTCCCACTTTGTCCAATATCTCAAAAGGACCTATGAATCGGGGACTGAGCTTGCCTTTCTTCCCGAACCGCTTGACACCCTTCATAGGAGATATCTTCAGGAAGACTTGATCTCCAACTTGGAACTCCACATCGTGTCGCTTGGTATCCGCATAGCTCTTCTGATGGCTTTGAGCAGCAAGCATACGCTGTCTAATAAGCGTTACTGCTTCTTGAGCTTTCCTAACAGCTTCGGGCCCTAGAAGCTGCCTTTCTCCTACCTCGTCCCAGTGCAACGGTGATCGGCACCTTCTTCCATATAGCAACTCATAAGGTGTCATCTCGATCGTCGACTGGTAGCTGTTGTTGTACGAGAACTCGATCAGCGGTAAGTACTTGTTCCACGATCCTCCGAAATCAAGTACACATGCGTGTAGCATATCCTCTAAAATCTAAATCGTACGCTCGGACTGCCCATCTGTCTGAGGATGGAAAGTTGTACTAAGACTTAACTTAGTACCCATGGCTTGCTGTAAGCTTCTCCAAAATCTTGACGTAAACACTGATCCTCTATCTGATACTATCGTCTTGGGGATTCCATGCAATCGTACAATCTCTTGGATGTGGATGTCTGCATATTGGTCTGCCGTATAAGAAGTCTTAACAGGCAGAAAATGAGCCGACTTGGTTAGTCTATCTATGACTATCCAAGCAGAATCATGCTGCCTATTCGTCTTTGGCAGACCCGTCACGAAGTCCATGGCTATATCGTCCCACTTCCATTCCGGTATGCTAAGCGGTTGCAATAATCCTGCAGGCCGCTGATGCTCTGCTTTCACTTGCTGGCATACCAGACACTTAGATACATACTCCGCTATATCCTTCTTCATCCCTGGCCACCAATAGACTGCCTTGATGTCATGAGTCATCTTGGTAGACCCTGGATGAACTGAGTACGGGGTGTTGTGCGCTTCTTCTAGGATTGTCTTCTTAATACTTTGATCGTCTGGCACGCATACCCGATCCTTATATCTCAATAAACCTTGACTGGATATTGAGAAATCTGTAGTCTTGCCTTCTCTGACTGCATCCTTGTGTGTTGCTAGTGTGCTATCATGTCTCTGACCAATCCGTATGTCCTCTAGCAGATTCGATTGGATAGACAAGTTAGCCAGCTTGCCTACAACCACTTCTATTCCGGCACTGATAAGCTCCTGCTGTAGCGGCTTTTCTATTCCGGATAAGGCTGCTAAGTTCCCATAACCTTTTCGGCTAAGTGCATCGGCAACTACGTTTGCCTTCCCCGGGTGGTATAGGATTTCACAGTCGTAATCCTTTACTAATTCCAACCACCGGCGCTGCCTCATGTTAAGCTCCTTCTGAGTAAAGAAGTATTTTAAACTTTTGTGGTCCGTATAAATCTTGCACCGTTCTCCGTAAAGATAATGGTGCCAGATTTTTAATGCAAAGACCACCGCTGCCAACTCCATATCGTGAGTTGGATAGCGTTGTTCATACTCCTTTAACTGATGTGAGGCGTAGGCTATCACCTTGTCATTTTGCATCAGTACGCATCCCAATCCTAACTTTGATGCATCACAGTAGACAACGAACTTGTCGTTGGGTGTTGGGACACTAAGTACTGGTGTTGAGCAAAGCTTATCCTTAAGCAACTGGAAGCTTTCCTCACACTTATCATTCCAGTTAAACTTTTGTTGCTTCCGGGTCAGGTTGGTGAGTGGAGTGGCTATCTTAGAAAAGCCCTCTACAAACTTTCTATAGTAACCTGCTAGCCCTAAGAAGCTTCTTACTTCCGACACGTTCTTTGGTCTAGGCCAATCATTCACAGCCTCTACCTTCGATGGATCCACTGCAACTCCGTCTTTCGATATGATGTGCCCGAGGAACGCCACTTGTGAGAGCCAAAATCGCATTTCTTGAACTTCGCGTAGAGTTGGTGCTCCTTCAATCGCGTCAAAATCGTCCTCAAGTGTTCCTCGTGCTCTACTTCATCCTTGGAGTAAATTAAAATGTCGTCGATGAACACAACGACGAATTTATCCAAGTAGTCTTTGAAGACCCTATTCATTAAGTCCATAAACGCGGCTGGCGCGTTAGTAAGACCAAAAGACATAACCAAGAACTCGTAATGTCCATAATGAGTCCTAAAGGCTGTCTTAGGAATATCTTCTCCCTTTACCTTGAGCTGATGATACCCGGACCGTAAATCGATCTTAGAGAATACAGTCGCGCCTCGGAGTTGATCAAACAAATCATCAATCCGAGGTAGCGGGTATTTGTTCTTAATTGTTACTTTATTCAACTCACGGTAGTCTATGCACATTCGCATATTTCCGTCCTTCTTCACGAATAGTACCGGAGCTCCCAATGGTGAATGGCTTGGCCTAATAAAACCCAAGTCTAAGAGTTCTTGTAGCTGTGTCTTTAACTCTTTGAGTTCCGTAGGTGCCATTCGGTATGGTGCCTTAGAGATAGGCTTGGTGCCCGGTACTAATTCTATCGTGAAGTCTATTTCTCGATTTGGTGGCAATCCTGGCAAGTCATCGGGAAAAACTTCTGGAAATTCTTGTATAACCCGAACATCTCCAACTTTGAGTGATGTCTCCTTCTCCACATTCGTGATGCTGGCTAAGAACGCTTGGCATCCTTTCTCCATCATTCTCTGAGCTTTGAGAGATGACATTAACGGGGTGCGTAGTCCTTAAGCTTGTCCCATGAAGCACAGTTTCTGGCCGTCAGGAGTCTCGAACATCACCTTCTTGCGTCTGCAGTCGATCGTTGCGCCATGCCGTGCTAGCCAATCCATGCCTAGTATGACGTCGAAGTCTTTGATCACCAGCTCTATCAGGTCTCCCTCTAGTTCTATGTCCTCAATCTTGATCGGTACGCCTCGTACTATTCGTGATGATAGAACTACTTTGCCCGAAGGCAACTTGGTTACAAACCTAGTTCTAAATCTTTCACTAGGTTTGTCTAGTTTATCTATCATTCCTAACGAAATATACGAATGAGTGGCTCCCGAATCAAATAATACATGACATAAATTATTGAGGATGGAAACCTGACCTGTGACCACCTTGTTGCTAGCATCCGCCTCTCCTTGGGTTAAAGCAAAAATCCGAGCAGGAACCATCTTTTCGTCCTTCTTTCCTTCCGGCTTTTGCCGAGGACAATTTTTCTTGCGATGCCCCTCTTGACCACAATTGAAACACTCCTTGGTGTTGGCACGACATTCTCCGGGGTGCTTCTTCTGACATTTGGCACATGGCAGGTATTCCATGTAGCCCGACCTATTTCCCCCATTATTTGGTCGTGCTCTTTTTTTGTTGTCAGATTGCTTGTTGTCAGGATGCCTTCTCTTCTGTCCGTTACCGTTGTTGTTGGCTTGATTGTTGCCGCTATTGCTAGACTGATTGTTGTTCCGACTGGCCTGAGGTTGGCTCTGCTGTCTAGGTTCCGGCTTGCTAGCTTCTTCTTTGCTTACATTGGCCTGCAACCTTTCTACTTCGATTGCCGTCTCAAGAACGTCGGCATATGTAGTGTTTCCCGGGTTTGCTAGCTTAACCCCCATCTCGATCTTCGGGCGAAGTCCTCTAACAAACTTGTTCACCCTCAGAAAATCGGTTGGAACCATTTCCGATGCAAACTTTGCTAAGCGGTCGAACTGGCAAGCATATTCCGCCACTGTTAAAGCACCTTGCTTCAAGTTGGCGAACTCCTCAACCCTCGTAGCGAGTATAGCCGAATTGTAGTACTTCTTGTGGAAGAGCTCCACAAATCGAGTCCATGTCATGGTGGTCGTATCATGAGATTGCTGGACCAAGTCCCACCATATCCTGGCATCCTTCTTGAGTAAAGACGAGACGCAGGATATGCGGTCCGCATTGCTGAGATTCATATGCGTCAGAATCGGCTCCACATTCCTTAGCCACTCTTCTGCCTCAAAGGGGTCTGTAGTCTCTTCGAAGTTTGGAGCGTGCTGCTTGCGGAACCTCTCGTACACTGGCTCCATGTTCGGTACTGGATACGGCGCGTAATTCGTCATTGGCCATCCCCCATAAGGACCACTTGTTGGGGTGCTGGGGCCATTTGTTGGGGCTGCGGCTGCGGCGGAGGCTGAGTTTGAGCCTGTTGGCGTTGTTGCTGCAAAAGTTCCTCGACTTGCTGTCGCAGTCTGGCGATCTCTGCGGTGTTGTTAGCTGGTGGTGCCGGTGCATTGCGGCGGGCAGTAGTATGCACTCCCCTTCGGCGAACTGGAGGGCTTCATTGGTCGCTGGAACATCGTTGGAGGCGTTTCCATTGGTGCGTGCAGATCTTTGGAGCGACATCTTCACCAAAAGTTCTAACAGTCGAAAACATGTTAGAACTTACCCTAATAGGCTCTAAGGCAAAAGTTATTCTAAAACAAACATATCTCGGACCTATTTATTATGACTTCTTATGAAAAGATTATATAGGTCTTTATTTATTATTAGAGTGGGTTTCTATACTTAGAAAAACAAGTCATCTTTATTTTCTAAGTGTGTTTCTAATCATCCTATATGACTTAATCCTCAGGCTCGAAACTTATCTTTGTTCCAAAGTTAACCATATTGAGGGAGGGCTGGGATCAGTAAAATCGTTCCCACTACTATGGCCCCCTAACTCTCAATAAGGAAACTTGGTTCATTGATTTGTATCCACCCTCACCGAACTTAGTCATTATTCATTTTATTTATTACTTATTATGATTGCGGAAAAAATCAAACTCATACATGTCATTCAAAAATAACAATTGTATTTATTTGGAAAAAGGTTTTCACTAAAACAATCATACATGAAAAGATAATAAATAAAATAAATAACAAAAAATAAACTAATTTACAATTATTATTAACTGAAAACATAAGGGCTAAAACGTTAACTAAACACATAATCAAAACAACTAAAACATAAACACTTACATTGGCGGTTAGATTCAGAGCTTTGAGTGTGTGTATCGAGGAGAACTTCATGCGAAGGAACCGTTTCTCTGATACCAACTGTAATGACCCACTAATCTAGACTATTTGGATCATTAACAAAACTATACATAAACTTACATTTTTACGAAAATACCACAATTTTATTTAGTAACTTGTAAAATAAGAGTTACTTACAAATAAATAAAATTCTAATAAGGATATGGGATCCCATTGTCTTTAAAAACAAAAGATGATTTTAAATAAAAGACATTACATAATTGGAGCGGAAAATACACATAAAACCATAAAAACATAAAATGAGACTACATCCTCGAATCGAATAACGCTCGACCCCTTGACTCCATTCACCATCGATACACATCCTCTAAGCGTCACGAATCTTACCGCCTCTAAGGCTTATTTTCCTGCACATAAAACAGAAAGGAATGAGCCTAATGCCCAGCAAGGAAAAATCTAACACATAGTCATACAAATCAATTTCATAATAACGTAAAGACATATCATAACACATAATACACTTATTATAATGGCCATTATTACTTGGGGTCCCATAGACTAAACAAGCTTATGCCCATGAGATTAGTGGGGTCCTACCAGCTAAATAGGCATATGCCCACAATCTTTTTGGGGTCTTGTTAGTCAAATAGGGCATAGGCCCAAGCCTACAAACAAACACATTTATAACATATTCATAACATATCATAACATAACACATAAGATAACATAAACATAAACATATAGATTCTAGCCTATTTTCCTTACCAAAGTTACCGGGATATAATGGACTGAGTTGGGACTTTTGGAACACTCCTAAAACCATAATGAACAAGAGTGAGTTGAAAGAAGGAAAGAGATGAAAAGGAAATGAGAAGACTAAACCATTTGAGAGACATGCTTACCGAAACTTATGTGCTTAAGAACTTGGATTCCCTAACCAAAATAAGAATGAGGTTAGGGGACTGAGTAGAAGGCTTTGAGAAAGAAAATAACATGAAACAAATGAAAAAGAGTTTCGGGTTTACCTCAAAGACTTGTAAGACCAATCTACACCTCAAACCGAAATACCATAAAACCTTACTTCCCAAAGTGTTTGATAAGCTTATGATTCCCCAACCCAGGTGTTTAACTCTCACACTCTCCAAGCAATCTTGCAGCCTCTGAACTTAGAGTAAAATGTGAATAATTGCTGGGTACTAGGTCCTATTTATAGAGTTCTAGGAATAAAAATCTTCTTTTTAGCTTTGAATAAAAACAATAAATTTAATTGAAAATATTTGAATATCCTTCCGCTAAAGGCTTAGGAATTGTTCAAATTTTTCAGAGAGATTTAAGGATTCAAACCTTGATTTTTAAAATAATAAAAACAAATAGCATCCTAACTTCTAACTCCCTAAATCTCGTAACTCTAAACTCCCCTTCAGTAAAATCAACATATCTGATGCTGTAGAACTCCGATTTGGACTCTCTTTATACCGTTAGAAAGCTCATTAAATTATCTACAACTTTTAAGAAATACTATTTTTCGAAATTCCTAATATAACTGGGGCAAAAACAAGTCGGAAGTTACAGTATCCTAAAGGTACGAAAAATCTATTTACAACCTAATTCACAAATAAATAAAATTGTGATAAATGTCATGCTCCTATCAGATTTTGGTGAAGACTAAGTCTTATATTTCTCTTATTTTATCATTAAAATAATAATTTCTTAATAATCATACATATGATAAGTGTTACTATCTTATTGGGTCTATCTAAACCTTATAATATAATAAATATCACCATCAATATCAGTCATATTAATCAAACCTTAGGTTAAAATTAATATTCTTAAACTATAGGTTAAACTTAGAAAATCTACAAGTGTTACTATGAGTGTCCAATTAAATCCCGGTCTGAACCAAAATCCACAGTAACAAAGATAACACTAAACATACTATAACACTACTAAACAATTAGCTAAGTAAAGTTCTTGGACTCTACAAGATCTTGTGTAATCACCCTAACGAGTGCCTCGGGCGCCTGTAATGATTTTTCAAATTTAAGCATTCCGTATTTCATAAATATATTGTATACAATATAAACTATTTTTTTTTTAAATAACCTAAATTCCTATATGATTTTAAACATTGTACTTTAAATAACTAGAATTTTAAATTTTAAAATAACAAGCTTATAATCAAAATCTCATTATTAAGAAAATAATTTAACTTTGTATTTCCAAAAATTATAAAAAAAACTAAATAAATAGTTGTTAGTCATCTTTCAAGTAAAAAAAAATTAATATAAATGTTGAAGGCCATGAGTTCTAGAAAAAAAAATTAATATAAATGTGAATCTTAGAGCAACAGCTGTGTAACTTTTATTAAATCTCTGTGCCAAATTTTGTAAATAATGTGCAGTTGGCTATTACATTGTATGTATACTAACAATTTCAACATTCTACTTTTATATGGAAAGACATTTATATCCCTATTCAATTTATTTTTTTAATATAAAATAAAAAATGGACCATCACTCTATAAATCAACTGTCAGAATAGTACACAGAAATGTATTTGTGAACAACTACACAATACTTTTACATTAAAATAATTGATATATAATATTTATATAATAAAGTGGAACAGCGGGAGCCATTCCGCTAACATACCAAGCGGTTTGGAATCATTGGCTTCCGAAAAATATATATTGAGAGATAAATCATACACATCACCTTATGTATGGTTGGTATATGTGAATAACCATATGAATGTGAAAGAAGAATAAGTCAACTTACATGCAATTTATTATTGGTTAATCCATTTGATCTGAATTGGTATTTGTTTCTAGAGAACTCAATATAAGAACTAACACATAATTATTCCCCAAAACTAATATTTGCATCAACCAATTTACACTATTATATTTTCTTCCAATCCAGACAGACATGATGTAATGACTAATACATTATCTTCCAATTATTTTTGTCTTTTCAGAAAATAAATATTTTAATTATAAATGCCTAAGAATTCAATATTCAACATGGTACGGCTTGTCATGTAATACTTAAATTAAACTGAGTCAGACATTTGAAGATTATCATATACAATCACAAATGAGACATATTTCAATTCATTAAACTAAAGTAAAATCGAAACTAAATACAAGAACAACAACACAAACACTAATAATAAATTAAAGTATTCAACTACCATGCTGATTTCAACAACATTGTATTCATTGTATTTTTTACTCTTTCGTGCCCTATTAGGATTCTTAATTATTAATTAATATTTCTTTCTGTAGAAAATGTGGATTAGGAATGTGTATAATTTTACACTATATATACCTAGTCCATCACACCAATTGTTCATATCAACTACGAATTATATTCCTCTTTCTTTTTTAGTTTTCCAGGTACTATAATTTTCTCTTAGTTTTAAAATTTTCAGATAAATTTTATTTTTACTATATATTTGTAGTAGATACTTATATATATATAAAGTGTTGTTATTTGACATATTAAGGTGTCCAACACCATATGAGGTGACACCTTATGGTTGGTTAGCGATATCCATACGTGATATTGAATTGTACCAATAACTGTATGCCACCTGTTTGTGGTGTTGAACACCAATGATGTTCCTTAGAATTCTCATATATGTGTATTTGTTGTAGATTTTAGACAACGAATATGGAAGAAGTGAAGGTGATTGGCTCGAGGATGAGCGTATTCTGTAAAAGAGTAGAGTGGGCGTTGAAGCTAAAGAGTGTGGAGTATGAGTACTTGGTGGAAGATTTGATGAACAAAAGTCCAATTCTTCTTAAGTATAATCCAATTCTTAAGAAAGTTCCTGTTCTTTTACACTTGGACAAACCTATAGTTGAGTCCCTACTCATTGTTGAGTACATTGATGAGGTTTGGAAAGAAAACCCTTTGCTTCCCCAACACCCTTATGAAAGAGCCAAAGCTAGATTTTGGGCCAAGTTTAGTGATGAGAAGGTACATACATATATATACAAAACTTAATCATCAAGTGTGATTTTCATTCCCCTTTCATCTTAATCAATTATAATTTTTTACATTTTGTGAGACAATGTAAAAAGTAAAAACGATTAAAAGATTTTATGAAAATTTTATCACAATCTAAACAAAACTTTATATCTATAAATAATTATTTGTAAAAATTTATCCTGGTGGTTTTCATCACGACATGATGGTACAACTAAAAAATGACACGAAATAAATAAATTTGGGTAACATATTTGATTTTCGTATTGATCCATTTAACACTTATAATAAATATATCGTTTTTGTGCTAACCTGCTTAATTTATTTATGACTCGTCTAACTTGTTTCGGTAAAAGTTTAAATTGAAAAATATATTTCTCATTTTAGACTAAATTAAATTTAAAATCCTAAAATAATTTTTTTTTCCAAATGCTTATTATATCTAGGTTTTGATGGGATCATTTGAAGCTTGCAAAGCTCAAGGAGAAGGGAAAGAAAAATTGATAGAAACTGCCCAAGAATATTTGGGTTTTCTTGAGAAGGAAATCGAAGGGAAGAAGTTTTTCGGAGGAGAAAGAATCGGTTATCTAGATTTAGCAGTGGGATGGATTCCTTTATGGCTTAATGTGATGGAAGAAATTGGAGAGATGAAGTTAATCCAAGCAGACAAGTTTCCATATCTTCATCAATGGTGTAAGACTTTCATGGATAATCCAGCTATAGCAGAATTAGCTCCACCAAGGAAATCACTTGTCGAGTATTTTAATGCTAGTATCACCTATCTCCGCTCATTGGAAGCTAGTAAAGAGTGAAATAAATTAATTAAGTTTGGCTTTGAATTGGATTAATAGAATAAAAATTTGTCAAGTGAGTTGACAATGTCTATGAATGCTTTTAATAATGTACTACAAACTTTGTTTTCTTTCTCTTCAAAGCTAGCCTTCTTTTAACATGCATGTGAATTTTTTTTTCTGAATATAATGTTCTTTTGGAGACAAAATAATATCTCAAAGAAGAGATTCAAACAACCGTTGAAGCTATCCAAAGAAGGAAAACAATCTAATTAGTCACGCGTGCAACAACATATTTGAACCGGATTTCACTCGAGTCCAACGAGTTTTGTCAAAAAATGAATTTTCGAATTGCGGGTCGGGAGAGTTTGTGGGTCAAATGCTCACACTACACTAAGACAAATATTTATCTAAAATTAGACAAATATGTATAAAAATGTAATTAGATAGTATATATAAAAAATGGTAGGTAACCCTTTGGTACCTTGAGTTTTTGCAAAATATCATTTTAGTACCCTCTGTTTTCAATAGTGCTCATATGGTACCCTGCATTTTAAAATCGTACACATTTGGTACTCTAAACTCAAATTTAATTAATAAAATTTTATCAATTTAATCAAACTGCTGTCAATTATGTAAGTTCCAAATTTAAATTTAATTACTTAATTACATATAACTGATGACAGTTTGATAATTGATTAGTGGTGAAAAATGCACATTTGTTGATTTTAATTGTCAAAATAAATTAAGTTTTAAGTAATATTTTCATGGAATTATTATCATTTATTTTATAAATGAAAATATTTGATTATAATTTAATTTGTTGTTATTTTGTAGGAATTAAAGTTGCATTTTGTCATAAAGAAAAGAAAGAAGAAAGAAAGAAATAAAGTTGAAGAAAGGAGGAAAAATTGGCATTTTTGCAAAATTGAAGTCTAAAATTCGGCCCAAATAGCCCAGACCCAACAAAATATGTCTCTTTTATACCATTTAGATGCATATGGATATGCACAGTTAATTAATGGGTATACTAATCACATATGCATATTAATCTTTGGAGATTCCTCCTGGCTAATGGTTTGATACCATTAGCCAAAGTGCAAACCCATTTGGACATCTATCTGCCAGGCCACCAACGTGACTCCTCCAACACAACTCCCTTCAGCCTCACTCCAGGCCCAACTCAGCTGAGGCCCATCTGAAGCAGCCCAATCCTCTCCCAGCTAGTGTGACGTGGCACTTCCTCATTGGCTGAAAATGGGTCAAAACCCTCTTGTGTCACCAGCCATGTTTTGTGGGTATTGAACTTTGTAAATTGTTATTTTGAGCTTTAAAGATCATGTTTTTGTTGTATTTTAGAAAATGAGCATTTTGACTATACACAAAAATAGCTAGGGTAATATTAATAATAAGATTTGATTTTTGAAAATCATATTTTATTATTAATATTTCAGATTTATTTTGTAAACCCCATTTTGTTGTTTAATTTTTTTTTAATCATTTTCTCCATCTATAAATAAGGACACTTTCTTTACATTATGTATGTAATTTTTAGAGTAGAGAAACTATAGCGAAATTTCCACTCACTTTCTTCTCATATGTTCTTCTTAGAATTTTGTGAGAATCATGAGCATAATGGCCTAATCTTCCTAGGAAGGTTAGGGATGATTCCATATGCAAGTGATGTTATTTTGCTACTTTGATTTACTATGTTCTTAATGTAATATATTTGAGTTATTTATCTTCTTTCATCTCTATCTTTATTTTGTTATCTTTATTTACTTATGCTAATAGTATATAGAATTAGTCATGCTCTTTCTATGTGCTTCTAATTAGTAAAAGTAATATTGATACATAATTTTATGTCTAATCTTCTATTGCATTATTGCCCTTGGGTATTTTGTCATTTTTAGATTTTTCATAAGATTAGCATTGTGCTTTTAAAGTAAAAAACTTTATAACTCAAATGAACTTTTGTTAGAAAAACTATGGACTTTAATGTTAGATTTTCCAAGTAAATGTTGGGATGTGAACTATTTACTTGTGTATTTTTGTAAATCAAGTAACCAAGTAACTAAGCAAGCATATGGATGATTCTTGAAACCTTTCACTTTCTCAAACTCTTGATTAGATCTTACACTTATTTCACTTATCTCATTTCATCACTTTATCAAAAATACAATACCAAAATCTCAAACATCTTTCCATTTATAATTTTATTTACTTCTTGTTACTAACATTTTGTGTTATTTTCTACTAACCTTTTGATTTTAGGTTACCTCCTTGTGGATCGACCGCCCGATCTTCCTACAACTACCGTTTAGTGTAGTCACATTTTGGGCGTTAAACAATCATATTGACAAAATTTTATCTATCAAATCTGAGTCTAGAGTATCAAATATGTATAATTTTAAAATACAGAGTACCATATGAGCATTATTGAAAATAAATGGTACCAAAATAATACTTTACAAAACCATACTTTGCAAAACCATAGAGTACTAAATGAGTAAATTCCCTGTAAAAAAAAATGTACATACATGTAGCTCACTCCTATAATTAACTATAAATAAATAAACAAAAATATAAAAAGTAAATTACTGGTAGGACCCACCCCAGCGACTGCTATGGATTTGCATGGGAGGGATATAATTGTCATTTTACTTCTATCTCTTTGTCCCCAAAACTGACAAACAAACAAAAATATCCATAAAATAAAACCACTCACTACTACCACTATCAATAGCTTCTTTCTTTGTTGGTTCTAAAAATGAGAATCCCACCGTCGCTGATCCTTCTCCTACTGAGTATAGCTCAGTTTTTAATCAGCTACGATGCTGGTGCAGTGGAGCTCAGTGAAGAGGTGGCCACATTCCCTGGGCCTGAGGAGGCCCTTAATTTGGACACTAATGGGCTTAGCAGAGCCCAGTTTCCGATGGGCTTTGTGTTCGGAACGGCGACGTCTGCTTACCAGGTCGAAGGCATGGCCCATAAAGATGGCCGTGGGCCCAGCATTTGGGATGTCTTCATTAAAACTCCAGGTCAGTTAATAAACTCTCTTCTTTTGTCCCCAATTTTTTTTAATTAATTTTATTTTTCTTCTTAGTGATATGCTATTAGGACTCTTTTATTTTTACTAAAATACTTGTTGTTTTTAAAAAAATATTTTTTTACGTGTATTAAATAAATTTGTTCAAATAAAGTTATAATTTTTAATATAATCGATGTTTCTCAAGTTCAGAAGAATATATTGTACTATTTAAATTAAAATTAAGTTCAGAAGAATATTTTGTACTATTTTACAAAAATGATCTATTTTTTGTTCGAAATGGAGAATCTAAATAAATGTATAACAAAAGTAGAGATCCAAAATGAGATTATTTCATTTAATTATTATTTTAATTGTTTTGAAATTATGATAACAGGGATTATTGCAAATAATGACACGGCAAATGTGGCAGTAGATCAGTATCACCGTTTCAGAGTAACTTTTTTTAATTTTCATTTTTTTTTTGGCATAAATAACTAATGTTTGTCTTTGTTGTAACTATATATATATAAAAAAAAAATTAACTGATGCTGTCTTGCTATAACAAATCACTATGTTATCACATCATCATAATTGTTATCATAATTGTTAGTACTCATTTATGAATAATAATTATTGAGAAGTCTTTCATATATATATTTGTAAAAACAATACTCAATGTTACTAAAACAGTGAGTTAATTACTAATTTCTTTATTAATTGCTAACTCAACAAATACGTGTTAGCTCATTATTAAAATTAATTGAGTGACATGTGCATTAATAGAAAACAATAGAGTTAGTAATCACTGATTTAGTAATATTGGGTATTTTTACCGAAAAAAAAATATATAACTACAAAAAAATAAAAACATTATATATTTATGTCACCAATTACATTTTATCTCTCATCTAGTTGTCTATTTTGTATTTGTAGGATAAATTGTTAATTTCTATAGAATATATATGTCAAAGTTGAAACTAACTGTTATTAAGTAGGGACAATTTTAAAATATGATATTTTTTAAAATTAAATATATATATATAAATATATAGCATGGGGTTTATTTGTGTATTTATTTTTGGATTTGATCTTAAATATAATACTATAGTAGAAGTAACCAGTAACCAGTGACTAGTAGAAGTAACCAGTGAGAACAGAACATAGTAAATCAAATTTATCTTATAAATAACATAAGCTAAATATTGATATCAGGAAATAATATTAGAAATGGATATTTTGTGGCTGTTTCAGGAAGACATTGATATCATGAAAAAGTTTAATTTTGATGCTTATCGATTTTCAATTTCATGGTCCAGAATTTTCCCAGGTACTCATCCATTTAACTAAATACACATTTTTTTATTAAAAAAAATTAACCAATTTTCAATGCAGATGGCACTGGAAAAGTGAACTGGAAAGGAGTTGCTTATTACAATAGGTTGATTGATTACTTGCTTAAATCAGGTAACTTTGTTTCACTTAAGCAACAGATAATAATAATATTAATAATTTTTATTATTATCATAATAATTTTAAGAAATAAAATAGGAAAATGAAAAAATTTTAATTTAATTTGATGTTGATATATACTTATTATATATATATATATATAGGCATTACACCATATGCAAATCTTTATCACTATGATCTTCCTGAGGCACTTGAGGAAAAATACTTGGGATGGCTAAGTGAGCAAGTTATGTAAGTTAAACTTAGCAAATTTATATCATTTCGAGTCATTCTGTTTTGTTTTAATGTTAATATTTGGACTCTCGACTTCAAACAATTATAAATTTTTATTTGATAAATCGGTAAGAAATGATACATTGAACTCAAATTTAGTTAATATTAAAAAAATAATTTGATTTTTGTTGTTGGTTTCTTGTAGCGGACTGAGTTCATAAAAGATGAAAGAAAAATAAAATAAAAAGTATAAGTCCAGACAATTGAATCCTGTTCGTAATTGTTTGAAACCGACGATTCAAACTGACACTAAAACAGAACGGAAAAACCTAAAATTATATCAACCGAATAATAATATTTAGTATTTTGGAACAAATTCCATTAACTAATAATGTCATTACTACTTTTTGTAGAGAAGATTTTGTTGATTATGCAGACTTTTGTTTCAAGACATTTGGGGACAGAGTAAAGAATTGGATGACAATGAATGAGCCTAGAGTTGTGGCTGCTCTTGGGTATGATAATGGTTTCAATGCCCCAGGAAGGTGCTCCAAGGCATTTGGGAATTGCACAGCTGGGAATTCAGCTACCGAGCCTTACATTGTCGCCCACAATCTAATCTTATCTCATGCAGTTACAGTTCAAAGATATCGCGAAAAATATCAAGTAAAATCAATTCTTAATCAAAGTTTATTTCGATTATTGAACTAATTTTATAAGTTAATGTTCTTAATTACACTAATTACCCTTTTTTGTTTTAATTTTCAGCCTGAACAAAAGGGAAGAATTGGAATTCTACTAGACTTTGCTTGGTATGAGCCTCTCACTAGATCAAAAGCTGATAACTATGCAGCACAAAGAGCAAGAGACTTTCACGTGGGATGGTAAAATCTTCTTTCAACTTCTTTAGATTATCGATCAATTCTGATTCTTTATTTTCTTATTGATTCTTTTCCGATCGAGAACTACATTTTAGGGAGTTGTTTGTAAGAAATTATACAATCTAAAATGCAAAAAAATAGATTTCAAAATATGAGGCATATCACTTGTGTGTTAGGTTCATTCATCCCATTGTGTATGGTGAGTATCCAAGAACAATGCAAGAAATAGTAGGCAAAAGGCTACCAAAGTTCACAGAAGAAGAGATTAAGATGGTGAAGGGCTCAGTGGATTTTGTGGGCATCAACCAATACACTGCATACTACATCTATGATCCTCATCAACCAAAATCAAAGGTTTTGGGGTACCAACAAGACTGGAATGTAGGATATGCTTGTGAGTTTTCCCTATTTTCCTCTCAATCTACCATAAATACAAAAATAGTTTATATATTTTTGGATCATGTGTTTTGTCAAATTACCTGTTTGGACTTTGTGTTTTGTAAAATAGTTCAAATAAAACCCTAAACTCGAATTTGGTCAAAATTTTCTGAGCTAAAATTACAAATAATTCACAAAACTAACAATTTAAAGCAAAAATAAAATCATTTTGCCTAACAACTGTGTTGTTATATTCAATTTTTTCTTCATCAAAATTAGGTTTAGGGGTATATTTGAACCATTTTACAAACACACAAGGTCCAAAAAAATATAAATCTACACAAAAATCATAATATTACAAATATAACACTGTTATACTTTTCTTTTTTATGAATCTTTCAGTTGAGAAGAATGGAGTGCCTATTGGTCCTAGAGTAAGTTACAATTCAATCACACAAATTTTATGTACTCGTAACTTCAAAAGTTATGTTATCTTAACACAATTGGCTGAACTTTGCAGGCAAATTCTTATTGGCTTTACCAAGTTCCATGGGGTTTGTATAAATGCTTAACATACATAAAAGACCATTATGGAAACCCAACTGTGATCTTATCAGAAAATGGTATGTCTCAATAACTTTGCTTACATTATGTTATTTTGATAATTTTTTGTAAAGTAGTCTTCGTGATAGAGTGTCGAGTGTAATGGTATTTAAAAACCAAACACTCGTATGTATAAATATATATAGGGTACGAGTGCAGTGCGTTCCGACACTAATATCATTCTATACTGAAGAACGACATTACATCTGAAGTCTATATATTTAAATAAATGTATCAAATTTTTCTCATTCTAACAATCTCTTAATATTTAACCTATTAGGAATGGATGATCCGGGTAATGTGACACTCCCCCATGGATTACAAGATACCACAAGAATCAACTACTATAAAACCTACTTGGCTCAATTGAAGAAGGCAGTTGATGAAGGAGTCAATGTGATTAGCTACTTTGCTTGGTCTTTGCTTGACAACTTCGAGTTTAGATTAGGCTACACTTCAAGGTTTGGCATTGTCTATGTTGATTTCCACAACCTCAAGAGGTATCCAAAGATGTCAGCTTATTGGTTCCAAAAATTTCTCCAAAGAAACTAGTACTCAGGGCGGCCTGTGAGCATTGGGGCCCAAGAATTTTTTTAGTATTTTTATAATGTTTATATATAAAATGGTATGTTTGTAAATTTATGGTACCTTTTTGTATAAAAAATAATATTTTTAAAAAATGGGGCCTTTTTTATTTAAATTTTCATGCATGAAATTATAATTTTATACAATGGGTTTGACTCAAATACTATAATTGAAAATACAATGGGTTTCATAATTCCCCTATAATACAATGGGTTTGACTCAAATACTATAATTTTATATAAATAAATGTGAAAATGAAATTATTGTTCATTTTAATTATTCCATAAATATAATGAGATTTTATATTTACCAAATAATAAATATTTTTTATATTTTATTTTATTTTTATGTATAATTAATTTAAAATATAAATATGACATAATTATTTTGTTTTATTTGAATTTTTATATATATTTTATAAATAATATATAAGATTCTTGCATTAAACCAAATAATATAATTCAATTACCAGAAATCTAACCAAATATTCACACATATAACCAAACATAATTTACAAGTTTTCATACATTCTTATCATCCTCCTTAACATTCCCAATAATAAGATTATTTTGAACTCCTCATACCAAATACCTAATTCAATATATATAGAATCGAGGTTTTACCGAAATTTAGTTAGACATAATAGTCTATTTACACTATTAATTAACTTATTTTTAGTTAATTGAATAATTCATTTAGAATATTCAATTAATTGATTAATACCAAATCTTACTTAAAAATGATAGTTTATTATTGTCTCAAACTTAAAGAAGACAACTTCAATGCAATCCTAGAACCTAATATGATAATAATATAATCAAATCAAATTTCAATATATCAAGGAAAATCAATATTTAATTTAAAATAATAAGATGATAGGATCAACCACCTAAAGAGTAATGACTATTATTATTGAAATATGACCACAATGAGTCATTTTTATGGGTATAAAAGATTACAACGCGGTATTACATCAAAATCGCAGCATTATGATGGAATGACATATAGATATAGAGTGAAATAAAGAAAATAATTATTCCTCAAAAAATAAATGAAAAAAAAAGTACTCTCCTTGATTATTATTTAAGTATGATTATGATTTTGTTTTTAGGTTATTGAAAAAAATAGATTTGATGTTCTTTTTGTAAATAATAAATATGTGATCATTTTATAATTTTGGTATACTCGTTTAAAAATGGAAAAAAACAAATATATAAATATATGGGAGGCATTATTAGTAGGATAGACTTTTATAAAACTTTGGGTTTATACTTTTTTGGACCCTGTGTTTTGTCTCATTACCTGTTTGGATCTTGTATTTTGACAAATTACTTTATAGACCCTATGTTTTGTAAAATAGTTAAAATAGAACCATAAACTCAATTTTGATGAAGAAAAAATTGAATATAACAACACAGTTTTTAAGCAGAATGATTTTATTTTTGTTCTAAATTGTTAGTTTGGTAAATTATTTGTAATTTTAGTTGAGAAAACATTGACCAGGGTTCTATTTTAATAATTTTACAAAACATAGGGTCCAAAAAGTAATTTGCCAAAACACAGGGTCCAAATAAATAATAAGAAAAAATACAGGGTCCAAAAATGTATAAGTCCTAAAACTTTTGATATATAGATACATTATAATTTGAGATTTTATATATTTATATGACAGTATTTATTATAGTCATAGTAGATCTCCTATAATTTTTTTTTTTTAAAATAAATAATTTATTGCGCCGAAAATATGATTCAAATAAAAAATATGAATAATACCATACAATTTTTTTTAAACTTTTAGGAGATTTAATATGACATAGTCATAAAAAATTAGAGTCATAACTTATCTGTGTAGAAAATAATATCATATTCTTCTAGTAAGTAAGGTAAAAAATCTACAATATGCTCCCTAAACACATCTAGAGTAATGCTAGAGACGTACTAAATTTACACGCTATAATGTTTCACAAATATCAAACATTTAATATATTTAAGTGAGTCCTTCATAATATAAATTGTACGATGCTTCAAATTAAATTAAGATGCTTCAGTGGTTGATGCAAGATGTTTTATTAGTGTTGGAGTGGTTATTCGAGATGCACTTGGGGTGGTTTGGGCAGCATGGTCAGCTAGTATTCCTGGTAATTTCTCAGTTAATGTTGCTGAGCTACTAGCAATTCGTTATGATTTACAAGTGGCATCTCGGTTGGGTTTTAAAATTGATATTGTTGAGAGTCACTCTAGTGTTGTAGTGTCTTGGATTTCAAAGTTTAACGAGACTCATGTGTTTAATCATGTTTTATTTGATGTCATTCAGTTATTAGATGTTGTAGGTGGTGGTTCTTGTCATGCTATCTTGTGTTCTGCGAATTGTGTGACTCATGCACTGACAATCTCTGTTACTAGTTATAGAGTTCATTTAGACTCATTCTTATCCTTAATTTATTAGTTCTCCTATGTTAGATTATTTTAATTAATGAAATTATTTTTCTTCAAAACAAAAAAATAATGAGTCTATCATAGTATATCATATTGGTGTGCAAATTAGGAATATGTTAATGATTATCCATTACACATATATCTAACTAGTAAATACCAAAAATGTATATATAAATAAATTAAAAATAGTAAATTATTGTGAATGGTCAATTATTATTGGTAGGACCAACAACTATTGTGGATTTGGGAATGAGATATACTTTTTAGTTCCCATTATCTCTTTTAACACCCTAAACAAACAAAAGTGTCCATATATAAAAGATAAAACCACTCACCCACATATCAATAGCTCACTCTTCTCACTTTTTTTCTTTTTTCTTTTTTCTTTCTTTTCTAAAGATGAGAATTCCACCATTGCCGATCCTCCTCCTACTGAGCATAGCTCAGTTTTTAATCAGCTACGGTGCTGGTGCAGTGGAGCTCAGTGAAGACGCCGCAACATTCCCTGGGCCTGAGGCCGTGAAATTAGACACTAATGGGCCTAGCAGAGCCCAGTTTCCGAAGGGGTTTGTGTTCGGAACGGCGACGTCGGCTTACCAGGTCGAAGGCATGGCCCATAAAGATGGCCGTGGGCCCAGCATTTGGGATGTCTTCGTCAAAACTCCCGGTCAGTGCAGGTTTTTATTTTATTTTTAATTAACTTTTTTTAATTTTTATTATTAGAGAATTTTTTTAAGTGATTTGCCCTCTCGATAATTTTTTGTAAAATATACTCTATTTAAAATTCAATTATTTATTTAAATTTTTTGAGCAGCTATTTAAAGTTGCTGTCTATATGGGAGATTATTTTTTAAAAATTTATTAAAACTAAATTAAATAAAAAATGACATTAAAAAATATATTATTTTACCGAAAAACCCTCATTATTATTAGTGATAATATCATTTAGACCCTCTTATTTTTATAAAATATTTGTTTGGACCTTTTTTTTTTTTTAACTTTATATTTTTGTAAATTAGTTCAAATTGTAGGATCTCTGTAAAATTTAAAGACAAAACCTCAAATTAAGAATTTTTTTTAAAATTAAAGATCCAAACAAATATTCTATTTTATTAATTTGAAATTGTGAGCAGGGATTATTGCAAATAATGGCACGGCAGACGTGGCAGTAGACCAGTATCACCGTTTCAGAGTAATTTGTTCTTGTCCTTTTTATTATTTTTTATTTTTCAAATTTTTTTGTTTTTTTGTATTTGTAGGGTAAATTGCTAATTTTTACAGTTAGTTGAAACTAATGGTTATTAAGCAGGACCAATTTTGAAATTGTATATGCATAATACAGTAATTATTAACTTGGTAACATGAAATTTTTATATTAAAAAAAATTATATATAACATCGGATTTTATTTATGTATTTATTTTTGGATTATATCTTAATATAAGAAGTTAATGTAGGTTTTTTTTTTAAAAAAAAAAAAAAGGGAATAATGAAGAAATGAAGAGATCATATTTGCAATAAATATAGTAGAAGTATCCAATAAGGACAGAAAATAGTAAATAAAATTAGTTATTATATCTTATAAATAGTATATGCTATTTATTTTTTTTAAAAAGCTAAACATTGATATCAATAAATAATAATATTGGAGGGTTCTTCGGTGCACTTCCTAAAATAGGTGTATCAATGCATCCTTTGGTGTTTTTTACTTGGGAAATATTTTTGGCAAATTTTTTTTATGATTATGTATATTGTAGTTATTTAGAGCATTCTACAAATTTTCAGAAAATTCTAAATAATTTACCATGCTGAAAATAAGATTCAAACATGCTAGTTTCCACGTGTATAAAAAAAATTAGTCATGTGTGCAATAACCTGTTTTGAAATTAGTTTTCGTAACTATAAATTATTCGGAATTTTCTGAAAATTTGCAGGATGCTCTAAATAACTACAATGTACACGTTCATAAAAAAAAAAAACGGCGAAAATACTTCCCGGCCCAAAAACATAAGGGTGCATCGGTGTGACCCTTTTTGAGGGTGCACCGGGTAATTCCCTTATATATTTTTATCTGATGACAACATATATTATATTTTGTGTGGTGTTTCAGGAAGACATTGATATCATGAAAAAGCTAAACTTCGATGCCTATAGATTTTCAATTTCATGGTCCAGAATTTTCCCAGGTAAAAATCCACTTAATTAAATAATATTCTTAATTTTTTAATTTAATAAATATTTTATATAATCTTAATTAAATTTCCATGCAGATGGCACTGGAAAAGTTAATTGGAAAGGAGTTGCATACTACAATAGGTTGATTAATTACTTGCTTAAATCAGGTAAGTTTGTTTCACTAAGCAACAATTGTAGATAATAATAATTTTTTGAAGCTTCCCAATTCAGAAAAGATAAAATTATGTTTATATACTTATTATATATATATATATATATGCAGGCATTACACCATATGCAAATCTTTATCACTATGATCTTCCTGAGGCACTTGAGGAAAAGTACTTGGGATGGCTAAGTGAGAAAGTTATGTAAGTATAACACACTTATAGTCATTTGGGTTAAAATTAACACAAATTTATACTATTTTGGGTGCTTCTGTTTTTATTCTTAGAGAAAATATCCCACATGAAAAGTATATGGGTATATTTAACAATTTATAAGAGTACGGTTACTTCACTCATCACCAATTAATTTTGAGATAGAACCTCATTTTTCTTATCATGCACTTCAGTTTCAAACAATTATAACTTAAATTTAGTCGACAATAAACTCAAAATGTTATGGATTCTCATTGTTGGTTTTATGTAACGGGCCGAGTTCGTAGGATGAATTCGAACGGTTGAGCTGAGGGTACTATTTTTTACCGATTTACAAAACACACAATTCGGTTTGTAATTATTTAAAACCGAGAATCTAAACTAGCATTAAAACAAAACACAAAGGACCTATAATACTTGGCATATTTTTGGAACAAATTTCATTGACTATTATCACTACATTTTGCAGAGAAGATTTTGCTGACTATGCAGACTTTTGTTTCAAGACATTTGGAGACAGAGTGAAGAACTGGATGACATTCAATGAGCCTAGGGTTGTGGCTGCACTTGGGTATGATAATGGTCTCCATGCCCCAGGAAGGTGCTCCAAGGCATTTGGCAACTGCACAGCTGGGGATTCAGCTACTGAGCCTTATATTGCTGCACACAACTTAATCTTATCTCATGCAGCTGCAGTTCAAAGATATCGCCAAAAGTATCAAGTAAAATCAAACCCTAATCGAAGTTTATTTCAATTCGCAAACTAATTTCATAACTTAATAATCTTTAATTAAACTAACGATCCTTTTTTTTCTTTTCCCATTTTCAGCCAGAACAAAAGGGAAGAATTGGAATTCTGCTAGACTTTTCATGGTACGAGCCTCTTACTAGATCGAAAGCTGATAACTATGCAGCACAAAGAGCCAGAGACTTTCATGTGGGATGGTAAAATCTTCTTTTCGACTTCTTTAGATTATCGATCAATTCTGATTCTTTATTTTTTCTATTGGTTCTTTTCCGATCGAGAACTACATTTTAGGGAGTTGTTTGTAAGAAATTGTACGATCTAAAATGCAAAAAAAAAATATGGAGACACTAAAGAAAATTACTTCTAGCCATTGACAAACAACTAAATCTCACTCTCACTATTTTCACTTAGGGTTTCCAAATACTTCAAATTCTTTTTAGATATCGATAATGAATAAGAATTATTATTTATTTAAGAATCTAGGACCACATATATTTATAATGTTGGTTCATCACCCACTATTGAATTTGAATTGAAATACATTTTAAAATATAAGACATGTCACTTGTGTGTTAGGTTCATTCATCCCATAGTGTATGGTGAGTATCCAAAAACAATGCAAAATATAGTAGGCAAAAGGCTACCAAAGTTCACAGAAGAAGAGATTAAGATGGTGAAGGGCTCAATGGATTTTGTGGGCATCAACCAATACACTGCATACTATATCTATGATCCTCATCAACCAAAATCAAAGGTTTTGGGGTACCAGCAAGACTGGAATGTAGGATATGCTTGTGAGTTTTCCTACTTTTTTTCCTATTGATCTACCAAAAATATAACACTATATTACTCAATACAAATATAATAATATCTAAATTAATGAATTATACCTTTCTTTTTTATGAACCTTTCAGTTGAGAAGAATGGAGTGCCTATTGGTCCTAGAGTAAGTTACAATTCAATCACACAAATTTTATGTACTCATAACTTCAAAAGTTATGTTCTCTTAACACAATTGGTTGATCTTTGCAGGCAAATTCTTATTGGCTTTACCAAGTTCCATGGGGTTTGTATAAATGCTTAACATACATAAAAGACCATTATGGAAACCCAACTGTGATCTTGTCAGAAAATGGTATGTCTCAATAAATTTGCTTACATTATGTTATTTTGATAATTTCTTGCAAAGTAGTCTTCGTGATAGAGTGTCAAGTGCAATGATATTTAAAAACCAAACACTCGTATATATAAATATAGGACAATACTTCTATAGGGGTTTCACTTTAAGCCCTACCGGTGAGACTCTCAGTGTTCTCAATCCATGAAAAATTTTCAGCGCGATTTTTTTTATGACCGTTTATATTGTAAATGTTTAGAGTATCCTGCAAATTTTCAGAGAATTTTGAATAGTTTACAATACAAAAAACTAGGTTCAAACATGTTGCTTTCCACGCGCATAAAAAAAATTAGTCACACGTGCAACAACATATTTGAACTTAGTTCTTGGTACTGTAAACTATTCGGAATTTTTTGAAAATTTGTAGGATGCTCTAAATAACTACAATATACACGGTCATAAAAAAAATCACGCCGAAAACTGTTCACTGGTCAAGAACACTGAGAGTCTCATCGGTAGGGGCTTAAAGTGAAGCTTCTATAAGAGAATTCTCCTATAAATATATATAGGGTACGAATGTAGTGCATTCCGACACCAATATCATTCTATACTAAAGAACGACATTACATCTGAAGTCTATATATTTAAAGAAATGTATCAAAATTTTCTCAATCTAACAATCTCTTAATATTCAACCTATTAGGAATGGATGATCCGGGTAATGTGACACTCCCCCATGGATTACACGACACCACAAGAATCAACTACTACAAAACCTACTTGGCTCAATTGAAGAAGGCAGTTGATGAAGGAGTCAATGTGATTGGCTACTTTGCATGGTCATTGCTTGACAACTTCGAGTGGAGATTAGGTTACACTTCAAGGTTTGGCATTGTCTATGTTGATTTCCACAACCTCAAGAGGTACCCAAAGATGTCTGCTTATTGGTTCCAAAAATTTCTCCAAAGAAACTAGTGTACTTGACTTGGAACAATTAATAAGTTTGGCATTGTCTCTCTTCATTGAGATGTGATGTAATGTGATACATAAAACATTGGGAAAGTATCACTGAGATTTATGAAATAAAATTTCTTTTGCATTCTTCATTGAAGCACCATGCCCCAATTCTCTTTCTTATTCATAACAAAGCTAGAATGAAAAAAAAATCATACACAATATATGAAGTGTGTAAATAAACATAATCTAATGGGAAACAACAATATACAAAAAGTGCAAGAATAAAAAATTATAAAAAAAGAGAAAAAAAGGTTTATGATTATATATAATTTTACGTGTCATTAACAAGTTAATGGTTGATAAATTGACCTTCTTGTATGACTTTCTTATTGAATGTCACATAATTAGACTTAGTCTTCGAGTAGGTTTAAGTTCGAGAACTAACAATCACTTTCTTTTTATTGAACTCAGTTAGTCAACGTAATAACCCTATCATGTTGATTAACAACTGAGGTAATAGAGATATACCGCATCTGCTGTATAACCTATCACGTCTATTGTTCATTAATGATATACTCTTTTTATGTCGATTTTAAGCCGACAAAGAAAGAATTCAATAGAAGTCATGGCTATGGAAATTTCTTTTTGTTTTTATGCGAAATAAAAAATAATGAATCAACCACTAAAATCTTGTTACAAAGGTTTATGCTAAATTTATATTTTCTTTAATCTCTTTTATTTTTTTTTTGAATGAATCCATATGAACAAAAGAGTCCATGGTCCACACCACGTGTGTAGACTAGCCAAAATTATTAGGCATGCAAATGTCTGATCTATTGCATTGAAATTAGGGAATTGTGGGTACATATATGTAGACTAGCCAATTTAGCCATGACCCTACTATTTGCACAAGTTGTCTAGTGGATCTTGGGGTTTTGGATACTACTCGATATTTTAAGTTAATTTATAGAGTAATAATACTTACAGCTAAAATATACATTCAAATATTACACACAATGACGTGTTACTGTTTTTTAAAACAGTGAGTGATAGCTTTAATAAATGTGATTGGTTAGACAAAATTGTCACATTACTGTGTGTAATATTTGAGTGTATATTTTGGATACACATATCATTACTCTAATTTATATGGTTGTTAAAATGTTAATTTTTGTACTGAAATCAACAAGAAAGAAAAACAAACAAAAAGATAGATACATGCCTTTTCAACCCTTGAAAAAAGACTGGACAAGCATGCTTAAAAATGTATCCAAAAAACGTACAAACTGTAAGAAAAGCCAGAAATAAAGAGATGCAGTAACTATCTACACAAATGGCGTGCATAAAATGACCCCAAAAAATGAAGAGACAAACATATAAATATAAATTGTTTTATTATAAATTTTAGTGGATTTGGGGCCATTTTTGCAAGTGTTTGAAAGTCAATTTTAGATGGCTTGAAAGAGGACATGGTCCCTGGTATTGGACTTTTGTTATGTACACAAAAATGTCTTTTTTTGCTTCATGAGTCATGAGTTGCAATGATAGATAAGTTTTGTTTTGTAGTGTGTTTACTTGTGTGATTAGGAAATGAGAATGGGTAATAGGTATTATCATCCTTATTTACTTTATTTTTGTTTACCCTTTGGTATAGTGAATTAGATGAGAGATAGATTATGGGGTGTTGAATAGTGCAATTTATCTCTGGGATATTTACCGCATAAATACATAAGTTCATGTTTTTGTTGTACTTAAATATCTAATTTATTTTTTTTGACGGCAAAAATAGCTAATATTGTTTGTTTGTTGCAACCGTTACTCTTTTCCGTTAATAGACAAAATACCAAATTTTATAATTAGGGATATTAGCAGTATAAATACATACGTTTATGTAATGGTTGTGCTTAAATATCTAATTTTAATATTTGTAGCATAAATAATAAATATTTTCTTTTTTAAAACTAAACTTTTTTTTTATTATTTATTAATATTTTTTTTCAATAAAGGTAAAATGGAGGTTATTTACTAAAGAAGTTTTGAAAGTGGGTTGGAGTGCAAAATAAACATAAAAAAATAGGTCATTTAGTCAAAACACCCATTATTTTAAGGGTAAATACTATTTTAGACCCTGTGTTTTGTAAAAGTTACCGATCAACCCTTGTATTTTTTTTAAATGACAATTTAGACCCTGCATTTTGCAAAATAGAACAAAAGAGTACCTTATACCTAATTTTGGTCAAAATATTTTCAATTATAAGATCAATTCTTGGGTCGTTAGTGATGCGATGAGTTCAGAGAAGTAGCGGAGAAAGTGATCGAGGAGCTAAGAATGAAATATTATATTTGAATTTTTTTTTAATCAAAATTGGGTATAAGGTACTATTTTGTTCCATTTTATATAATACAGGGTACAAATTATCACTTAACAAAACAAATGGTCCGTTCGGTAACTTTTGCAAAACACAGAGTCCAAATGGTATTTACCCTTATTTTGATTGATTAAAAAATTGTAAAAGTCAAATAAAATTATATTTAATTAATAAAAAATGTAAAAATAATTTAAATAATGAATTCAAAAATATATATTATATTACTTAAAATTACTAAAATAAAATTTTATTCATTAACATGTTTACATATTTTCTAAAATATTTTTTTGACTTATTAATTAAATTAAATTGTGTTATTGTATTAGTTCTTACTCACACCAAGAAAATCATTTTAATTTAAGAACATAAGACCCCGTGAGGCTTGCGCCTCGGACCCTGACCCCAACCCCACCCTGGCCCCGTTAGAATTGCCCAATTTTTCCAATGGGATATTTGCAGCGAAAACACCTAAATTTTATTGTGTTTGTAACACTTAAGTACCTAAATTATTTTTTTGGCGGTGAAAGTACCTTCCGTGTATGTTTTTGTGCAGATTAATGCAGCTGTTTGTTTCGCTGTTAAGCCTGCCACCATGATGTGAAATTTACTTATATCTTGAGTACTTTCGCCGTAAATATCTCTTAAATTTGATACTTTCGCCACAAATATCCCTTTAATTGAGTATTTTCACTGCAAATATCCATTTAATTGAGTACTTTCGCTTACATGTCACAATCGAACAGTGAGAATTGACAATTATACTAAATTGCATCAAAACATAAATGAAAGATATTTTTGTCACTATAGAAATAACTTATGTATCTAAGTGCTACAATAATAATAAATTAAGTATTTCGGTGCAAATATACAAGCAACTATATCGAGCACCATTTGACAAAACTTTTGAATTTAGTAATTGGATATAACATGTAATATTTGCGGCACCATTTGAAATGTGATACTATTGTTTTATTTTTAATATTTATTTTGTTAGCTCACGTATTTTCAGTTTTAAGATTTATAAAATTAAATCCTTGATTCTTAAAAATCAAAATTTCTGCTTTATAAGATGAAAAGACTGAAAAATCCAAAAGAGGTAACATCAGATGGGACATGATCAATCATGTAGCTGTGACTTACTGACTTAAAAAATAAATAAATAAACTTTTTAGATTTTAATTTTATCCCAAAAATGAAAATTAAAATTTAAAAAATTGTCTATAAAACCACCGACTATTATTTTAAGGGCTTTTCTAGCTGTGTCTATAGCTTAGTGTTTTCTCTTTGGGAGCTCTAAAGATGAGAATTCCACCATGGCTTATTCTGCTACTGAGTGTAGCTCAGTTTGTAATCAGGTACGATGCTGGTGCAGTGGAGCTCAGTGAGGACGCGGCCACATTTTCTGAAAGTGGTGGGCTTAGCAGAGCCCAGTTTCCGAAGGGGTTTGTGTTCGGAACGGCGACGTCGGCTTACCAGGTCGAAGGCATGGCCCATAAAGATGGCCGTGGGCCCAGCATTTGGGATGTCTTCATTAAAAATCCAGGTCACTAATTTTTTTTTTTTAATTTTACTGAAAAATTTAACCAACCCATATTTTATTAATTATTATTATTAATTATTTTTTGGAAAATGGGAACAGGAATTGTTGCAAATAATGGTACTGGAGAGGTTTCAGTGGACCAATACCACCGTTACAAAGTAAGTCTCTTCTCTTTATTTTGTTGGATTTTTTGATGAATTATTGGGAAGGTTTAAAGAGACGAAAAAATGATTTTTTAACCGTAAATATATATATATATAGGCTATTGTTATGGTGCATATTTTTTTTTTATGTTCCGGCTCGTGAATAGTATTCGGCGCGATTTGTTTTTATGATTATGTTTATTGTAGTTATTTAAAACATTCTGCAAATTTTCAGAAAATTCTGAATAATTTACAGAGCCGAAATTTAAGTTCAAACAGGTTGCTGTACGTGTGATTAATTTTTTTTTATACGCGTGGAAAACAGTCTGTTTGAACCTAGTTTTTGATACTATAAATTATTCAGAATTTTATGAAAATTTACAGGATACTCTAAATAATTATAATAAACACAATCATAAAAGAAATCGCGTCAAAAACTATTTTCGAACCATGAAATACACAAGTCACAAAGGACCTTTCATATATATATATATATTCATTTTCTCTGTCTCCAGTTTTTATCTTTCGAACAAAAAGATATAAAATTTACAAAGATGGGTCATCATTTTTAAATTATTATTTCCATTTTTAGGATTTTAACAAGAAAAAAAATTCACCCTTTTTTAGGAGTTAGTGTTAGTAGAACTGAAAATATAACATTTTCGACAAATAATGTTGAGAAAAAGAAAAAGAAGAAGAAAAACTGGAACCATACAAATGATATATATAAATATAAATAATAATTAATGCAACAAAGAAAAGATGTTTCATGGGTCAATTATTGGTACTTTTATCTTAATTGGATTTTGTCCTTATGTGAGTGTCTTGGCATTAAATTAAATTCTTATACGAGTCTCGTTAACATTAGTAATGAAATGTTATTCGGCTAGTACAAAAGGTTAATTGGTAGGGCCTTTGCAATTACTTTCTTTGTACAAAAGGTTGACCCATGGATAGGGTACTCGTTAGGAGTAGTCATCCGATCTAATTCAATATATTTGTACTAATCAAATCTAATTCAATTAAATGTTGGATTTTGAAGATTATCATACAACCTAATCCAATTAAGCATCAAAATTAGTTATTGGATTGGTTCGGTTTTTTAATTAGATTTCGAGTTGGAACTTGATTTTTTTTCTTCTTGAAACTGAGTTGGAACTTGATTTTTAATATTAACTTAAAACTATACCAAAAAAATCACTTAAAAATTTAACAACACCAGTTATTTAGGTTCAAACTACATAAAATTATCAACATTACATGTTTAATATAACTAAAAAGTTGAAGCAGTATTGAAAATGAGAGAGAATGAAGAGAATTGATGCATATTTTTAGTGTTTTCTTCTTTAATTATGTGTGGAAATGTATAAGGGAAGACTATTAGTTAGCCAATAATAATGTATTAAAAGAAATATAAAAATATTTTTAAATATATTTAAAGAAATACAAATAATTAAATATTTTTTATATATATTATATGTAATTGGATTGGATTAGATCAGATTTTAATTGGATTTTGATAGTGTCATCCGTCATCCAATCTAATTCAATTAAAATCTAATTATTCAAATCCAATTATAATTGGATTAGTTAAGTGTAATTAGATTAGTTTGGATCTTGCTCATCCCTAGTACATGCGGATATGAGTACCCTTAACAAGACAGGTATGTGAGTTCTTAATTGGGGACTAGAAACATAAATTCATCTTGTTTATATTTTAATTTTAATATAAATATTCTTAAAAATATATAACATATGTATAAAAATATATATTTTAATAGTAGAATTTTATATAAGATAAATATTGCTTATTAATTTTTTTTTTTAAATAAGTACTCGATGGACCCCAACTCTATTTAAGTGGGAATGGGAACAGGCATGGGGGGGCATATTTGGTGTGGCAATAGGGATGGCTCCCCACCCCACCTTGCCTCATTTACCTCTATAATTCATTCATTCTAGCAAATCAAAGTGTGATTTGAGGGTTGTTGTGTGTTCTTAGATAAATATCACAAGTTATCCGAAAAAGTGCCTAACATCACATAAGATGATATTTTACATGTAAGTGAGTTTAAAATTGTATCATATTTATAATAATTTAATAAGTAGTATAAAAGTGGTTTAATACTCTTTTTTAATAGAGTGTTGCTATTTGACACCTTAAGGTGTCTAACACCACACGAGGTAATACTTCATAATTAGTTAGTGATATCCCAAAATACTTATTAAGTTCAAATATGTGAGACCTGATATTAAATTGCACTAATAGCGATACACTACCTACTTATGATGTTGGGCACCACTAGTGCCCCTTAGCTGTACTCTTTTTAATAAAAGAAAATTGAAGCCACTTTAGATTTTTTTTAAAAACTTCTTTTATCACTATTTGAATTTATTATCACGACTTGAAAATTAACCGTGGATGTAGTCGTAGGAAATCTTAAATTAAAAAAAAAAGTTAATTGCAAATTTGAATTTAGAGGAATGTTTTTGTATTTTATTGAATTTAGACCATCATTGATTGTGTGGTAGTAAAAGTTTGTAAATTGAAATTTTGTTATTTATTTTTTATTTTTTTGCAGGAGGATATTGATATCATGAAAAAACTCAATTTTGACGCTTACCGATTTTCAATTTCGTGGTCACGCATTTTTCCAGGTAATAATAATAATAATAATATATATTCGATAATTTAGTACAGAAATTTAGAAGAATTTTATTATATTTAATCTTTAAAAAAATCAGAAAAAAAAACTTTTTTGGGAATAGAATTTGTTCCAACTTAAAACTAAATAATTTTGAGTGGAGTCACCCTTTATAAGCATTGTGTTTTTCATGTTTTTTTACCAATGTGGGACTTTATTTATAACACTCACATTCCCAATTTCCTTTATGAAAAGTTATTTTATATTATGACACTAATTATTATACTAAGCTTTCAATTTTCAACGAATTTTTTTTATGAATAAATTCTCAATTCAGAGGGTACTGGAAAAGTAAACTGGAAGGGAGTTGCATACTATAACAGACTGATCAACTACTTGCTCAAACAAGGTAGTTTCTTCTCTTCACTTGGGAAATCTATAGTATAATTTTTGGTGTCATATTATAGAAAGAAAATAAAAATAGAGAAGTAATGTACAGATAAAAAAATATATTTATCATTTTTATAATGACTTTGTGTTATTCTACAGGCATTACTCCATATGCAAATCTTTACCATTATGATCTTCCTGAGGCACTAGAGAAGAAGTACTTGGGTTTATTAAATGACCAAGTAGTGTAAGTACCTTGAAAAACTACTTATAATCTATCAGAGTGTTGTTATTTGGTACCTTAAGGTGCCCAACACCACATGAGGTGCCACCCCATGATTGGTTAGCAATACCTCATAATACTTATTAAATTCAAATAAGTGGGATCCGATATTAGATTACACCAATAGCAGTATGCCACCTACTTGTGGTGTTGGGCACCAGTGGTGCCCCTTAACAATTCTCAATCTATTAACTTATGGTTTTTGTTGCATATTTTAATGCAAAGGTATCTCTAAATTGACCTATTAGAGACTGGAATTTGACTATTGTGCTTCACAACTATTTTGCAGAAAAGATTTTGCTGACTATGCAGACTTTTGTTTCAAGACATTTGGAGACAGAGTCAAGAACTGGATGACATTCAACGAGCCCAGAGTTGTGGCTGCTCTTGGATATGACAATGGATTCTTTGCCCCAGGAAGGTGCTCCGAGGCATATGGGAACTGCACGGCTGGGAACTCAGCAACCGAACCTTATATCGCGGCCCACCATTTGATCTTATCTCATGCAGCCGCAGTTCAGAGATACCGCGAAAAATACCAAGTGAGATAACCATTTTTACAGTGTTTAGCTTTCTTGCCAATTAAACACAAATGAGAATCTTCTGAGGTAGTCTTAACTTGAAGAATGTTTGCATTTTCAGCAAAAACAAAAGGGAAAGATTGGAATTTTGTTGGATTTTGTTTGGTACGAGCCTCTTACGAGATCAAAGGCTGATAACTATGCAGCTCAGAGAGCGCGCGATTTTCATGTTGGATGGTAAAAATTGTTTACTATTTTAATGTAGTGACTTAGTTCATCACAAGTATTTCAATCTGGAATTGTTTGATTGTATTGACTTGACTTGTGTTAGGTTCATTCATCCCATTGTGTATGGTGAGTACCCAAAAACAATGCAAGAAATAGTAGGCAAAAGGCTACCAAAGTTCACAAAAGATGAGATTAAGATGGTGAAGGGCTCAATGGATTTTGTGGGCATCAATCAATACACTGCATACTATATTTATGATCCTCACCAAACAAAACCAAAGGTCTTGGGGTACCAGCAGGACTGGAATGCAGGATTTGCATGTAAGTTTCTTTTTTCTTTGTCTTATTAGCTTTTATATTACAAGTTTATATCTTTTTTGGGCCCTGTATTTTGTTTCATTATTTGTTTGGACCCTATGTTTTGTAAAATAGTTTAAATAGAACCTTAAACTCAATTTTGATGAAGAAAAAATTGAATATAACAACACAGTTTTTAAGCAGAATGATTTTATTTTTGTTCTGAATTATTAGTTTGATAAATTATTTATGATTTTAGTCAAGAAAACGTTGACCAAAATTGGGTTTAGGGTTCTATTTTAATCATTTTACAAAACATAAGGTCCAAAAAGTAATTTGTCAAAACACAAGGTCCAAACAGGTAATGAGACAAAACAGAGGGTCCAAAAATGTATAAACCCTATAATAAATAGCATGTAAAATTACTTTATACAGATGTTTAGTGACCTTTTTCTAATGAAACTTGCAGACAAGAAGAATAGAGTGCCAATTGGTCCTAGAGTAAGTTTCAATCCAATCACACATTGCTTTCACATAACTGTGATTCAAAAAATTATGTTGTTTGATACAATTTGCTGAAATTTGCAGGCATATTCTAGTTGGCTTTACCAAGTTCCTTGGGGATTGTACAACTGTTTAACATACATAAAAGAGCGCTATGGAAACCCAACTGTGATACTATCTGAAAATGGTAATTAACCTCAATAACTTTCTTGTTCTCTGTTGGGAAATGAAAAACACTGTTGGACCACTTCATATTTGTTAGAATAGATAGTAGAATGCTCGATCACAAGTGGGATACTCTAACATCCCCTTAAGATGGTGGCTATTTTTGCTCACCAATCTTGAGCTGCTCGATCACAAGTGGCTCAGATACTATGTTAGAACAGACAATGGACTAGAAGTTTAAACAGTAAAATAGAAAATTTTAAAAATAAAAGAAACGATATGCTAAAACATTAGGTCTCATATCAAAACTAAGTGATGATGAGTGGAGTCACACATCCTCTTATATATGGTATAATGTTCCCACACACTTTCTATGTGGGATACTTAACAATATCCACTTATGTCTTTTAGAGAAAAATTAAAGTATCAATTTCACATTCTTGGTGTTAAAATTCTCAGGCATGGATGACCCGGGCAATGTGACAATGGCTCAAGGTTTACATGACACAACAAGGATCAAATTCTACAAAAACTACTTGACTCAAATGAAGAAAGCAGTTGATGAAGGAGCTAATGTGGTTGGCTACTTTGCATGGTCATTGCTTGACAACTTCGAGTGGAGATTAGGTTACACTTCAAGGTTTGGCATTGTCTATGTTGATTTCCACACCCTCAAAAGGTACCCAAAGATGTCTGCCTATTGGTTCCAAAAGCTTCTCCAAAGGAACAAGCATTAGAGACCTACTATGAGCAGCATAATAAGTAATAGTCCTTGTGGTCTTTAACGTTGTGTAGTATGCCAAAATTATCTTTACGGCAATGATGTTGAGTTTTTTTTCTTTCTTTAATCTTAAGTCGGATAAATAAATGTTGTAACTCTCATGTTTTGTTGGTAGCCCATAAAACAATGTTCAATAAAATTGTTCATCGTTTAGCTATTTCATACTATAAAATAGTGTGCCGCATTATTGTGTATGATTTTTTAGTATGTAATAATTATTATTCTTGTTGAAAATCCTTGTTATAAGTCATTAGACTAGTTATTAAAGTCATAGAACATATATCCTTAATAATTAAGATGTAAATTGTTCCAATATTTTCTTATGTTGTGCAAGTGTACACAATTGCTAGCAAGTAATATAATGATAATAATGTTTATCGTCTTCTCGGGAATTGTTTAAGTAAATATTGCAATAATCAACAAATTGAGATGATTTAATTAATGAAAAATTTACAAACTAAATAAGAGAACTAATATAAGCAATTAAAAATAAATTAAGGAAATAGACAATTTGTGAATAAAATGATAAAGGTAGTTAGGAATAATGAATCCTCTTAATTTGTAGTTCAACCCCTTTTTGTTATAGCAAAGTTACTCTTGTAACTAAGATTCCCTAATCAATATACATGTCATTTTTCCAAATGCTCATACTAAAGTTTTCATAATTAAATTCACATATTCCTATGTCAATTCAATTGCAAGAATATAATTTCAAGCATCAATCCTTTAAGTTTGCATGGTGGAAAAAATATCCCTAAATTATCCACTAATTAATAACATAGTTATCAAATATGCATCAAATAAGCCTATCCACTAATCTAAATTCTTTCGGAATTCATACTCGCTTCTATCTCACTTAAGTTGATCACTCTCAAGCAAGAATTTTAACAATAAACATTGCTTAAATGAACAAGAGACAATTGTATAGTAAGATTCTACAATTTAGGGTTAACTACAAATTAGCGTTAATCAATATTCCTAACTTTAAATAAATTAGCTCATACTCAACATACAAAAATAAAATACTAAGGGAGAAGACAAGAAGAAAAATGATGGAAATCTCATATTCTTTCTCTTCTAGCTCTTCTTCTTCCTCTAGTTCTGCATCCCCATGTTTTTCTCTCCTTTTCTCTAGTTTTGATGGTTCGAAAATGCAAAAAGTATGTCTCTCTATGGTGGTGGGTTGCTAGGTGATAGTGTGTACGAAGGCTAAGACTAATGGATGGTGCATATTTTGTGCCAAATTTGGCTCAAAATATGTGTCAATGATATATTTGGCCCACTTTTTACATTTGTACTCCAATGTACAGAGTACAAACTAGCTAAAAAAGTAAATATAACTATTAATGCTTATTGAAAATATACAAAACAATTAATTTTTTATTATTAAAAGATAAATTAAAAATTAAAAACTCTTTTCAATTAATAAATCGTACTAACGAGTAATTAAAAAATGTGATATTTTTTGTGTGCCAAATTTGGCACAACGTTTAGCACGTGCTAAATTAGACACACATTAGACTACTATTGGAGTTCCATTCTATGGAGATGGACTAAAAATAGTTATACACCGCTTTTATAGTATTCCACTGGAGATGCTCTAAAATTCCAAAATTGGTAAAACTTCATTTCTCTCACACGCAGCCCCGTAATTTTTCCATGTGAGATAATTAAACTTGACAAGCTGTCATCCTTCTCATCATCTCCACCTCAACAAAATAATTCAACCCAATTAATGAGTGCAACTTTGCTCCAACAAAGATCAGGATTTGAGATCCAAAATATTTTCTTCAAAATTTTCAAACTAAGTTTTCCAAGCATTCATTCATTTTGACATTCAAAATAGATTTCACAATTTTTAGTCATTTTTCTATTTATTTTCCAACAATAATTAACATCAACTAAAATAAAATTCACAAACAAAATTAATAAATAAAATAATTCAAAAGGCACAATAAAAACATAAATCACCCCAATTTAATTAGATTTTAAGTTTAAAAGCTCGAAGATAATTCTATAATAAATAACTCTATATTATAAAGTTATCACACCCCTAAACTTGAACCATTACTCGTTCTCGAGTGATGATACTAATAACAACACAAACAGACACACCCTTTTCAATTTATAAGAGGGAAAAATTAAAGCAGGAAAGATAACTCTATATTGTAGAGTTCTCACAAATGATCCTAGAAAATGTTGGGCAGAATATTTAGTGTATGTTAGGTGCACTCGTCTAATTCATAGACTGGATTTTATTTATTATTATTAGTATCAGTATTATTTATAGTTTTTATATATATATATATATATATATAAAATATACTGAAATGTTGAAATGTAATCAATTATATTGAAATTGTGGACCAACAAAGTTGGCATTGATCCCTACTCTCTTTGCAAGTTGTAAATGGATATTGGGTTTTTGTGTAAGATCATATATAGAAGAACCACAAAGAGGATGTTGATTGTTGATTTCCTCACATTAAAAGGGACAATTTTGTGCAAGTGCTTAGAATAAAGATCCATTTTGAATCTAATAACAACAGGGAGGTCTACTTAATTAAACTAAATAAAAAAAAGCAGTCTCTTTAACAAAATGGCCAGTCTCTTAGACTCAAATAAAAGGGCATGGTAGCTAGAAACCATTATAGAAGAGGACAGTCTAATTGCAATTGGATAGTATGTTGAGTAGGACTAAGAGGCATGAGATTATAGATATATGAATACTTTTGTTAAAACCTTGGTGACTCAAAAAGCACTACTACTTGTTTCTTTGGAGAAGTTTTTGGAACCAATAAGCAGACATCTTCGGGTACCTCTTGAGGGTGTGGAAATCAACATAGACAATGCCAAACCTTGAAGTGTAACCTAATCTCCACTCGAAGTTGTCAAGCAATGACCATGCAAAGTAGCCAACCACATTGGCTCCTTCATCAACTGCCTTCTTCAGTTGAATCAGGTAGTTTTTGTAGAACTTGATCCTTGTTGTGTCATGTAAACCTTGAGCTAGTGTCACATTGCCCGGATCATCCATGCCTGAGAATTTTAACATCAAGAATGTGAGCAAAACTCGGTACGATTTTCGAATCAATAGAGTATTGATATCATGTGTTAACAAGGGGTGAGCAAATGTTGATATGGAGTAAAACAAGCACAATATGACAGATTTGATGATGCCACTGCAGGAATATAAACTCAACCTTTTCTTGTAATCAAATAAAATGAAATTGCTGGAGTGAATGTTATTTACCATTTTCAGATAGGATCACAGTTGGGTTTCCATAATGCTCTTTTATGTAAGTTAAACATTTGTACAAACCCCATGGTACTTGGTAGAGCCAGTAGGAATTTGCCTGGAAATTTCACTGTGTTAGAGGGCATAACTTCTAAAGTCAAATGTATTCATGGGGTTGAAATAACTTACTCTAGGACCTATGGGAACTCCATTCTTTTTATCTGCAATGTTCAAGGAAAATGAACACAAATGGATTAAGTAATTAAATAAACAGTGATAATATTAGGATAATTCTCATATAGGGGCTTCACTTTAAGCTCTATTGGTGGGGTTCTTCAGTGTTCTCGACCCATGAACAGTTTTCGGCACAATTTTTTTTATGACCGTGTATATTGTAGTTGTTTAGAGCATCCTGCAAATTTTCAGAAAATTCTGAATAGTTTACAGTACCGAAAACTAGGTTCAAACATGTTGCTTTCCACGCGCATAAAAAAATTAGTCGCGCGTGCAACATGTTTGAACTTAGTTTTCGGTACTGTAAACTATTCGGAATTTTCTGAAAATTTGCAGGATGCTCTAAATAGCTACAGTATACGTAGTCATAAAAAAAATCGCGCTGAAAACTATTCACGGGTCATGAACACTGAGAGCCCCACCAGTAGGGCTTAAAGTAAAGACCCTATAAGAGAATTGTCTGACAATATTATACTCAGTGTACAAATATGAAGAGTGAAAGAGACTTACAAATAAAATCTACATTCCAGTCCCTCTGGTACCCCAAGACCTTTGGTTTTGGTTTATTTGAACTAGTTACATAGAATGTAGTGTATTGGTTTATCCCTACAAAATCCATTGAGCCCTTCACCATTTTAACCTGTTCTTTTGTGAACTTGGGTAGCCTTTTGCCTACTATTCCTTGCATTGATCTTGGATACTCACCATATACAATTGGATGAATGAACCTGATAAAAAGTTAATACAATTTGAACAGAGTTGTCCATTTGTTGAAAATATTATGTTCTAGTCTGAAGTACATACCATGTAATCATAAGAAGAATTTAAGATGCAATAAATCGTTTTTATGTAAAATGACATTCTTTTGATAATTTTTTGCAAAATAAATTGTATTTGGAAGGCCATTTTGCAAAAAATTATCAAAACAAAGCTATTGCGCATAGTTATTTTACCATCCGACATGAAAGTCTCGGGCTCTTTGTGCTGCATAGTTATCTGCCTTTGATCTAGTAAGAGGCTCATACCAAACAAAGTCCAACAAGATCCCAATCTTTCCCTTTTGTGTTTTCTGACAATGCAAATATTTTTATAAGTTAACCTAACTTAAACTTGCTTGATCAATCAAAACCACCAAAAAAAAATGCTTCCTTTTACAAGAAGTGAATGGTTATCTTACTTGGTACTTTTCGCGGTATCTCTGAACAGCAGCTGCATGAGATAAGATCATGTTGTGAGCAGCGATGTAAGGCTCCGTTGCTGAGTTCCCAGCTCTGCAGTTTCCATATGCTTTGGAGCACCTTCCTGGAGCATGAAGTCCATTATCGTACCCAAGCGCAGCCACAACTCGAGGCTCGTTGAATGTCATCCAGTTCTTTACTCGGTCTCCAAATGTCTTGAAACAAAAGTCTGCATAATCAGCAAAATCTTTTCTGCAAAATGAAGCAAAAGAAGTGAAGACTTGGTTACAAACTATCACAAATTTCATGCACAAGAGAGATGAATTCTTTTGTTATGGTACTTACACAACTTGGTTGCCAAGCAATCCCAAATACTTTTTCTCCAGTGCTTCAGGAAGATCATAATGATAAAGGTTTGCATATGGAGTAATCCCTGTGAACAATACATTGATTCAAACATAACCTATTTTGATAGCTTTCACATAAGGTAGTATGAAATATGAATAGCAATGTTGTATTTAGTCTAAGAGTAATGATACGTGCACTCAAAATATGTACTCAAATATTACACACAATGACGTGCCACTGCTTTTTAAAACAGTGGGTCCCAATTTTAATAAATGTGATTGGCTATGCTAAACTGTCACATCACTGTGTATAATGTTTGGTTACATAATTCGATTGTAGAGCTACAATAGATCAAAGTGAACCAAAAAAATTACCTCTTTTAAGCATATAGTTGATCAACCTATTGTAATAGGCAACTCCTTTCCAATTTACTTTTCCAGTACCCTCTGAAATTGTTGAATGAGACATATAAGTTTTTTGAACTTGACAAATAAAAAGACTAACATAGCAGCATGAAGTAATATTAATTTGAAGTACTTCAAAGTGAGACTTTTTCTTCTCTACTTTTCTTATCTGAAAATTGAAATAAAAGTTATCACAAATGGACTTTTAAATCGTTGAACAAAGAAGAAAAAAAATTCTGAAAATTACCTGGGAAAATTCTGGACCAAGAAATTGAAAACCGGTAGGCATCAAAGTTTAGTTTTTTCATGATATCAACATCTTCCTGAAACAACAAAATAAGATATCACAAAATACACATTGTATGTATATAATATACCTAAAATTATAGTCGTTTTGTTACTCAAAACCAATTGACAATGAATAGAGTGACTCATAATCCTATAAATGTATTAATATATTCACATTTACTTGATGTGCGACACTCTTATATACTCTCTCAAGATGGTAGTTCTTTTTATTATGCCGCTCGTGATGGTGGCTCTTTCCGAACACGGGTTCGAATACCATATTAAGACGAATCATTGGGTTCTATGTTAAAACTAATTAATAATAAATGGAGTAACAAGTAATAATGTGTTAATGTCCTCATATTTATTCGATGTAATAAGCTATCTTAGTTTTAATATAATAGACCAGTACTATTTTGATCTATTTTGTAAAACATAGAGTCTGAATTGTCATTTAACAAAACACAGGGGCCAATCATGTATTCGGTAAAAACACGGTGACCAAAATGATATCCTCCCTTCTAGTTTTAATATAATAGACCAGTACTATTAAAGACAAATTTTGAACTATTATTAGATTTAATAGCTGAAATTACATACATTTAAGAAATGATATATCCATTTATATAAATAAATTTATTTTTGTTGACGCCGTTTTTCGTCAACAATGAAAGGAGAGCACGTAAACAATAACTGATAATGGCCAATTAAAATATAACAACACAAACACACGGTTTTTACGTGGTTCAGCAGTTAAATCTGCTTAGTCCATTAGTCTCTGTTATTAAACTCAAGATTATCTCTGAAAATTCTTAAGCATGAATTCTTCAGAGTTTTCTCTCAAGGTTTAGAATTTCGGTCCCTTACAATGGTGCATGACCTCTCTATTTATAGAGAAGGCTGCAGAATACTATCCCACATATTTTGGGTAGTTACTCTTTTTGTGTAAATAAAATAAATGGCTTTAAATGCCTATAATCAAATATAAAAGGAAACGTCCCCTGAAGACCAGGGACGTATAACTGACCAAATAATATCCCACGATTCTAGGGGATTTTCAATAATAAATAAGGATTACATCTCGTATGGACTACACTTATAGATATTCAAGGTTTTTATCATATATCTCCAAGGCCTTAGCTTCCCAGGTTTCTCGTCATCTTTCGAACTAGAGACATCTCCCGAGGTCACGTGGCTTTCGAGATTGTATGTGCGTCGAGCTCGGGACCCCTGATCCGAGGTCATCCCTGAGGATGGATGCATCTCCGGAGCTTCCTCTCGAGATCATGAACACTTCGAGGTCACCATATTCGAGGTCGTCTATGTCTTGCAGGCTCGATATTTAGTCCTGGAGCATACTCTAAACCTTACGAGTCCAATTGTTTGTGAATCTAACTTTCGAGATCACATTTAACATGGCTCGAAAACTGGGTACAACATCTTGCCCCCTCAAAAGTATTTGTTCGAATCCTAAGAGAAGGAAACTTTTGAACTACTTCCCTCGGGAACCATACCGTCATACGCTTTTTGAAAATGGACACGCGTCAGCCAGGTATTGCTCATTTTTGGTACTTGAGTACCTTGGAAACATGCCCACGATCATCTGTCTGCCACCTTTTCGGCGCCATCTTGTCATTGATCCCCATCCGTTGGATCTAGCAAGGATTTCATTCAACGCCCCGGATTAATCCCCCTTTTTCCATCTATATATACGAGACCCCACTCTTCATCTTCCTTTTTATCTTCGTTCACCAAAAGCAAGAAAAGAAGAAAAAACAAAACCAGAGACCATCCTATAAAGTTTCCATTATGTGCATGTTTTCTCAGCCAAAGAAACCCTGGTTTGTTCGAGTCCGTGAGTTCTTATTTGCAACCTCTCCTTCAGTCAACGATCTCTCTGCAATCGCCATTATTGTGTAAGTATGCAATCTTTGTTTTCCATTTTGTTAGTTTTTGTTCATGCTGTGTATGTACTAGTTTACATCCTTAGCATAATATGATAGGAGGTTTCTATCCGATAGGCTCTTGGCTTTTTTTTTTTTTTTTAGACTCCCAACACAAAATTTACATCACTGGTTCATATCCAGTTTTGATGTTTGAGCAAGATTCCTGTTTTCTGGGTTTTAAAATTTTAAGAGACGTTTCTTGTACACCAAGATTTCGGGAAAAAACACTGGCCTTGACAAATGCACGAAATCCAAGGCTGCCTTTTCTGGTTAACCGCCACTCTTTTTTCCCTTAATTTTCGGGATTTTCAAAAAATTATCCACTCTCCTTCCTTTCTCGTGAAACGCACGTCCTGACTCTTTAATAAGGGCCTTAATATATAGCTTGTTTTGTTCCTAAACCCCGAGCTCGTAACTTCGAGCTCGCAACTCTTGCATGCATGACCCTCACCATTTTTTCTTTCTCGCTAGATATCACAGAATCTGGAAAGACGGTGGGGGTCGTTGCTGGCAATCCCTTACGAGCAAAAAACTCCGAGCCCAGAATCGCTGTTCGCCCGGAATCAACGTCGGATAAGGGAATACGAGCTTGCGCGCGAGCAGGAGGACATTCGAGCTCATTACCGCCGCCAGATAAACGAGGTCATAGAGGGGAAGAGGAGAGTTCTTCGGGAGGCCCTCTATCCGGAATCCAATTCAGGACCTAGGCCGATTCCGCTCGACCCTGCACTAAAGGTCACTGTCGCATACCATCCAGGAGAGCTCCAATTTTCACTAATGGGGGAACCTTCTTCCTCGCAGCCGAGGAAAGAAATGTTTGAGGCCGAGCATTATTGGAGCTCGGTTACCACAACTAGTCAGATAACTAAAAGAAAAAGAAACAAAATTATTAATGTTTTATTCCATTAAAATGTTTAAAAAAATAATAAATTTAAACTTTTAGAAATTTTCAAATAAAATTTTGATTTTTTTTATCTATCAAAGACATGCATAATGACAGAGCTAGGGGACTCAGGGTCCACCTAATGTTTTTTTTTTCTATATCTTTGTACAATGTATTTTGTTTTTAATAAATTATTATAAATATAAGGAGCAACTACAACGCATTTACTTCTTTTACAACACTGGTAGATCATTTTTCTATTTTAAGCTCTTAGATAGATATAATCTCAATTATTTTTATACGACGGTGTACATCGTAACTATCTAGAACATGCTATAAATTTTCAAGAAATTCCGAATAAATTGTGGTACAGAAAATAGAGTTTAAATAACTTATTGTACGCGTGCTTATTTTTTTTATACACGTGTAAAAGAACCAACGGTTTGAACCTTGTTTTTGGCACTGTAAATTATTCAGAATTTTTTGAAAATTTACAGGGTATTTTAAATGATGACAATATACACTGTCATATAAAAAAATTGAAAAAAAATTATTGAGGTATAGAAAATATAAACTGACTGCATCAATATTGTCAAAAAAATAGATATATTGTAGTCACTCTCTATTATAATACAACTTTTATATTGATTGATATAATTTAGTCACGAATTTTGTATATTTTATTTTAAATTAAAATATAATAAAACTCGAAACTAACTTCCAACAATAACAATATATAATGTAAAGCAATGTCGGATACTTTTGGTGTCTTAGTCAGCTAGGATTTTCAAAAACGATGAAAAAACATTTTTAATTTTAGAAGTAATAATAAAAGATAGAAATGTGAGGTTTCCGATATTATTATTATTACTCCACCGACAAGACAAAATTTTGGTCTTCTGACCAAATAATGAGACAAGGATAAGATGGGGAGTAGCAACGATAATTGTGCTTAAAATATTTACATAAATATTATATATAATAATATAATTTTTTTAATTATATTTATTAAAGGGAATTTACTCATTTGGTACCTTATGTTTTTGCAAAGTATCATTTTGGTACCCTCTGTTTTTAATAATGCTCATATGGTACCCTATATTTTAAAATTATATATATTTGATACCCTAGACTCATATTTGATAGATAAAATTTTGTCAATATGATCAAACTGTCATCAGTTATATGTAATTAAATTTAAATTTGAAACTTACATAATTGACAGCAGTTTGATTAAATTGGTAAGATTTTATTAATTAAATTTGAGTTTAGGGTACCAAATATATACGATTTTAAAATACAGGGTACCATATGAGCATTATTGAAAACAGAGAGTACCAAAATGATACTTTGCAAAAACACAGAGTACCAAATGGTTACCTACCCTTTATTAAAATTAAGATTCATTATTTAAAATATTATAATATAATATTTAAATGCATATTCTAAGTAACAAATCATTCTAAAATAACTATTCTCACTTGAAACAAGATTTGAAGATCAATAATGCAAACAGATTTTATAATTGTGAGCATGTTACATTTGTCAGTGAAAAATCAATAATAGCCATAATAATAAAATTATTAACTTTCTTTTACTTTCTCATTACAAGAAACAATAGTCTTTAAACTTAAGAGCATTAGTTTTCACCATAGCCACTTTACAAATTCATTTATTGCTTCAAACTCTTTGTTCTACACTCTTTTTCTTTCTATCCCATCCTTAGCTTATACTTTGTACAAAATTCAAATATTATAAGGAATAATTTTAAAGACATTAAAATAGAGAAGAGAAGAGAAGAAAAGAGCTTACTTTATAATGGTGATATTGGTCTACAGTAACATCTGCTGACCCATTATTAGCAATAATCCCTGTTAATTTATTTTTTAATTAAACAAAAAAATATACATAATAAATGAGAAATTAATTAATGAATAATAATAATAAGACTAACCAGGAGTGTTGGCGAAGACATCCCAAATGCTGGGCCCACGACCGTCCTGATGGGCCATGCCCTCGACCTGGTAAGCCGACGTCGCCGTACCGAACACGAACCCCTTAGGAAACTGGGCCCTGCTAAGCCCATCACCACCACTCTCCAAATTGAACCTTTCGGAGGAAAATGAAGCCTCACCGAGCTCCGGTGCAGTCGCGTTGCAGTGGATCACACAAATGGCACTGGTGGTCACCAGTAAGAGAAGCAGTGCTATTGGGTCTGGGATTCTCATTTTGAAACCCATGGAGAAGAAGAAGAAGAAAGGAAGAGAGAGAAAGCTATGGTTAGACACTTTAAGAGAGAGAGTGTGTGTGTCTAGTCTAGTCTATATAACATGTTTCAACAGTTACTTTTTCTTTTAATATATATAAATAATTAAGGATTAATGGTTTATCATTTGTTCATTTTCACAAATTATTTTTAGTTTTAATGTTTTATAAAATAATTCAAATACACCCTTAAATACGATTTTTATTAAAAAAAAATTGAACTAAAATTACAAATAATTCATCAAACTAACTATTCATAACAAAAATACAATCATTCTGCCTAAGAACTGTGTTATTATATTCAATTTTTTGTTTATTAAAATCAAGTTTAGGAATCTATTTGAACTATTTTACAAAATACAGTGTCCAAAAAATAATTTATCAAAACACATAATTTAAACAAATAATGAGTCAAAAATTAGGATGTAAAAAAATATAAACCTTATAATAAATTATAATTATTTTGCTATATATAATTAATTTTTATTATATTATTGTTTTTTTAAAATGAAGGCGTTAGTCTCAAGATAGAATAGAGAATATCAGCTCTTATTGTTTTAAAAATATTTGTATGTTAACAACTCATTATCTTAAGTAAATCTCACGTGGTGTTTTTCTAGGGCTGATCAGGCTTTTTGATCAGGCTTTTTGTTTTTCGTACCAAATCAACTTCAAATTTATTCAAAATAAATTGTTTAGATATGTTATTGTGTTACTTTATGCTTAAATAACTCAACTATAGACGCTTACAATAAAAACTTACATCTTCATGTCAACTTAAGTAAAATCGTTAATTATGTTACGAATAAATAATTTGACCATTATATTTAAACAATCTTAATATCAACAAGATAATAGATCTTTGTAGCCCAAGCTCGCCCGAGCAAATTCGGGGTTGTAGATGAACTTTTTCTTTCAAATTTTAATATTAATATAATTTAATGCATATTTTTTTTTATTGGAAATTTAATGTATATTTTATGTTAACTCTAAATTATTACCTATAAAACTTAGATTGACTTACAAGGAATATGTCATTTTTCAACCAATTTTTTTTTTATGAATAGTAAATTTTGGAATTTGATACAAAATAATCTAATACTCACAATGAGAATTTTAAAACAGAGATAAACAATCTATTATAATTTAATTATCTTGTTTGTTATTTTCTTGTGTTCTATTTCCTTTCTTGTTTTATCTTTCTCTTATTATTATTTTTATTATATTTTCCACACATTTATACATGGATTTACATTAGTAATTTATTAGTATACATTAATCTTATATAAAATGTAATCTATACATATATAATAGATTGATATATTGAAGATGAGGCCTCTTATGTTAGGAGGCTTTAGGCAACTGCCTCACCTGCCTTAAGGTGAGGTCGGCACTGCCAACGCCACCGACCGAGCGAAACCCCACCGATCCAACCATCCGCCGAGAGAGATCTACATCACTCCTGCAACAACATCTCAGCCCAACCAAGAAATCACGCACGCAACTCAATATGTTTCTGACGACGAAGCCACCCATGAGGCAGGATCGACTACACCTAGTCCATACAACACTCCAGAGCCCCGATTCAACCATCAAAGAGACCAGAGAAGCATGAATCCCCGAAAACCGACCACCCTCCAAAACATGACAACACTGAACCAAATGGAAAGCTTCTCCTCTCGACCAGGCATAATCGAACGCACGGTGAGTGCTGACACCAACATCCCAAGCCAAGAGAGTGACTCTAGGGTTTTTTTTCATAATTGTTTTGGTCGGTACCTATGTGTTAGGTACCGATAGAAAATAAAATCACTATGCAATAATTTTATAAATCATGCATCATGTAGACATATAAACTGATAATAAAAGTTGAGGAGAACGATTCCTGAAATATAGAAACAAAATAAAATAAAGAGTTGACTAATTCCTTAATTATAGTCTTGGAAAAATCTCAAATGAGGTATTAACTCTAATAATAGCATATATAATTAGATTCCTATATTACCAACCATCAAATAAACTTCTTTATTTTCAAAAGAAAAGAGTTAATATTAGGCAATCACAATCAATATCTACTATATATATATATATATAAATATATAATTTGTTGGCCTTTCATAAAACAAAATAGTTCTGAATCTGATGATCCTCAGGGCATTGCAAGAGGAAAGGGTTATTATGAAAGAAATAACCTGATATCAAGACAGGATCATCAGATTATTTCTTTAATAATTATAATAATTAATCAGAGCTTAATTAACCCCTCATAGATGAGATCATGACATCATTACAATTTTTGTTAAGAATTGTAGTTACTTTGCTAGCTTGTTGCTTTTTCTTGGAGGATAAAGGTTTGGTTTATTTTGTTTCTAATCATATTATTTATTGATTTGTTTTATAATTTTTGTGTTAATGTACTTAGATTTTAGAAAGAAAGAAAGCTACTAATTAGATATTAATTGTTCATTAAAGGGAATTATTACAATAATGGTTAATGAGTTAAAATCATGATTTAATGATTAATGATGTATGTATCTGCATAAATGCTTCTTAAATTTGTTGTTATTTGAAATTTTAGTCTTTGAGAAAATTCTCTCGGTTATGGAATCCTTGAGTTTCAAAATCAATAGCAAATAAATTAGGGTTTATACTTTTTTTAACCCAGTGTTTTATCCCATTACTTGTTTTGAATCTGTGTTTTGACAAATTACTTTTTGGATCCTATGTTTTATAAAATGGTTCAAATAGAACCCTACACTCGATTTTGGTCAATGTTTTCTCAACTGAAATCACAAATAATTAACTAAACTAACAATTTAGAACAAAAATAAAATAATTCTGCTTAAAATTGTGTTGTTATATTCAATTTTTTTCATCAAAATTTAGTTTATGGGTCTATTTGAACCATTTTACAAAATATAGGATCCAAAAATAAATTTTTTAAAATACATAATCCAAACATGTAATCAGAAAAAATACATGGTCTAAAAATGTATAAACCTAATAAGTTATTTTAATTAAAAAAATTATCAAAATTCTACTTATTATGGATAATTTTGACATGTTTCTAAATATTATAGAACTTGAAATATTTTTACACATCATATCATATGAAAGAATTCAAAAACTAAGAATTTTGTGAAAAAAGAAAATTTATAAAACTCAATAACTTGATTGTCAAAAAGAAAATTAGGGACTAATTGCTCAATATGATAAAAATCAAGTGCATTTAAGCTAAAACTATTATTATTATTATTATTATTATAAATAAAACTTGTTATTCTTAATACTAGACAACCAATATATTGTTAATTAAAATGTGTTTGCAGTGGTTGGAGAAAATTACAAGTTTGATTTGAATGTGCATTTGAAAAATGCATCAAAACCTGAACAACTAAAGATTTTAAGGTCTGATTTCCCAAGTGATTTTGTTTTTGGGGTTGCTACTGCTGCTGCACAGGTATATACATACATAAATACATACTTGTAATGAAAAATTATATATATCCTTCTTTATTTTATTTTCCTAAACATTTATTTTCTTCTTATAAATTAATTTTTTGATACTTTACTACAAATGGTTTCAGATTGAAGGATCTGTAAATGCTCATGGGAAAGGAGAAAGCATATGGGACAATTTTATTAAGACAAACCCAGGTGAAATTTATATATATTTATATATATATATATATATATTCTAATTATAAGACTACGACACATTCATTTTTTTTTTTTACAACAATGGTGTAGTCAGTTTGTGTAATATATACCTCGATAATTTGTTTTTTCATTTTTTTTTATATGACAGTGTACATTGTAGTCATTTAAGATACCTTGTAAATTTTTTAAAAAATATGAATAATTTACAGTGCCAAAAACAAGGTTCAAACAGCTGACTTTTGCATGCGTATAAAAAAATAAGCACTCGTGCAACAAGCTGTGTGAACTCCTGTTTTTGATACCATAATTTATTCAGAATTTCTTGAAAATTTGTAGGATGTTCTAGGTAGCTATAATTTACACCGTTATAAAAAAAATTGGGATTATATCTATCCAGGTACCAAAAATAGAAAAAAAAAATGCAACAGTATGATCAAAAAAATGAATGTGTTGCAGTCGCTCCCTATAATCATATTCATGCTTTTCTTGTCAATTTCTTTTTAGGAAAATAATAAAGATACACCAAAAATTACTTAGATATCTTATTATGATTAAAAACCCTACTCCACTTCACATAATAATGTGAGATATTATTCAGTCACTCTATTAGTATTGTGCAATATTGGCATTGCTTGTTTGGGAAACTTTTTACATTTATTTATACCTAAAAACACAAAATAAATAAAAGTTATAGTTATTTATTATGTTTTGATTAATATAATATAAAAATAATAATAAAAAAAGTTCTTTTTTAAATTTCAATAAAAAAAAATATTTTTTATGAGTAAATTATAAAAGTTATTCTAATATAAAAGAACAGCTTCTTTAAAAAAGTCTTTTAGAAGAAGAAGCAAAAAACTTTAGTTTCTCTAAAAAGATTTTTTTAATTAAAAAATAATTTTTATTATTTTATTTTTTACCTAAATATTTTTAAAAGCACTTTCTTAATCTTAAAAGTTATAAACATCTGGGAAAAAAAAAACTTAGCCAAAGGAGACAAAATTGTATGCTAATTAACTAGTTGGCATTGTATCTCATTATTTAATCTAAAAACTTTGCAAGATTTTATTTTAATTTTTTTTATGTGCAGGAAAAATTGCTGATGGCTCAAACATGATTACGGCTATTGATTCATATAATCGATTCAAAGTGAGTATATTGTGATATTGTCAACTAATTATTTGATTAATAATTGGATTAATTAATTGATAAATATCATTGGTCAATTTTTGCCAATTGGAGTTAACCTAATACATGTGTTCATCTTTTATCTTTGCCCATAAATTTGTATGAAATTCATTTCAAAACGGATTAATTAGAAAATTATCATTGTGTCCTTCCTTTAAATGGAATTTAAATTAGATTAACAAGTAAAAACCTTTGAATAGTAAAATAATAAATTTTAAAGAGTTTGTTTGATGATTCACTTTGTGGGAAATTTGTTGGTAACCAAGTCTTTAAGTTTAAAAAATAGTAGCAATTACGGTGTTGTTTGGTAAAATTTTTATTTTTTCATTTTTTAAACACAAAAGTAGAAATTTTTTTTTGTTTTGTTATTTGATTTTAAAAAAATAAAAATGTGTTTGGTAACCATTTTTGTTTTTTATTTTTTAAAACAAAAAATAAAAAATGCATTTGGAAACTTTTATTTTTGTTAAAAAAAAATAGGGAATATACTCATTTGGTACCTTATGTTTTTGCAAAGTATCATTTTGGTACCCTCTGTTTTCAATAATGCTCATATGGTACCCTGTATTTTAAAATCGTAGATATTTGGTACCCTAAACTCAGATTTGATAAATAAAATTTTGTCAATTTAATCAAACTGCTGTCAATTATGTAAGTTACACATTTAAATTTAAATACATAATTACATATAACTGATGACAGTTTGATCATATTGACAAAATTTTATCTATCAAATCTGAGTTTAGAGTACCAAATATGTACGATTTTAAAATACAGGGTATCATATGAGCATTATTGAAAACAGAGAGTACCAAAATGATACTTTGCAAAAACACAGGATACCAAATCAGTATATTCCCAAAAAAATAAAAGAGACATCATGGAAGAGGAAGACGAGAGAGAGAGAGAGCCATAGTTCGTGAAGAATAATGTAGAGAAAAAAATATATTTAATTTTTTTTTGAGAAATTTGTTTTAAAAATTTTTAGAAGTAAGGAATTTCTGTTTTCAAATTTTAATACATTTTAATTAAAATTTTAAAAAGCAAAAGGTAAAAATCGGTTACCGAACACAATTTTCAATTTTATTTTAAATAAATAGAAAATTGATTTTTTAAAGGTTACCGAACAAGGCCCAAGTCTTTTTACTTTATTTTTTAACAAAGTTTTAAGTTTTATATAAATAATTTATATATTTTTTTAAATACCATACATCTCCAAATATTTTTACACATCATATTGTATAAAAAAATCATTCAAAATTTAAGAATTTTGTTAAGTCATAAACAATAAAGACTTAATTATTACTATTTATAAAACTTAAGAACTTGATCGCCAATAAAATTACTAAATGACTGAATCACCAATCTAGATAAAACTTAGATGACATTTACGCTAAAATCTCAGTTTTAAATGAGATATTTGCAGCGAAAATACTTAAATTATTGTGTTTTTAGTACCTAAGTAGCCAAATTATTTTTTTTGGCAGCGAAAGTACCTTCCGTCCATGTTTTGATGCAGTTTAGTGCAACTGTCTGTTTCGTCGTTAAGTCCGCCTACATGGTGTGAAATTTGCTTATAACTTGGGTACTTTCACTGCAAACATCTCTTAAATTGGATACTTTCGTCGCAAACATCTTTTATATTTGATATTTTCGCCGCAAATATCACTTTAATTGAGTCATTTTGTCTACGTTTTACAAACGAACTTAATAGTGAGAATTGACGGTTATACCAAACTGCACCAAAACATAGACGGAATGTACTTTCGCCGTCAAAAAAATAACTTAGGTATTTTTGCCGCAAATGACTCATTTAAAATTATATCAACCAAAGACTTTTCTCTAGCACTTAATTATTTATAAGGACTAATTCAGAAATTAATTTATTTAATTTTATTGAAACTAAATCTTTTATTAATATTATTTTCTTTGTTTATTAAAAATGTATGCATTCTTACATCATGTTCCATTTTATGTATTTTGTAGAGTGATGTAGAGAACATAAATAAGCTTGGAGTTAAGTCTTATAGATTCTCTATTGCCTGGACCAGGATTCTACCTAGTAAGATTCATGAATTTAGCTATGTATACATATATTTTAATTTTGTTTAATTTCTTACATATATACACATTTTTATTTATTTTTTAAGGGATAATTGCGGCATAAGTACCCAATGTTTGGGTTTTGTACGCGGCATAGACCTAATGTTTATTTTTAGTGGCAAAAGTACTCAAAGTTAGTAAAACTGTAATTCCATCAGTCTCCTCCGTTAGGCAGATACGTGTCACGTTTTTATTGGTCCAAATCATAATTATTTTTAAACATTGGATACTTATGCCGCGTACAAAACCCAAACATTAGGTACTTATGCCACAAATATTCCTAATATATTATTGAGTTGGACCAATCACGAAGTGACACGTGTTGGTCCAGTCATCACGAAACGGAACCTAACGGATGAGGCTGACGGAATTACAGTTTTACTCTAAAAATAAACATCGGGTCTATGCCGCATACAAAACTCAAACATTGGGTACTTATGCCGCAAATATCCCATTTTTTAAATATTGACATATTCTTATACAATAATATATTACACACAGTGTCATACATAACAGTTTTTTCAACCAATCATATTTATTTAAGATGAGACTATAGTACCATCATTAATATACTAATTAATTTTTTTGTTGGAAATATAATTTTTTAGAGGGTTCGCTAAGTGGTGGAGTGAATGAAGATGGTATTAGTCACTACAACCAACTCATTGATGAATTACTCAAGCAAGGTAAGAAGCTACATTTTATGATTATAAAAATGTAAATAATTCATAAAACTATATATAGAATAAAGAAGTACAAAAATTAGTAAGGGTGTGACTATTGACAACAATTTGACACCCCTCTTTTTTTATTTTACATTTTTTGCTTAAATAATTATTATTAAATATATAATTTTGATAAGTTGACCTAAATAAGAAATAACAAAATATTTATTTTCTAATATACCTAAAATATATTTAATATACTACTTATATATTAATTAGTTTATATTTTTAATACAAAAATTACATAATTTAATTTTTAGAAGCATGAAAATTGAACATTTTAATGTTACTAATGATTTTAATTCTAGTGATTAAGTTTTTAATTCTTAAAAAGATTATTCTTTTTAATTAACAGTGTCCGAGATATTTAAATTTTTTAAATAATAAATTTAAAGACAAAAAAAAACAATAATAAAATTATTTACAAATAAGTGATTTTGTACTTAAAATTAATCAATACTATATATTTTCCTTCCTATATAATCAATAATATATTTTTGTATTATTTACATATGTAGGAATCAAGCCCTATGTGACCCTTTTGCACTTTGATTCCCCACAAGCACTACAACACAAGTATGGAGGATTTTTAAACAGATCAATTGTGTAAGTAAGTTATATATATATATATATATATATATATGAGTAGTAACATTGAGAAGTCTTTCATATATATATATAAATATAGTAATACTTCTACTTATTTATTTTGAAGTTTTAAGTAATTATGCATGCCTTACATTTGCATAAAATTTTGGCAGAAAAGATTTCAAGGATTACAGTGAGCTATGTTTCAAAAACTTTGGAGACAGAGTGAAGAATTGGGTAACTATCAATGAGCCATTGATAGTAGCTCAAATGGGACATGATTTGGGAGTGGCAGCACCAGGTAGGTGCTCCTATCCATGGTTGGCTGGTATTTGCAAACAAGGTAATTCCTCTATCGAACCATACATCGTCACGCATAACATGCTTCTCGCTCATGCTACTGCTGTTAAGCTCTACAGAAAAAAGTTCCAGGTTAGACACAATCTCGACTAAGTAGTTGAAATGTTGTGCTTAAGTTTTTAAGTAATTTATTTGGTAGCGAAATGCAGAAAATTGTCTAAAATGTTGAACTTAAGTCACTATGTATATTTATTTTGCAGTATAAGTCGTATTTTATACTAATTTAGTGCGTTTGTTAGTAAGTCACTCTCCGTTAAATCTAACAGATTACTTACTAATTTTCATTACACTGAATTGATATAAAATATACTTTTTCCACACAAATAAATTACTTGATGACTTAAGTGCTACATTTTAGATTATTTACTTTACTTTTGCTGCTAACAAAATTATTTAATAACTTAAATTCAACATTTTAGACTACTTACTATTTCTTAAACAAAAATTGTATATATTATGTGTGCACTTCACATATAGATACACAATACATATATGGATAAAAGTAGTGTGTTATATCTTCTTTTTTCATGAATTTTAACCACTTTTTGTAAAATTAATCTATTATATAGAAAATACAAGGGGGAGAAGTTGGAATTAGTCTAGTGGGCAAATATTTTGAGCCTTACTCAGAATCAGTGGATGACAAAGCTGCATCTGAAAGACTTATGGACTTTCAAGTAGGATGGTTAGTAAATTCACACAAATAAATATATAGGGGAATTCTATGGTGTGAATATCATTTTTGTCCCTATAGATAATAGTGTTTCTGCATTTGGCATTTTGATAAATTATAATTAAGTTTTTTTATATGACGATATACATTGTAGTTATAGTAGTCATCTTACTAATTTTCAGAAAATTATGAATAATTTACAATGTCGAAAACAATATTCAAAATTGTCAGTTGCATGTGTATAAAAAAAACACGCGTGAAATTGAGGTTTGAATTCTATTTTTGGTATTGTAAATTATTTGAAATTTCTTAAAAACTAATAAGATGTTTAATATAACTACAATGTAGACCATCATATAAAATAATTAAGTTATAAATTTTTCACTAGCTTAAAAATAGAATTGCACAATATATATATATAAAAGTTGAACTTGTTTTCTTGTTAAAAGGCTAATGCTATATTGACACTATTGGTCCTTATACTTTTGATGAAATTCTATTTTTGTTCATCTTAAATGTGATTTCTTGTACCTTTAAGTAAAGTTTGTGTTGATTCATTGACTTTTTTAACAAAATTCATTTTGGTCTCTATTTTTTACTGTTAATTGTGTTTTTATTTGTAAGACAAACTTTTCAAAAAGATAAAGAACATATTAACAATGTAGGAGCAAAAATGAGAAACTTTGAAATTTAGGCTAAAATGAGAATTGCTTTATTTATTTAAGGGATGGCATAATATTGATTGTGATGAGAATTATTTCAAGTGAATTCTATTGGGTGGGTTTGATGTTAATATATTGTGATCCCAAATTTACCAATATTAATTCCTAAACAAAATTCTAGCATTATTTTCAATGATTGTGTTTATTAATTAATGAGAAATTATTATTTGAGGAGTGTTACAGTTAACCTCTGTCCCCAAAATGCATGCTATAGTATTTTTTTTTTTTTTTAAATTTATGGCGGTGTTCATTGTAGTTACGACATCCTTACTACAAATTTTCGAAAAAATTCTAAATAGTTTATAGTACAGAAAACATAATTGTATTTTTTTCGAACATATGTGGTGAACTGGAATATCGGGAACTCTAATTTTGCTATTGTAAACTATTCTAAATTTATGAAAATTTACAAGAATGATGTTGTAACTACAACAAACACCGCCATAAAAAAAATTTACAAAAAAAAATATATACTTTGGCATGTATTTTTTAAAGTGGAAGTTGACTAAGAGGTTGAAATAGGAGTTGTTGCTAACATTCCTCTTACTATTTTAGTTCTCTCAATTTAATCTTGAGTTTCTAAAAGCAACACTATGTTAATTTAAATAGCAAAAAAACATAAGGTTATCTTTAGTTTTCTTAGAAACCCAAAATTAGGGGTGAACATTTGACCCGAAAAACCCGAAAACCCGCCCGACCCGCAGCCCGAAAACCCGTTTTTTGGGAAAACCCGTCGAAATCGGGTGAAATCCGACCCGAACCCGACAAAAGTCGGGTCAGGTTCGGGTTTGAAAATTTGTTAGCCTCGGGTTCGGGTTCAAACCCGAAATCCGAAAAAAATATATGGTATTTTCGAAAAAAAATTGGTATTTTTTGAAAAAAAAAGTGTAAAAAAATGGCATTTTTGAAAAAAAAAAGTGTAAAAAATGACATTTTTGCAAATCTGGGATTTTCGGCCCAAAATCATAAATGGCCCAGAAAACCCGAAATTACACCCGAACCCGAGTGAACCCGAACCCGAAAAACCTGAAAATTTCGGATCGGTTTCGGTACCATTTTTCTTAACCCGAAACCCGCAAAACCCGAACCCGATGAGCCCGAAACCCGAAAATCCGACCCGTGTGCACCCCTACCCAAAATTAAACTTTGTAATGAGCTTAAATTGAGAGGGTATAAATGGTAATTTTGTTTTTTCTCTTTTTGGTAATGTTTTTAAATGTGGACATTTGCACTCTTTATTTTATAGGTTTATGGAACCACTAGTATATGGTGATTATCCACAGATCATGAAAACATTGGTGAAGGAGAGACTGCCAAAATTCACAGAGAAACAGAAGAAATTGGTAAAAGGAGCTTTTGATTTCATTGGCATAAATTATTACACATCAAGATTTGCCAAAAATGGATTTCCACACCATCCACCTAGCTATACCACAGACCCAATAGCCACAGAAGAAAGTAATTAACTTTTACCTTTTAATTAGTGCTTTAATTATTTCTTGGTAACACTTTTAGGTTGTGTTTGGTTAAATTTTTGGTGTTGTTTGGTAACACTTAAAAAAATAGTTTTTTATTTAATTAATTAAAAATTTGACAAATAAACATAAAATGTGTTTGGTAACTCTATTTTTATTTAATATTTTTTTTAATTTTAAATAAAATTTATTAAATTTTGAAAATAGAATTTTTTCACTTTTAAAATTTTTTTAAACCGTTTTCGACTTTTTTTTTTCTTCTCTTCTTCAAATCAACATCTCATATTGTTAAACAAAAAATAAAGTAAAAATTATCAAATGGGTTTATTATTTTTTGTTTTTAAAAACAAAAAACAAAAAATAGTTACCAAACATTTTTTTATTTTTTAAAAATAAAAAAAACAAAAATAAAATAATATATTCATTTTTGTGTTTAATAAATTCAAAAGCAAAAATTTTACCAAATAGTCTTTGTTTTTTAATTTTTCAAACACAAAAATGTAAATACTATTTTTATTTTTAAAAAATAAAAACATGTTTGGTAACTATTTTTGTTTTTAAAAACAAAAAATAATAAATTTGTTGGATAACTTTTATTTTTATTTTTTGTGTAATAATATAAAATGAGGTGTTGATTTAAAGAAGAGAAGAAAAAAAAGAAACCAAAGGTAAAAAATGGTTTAAAAAAATTTTGAAAGTGTAAAATTTAATGAATTTCAATTAATTTTTTTTAAAATAATAAATAAAAATAGAATTACCAAATACTGTTTTATGTTTAATTGTCAAATTTTTAATTAATTACATTAAAAATTATTTTTTAAGTGTTACCAAACAACACCTTAACTATTTCTTTTGTTTTTTTATAAGGTGATGAAGTGAAAATAAATAAATAACTAAATAAAAGAGTTTTCAAACATTGCTTAAAACTTCTTTTCTATTCTTTACAACTCTTGGGTAATAATAAATGCTTTATAGGATTGTATATTTGTGTAGAAAAAGAATTGTAATGATTGAAATGAAGCTTTGTATGAAATGGTCTAATTGTTTTTGGATGCTCTTGCAGGCCATAAAATTAATGGAAGTCCTATTGGTCCTAAGGTATGTAAGAGATTTTTTATTTGAAAATGCTTTGATTGGTATTCATTTATTTTTTCTATATATTTACGGGCCTCTTGACATAATGACATATTTATTAAAGTTATTTTACACTCTAGCCTAATCTTAATAATTATTTGCAAAATGACATCTCATAATTTAGACAGGTGGTCAAAAAATTAAAACAACTAGTCAAAAAATTTAGACAATTGATCGAATTTTAGACAGAGGCAATTTTACAAAAAATTATCAAAAGTAGGCCATAGTACAAAATCACTTAAAAAAATGGTTATTTTGACCAATTTCTCTTCATCTATTTAAAAAATTAAACTTTATATTTCAGGCAAAAGGAAGCACATTCATCTTTGCTTATCCGGAAGGACTAAAGAAACTTTTGTGTTTCATCAAAGACAAGTACGATAGCCCTAAAATCTTTGTGACTGAGAATGGTAATCTTAATATAAATTATTCTCCATCTCTTAGTATGCCTCGAAAAATTAAATAACACATCAATTTTACTTGAAAAATGTTTTTGAATATAAAAAAAAATCTTAAATATAAAAAATTTACTATGTCGAAATAAAAAATAAAAGAAAAACCTAAAAGATAATAGATCCATACTACTATAGAGTCTCAACTTTTGTCAATGTCTTATTTCACTATTAAATATCATTGCACATAGTTCTCGAATTACATCGATTAGAATTTGGATCATAAACATAACAATATATGTAATTCATACACATATAATAGCTATCTCAATGTTAATATTTGTGAATAATAGGCATTACGGAAGCAAATAATCCTAATCAACAACTTGAAATAGCATTATATGATCCACATCGAATCATAAACACTCTTCGTCATTTATATATGATCCATGAAGCAATGAAGTAAGTCACTCACACCTTACAAATATTATTATGCTTTATATTGTCTTACATTCTTATACGAGTCATTTGGTAAAATGATCTATTTTTGAAGTTATTTTGTACTCTGATCTAGTTTTGATATTTTTTTGCAAAATAATCTCCGACGTTCGAGACAGCTAGTCGAAATTTTAGACAAATATCATTTTGCAAAAAATTATCAAAACTAGGTTAAAGTGAAAAATGACTTCAAAAAAGATGTCATTTTCACCAATTACTCTTCTTAATATTGATGAAACATATAAGTATGAGAATTGCTAAGAGGTACCACCGGTATCTAACACCACAAATAGCTGGCATACCGCTACTGGTGCAATCTAATATCGAGTCCCATTTATTTGAATTTAATAAGTATAATGGGGTATCGCTAACCAATCATGGGGTGTCACCTAATGTGGTTTTGGGCATCTTAAAGTGTCAAATAACGACACTCTATAAATATTATATCTACGTATTTAATTCATGATTTTTTTCAAAAAAAATTTTTTAGAAAAATGATGACATTAAACTATTTAAATTGTTTATTGATTGGTTATTGCAAAAATTGATAGGAATGGAGTGAATGTCAAATGATACTTCTATTGGTCCTTATTTGATGACTTTGAATGGGGAGAGGGCTATGTTCCAAGGTTTGGGCTGTACTACATTGATTATAAACACAATCTCAAACGTATCCCCAAACACTCTGCTAAGTGGTTAAATAGGTTTTTGAAAGACCAATAATACATAAATAAAAGATTTATGTATTAATTAACATCTATAAACATAAAATTATGGTTATCTATATATTTAATTTTAGTAGTTTTATCTATTTTCGAAAAGGTTTATCTTGTTTTTTTTAAAAAAAAATTGGGTGAAAAATTAATAAATTAAAAATATAATATCTCTTCTATATAAAAAGTATTTAGATAACGGAAATTATTAATTTTAACGGTTTTTTTTAACACTAACGGAACTATTCCAAATATTTACTGTTGACGCCGTTTTTCGTCAACAGATAAAATAATAGAGCACGTAAGCAATTTAAGACAATGGCCAAAAATAAACAAACGAATCAAACACGGTTTTTTACGTGGTTCAGCAGTTAAATCTGCCTAGTCCACGAGTCTCTGTTATTAATCTCAAGATTATCTCTAAACAATTCTTTAGCAAGAATTCTCCAGAGTTTTCTCTCAAGGATTAGGATTTCGGTCCTTTACAATGGTGCATGCCTTCTCTATTTATAGAGAAGGATGCAGAATACTATCCCACATATTTTGGGTAGTTACTCTTTTGTGAATACAAATAAATGGCTTTAAATGCCAATAATCAGATATTAAAGGAAACGTCCCCCAAAGATCAGGGGGCGTATAACTGTATTAAATAATATCCCACAATTCTTGGGGATTTACATCAATTAACGAAGACTACATCTCATAGAGATTACACTTGTAGATACTCAAGGTGGTTATAGCATATCTTCAAGGCTCCAGCATTTCTGGTCTCATGTCATTGTGCGAGCCACTGACATCTCCCGAGCTAACGTTTCTTTCGAGATGGGATATCGAGATCAAGAACCATACTCAGAAGTTCCTGAAGATGAAGGTGTTCTCGGAGCTACCTTTCGAGATCGAGGTCATTTCGAGATCACCGCACTCGAGATCATACATCATACTTTGCAGGCTCGACTTACAATCCTAGATCACTCTAATCCTCACGAGACCATTTGTTGCGAACTCAGTTTTCGAAGTCATACTTACTATGGCTCGAAATCTGGGTATAACATTTACTTTTAAAAATAATTAAAAATAAATATTTATTAGTTATATTAATATAAATTTAAATATTATAAAATCTCATTAGATATTTATTAATTATATTAATATAAATTCAAATGTCATAAACTAACATTATTATAGTAATATATAATACAAGACTAGACTAGATATTTAATAATTATATTAATATAAATTTAAATGTTATGAATTATTATTATTATAATATATAATATATAATCCTAATTTTTATGAAATTTTGCTAGAATAAATATTTATAGTAATTGTATTAATATAAATTTAATTATTATAATAGTATTTAATATAAAATTAGATATTTAATAATTATATTAATATAAATTCACATATAAAATTTTATTACTACAATAATATATAATACATAACAAATATATTATATATAAGTGTCGTATGTGTACAAATAATATGAGTGTATAATAAAATAAGAAACTAAAATAATATTTATTTTCTATCAAGAATAAATAAATTTATTCTCCAATCATTGAGGTGTGTTTTGAATAATATTATGAATGTGTTGTACCTTAAAATAGTGTTTGTTATGGGGTAAAGTGAAGGTAGGAATGAGAATCTAAATCATTTCCCTTGTTTTGTTCAAATTTTTAGGAGATAAAGTTAATAATTTATGTGGGCCCCGCATGTATTTTAAGGGTGGAGCGAACCATTTTATACACTTGACTTTAATATTACATCCATCATAAACTTTTCTACACTTTACAAGTTCACTCAACTACTCAAAACAAAAACTCCCTAAATAGTTAGTTTGTGATCTAAATTTCGTATTATTTAAAAAAAAAAAAGCATAAACAATGTTTTAGTTTAATTTGTCTTTTAATATGTTTATGTTATTCTTTTATATATAATATTGTTTATTTATTTAAAATTTATATCACAATCATAACAACTTAATAAAAGTAATTAATAAATTTATTTGCACCTAATATATATAAATATATTAAAGAGATCTTGTTTTTCAATTGCCTTGTAAACTTTAAGTAAGTGCGCCCATGGATGTATTGTATTGTATATCAATATAAGGATGGATATTTTTGGTCTAATTTTGGTGTCTCAATTTATCTTGATTTAAATATTTTAAATAATGTAGTGTATATTTATTAATTGGACATGAATTAAGACACTAAAATTAGACGAAAACTCTTGATTTGTAAGAAGCACCATATTAATTTCTTATTTCTCCATACTAAGGATTAAGAGAAGGAAAAAAAGAAAAATATTTTATGCAATATAACATCTTTCAATTTTTGATACAAACTAGGTGTGTACCATGCAAATAAAATGTAAATAATCAAAGCAATACTGAAAACATTTTTTTTTTTTGTATCATTTGTGGAGCTGATTTAGTTAAGTTATTCTATAATGATGATAACTATTTTTTTCATGTGAGGAAAAACAAATATGCCATGTAATGTTGCAGCAAGGACACATTTCAATAAACTAAATTACATAAACCAAATAGGACAAATTGAATTTTTCTACGTTAGTATTGCAAAAATTCTTGATGAATTATTCAAACTACGATAATTAAATTATTTGAGAGACACAACTCTACAATGCAATAATAATTCAAGGAACGCAACTCTACAATAATAATACTTCACGAGAGGAAAAAATCTAATATCGATTTCACAGCATGCCGCCCTTTTTGTTAGATTTTTGGACAATGGATTTATTTTTAATAATTTCAATAATTTAAGAAGAATTTCTAACAAGTGAAAAATTCCACTCAAATCCTATTTATTCAACAAAATATGAGACTAAAAAGAAATAGTCAAAGCACACTATATCGTGGAAGATGTGTAGCATTATATTTTCATTATGTTTCTATGGTTTACAGTTGAAGTTATTTATTTATCGATTTAGTCACATATTGGAAGTGTTCATTTTTTAGGCTATTTATTTTTATATTTAATTTGATTGGCATTTTTTTAAAAAAATAATTGAAATTATTGAATTACTATAACATTAAATTTTTGGGTTCAACCAAAATATATTGTAAAGGAGGATCTAGTTTAAAGAAATATATTGAAAAATGGGAACTCAATAACTTTAAACAATATGAAAACATTAGAATATATAGTCATTAAATAACAAACATACAACAAAATATAAACCCTAAGGTAGAGTATAGATTATAGAAATAAATAAAAACATGAAAATCTAAATTAATAATCAAATTTATTGGTACACTATATCACCTATTATAGATAGAATTTATGTTGTCCATAAAATACTATCGTTCTATTGTAATCATGGTTATAAAAAAATCAATGGTTAGGGAGAATTGTGGAAAGAATTTTACCAATTCACCAAAAAAAAAATTACTTTTGAATTTGAAACTTGCTTGAAATTAACTCTTTTAATTTTTTTATAAAAAACTTACTTACAAAGTTGTCCTAATTTATTAATTGATACTAACTTTAGATTCTTGACTTGGCAGAAACCAATCAATAAGTTTTGCTCAATTAACAATCAGTTGACATATAGTTGCTATAGTATAGAGTGAGAAAAAGTTGTTATATATATATATATTTATAAAGAAAATGGTTTACACACATGCAGAATTTATAATATTTTTTTTTATATATAATTGTGTTTATTGTAGTTAAAGCATGCATCTTGTATGATTTTGTAAAAAATCAAAATAGTTTAGAGTGCCAAAAATAAGTCCAAACTTCTATTATTCTATTAAAACTATTTTTTGATATTGTTTTCAATACTCTAACTTATATGAAATATAGTGAAAATGTGTAAAATATCTGCTCTAGTTGCAATAAATATCGTCATGTAAAAAAATTGAAGTTACAACTTCCACACATGTGTAAATTGGAGTGTAATGTACAATATTGTATAAAAAAACGTGTGGTATTTTAGTCGCTCCCGCTGTACAAGTTAGCCCAAATCTATCCCCTAATTATCCATATTAAATTATTTATTTATTTTCAAATTATATGCGAAAATTAAAAAAAAATACACGAAACAAATTAACTTGGTAAAATTTATTGTATATTTTATTACCTATAGTGTCTTATTCTGTTTTCTTTATTATTTCATTGGAAAATTTACACTGGTCACTGTATTTTACAAGTATAGCAAAAAAAAACGTTATATAGTATTTATGTTTTATATGTATACGACTAATTAATTAGTTTTGATTTACTTTCATATGGTTATTGCTCTACGAGAAGAAAAAAATTCATTAAATTTAGAAAAATGATAATTTGAAGAATTGATACCTCTTTTTGAAATACAGCTTAGCTTTTTTGTCACTATTGGTTTCAAGTTTTCTTATGAGAGCAACCATAAACACTAATCTACAATATATTGTTTATAGATGTTGTTTTGTCAATTCATGAAACATAACATATAACAAAAAAAAAATGGCATTTAAAATTCTAGAATTGTTACTTTTTATTTCAAGTTCTCTCACGAAAGGACCCTATAAAATTTAATCTATAATCTCATATATTGTATATGGTTGATACATATATGCGTAGACAAAGTTTTATAACTTGATAAAACAAAAACAGAATCATCATTAGTGATTTCCTAAATGGATATAATTTTTAACAAAATTAAAATTATTGTGTATGACAAGTAAAAAAAACGAGTATTATTATTATTATTGATCAATAAAAACAACTAGCCATAAAAATAGGGTTGGTGGGTAGATAAGTGGAGAAGATTTCGATTTATGGTAAAAAAAATCATTTAACCTAATTATTTTGCACGAAGAAAAAGAAAAAAAAACAAATGATTTATTGTATTTCAAATATTAAACCTCACAAATAGGATCCGAAAACTTTCTTCACATTTAGAATTGGACATAAAAGACTATTTATCTCATAGAAGGCTCCATAAAGTTTCCCTTTTTAAAGGTTTAATATACTCACATCAACAAAAATTAAAAATTTGAGCAAGATTTTTGTAAGACTAATTCAAAAACAAATAATGAGCAAATTTGATTAAGATGTTTGGTAACAGTGCATTGTTAGGTTTTTTTTTTTTTTTTTTTGGGTACTTATCAGTCTTCAATTATGACAAGTAAATCCATTCATTTACTATTAATTAAAAAAACACACACACACATACACTTGAAAAGGCATCCTAGAAAGAAATCCCATTGTTTACAGAGCTTAAAACCAGAGACACAAAAGCTTCAACACTACCAAGATCAAAACAATCAACATAATTTATAACATTAATATAGAAACATAAGATTACACAATAAATAAAAACTATCTCACATTCTCACCCTCTCACCATAGGACCCATTAAAGATGGGACTGAAAAAATAACAATAAATAAATAAAAACAGACAACAAAGGACCTCTGATGATTCAAACACCCCATAATAACATATTGATGAGCAAAATTCTTACCTCATATGCAGAAGCTTTTATAATTTGACATTGCAGGTGGACATGGAGAAGTATCACTTCTTATTACTTTGCCAAAATCATCATAAGAGGAACAGTTTATGGACGATCGGTTACAAAAAAAGGAAAACCATCCATTTTCGGCTTCAACTTCTCGATTCATTCAGCTCGGTATGAAGCATGCTGCTGCTATGTATTGCCATTTCCAAAATCAGACAACAAAACAACGCTACCGCACCTCCTCGAATACTCTCTCTGGTTGTGAAAGATATATTATCGTTTCCATTCTCATGGGAAAGACAGCCAAGAAAAAAAACTAAGAGAAAAGAAAATAAACCCCGAAGCACGGTCTAGAAGAAGGTTCTGGTGATCTAATCACTGTGGAGTTAACTTCCAAACACGTACACAGGCGTCCTCGCCAGAGCTCATCACATGGTGCTCATCAGTGAAAACTAATCCATAAACACCACCCAAGTGAGCACCCTTTATGGTCGAACGGCTTGCTGGTGGCTTGTCCACTTCATAAATGATGACGCACGTGTCTAGTGATCCGGTAGCAACCATGCTGCTGTCTGGAGACCAAGCAAGACAATTTATACGCGCAGTGTGGTATAACATGTTCTTCAATTTCATCTGCAAATTTTTTGTCAGGTAAAGAATCAGGTTTCTGAATTCTACAACCAGAAAAAATATGTCCAAAACAAACGAACAAACAAAGCAAGCATCCAAGAGAAATGCCCTAAAATTGTGATGTCGCAAGTAAAATTACACTCCCTTGCATTTTTTTATTTATAAATTCTTGAAGTAGCGAAAAATCCCAAAAGGTAAAATCAACCTATCTTCTATTATGAGAAGGGTTATACTTAGGGGGTGTATATTTTGTAAATTATCAAGTGCCAGTAATAAAATGTGAGAGCAGGTCAGCAAATTTGGTCAATACATAAAGTCAGAGCAGCCACTATTTCTGTCCACTGTCTTTCATATAAACAAAACGTATGAACAGGGTGTAATTACTAATTAATATATAAATTAAACTCCTTCACAAATATGCATCGTGTGCGCATGGCAAGATAAAGCAATATTGTGGGTAAATAATTTAATTACCTCACGAGAGGCACGATCCCAAACAACAGCTTCCCGGTTCACATCTGCTGATGCAAACATTGAGACATCAGGAGAGTATCGTATAACAGTAACAGCACCCCGGTGTTTCTCAAGGACTGCCTCTTCTGTAAGTGTGTCGCCGGCAATTGAGTATATATGCAATTTACCATCCTGACCACCGATGATGGCTTCACTTCCATCAGGTGAAATTACAGATGCTGTCACAGCAAATCCAAGGTTAATAGTTGACACAATGGCTGTCCCACGAAGCATGACAACTCCAGAATCAGTTGAAACCAAAGCAAGCTCAGGAGAGAGAAGAGCAAGGCTTAAATCTTTCGGTTGACTGCCAACATCAACTGAATTTGCCTCTCCACATTGATCACCAAGAACAGGAACTCGCCATACCTGGTTGTCAAATTTAAAATCAAGAGATCAAGCAACTCAGAATGAAATTTATGAGTAATTTCTCTTAGTTATAGTATTTTCTAGTGCAACATACACTTGTCATAAGGTTTGTGTGGAAGTATAGAAGTACTTTAGACGTCTTTCAAGTAAAGATAACTAGCATGAATAAATAATCTTTGTAAAGTCAAAATCTTTATCAATAAAATTAGAAGAATGGCACTCCTATACATGCTAAAACTTGGTAACAAAAACAAAAGCTAATGGAAAAGCTCTCAAGAAAAATAACAGTTTCTTTCAGTTATGAGTTGTTAACGCTACATTTAGCATATAATGGTAGAAAGTCTGGAAATCTACAAGTAAGGTGCAAGAACTTATAAAATTCTTTCATCCAAAAAGAAGAGCAAAATTAAGATACATAATTAACCTTCCCTCTTTTACTTCCACATAAAAAATAAAAAATAAACAAACAATGGCAGGACGAACTTAGGTACATGCACAAGAAGCAAAGACTCAATATGTATGCTAAGTCTACCATACTTATCACATATATTAGGAGGCCAACTATAAGTATTACATGCACCAGGACGAAGAAAGGGTACATAATGTAATCAGAAAGTGAGCTTAGGCATTAGTGACTGTGCTTTTTTGTGCTAGCTGTCTAGGCTGTTAGGCTGTGGGATTTGTGAGGGTTAGGCTATATACATAGAGTTGTTTCTTGGAGAAAGTGTATGTAATGTAATCAAAAAGTGAGCTTAGGCTCTTGAGAGAGTGTCCAAGTCTCTCGAATTAGTTGGAATGCTTTGTACTGATTTGATACAGCAATGATAACCATCCCAGTGGTTTTTCTCTCCTCATAATAGTGTATCAACTGTTCATACTCTGGATTCAGATTCCATAATTGTGTAAACTACATAAAAAAAACTGTTCAGTGCTTTATATGTTTTATGCATTTAAGGATTAAGCTTTTGAAACGAGCATGACTAATTGCTAGTGACATCCTATAGTATAATATAGTTTAATATATATACATATATAAAGACATAAAAAAAACTTTCCGATACAGAACATAACAAATCAACATGCAAAACTGAACAAACAAGGCACCTTGTTGTCGAAACCAGAAGTAATAATCTCCTCCTCAACAGCAGCAAAGCATTTGATTTGAGAGTTTTCCTTCCTCTTTAACTTTCCACTATATCCAATACCTTGAATCCATTTTACTATTAGACCATCATAACTACTGGACAGTATAACCTTTGGATTGTTTTTCAAAACAGATAATGAAGTAACATTCTTCATGTGCCCAGATAGACACACAGGGGCTTTATCAGTATCAGTTGCTGAAAATATGCCAATTGTTCCTCCAAGTGAAACAACAACCAGATAATCATTCTGCCATAGGCACCCAACTAGCATGTCATCTACACCACCTGAGCCAGGACAAGTCAATGTTCTTTTCACTTTTCCATTTCCATCCTCAGATACATCCCATACTTTAGCAGATTTATCAGCAGATGCAGTCAAAACCTTAAAAAAAGTGATTACATGAAATCCGTTAGTAAATAAAGTATGGAAGAAAGATAAGCAACTTCTATAATAAAAGGAAAAGAAAGGAAACAAACACAAAACTAATAAAGCAATAGCTTCCACATACAAAATTCAAAACATACTTCATTTTCATGACAAATAAGTCTTAAATTCCATCACCCACCTTAATACATTTCAAATTAACAATCTTTTCTCATTTGAGCTACAGGTGAAAAAGAAAATTTAGCTTTCAAATACAGCCATTATAAGGCACCATCACCATGCATTTATAAGCAATTTCGTATAGTTCGCAACTGTCAGAAATCAAGTTTATAAGGAAATACAAAACTCGCTAGGAAAAACTTCACTATCAAATATAAGATACATAGTTAATAAAAAAAATCAAATATATATTGATCAAGCACTAAAGAACTTCAATGTAAACCTGCCAAACTCTCCATAATAAACAGGCCTTATAACTTTCTAGTATCTATAGAATTTATTTTATTACAAAATTTTCACCAAATTTTCTAATTTCATATGTTTATGTTGCAAGTTTCAGTAGTAGAAAGCTTTGGCCCTTTTGTGAAATTTTTTGGAGTACAAGATAAACTGTGATTCTTCAACTGAGTTAAGGCCAACAATATGATTACCTGTTTACCATCAGGACTCCAGCTAACAGCATAAATGCTCCCTTTATGTCCATCTTCAGAGGAGAGCTCTCCAATTTTCTCTCCGGTCTTCCCATCAAAGAGAATACCTTTCTTGTCAGAGCTCACACTAATGAACTTACTCCCATCTGGAGAATACCTTAAACAATTGACAAAATTTGAATGATCCCTGCAACCAATAAGGAAAAGATTTCATTTTAGTTGATAGGTTAGTGATAAAGAAACAAAATCAGATCTAAATAACTTATTATCACAATCTAAACGGTCATTTGGAGAAAATATATATATATATGTATGTATACACTGGACCAGGTCTGCAGATATGAGCTGCGGCTGATCTGATCTCAGCCCAGCCTATGCATGGGGCATATACATTTAGATCATTACAGCGCAGGCTTTGATCTGATATCATATCAGCTTAATATGAATGATGTGAAAGTTTAGTTCATGCTTCCAAAAAAAAAACACTTAAATCTCGCCCAAACTCATGACCAGCACAGCGAATGCAGTAAAGAGCAACTAATTAGAAAAATGCAGTATAGGATACACATCAAGCTGTCAGCTTGACATGAAACCATTACAGCAACAGAACTTAATGCCAGAAGTTTGTTGTGCTAACCTGTGAGACTGTTTAAATTTGAATGGTGGTCCTTCATAAAAGTTAACCAAAAAGTCCTCTCCACACGTGACGATGCGGAATGGTCGTGTTGGCTTAAATGCACAGCTCAGAACTCTCCTTGAATGGCCATCAAACTCTCCTACATTTGTTCCTGAATCCCACCTATTCAAAACATTATTCATTGCTACAATTATGTTGGACTTCAATTTAGACAAAGACAAAAATATACATCATTGATGAGAAAATCACAGAACAAATATCAAGCAATAATATTGACCACATGAGCATGTTAGCTCAAGATCAGTGTCTTAATAATCCATCACAAATTCCATGCCCTTGGCTCAAGATTAGTGTCACTCAGTATCTTCTCAATTTGGGGCATGAGCCCTTTTTATATTTTCAGTTTTGAAAGAAAATCAGTTCAGGTAGCTTCCAGTGCGGGTGTGTATATGTAAACATGTACCAAATAGACAAGGGAATCTCTCTGACATGATCACCATTTCCATGTCCATGATAAGAGCCTCTATAATGTGAGGCAATGTTATATATACCCAAATGTTCGAATTCGCATTCGAAAATGAAATCTTGAATCAACCATTTCCAAACCTTGTTGAAAAACTATAACCCAAAACCAAAAGTCCTTTAACAGTCCTATTAACAGTAATCATATAAGAACTTCATCTCAGCTAACTAATTTCCACCCTGCATTTCTCTCTAACCATATCCATACAGCAAAAAAAAAAAAAACAACTACTCACATGAAAGCGCGAACCAAGGACTTTCCTTTGCCGTCACCACAAGCAACGATCCTCATCCCATCAGGCGACCATTGAAGATCATCGATTCGACCCGACAAAACCTTGAACTCCTTCTTCAAAACAAATTCATTTCGGGTCCCCCAGATCCTAACGGTGCCGGAGACATCAGCTGAGGCGATCCACTCGGCGTTGGGAGAGAATCTCGCAACGGTGGCAGGGTAAGCATGTTCAGCGTAAACAGAGACCTCGAGAGGATTATCGAGGTTGAGAATGATGACGGATCGGCCATTGGTGTAGAGGATGGAATTGGATTTCGGGCTGCCGGAGATGAGAATCCCTCGGCCACGCTCCGTCGAAGGGACACAGGCGTAGGTCTCGGCGAGGTCAGGCATATTCCGAGTGAGATGGAGAGAGCTTCAATGGCTTCTGAGTCGAACTCGGACTCGGACTCGGATTCGGTCTGAAAATGTGGAGATTTGAAAGGTTTTGGATTTTATATATAATCGGGTGAAAGTGAAACACTGGAACGGGCTATGATCTGGTGCGCAACACGAAGGGGAAGGGACGATGGTGACACGTTGAACGATTAAGCAGAGAGAAGAAGAATAATGTCTTTTGACACGTGTCCATTTATTATTCGTACACTAAACGCCTTATTTCTTTTGACTTTTATTCTAGTTTTTTATTTGATAGACTTTTATTTTTTTTCACAAATTATTTGATAGAGTTTTGACTTATTGTTTTGTTTTTGTTTTTTGAAATTATTTATTGTTTTATTTCGATTGTCCATTTATATTTTTGAAAAATTCTTTGGTAGTGACTGCCAGTGTATCTCCTTGTGTTTTTTGGATTTGAATATTTACACTTTCTTATTTTTTTATATGAAAATGTAAGTTATAGTTATATAAAGTATTCTAGTAGTTTTTAAAAAAATTCGAGTAATTTATGATGTGGAAAATATAATTTAGTTACACATGTGTATATATTTTTTATTTATATGTGTAGTTCACCTTGCTCTCTCTTTTTTTATTATTTTTCTTCTTTTATGATAGACCCCATAATCAAAGGAAATTAACTAAACTCAAGAGTGGTAGATCTCGCAATGGCTTGCAGAGTTCATGTAAATCGCAAAGGAAAAGAGGTTGGGTGTAACGCCCTGGTTACCACATAACAGTTACGGTGAACAGTGAACCAGAAATTTGACTCGCTACCCGAGTCCTTTGGTTAAAAATGTGATCTAAGTGTTATTATCAGGTTAAGATGAAAAACTAGTAAAAAGGAAAGGATATATTTCATTAAGTAAATAAACTGCTCATGAGCCTTTCAAAATATTTACAAGTTGTTCGTAACACAAAAAAGTCGCTATTGTTTCAAATTTACAGCCCCCGCCGGCCTAAGCGGCAAAAATAGGGTAAACCCCTAGTCCCTCTGAGAACTCTTTGACCGTGGCGGTCAAGCGGCCCTGTATGTACACAACATCGTCCAAGCTCTCCACTCAGGGTTGGGTGAGCTTCTCTTTCCCTTTACCTGCACCACAAAGCACCCATGAGTCAAGGCTCAGCAAGAAAACACAATAAAGCATGATATAATATCAACAACGATCATAATAACCATTCAGGACTATCAGTCCAAGCAAATAGGTGACAATAACCAAAAGTCACAATAATGAGCATCGCTCCCTCTAGCCATGTGACGATAAGGTCACCAAGGCTTAACCGATAAGTGATTCTTCCAAAACTTTGATCAAGACAGGTACATGGTGAGTGGTCACCAACATAACCTACCTCCCGACTCTAGAGTCGTGCTATGGACAGCGTCCCCTAGCCATGTGACAAACAGTCACCGGGGTCATATACCTTGGCTATAAACATCTGGTCATAGACCAGGCAAGCGCTTATAAGTTATTTGACCTTAGGGTCGGTCCCGCATTAATGTCATAGAGCCATTCAATGCGTGATCATCGACTTTAGAGTCGGTCCCTGACTAGTCAGTGTCTCAAACAGGTAATCATCGTTCATTAGCATTTAATATGCAATCCATGTCCACATATATCAACCGACATGCCTCAATATCAAACCATGCATGTCATATACCTATATAGGGTGCAACTGTATTCATACACTGTTTTCTTACCTCTGGTTCGAGTGAGAATTATTATATGAACGATCCCTGAGAACGATCAACCTTTAAATTCCTTGACGGTCACCTGGTCATAACCAAAATATAGGATTCATCAATAAAAATGATAACTGAGGATTCCCAAACCAAGATCTAGCCTCCGGGACATCAAACATAACTCAACTAGGTACTAGGTTCAACCCCGAGGCCTAAGGTTTGAAACCCCAAGCTAAAAACATGTTTTTGGCTAAATTTTCCCTGATGGGTCGCGGCTCAACAGAGCCATGCCGCGGCTCACCCTCCTGACAGAGCCATTTGCACCTTTAAAGCCAACACAGGCCGTGGCACACCATAGACAGGTCGCGGCTTATTTCGCAAACCAGCCAAGAAACCAGCACGCACCAGCCAACTCTCCCCTGCGTTTTCCCTTGGAACCAACCCTTCGAATCAACTCCAAACCTCCTCCAAACACTCAATTTAACCTCTAGACAATACCCATAGCTTACCCTCATCAAATCCCAATCAAACCAACACAAAAACTCCCTTTGATTCCCACTTTCCACATCAAAAACCATGAATTGAAAACTAAAAGGAAAATAGAGTAACACCTGAAACCAGTGACTAAAACTCACCTCAAATTCAGATTTGAACCTCCTTCAATGGTTGAACCAAGTCCACCAACCCAGCCTTTGAGTTTCCTAGCTTAAAACCCCACCTTGAGCTCAAGAACACCAAAGAGAAATATAGAGAAGGATGATGTATGGGAAGGGAGAAGACAACCCCTGTTTTTGTTCTATTTAATCTTTATCCTTCTATAGCCAACTAAAGGGTAATATTAATCCCCTCAAATGACCAAAATACCCTTAAGCCACCTAAAGCCTCTGAAACCATTTCAAGGGTAAAATTGGTACTTTCCGCTTATCCCGTTAATCATAATTAACGCTTCCCAATTCCCGCTAATCTCAATATCCTCAAACACCAATAATTCATATCCCGTTACCCTAAAATCTCCGGTAACGCTATAATCATTAATATCACCCCAAGACTCACCCCGAGCCCCGAGCTCAAACCTGTTATGACCAAACCGATAAATCATGTTTAGAGATCGTCTCATGTCGAAATACTCGAACCAATCCACATTATAATGTGGTCTCACAATATATCATAAGCACGCAAACAAATATTCAATTATACCCTCAACGGGCCAAATTACCAAAACACCCATGTAAACAAATGTGGACTCACATGCATGCATTTAACATCATATTATAATATAATTCTCATAAACATGCATAAACAAATTTGATGGCATAATAAAACAGTTATGGCCCTCCCCGCCTACTAATCCAGCCATTAAACCATAATAGGGAATCCGGGGCATTACATTGGGCCAAACAAAAGGCAATGGGGAGTAGGGGTGCACACGATTTTCGAGTTTCGGGTGCATCGGGTTTGTGTTTTGCATGTTTCAGATGGAAAAAAGTGGTACCAAATCCGGTCCGATTTTTTTAAGTATTTATTCGGTTTCGGGTTTGGTCGGGTCGGATTTCAGGTTGGGCTTTGGGCCGAAAATGGGCCTTGGTACAAATTAAAAAAAAAAAAAACCATTTTTTTTTTACTTTTCACATTTATTTTTTTAATTTTTAAAGTTTGTTGTTAGTTTGATTCAATTGATTTTTTTTAGGTTAGGTTTTTTATAATTTTATTTTTTTAAATTAGGTTCAAGTTCGAGTTACACCCAAACCCGTCTCTGTAATATTGAAACTCGAGCCAAATCGGGTTTGGACTGGATTTCACCCAAATCCAATGGGTTTTGCGAAAAAATGAGTTTCTGGGTTACGAGTTTTGCAGATCAAATGTTCACCCTTAATGGGAAGGGCTAGGTGGAGGGCCGCTCAATATGTTTCATGGCCTTAGGCTTGTAAAATCTTTTTGATGTCTTTTATTTCTATATGATTTTTTTTCGAGACCTTATTTTTCGTAAAAAAAATGTAAGAAAAATATGATTTCTTAGGCTTAAGCCTACTTTGCCTTGTGAATAAGCTAATCCTCGGTGAGTTAGGTGGTGGGTCTATGTGCTAGTTTTATGAATCTTAGTTTATTGGTTTGTTGATGTTTATGGTTCTGAGTTGGTTTATGATTTTGTAAGTTCAAATGAGATTTTATGATTTTTGAATCTGGCCTAATTTTTTATTTTCTAATTTGTTTTGTTGCCAATTATTTTTTTAGCATGTATTGTTGTAATTTTGGTAAACATGGATTAATGACATTTATCTTCATTCAATAACAAAATAGAAAAAAATAACACTTATGACCACTGATACACTAATATGGTGTGTTAATTTAAGATGTGTGATTTTTGGTATTTTGATTGAAATTTGGATTAAGGTGAAGACCATGAACATGGATGAATACCCAAAGACTTAAAATCTTTAATCAAACCTATTTTTCGCACTTAAGTCTCCAATCTCAAATTTTTTGTATTTAAATCTCTAAATTCTTAAAAAGTTAGTATTGTTAGTCTTTTTCACTTTTCCATCTATTTTTTCTGTTAATAAACTAAAATTTTGCAGCAAAAGTCACTTACATATACATCTTTTAGCATTTAGGTCCCCAACTTTAAATTTTGGCATTATTTTATTTTCTTTATAAAAAACATAACTTCAAATTTAAAAAAAAAATACATTTCATAATTATTTTAAATTCATAAATATATGAGATTTATTATAATTAAATTGTTTTTTAAATGTACTTTTAGCATAGTTTCAATAAGTAGTTAAAATATTTAATGACAATTTCAATATTTATATCATAATTTTTTCAAAATTTAAAAGATAAATTAATAGTTTTTTTAATTCACAATAAATAAATCACAAAGTTATGTAGTTATTATTATTTTAATCATTTAGATTTTATTAAAAAAAATAATGTTAAAATTTAAAATTGAGGACCTAAATTCAGAAAGATGTGTAAGTTAGGGATTATTACTACAAAACCATAGTTTTTTAACAAAAAATAGATGGAAAAATTAAAAGGACTAAGATACTAAATTTTTAAGAGATTGAGAATATATATTTTTTCTTAAATAAGAGATTGAGAATTTAAATGCAAAAAAAAAAAAAAAAGGTTGAGGACCTAAGTGCAAACGGTGAATTACGTTGAGAATTTTTGCCGCAAATAACAAAATGGTTTAATCTATGTCAAATTTAATTCTTTTATTTGACTTATATTTGTTAGTTTAAGTTTAGATTTTGAATTAATTTAAAATAAAATCGTGTGAACAAAAATTTATGAATTTAAGTACAACATAAACAAATTTAAAACTAGGTTATCAAGTTTTTAATTATTCTTCTTAAAAATAAGATTTAATTTTGTCTTAAGATTTTATAATTTGTTTATTTATTTTTAAATGAAACTAGTATATTTAACTTTAATTTTTTAATATAATTTTAAAATATTTTAAAGATTTTTTTTTTTTTAATGTCACTTAGGTATACAATGTGTGACATGGACACATAAAAAAAATTTAAACTTATGATACTTTTCCTGTACGTATCTCATATTCTAAAAATAAATAAAGTATTTAAAATATTTTAATAGTAAAATTTTATTATATAAAGTAAAATAATATTTTTTTTTAGTTAACATTTTGTTTTATCTAAATAAATTATTTTCAAAGATTTGGTAAAATATATGGTACAACAAAAATAATAAGTGGACATTTAAGGAAATAGAGATAAAATGACTTATAATTAATATAACAATGAATGATGAATATGTATATTGAGAAAAAAGGGTTCAAAATTTAGAAATTAATAGGCTTTGAGAAACACACACAATTAAAAAAGAAATACATTATTTAAAAAAAAAAATTAACAGACCAAGCAGTAGTAGTGTATATTAAAGAAAAATATAATATAAAAAGCTAACAATAAAATAAAAATAAAGCTTACACCACACATTGCTTTATTCTTTCTTTCCAACTATATAATATTACCATGCATCCATGTACACATGATTCAACCTCCTGATTCAGCTCACTTCGGCTCGGCTCGGCTCGGCTCTTGATTATTAACGCCGCTTAGTCGCCGGCTCCTTCTGGGAGTTGAAGTACACGGTGGCCACAGGCAGACCGAGATCAAGGTGTGCGGCGAAGAAGCGCGTGTTGAAGTTGGCACGGCACGGCGGCTGGTCCACCAGCCCCAGCGGCGCCTTCTGCCGGAACAGGACCAGAATGTAGCGGTGGATACCCACCGGCGGCCGCGGCCCGACGTAAGGTAGAATCTCTTTCCCTAAACAAGAATATATGCCAATTAATTATTTGAACTTTGAGCTTTGTAGACTAACGTATCTTTATCTACATGCGTGACACGTGTCGAGCTGTGGAGTTAGACAGATGTGTAGAGAAAAACACCAAGCAAGCATCATTGTTTAGATGAGTATTTATATTTTGACAGGTGTAGCTTGACAAATTACACGTGTCTTAATCATGTTTCGACAGGTGTAAAACACGAGAATAATTTCCCATTCACAAATTACAAAATTAAAACAAAATAACATATATTATATAACATTTTGACAATTAGTCGAAATTTATGAATATACTATTGGAAATTTTGTTGGTAGGCCTTACCGCTAAAACTTGTTTGTATTCTTAATTCGTGATTTTTTGTTATGAGTGTTTATGTTTATATTGTAGTTATTTAGAGTATTTTGTAAATTTTTAGAAAATTTTAAATAATTTATAGTACCAGAAATTAGTTTAAATATATGTTGTTATACGCGTGACTAATTTTTTATGCGCCTGCAAAATAACATGTTCAAACCTAGTTTTTAGCAATATAAATTATTCGAAATTTTCTAAAAATTTGCAGGATGTCCTAAATGACTAGAATATATACGATTATAAAAAAAATTACGCAAAAAATTATTCACGAGTTAAAAATACAAAAAAATCCAACCAATGTGGTTCTTTTTTAAGCCCTTACCGTATAATACTCCTTATTTTGCCAAAAAAAGTTAACATAGTTAAAAAAAAAAAATTTAACATATTACTCTATTATATATGTTAACATAAATATAGTATATTTTATTTCATATTGTAATTAAATTATTCATAGACACTGGCATAGTGATAGTGATGTGATAGGACCAGAAATTTTAAATAAATTTTGTGATATAATATTCTGGTGAAGCTAGACATTTGCCTTGAAATTAATGAGATTCTTTTTTGTTACTGTTTTTTTTAAACCAAAATAATGTTGTGTCAGTTAATATATATACATAAAGTAATTAATTAAACTAGCCAATATTTGTAACAGGGTAATGTAATGTAACAGTAATTTTGTAATCTAATTTATATTTAATAATATAATAATTTTTATAAAATAACTTTTTTATAGTTTAGACAACTAATTAAAAATTTCGATAAATGGTCAAAAAAATTCAAACATCCCTGCAAAATGCAAAATTTAGATAAATAATCAAATTTTAGACAAAAATTATTTTATAAAAAATTATTAAAAACATATTAGATTAAAAAACCACTAAAACCAATTTCTCGATAAAATTTCTCTATAAAGATTTATAGTAAAGTAGAGCTGTAAAAAAAAAAAAGGCTCAGTTTTGCATGCATGCAATGCTGCAACAACAGATTGACAGAACTGAAAACAATATAAATTTTCATGTTCAAACAAAGGTCTCACCTCTGTTTGGATTTGTCCCTCCTGGTATATCCACGACAATCCTGAAATTGTTACACAAAAAATTTCATGAGTTAATATATATATAGGATATTATATATATTTTTATATTAATATAAACTTTATTAAAAAAATAATCTTTTTATATAATAGGAATGTGAATAAAATAAAAATAAAGGAATTTACTTATTTGGTACCCTATGTTTTTGCAAAGTATCATTTTGGTATCCTCTGTTTTTAATAATGCTCATATGGTATCCTGTATTTTAAAATTATACATATTTGATACCCTAGACTCATATTTGATAGATAAAATTTTGTCAATATGATCAAACTGTCATTAGTTATATGAATTAAGTAATTAAATTTAAATTAGGAACTTATATAATTGACAGCAGTTTGATTAAATTGGTAAAATTTTATTAATTAAATTTGAGTTTAGGGTACCAAATATGTACGATTTTAAAATACAGGGTACCATATGAGCATTATTGAAAATAGAGGTACTAAAATGATACTTTGCAAAAACACATAGTACCAAATAGTTACTTACCCTAAAAATAATAATTTTCCATCTTTAATCAAAATAATTTTTCTTTTATTTTTAAATAGAATAGAAAAATCATTCAAATGCTTTAAAATATAACGAAACGAATAAATATAAATAAAAATTGATTCTTTTATGTTTTATTACACCCAACCAAACAAACATGACCTAAGTTCTAAGTTCTCACCAGTGCACCCACTCTCGCATGCTGGGTTCACTCGGACTGGGCGCGTCGGGGTCCGTCATTACCTGCATGCATCGAATAAAGATCAATACATATATATATTTATACATTAATTAATTAAGATCCAAAGCTAATTATTATAATTAACCACCATCAACTTAATTAATATCAAACCCCTATAGAGGAGCCATTGCATGCAAATAATCAAGCCCTATATATTGATTATATGAACATTCTCAAACTAATATATATATATATATATATGGTGAAAGAAAGTTGAGAGAGAGAGAGAGAGAGGGACCAGAGTGTAGAGGTCGTCAGAGTGTCCAGAAATGGTGAGTTTTGGTGGAGTAATGGAAATGGAGGGTTTTATATCACAGCCATTGGTGACATGCTTCGAACCAAAGTAGACAGACACAGCCACCGCCGGAACAAACATGTCCACCACATCTCCGATCACTCTTCCCACCACTAGTGGATCAACTGAGGCTGCCATTTTCTCTATATCGTCTATATATCTATATCTATATATGTATATATATGAACCAAAAGCAAAAGCAAGAGTAGTAGCAGTGCTTTTGGTTTGGTTTGGATCTTGGTATATATTGTATTAGGGTTTTTATAGGAGTTGTTGAAATCGAATTTCAAGGAGAGGGAAAGAGAGAGAGAGAGAGAGAGAGAGAGAGATTTGCATGTAAAGTGATGAAAGAAATAAAATGAATAAATTAAGCAAAAAAAAAAAGAGGTTAGAGGCAGAGGGTGACACGTGTTGAGGGCAGTAGTCGAGAAGTGAATTAAACCGCCGTGGCGTTTGGTTGTGATTGGGCTCCAAATGGCCTCATCTACGCCGTTGGCCTTACTAGTGTTTGATCATGTGTGAATTGGAGGAGCCTAACGGTAAAGAAGAAAGAGACCCGAGATAAGCATGAGAGAGAGCCCAAGAAAAAGGTTTGAGACAAAATATGCCGATTCGTAGGGGAGCCCATTGGAAAAGAAACTAGAAATATATGCATACGTTTCGTTTTGAGATTCTTTTTGCTTTTATATATATATATTCGAGTAATGATATTTGCACCAAAATTATGCATGAATCATTACCACAACAACTGGCGTGTCGGTATTGATTCGATTATTTTTAATGAATAGATTCGATCGCAACTTCGAATATGTAATTTAAAAGGATCAAATAGGAAATGATATTTTGAATCGTAGAACTATATGATCAATCAACGTTTCTTAAATTTGAAAAAGAGTCAGAAGAAATGGTTCGATCCCCTCTTATTTTGAGTTCTCGAACCGAGAGATCCATAAATCGGGATCCTGTCAGTTTTATTTAACCAATTAAATTTATTCAAACCGGAAACTATTGTTTTAAAATCCTTCATCATATCATTTTGGTGTAATGTTATTATAAATGTGAGCAAAAACATATCCTTCTTCATTTGTTGTTTTCTTTGAAAATGTGAGTTTGCAACAATTTTAAGTGTGTATATATATATAATAATAATCATATTAACAATTTTAAGTGTTCAATGATGTCCTTTTTAACTACCTAAGAACTTATAATTAGTACCTTGTCATGAGATCCATCGGTATATGTAGCCTTTTAATTATTGTTACTTATGGAAGGCTACGGTGTTACTCAATACCACACAGAAGCGACATGTTATTAGTGGTGAAATTAAATATTTGATATCATTATTAATTTTAATTAAATAAATATTATGAGATATTACTAATCAATTATAAAATGAGATGTTATCTTATATGGTATTAAACACCTTAATGTACCAAATATTATGACTCTTGTCACTACAAGAAAAGTGACATTTTCCATCATTGATTGTTCATAGCGTCGGGAAAGGTCCTTTTGTCAATGCATTAAGTTATGTACACCAGGAAAATATAACTTTATTTTAACTAATATTATTAGGAAAAATTACGCGTAACACGGTAAATTTTGAAAAATACAAAATTTTATAAAAATTACAAAAATATGGATAATAATTTGTAACAATTTTGTAATTGCATGTTACAATTTTCTATTTAGTCTGTAAATGATGTTTACAAAATTGTAACATATTGTTACAAACTTGTAAATTTTGGTTACAAACTTGTAAACTTTGTTTAAAAAAAAAAAGTTCTGTTTTTACGATTATGAAACTCCATATTTTTGTAATTTTTTACAGATTCCGTATTTTTAATATTTTATTTTTAAATCTTAGGTAAATATGTGAATTTCCCATATTATTATACATTAAATTTGAATACACAACACTCTTTTATAGGATGAGATCAAAAAATTCATAATGAATGATTTTCGTGACTTGTGATATGATATGGAGAAAGAGAAACACTGCACCAAAAGGCCCAACTTTACTGGCGAATATATTGTTGTGCAAGTCCATTGATGGCCCAAATTGAAGATGGTACATGGTGAAAATTTAATGTTGGCCCATGGCATAGTTAGCCCAACTCTAAATTGTGGAAATGTCAAAAAAAAAAAAAAATGGTAATGACCAAATCCATTTTAATTAATCAATTATTATGTTACTCTATGGGTTTTTTAATAAAGTTTGCAAAAAATATGGTTTTTTTTTTCAAAAAAGGTTATTCTATGGCTTTTTTTAAAAAATTCATTTTTATGGGTTTAATTTCCCATATTTTTGTATAAAAGTTAGTTTATGTCATAGATTTACTCTTAATCAAATTTCTAATATCTAGTTATTTAGCAAATGTGTTTCCCATACTTTAGTTTTCTTTTTAATAAATTTTCTCATATAAATTAGGAAAAGTATAATCCTCATATTTTTGCACAATAATGATATAAAAGCTATATTTATGAAAAATCTCCTTTTTTTTTTGTTGTTGTTGCATATTCTAACTTTTAATGGTGATATTGGTAACTTTTGGATTAGCTATTTTTTCTAATTAATTTTGATCCAATTTTATTTTTAAAAATACCGCAATCGTACGCAAGGAAATCGATTAGTATTGGAATATGGCAATGAGTTTTTTTTTTTTTTTTTTAACTTGATGCAATATTTGGTGATCACTAATGACCATTTAGAGATTCAACATATTATTAGGATTTATCAGAAGTTTGAGAGGTTGCAATTTATGAAGAAATGCATTTGTTAGCACATTTTTTCTATGGAGATATTGAGTTAACCATTCAAGTTGAAGGTAATTTAACCAATTTTTTTTCATTGATGGGATAAATAATGTTGGACAATAGTTATGAATATTCTGGAAAATAGTATAATTTATTAGACTAGTTGGTCATTTCTTTTGTGTAGTTGATTTTATATTATTTTTATTATCATGTCTTAAGTTTATGAGTAGAAATGTAATGAATATTTTTTAATATTGAAATAAAGTTTCTATCCCCCATTTGGGATTTTCTCGCTATTTGTCAAAGTTTACCAACAAGTTTCAAACAAGATAAATTTTACTCAAGATTCAAAGTGGTTCAAAGAAACTCATAATTGCATATATATTGGCACTCTATTGAAGGGATTAGTTGGGCTTTTAAAAGCCATTTTTCGGCTTTCAAAGTACTTAAAATACTTTTAACATTAGTTAGGTTTTTATTACATTTTGGCTTCTAGCTCTAAAAAGTTCTTTTAGAATGAAATTCTCTTATTTGGATTAAATTAATTGGTTAATTCAAATAATTAATCCAAGGATGTATGTAAAAACACGTTTTAACAGATTGCGGAAATGCTTAAACAGATGTATGATATGTGTAAATAGAATTACTTAATCAGAAACGAAAAAATAAAGGACACACGAATTTTTACGTGGTATCAACAACCTTTGCAGATTGTTACTAATCCACGGGGCCACGCCCAGAGAATGAAGTTTATTAGATAAGAATTATTCAAATTACAATCACCAATTGACTTATACAATCTTAAAGACTCCCTCTTTAAATTGTCGCAATCCCAGCAATTTGACACTTCCTAATAACACTTCCAAATGACTCAGAAACTTGAACTCCCTTCAACTTCTGGTCCGTGCACTAATCATCCCGAAGAGTGACTCACACTACAAGCTTCTCCCGAAGCTCTTAAACAAGGTGTCCTTGCGAGTTTTACCTGCAAAACAGTTAACAAAACATATGCAAGAAAAACAGAAAACAAAACACAAAGAGCTCTAGAACAAAAGCTCTCTGCACATGAAAACGACACTTCAACAAAGTATGAAATCAATCTCTGAAGTGATTACTTAATCGTCTAGGTCAGAAGCTTTTATAGAGAAACAAAAGCAAAAATAAAGAATATTCACCATTGATTACTTGATGCACAAGATAATTCTAAATAAGGTAAATATCCACCTGTTTAGACAGAACCGAATTCTGCTGGAACCAAAAATACCCAGACTTTCCTAACCGAGACAAAAAGAATAAATGACAAGAATATCTCCAAGATAATTCCAGATTTATTCTATATACGGAAAGAGACATTACAGCAGAGAATAATACACAATAAACAGGATTTAATCAATAAATACAATATTAATTTTGACTAAAACCAAAAATGCCAATAAACTAAAAATAGAAACAGATCCCTCAAAATCGGGATTTTACAATCTCCCCCTTTGGCACTTTGGAAGGCAAAATTAATATAACACTCCTGCAAGAAAAACAAGTTAGTGATTACCAAATAAAACTACCCCTGCGAAAAAGCACAAGTAATCACAAGTAATCAAAAACAAGTAATCATAAAAAACTCCCCCTCAAAAAGTAGAGGGTCCAGAGTTTGATGTTCACAAAAACTTAATAAAAAATAAACCAGGAGTGTGCTTCTCCTCCTATTTGTCTGTCAAAGTACCAAAGAAAAATATAAAAGACCCCAAAAGACCAATGTTGTATGGCAAAATAAACAAACAAAATAAAAACAGTGGTCAGAAATTTGAAGCACGGGTGACAAGCAGCCGAAGGTCATGAATGGACTGCTGGATGATGGCAAACTTTGTGTGAAGATCAGCCATACTAGAACGAAGGAACACCAATTCAGTAGCCACAGCAGGTGAATCTGTTGGGACAGAATCAGGGGGCAGGTCCTCTGATGCGAAATTGAGTGACTGAGGCTTCACTTTCTTGGCGCTTGGTGCTTCGCCAGACTCATTTGAAGAACCACCTGATCGGAATGAAACGGTAGTAGAAGCTAGGACCAAGTCTTCGGTCTCCAGTTTGATGTCATCATTCTGCATGCTAAGAATTTTATAAATGAGATGGGGAAATGGCAAATTAAGAGACTTACGATTACCTCTGCGGAAACCAACAATTTGATCAAAAATGTGTTTCGCCAGATCAACTTCTATGCCTGTGCCAACTTTATAGAGGAATGCGGCCATGTCAAAAGAAATGGTGTTAGTGTGAGATGTAGGCTTCCAGTTTGAAGTGGCGAACTTGTGGAGCACAGCATACGTATTTGTCAGGTTGGTGACCAGCAGAACAGTGTTGGGAGACCACTGCATTCGTTGTCCCACGAGCTCGGACAATACTTCATCGCGATCAAGTGTTTCAGCAGCTTGGTCTTCAACAGTTGCAATCGGAATTTGGAGTGCGATTGCAATATCTTTAGGAGCGAAGGAGTACCAATGTCCGCGGACATAAACCTTTTCGAAGTGAGGGGACTTTGGATCAAGCACATCATGGGTAAGATTGGCATAAAACTCCTTCACAACACGCTCCACATAGCCAGAAAGCTTCACCAGGGACCCAACCCACTCACGGGTTTGAAGCAAGATGAGAACTCCGAAGGACCTATGATCACTAAGAACAAAATTCCTCTCGGGAAGGAACTTACGATGGGCATACAGCATCATATCTCGTTCATTATCATTATAACAAAAGGAATAAGAGTGAGGTTGAAATTTTACCACTGACTTAGTAAGAGGAGTACCAGACCGAGAGATGGGTTTCTTGCCTTTTCCCTTGGATGAGGGTTTTGTTACCACAGGACTGGGAACAGCAGCGATAGGGCTTGGGACTGTGTCCACATCTGGATCAGACGACGCAACATCTTCCTCTTCCCTTGGCTCAGATTCGGTGGCTGATTCTTCAGGTTCCTGAGACAGCTCTTTGTCAGAGGCCACTTTCTCTGGGATATCTTCTGTGGATTCTTCAGCCACTGTTTCTTCTTCTTCATCTGCCTCAGAAGTGGACGGTGATGGTGGGTTGTCCTTGAGACGTTTCTTGACCGAGGATAGAGGAGAGACAGTCGATTCGGAGAGCGTTTTCCTCTTCAAAAAACCTTTGGCATATGTCTTTGGTGGGAGAGACGACTTCTTTGGTGGAGAGGGTTCGACAGACCCTTTTTCGGATGCCCTAGTCTTTTTGGTTGGAGCGCTCTGAGAAGAAGGAATAACAGATTCCTTTTCGGTCACCACCCCTTTAGGTGGTGGTGACGACACAGGGACAGCAGCAGCAACATTGGGGAACACCAGAGGGGTCGCTGTGGGAACCGGAGTTGTCTGCTTACGCGGCTTCATTTTGGGTCTTGTCCCCGCAGATGAACTAGGCGTCGAGACGAACTTGGGAAGAGCAGAGGCAGACGGCAAGGCTGTGCTGTCAGGTGTTTCAGACAGAGGTTTCGAGAGATTGGTTGGAGTTTTCTTTGAGTGTGCTCCTCTGGTCCTCACCATGGTATCTATAACTCAAGAAAAAAAACAAAGACAAGAAATAACAGCCAAGAAGATGAAGAAGAATTAGAGAAATCGTGTGAGAGAGACAAGAGGAAGAAACCTTTATATAAAGGACCAAACCGATCATGATCTTTCCATTACTCAAAATGGACGGTTAATTGCCCAAAAATCTGTCACATCTCTCTGAAATAACTGCTCAAATCTCATATGGAAGTGATGTTTCCTTTTTCAAAAAAATTTCTCATTAAGACCAAATATCCTCATCATGGCACACGATCTCCTTTCTCCCTTCCTTTACAATTTTCTTTCCCTTTTTATTTCAAAAAATACAACAATAGAAGAACATAAAAGGAAACCGAATTTAATGGTGAAGATCATGACACAATAAGAGAGATCAAACCCTAGCCATACGATTTCAAAAAAAGGAAACCACATCAAAGACTTTAAGCAACACAATATTCTCAATCAATTCACGTGAGATGCCAAAAACTTGAATAACTTGGTATATTGAAAAGAAACTCATCAAAGCAATATTCAGAAAACCAAGATTCGGTCAAGACAATTCCCCCATATTTCCTTTTCCTTTTTTTTTTTTTATAAATTTTCTTCTTTTTTTTTAAAATTTAATAGAATAAAACTAAACAACAAATACAACTTGAATTATGGGCACGTGACAAACAATCTGAACAATCAATGAGAGAATCATGTGTGTATGAGAACCTTAAAATAAAAAACCTTGTGAAGATGAAGTCTTGAGCAATACCTGAACACAAATCAAGCACAATCCAGTTACTAAGCATATTTCAAAATGAATCAAACACTATGTGAACATTTATTATAAATTTTTCTTTTTATTTTTTTTTTAAAATTCGGTGAATCACAACTTCAAGCATATGTGTGTGAGAGTGTAGCAAGGGAACATTGCCCAATTTGACAGAAAGTCTCTTTCAAAATTTTGTACCCTATGAAGACGCTCTCACACTTACCCTAGTGGTAGCCCTTTTCTATGGTAGTGTATCCTCTTCATAACTCCGAATTACAAAGTTCCAACTTACTCAAAGATGGCTTTCACACACTAGGAAGGTAGCTCTATTCATTCATAGGAGCTTGAAATTGTGAAACACTAAACACCACTGTCACATAAACCAATGCTTGATTCACAGAAATATACTACGAAGGGATTGCTATTTGATTTTACTCTAGGCATGCAAATCAGGAATTCATACAACAGAGGATAATTTATTCTAAGTCATACACACAGATTCTCAAAATGTTTGAACAGATTCTAAGCTCGTGCCAACAACCAAGAACTAATACTTTAAACAAGACAAACTCCCAAGGATTTTCTGAGGGAGTCAAACCTAACCGAATCCAAGGCCTTGGTGAAAATATCTGCAAGTTGTTTTTCAGTTTCAATATACTCAAGCACAAGAGTTTTATTCTCAACTAATTCTCTTATGAAATGGTGTCGAATATCAATGTGCTTAGTCCTAGAGTGTTGTACTGGATTTTTTGAAATGTTGATGGCACTTGTGTTATCACAAAAAACAGTTAAGGTGTCAAGATCAAACCCATAGTCTTTCAGCATTTGTTTCATCCATAAGAGTTTAGCACAACAACTACCAGCAGTTTTACAAAATTCATCATAGACCGAGTTCTCAAACTCCTTCCCATGATCGCTACGTATGCGCAAAATTTTTCCAATTGTGCAATCTTTTTCAACCTGCAACTTAGTACACAAGGTTTTAAACGCATCAAACGTATCTGATTTTTCCCTTAAGAATTCAACCCATGTGTATCTAGAAAAATCATCCACACACACAAATATATACCTCTTACCATTCAAGCTTTCAACTTGAATTGGACCCATTAGATCCATGTGAAGCAACTCTAGCACTTTCGAAGTATTAATGTCAGAGACACTTTTATGAGTGCTTTTTAGTTGCTTACCAAGTTGGCATTCTTTGCACTTGCCTTCAGTTTCCTTACCCAAACTAGGTAAGCCACGAACAATCCCTACATGAGACAACTTTTTCAACAGTTTAAAGTTTATATGCCCAAGTTTGGCATGCCACACATCAGTATTGTTACCTAAGGCAGAATAACACATGAAAGAGGGTAACATGGTATAACAATTGTCTCTAGACCTGTACCCTTCAAGAATTTTCTCACCATCTTGATTTACCACAACACAATTTTCTTTATCAAAGTTGACCGTGAAGCCTTGGTCACAAATTTGGCTAATGCTAAGGAGATTAGCCTTAAGTCCTTCAACAAGTAAAATTCCTTTAATTCTAGGTAACCCATCAAAATCAAGAGTACCTATTCCAAGAACATTACCTTCAATACCATTACCAAACGTGACTGATCCACAATGCATAGGTCTTATGTCAATGAGAATTGTCTTGTTACCTGTCATATGTCTAGAACAACCACTGTCAAAATACCATAAGTAAGACGAAGGAAGTCTATCATCACAAATTCCAGCAAAACATTTTGTCTTTTCAATCCAAACATTTTTTGATTTAGATCTTTTCACTTTCATGTTTTCTTTGAAATAATTCAATTTTTCAAAGTATTTGTTTTTAGCAAAATTCATGAGAGTGAAACATCTTGGTCTAATATGTCCCTTTCTCCCACAGAAGTGACATGTGGGAATAAACACAGTATTCTTACCTTTGTTCTTACGACCAGTGAACCTTTTTTTAGTAACAACAGGTTTGTTTTCTGTTGAGTCAGACACTATACCTGTGGGAGCAGAACTTTCAGGTGCCAATAACCCTGCAGAAATAAACACAGTTTTTTGCACTTTTTGAGAACTTGAGGCTCCAAGTCCTATGTGCCCTTGTTGACCTGCATTCTGAATTTCCTCAAAAACAGTAGATCCAGGGTTAAGCATTCTAACATTCTTATTGAGATTCTCAAGATCTTTTGTCAATTTGCTTATTTCATTAATTTTCGAATTAATATCATTTTCAAGCAATTCATTTTGATCAACAAGTATTTTAATCTCAGCAGAAATTTCTTTGTTCTTACTAACCAATGATCGATTCTCAGAACACAATTTCTCCCATGATTCATACAATTTTTTGTATGCTTCTCCTAGAGACTCATCATTTAGATCGGATTCATCACTATCCGAGCTTTCACCTTTGGTACAATTGTTTAGGCACACAATTTTGGCCTCTCTCAATGTTGACTCAGAAACACTGGTTGTGAATGCAACGTTCTCTTTTTCCTCTTCACTGTTATCCGAGTCTTCGTCATTCCATGTAACGATCATACCTTTCTTGTTCTTTTTTAGAGTGTTTGCACATTCAGCCTGGATGTGCCCAAAGCCTTCACATTCCCTGCACTGAATACCCTTTTTGTTAGAGAAAGAGAGTTTAGAGTAAGAGAAATTACCTCTAGGAGCCTTTCCAATGGTTTGCCTATTCCCAATCTTTTTCATGTATTTTTGAAAAATTTTTGAGAGCAAAGGCATTTCATTATCACCGTCTCCCTCATCAGGAGTCTCCATCTCCGTGCTTTTGAAAGCAATCGTTTTTTCTTTTTCTTTTGATGGGTTAGGTTTGTCCTTTTGACGAATCTTTTGGTTAAGCTCAAAAGTTCGTAGTGATCCCATAAACTCTTCCACCTTCATGTTGCTGAAATCTTTTGCCTCTTCCATTGCTGTGAGCTTCACATTAAACCTGTCAGGTAGAACTCTAACAATTTTCCTAACAAGTACAGAATCATCAAGTTTCTCACCCAAGGCAAAATATTCATTAGCAATATCAGAAAGTCTTTCATAGAATTCAGTTAAAGTCTCAGAATCAGACATTCTGAGATCATCAAACCTAGTTTGAAGCATAATGAATCGAGATCTCTTGACATCAGCTGTTCCTTCAAATTGAGTTTGAAGGATTGTCCAGGCTTCTTTAGCAGAGGTGCAAGTGGAAACAAGCTTTATAAAACTTTCTCCAACACCATTGAATATGGCGTGAAGAGCTTTATTATTATAGCTAGATAATTTTTCTTCTTCTGTGTCCCAAACAAGTTCAGATTTTACAATTGTGCTTCCATCTTCACCTTTTTCAGTAGGAGGTGACCATCCAGACAAAATTGCTCTCCATGCTTTCTCATCTTGAGCTTTTATGAAGGCTTTCATCCTAACTTTCCAATATGGATAGTTTGAGTCATTTAGCAATGGAGGTCGAGACACCGAACTACCTTCTGCAAAGAAAGACATTTCACACAAAACAAATCAAACGGAAAATAACCACAAGATCTCACTAAGAGTTTAGTGAACCGCTCTGATACCAATTGAAATTCTCTTATTTGGATTAAATTAATTGGTTAATTCAAATAATTAATCCAAGGATGTATGTAAAAACACGTTTTAACAGATTGTGGAAATGCTTAAACAGATGTATGATATGTGTAAACAGAATTACTTAATCAGAAACGAAAAAATAAAGGACACACGAATTTTTACGTGGTATCAACAACCTTTGCAGATTGTTACTAATCCACGGGGCCACGCCCAGAGAATGAAGTTTATTAGATAAGAATTATTCAAATTACAATCACCAATTGACTTATACAATCTTAAAGACTCCCTCTTTAAATTGTCGCAATCCCAGCAATTTGACACTTCCTAATAACACTTCCAAATGACTCAGAAACTTGAACTCCCTTCAACTTCTGGTCCGTGCACTAATCATCCCGAAGAGTGACTCACACTACAAGCTTCTCCCGAAGCTCTTAAACAAGGTGTCCTTGGGAGTTTTACCTGCAAAACAGTTAACAAAACATATGCAAGAAAAACAGAAAACAAAACACAAAGAGCTCTAGAACAAAAGCTCTCTGCACATGAAAACGGCACTTCAACAAAATATGAAATCAATCTCTGAAGTGATAACCTAATCGTCTAGGTCAGAAGCTTTTATAGAGAAACAAAAGCAAAAATAAAGAATATTCACCATTGATTACTTGATGCACAAAATAATTCTAAATAAGGTAAATATCCACCTGTTTAGACAGAACCGGATTCTGCTGGAACCAAAAATACCCAGACTTTCCTAACCGAGACAAAAAGAATAAATGACAAGAATATCTCCAAGATAATTCCAGATTTATTCTATATACGGAAAGAGACATTACAGCAGAGAATAATACACAATAAACAGAATTTAATCAATAAATACAATATTAATTTTGACTAAAACCAAAAATGCCAATAAACTAAAAATAGAAACAGATTCCTCAAAATCGGGATTTTACATAGAAGAAGCTAGCTTCACAGTTTTTTAAAAAGCTAAAAACTAAAGCAAAAGCTCAGTCAACCAGACTCGAAGTATTTCAACCCTAGTTATTAGTTATTAGTTAAATTTCTTAAAAAAATGGAACTTGCAAATATTATTGCCAACTTAATGCTTTACCAAAAAACTTGCATAACTTTGTGACTAAATTAAACGTAGTAAATACATACATTTATTTTCCCATAGTATTTAATGTCATGGCTGAATAAGTGGCTATATTATTGAGTAAATGCTAGCTGGTTTAAACTTGAAATATCATACAGTTCATACCCATTGACAAAAACACTTATTTTTACATTGAAGGATTGCCCAAAAAAACCCTTATACAAGAAATTAGAAATCTCAACAATCTTAATTTTGAATTGAACTAAAAATATATATATCACAATATATAGTGCCAACTACCACTACACAAAAGCCAAAAGCCAAAAGTAGTTTAGTTTTAATTGCTCTTCAACAATTCTACCTATCACTATAATCTTTAAGCACCATTGACCTATCTATCATCTAATAAATGGTCTACTACTATAGTTGTGTTAGAATTCAATTCATGTCCTCGGACCCATGAACTATGGCATCATTTTCTCGTGAGATTCAATTCAATTCAATCAATGGTATGATTTTAACTTCACATTCACCAAAGTGTGACACATCACACATTTCTTTTATAATAGTGTTGCGTGAATATTAGGGTCATTTTCTTTATAGATTATTATGTTTAGTATATAGTTTTCATGTGCAACTTTATTTCTAATACACTAAATCACGACATAATAGAACCTAACAGACTTTACACAAAATCGAATAAAAAAATTTGTGGTTAAATGCCACAAAGTTAGTCGAAAAATTCGTAAGTACACGAGTCGTTATCCCAAATAGATATTAAAGGTGGAGAAACGTAGAAGTTTAACATTGGTTTTGAGCGAGAAAGATCATTTATGAATAGAATTGAAGTTTCTACTTGAAACTAATTAGGTTTAAATAGAGTAATCATTTTCATATAAAGGGTATAGTTTCCATGTGGAACTTTATGTCTAATAGTTTCAAGCATTTAAAGATTTGTATTTAGTGCCACCACTAGCCCTCCAAAGCTCTCTTTTATTGATCAAATATTGAATAGAGATTGAGTGTTGTATGATAAACTATTTTACAAGAAAAGAAGAGTTAAAGTCTCACAGAAAGAGTAATAATATGTGCACCAAAAATATACACTCAAACATTAAACACAGTGATGTAGCAGTTTGACCTAGCCAATCACATTTATCAAAACTGGGATCCACTGTTAAAAAAAAAAAGCAGTGACACATCACTGTGTGTAATGTTTGAGTGCACATTTCATTACGCTCCATCACCATGCATAATAACAATCACAGTAAACACCAACAGTCGGCACTATCTCAAATCTGAAAGTTAAAGAGTAAAAATTATGATTCCAAAGCTTGGCATTTTCTCTTGATACAAGCCACAGAAGATAAAGGTGGCTTGTTGTGAAGATGTTGACATTTCATAAATTTCCCGTGAAGCACACAACTGTCCACAAAAGAAAAAATAATGCCACTAAACAAGTCACCATATTCTAAAAGCTTGTCTCTCCAAAACTAAGCAATCACTCACTCTTGCACATGTTCTCTTAGGCCCACTCCAAAAAAAATATATGAATATATTTAAGCTTCTCTCAATTCATAGAGAACAAACAAAATCTGAAAGTACCAATGCAAATTGAGGAAATGGGCATTTCATAATACAAAAAAACAGGGTACAGAGTGCCAAAAGAACCAAAGAAAAAAGGAAAAAAATCTACACAAATACCATCTAGTTGGTAGCTAGACTAAAAAAACTAGAATGACTATGCAATGAAATGAATACAACACAACAAAGAAATAAATGCAATGAAGAGAGAAATGGGCAATGCTCCTCCAAGTTTGGTGGAAGAGGATTGATCTGATATTTCAGAAGAATCAACGGCCAGAGGCATTCCGTCGCTTGTGAGAGGACATCGGCGAGGATAATCAGAGCCGTCCGAGCTCATCATGATCGCCCTCAAGACGGCTGAAACCGTGTGCATATAGGCCGTCCGATTCTTGGCAAGGAGCCATGTTAGACCCATTAGTTCACAGTCCTTGTTGTGCATTTTGGTGGTCCTGTCATCTGATTTTTTGCTTGTATTCAAAGCCTTGTTGTTGTTGTTGAGCTGCATAATATTTGTTTGACCACACCCAAGTTAGAGATCAAACCAAATAATAATGGGAAAAGTTATGAGGAAACTTATGGCAAAAGCACTTGTTTGGTACTTAGAGGTTTAATGAGCTATTACTTAATTAAATTGGTGGAACATCAAGATCAAAACATGTCTCATAAGCACTTCAAGCAAAGCCTCAACCAACCACCAAAAGTAGCCAAACATTTCCTAGTTAGTGAACAAAAGAATATTTTGTAACTAAAACTTTCTCTTAGAAACTTGTAATGTGACATGTTACAAGTTTTGTAGGTCTTTTGAACCAAAAAAGTGTCAAGATAGAGTTGGTAAATAAAGAATGAAACAAAACTGTGGTAATTGCAAATTTATCAGACTGAAATCTTTTGGACTTTAGCCATTATTGAAAGAACAATTTTTTTTTTAATTTTTTTTGGCTAGAACATTATGAAAATGACTAGTGAGCAAGGAAAAAGACACTGAAGTCTTATCTTGAAATCAGGAAATATGAAATGAAACGATTATATTTTGGCCTATTGATGAATTCATTGCCCCCCACTCACCATTTGGTGAATGACACTGTGACAGAACCAAAAACCAGAAAGGCACTAATTAATCTTAGTTAAATTATCATCATTAATCTTTTGTTAAAAAATAAAATCTTTGTTTATACATAAACACACTCACTTCATAAGAGCGTTACTCAATTAAGGCTCCAATTGCTATTCCTAACTTTTTCACTTTGGATAAAAAAAAATAAGAACAAACTTTCCCAATTGACATAGAATGAAAGAAGAAGAAGAAGAAAATACCCAGAACAAACCCTAACCAAAGTTGTAATCTTTTTCATTATTTTCCACTACCCATTAAAGAAAAAGTTGAAATAAATGAATTTAAACAAATTTTGAGAAGAAAAACAAGTGTTTTAGTTACTGACCAACTGAAGAGTGTTCAAGCATTTTGAGCAGCCACCAAGACCAGGAAAGGCACTGACATCAGTGCTACTGCTCAAGCAATCTCTTTCCAATCTCCTCACTCTCTTATCTCCTCTCACCTTTCCCTCTTGGCTCACCGAAAACGCCTCCGGACAGCTCAACGGATGCAATCTGATTCCACAGTAGCAGTAAACGACGTCGCACGTCTCGTTCGGTCCGGCCAGCTCGATCCCTCTCCCTCTCAGCGCCTTATCAACCTCTCCAACGCAGGTCTCCGAGTCATCAGGCAGCATCGGCATGTCGAACGACGTCGTGTTCACTCCTCGACCCGCTGCCGCAGCTACCTCCGGATTAGCTTTCACTGCCCGGTTGCTGCCGAGCGCAGTGGCCGAGTATGCAGCGTAGAGCCACGAAGCGAGAACCGGGCAGCACCGTCCTCGTTTCAGCTGCCCGCCGGAACCGCCGCAAGCTGTTTTGATCCCGTGGTAGAATTGCTCCGGTAGGTTTAGACGGCATCCGGTGACGTCCGACTGCTCCGGGAAGGCTGGGATTGTTACCGGCGGAGATGGGTCGGTGACGAATGGCTGGACCGCTGTTGGGTCGGGCCCGGAATGAGCCGAGTTGGCCTGGAGGAGGAGATGGAGAGTGAGGAGGAATGTGAGGAGAGAGGACATTGGGAGAGAAAGGGAATGGGAATGGGAATGGGATTCAGGTGAATGAGTGTTGGGAAGGACTAGACAAGGGAATGAGTGATAAATTGAGTAAAGGGGTTGAGTTGGGTTGGATTGTGAGTATAGTTGTATTGGGGGGAAATGTAAAAGGAAAAGAAAAGAAAAGAAAAGAAAGGAAAAGAAAGTATAAGAGCAAAAGAGTGGTGGGGATGAGTCTATATATATATATATGTATATAAACTCTTTCTCTATCTTTAGTTTGGCTTTATTTGAGAGTTTGGGTCTCGATTAGATCACAAAGTGGATGAAGGTCCTCCAAATAGCTATTACTTATTAGAGTGGGGATTAGTATATGCTAAATAGTATCATGACCAAATCATTTCTAAGTTTTGCTTTACGAGGCATATATGTATAGACAATGAAGCTACACCTTGTGTATATATGTGTGTAGTCATATATTTCATTTAGTTGTTGTGAAGAACAAAATGGGATATAAGTACAATTTTTACTTTGTATGTATATGTATATGTGTATGTATGTGTGTACTTTTATAGGTGATTACTTTCTTTTGCGAAAGAAATGAAAAAGAACACCTTTTCTTCTTTTCAGGACCCAATGAGATAAAATTTTAGGACTAGTTTGGCCTTGGGACTAATACATTGGATTACACAATTATGTCAAGCTTTAGGTTTGTCCTTTTGGAGAACTTGGACAAAATTGTCCAATTCTCTAAAATAGTTTGTTAGACTAGCTTTTTTTTTTGCTAACAACTAAATAAACAAAAGCTTAAAAAAAAATGAGATTGGAACACAGATTTTTACGTGGTTCAGATAATTGATTAACCATAGTTCACGAGTCACTGGTATCAGGATGCTTAGGAACTTGCACAGCTCAAATTCTCTTCGTTTTTAGGCAGCGTATAGGTTCTCTCCGAAAATAGAAATCAGAACATTTAAAATGTGTGTCCTAGTTCTACTTATAATTTGCTGGGCAATTAAGCTCATTAATTGAGCTGATTACAATTATTCTCTTTTAATGGAGATTTGTTACATAATAAATACACATTCTATGCTTAAATGCACTGGTGGGCCCAAAGTGAGGAATATCAGCCCATCATTTTGTAGGGAGAAACGTCTTTGACACTGCCATGGCGGTTGTTGCACGTATTTCCATGTCAGGCAGTGTCGTGAGACATCCATTTTGTCGTTTGTACAGAATGGACACCGCAATCCATGTGACAGTAGGTGTCAAAAAGTTGCCTATGGTCCAGGGTCATTGTGCTTGCACTTGGCTACCGTTCTCTTGGGTCGAAGGAAGGTCCTCGCAGACTCGGAGGATGTGATAAGGAAGGAGATAGTTTTTTTAGCGAGACTTGGAGCACCATTCTGTAAGAGGGTCCTCGAGAAGTGATGCTTCTATGAAGATGTACTCCTCCGATGGTGGTGAACTACGATGAAGAATGGGCTTACCTCCCGTAGAGGCCAAAATGGGCTCCGGAAGACTTTACCAGCTTACGTGGAATCTTAATCCTCCTTAATGTGCACTACGTGTCACTCAGATAAAACACGGACAACATAGTCATATTACTCTTTTTTTACTTTAAAAATAGTTTCCCTAATAATTCACTAGTAGTTTTTTTTGTCATATAATAGATATTATATATGAATTTTAATCAGATATAAAAATATTTTTTATAATTTAAAAATATCAATTTTGTTAGTATTGTATCTATTATATTAAAGACATCTAATGTATTATATTCTTGTTAGATTGAATTTTAAGTAATGACAACTCTAGTTTAATTGTTTTCTTGGAGTTTGGATAAAATTATAGTCTTTCTTTATAAATCCCAAAACGGATCGAAAAATTATCTAATGTAATTTAGAAAGTAGAATAAGGTGTATAATAATAAGTGGATACTTTTATAAATAGTATGATGATCTCATATACTTTCTATGTTGGATTCTATTCTCTATCAACAATATTTAGTTATGAAATTTAATAAGTTAACTCACATTTTCATAGTTTTCTTTTAGAAAACATAATTTATTATATCATTGATGAAATAATTAATTTTTTTAATCTAATTCAATATTTTCAAATCCATCACATAAAAAAAAACTTATAAAGTATAATTTATAATTTTTCAAACTTATTTGATAATGTGTCAGGTAGGGATGAAAATTTTCCCCACCTGTGGTGACCCACTCCTAATAGGACGGGGATTCTCAGCCTAAACAGGGAACGGGGCGGGGACGGGGACCATTTTCAAACCCCGAATGTTAAATGGGGTGGGGACAGAGATAACACTCCCCGCCTCGAAAGGACCCCATTTAATTTTTTTTTATTTTATAATATTTTTTATTTATTTTGTAATATTTTTTATTTATTTTACATGTTTCTTTATGTAATTTTGTAGCATAATAGTAAGATGTTAAATATTTTCAATTTTATTTTAAACATATTTAATATTTTGAGTGACTAATATAGTGTAATATATATTAATTTTAGATAATCTACTTTTGTTTATTTTATTTTTAAATAAATTTGAACCCACAGGATTCCCTGCCTCACCTCCGACGGAAATGGGGTTGGGAGGAGAACCCCTAGCCAATTACCAGCCTCGTTTCCATCCCTGGTGTCAAGAATCAACTTATCACTTTGGCACTTTATAATATTATGTGTATTTGATTTCCAAAATGTCACAGTTGGTCATTAATGAGATATGGACTTGTTAGGTAGAGCTTGCTTTCTTTTAATTTAGTTTGCTAAAATTTAAGGACTGAGATATTGTTACTTATTAATTAGTTGAAGGAATTAAATTCTCTATATTTTGTTTGGCCAAAGTTTTAAATTTCTCTTTAATCCTATACAAATATATAGTGAAACGTGTATGTTTGGGCATTAATTTCCCTATTTTTTTCTTTGTAATTAATTTAAGCGGTTCCTTTATTTTCATCTATTGACAAACTATTTAAATATATATAATTTTCCCTATTGAATTTATGATGAGCAATAAATTAAATATAATTTAAAATTTGGTAACTAAATATCTAATTGTAAATTAAAAATGTATGATGAGCAATAAGAAAATTAGGAATTAATAATGAAAAATATTGAAAACTTATTATTTAATTTAATCTTAATTCAAATACATATTGCAACTTGTTCACTTTTAAAATTAAATTGCAACCATAAGCCACAATCAAAAGTTTTTTTTTAATAGAATGCTGTCTAAACATTATTATGTTTTTAATTTTCTTTTTACTTACTGTTATATGGTAAAACAGTTAGCTCAAACATAAAAGTTCAATAAATTTTGCAATAAATTTTGGTATGATATGGTTTGAAGAGCTAAGAATATGCAGTGAGTTCATGCAGATTTTGTTCAAATATTGAATGCAATAACATTCATCACATTAAATAAATAAATAATATGCAATTCAAATATTGTGTATCACTTTATATATATATATATATATATCACGCATAAGAGGTGTGTGAAAATAAATGAAGTAATTACTGTAATAACATACTAATGCTTTAAAGGATATATCGAGAATCACGTGTGACATTTGAAATGGCATTTAAATATGGTTCTCATTAATAATAAATAATATAGGTTTTTTTTTTCTTTCTCAGGAAGTATTTAGGGCGAATTTTTTTTTTATAGGACTGTGTGCATTGTAGTTGGTTAGAACATCTTGTAAATTTTTAGAAAATTTCGAATAATTTATAGTGCTGAAAACTAGGTTCAAAACAAATTGTTGCACGCGTGACTAATTTTTTTATGCGCGTGGGAACGTAACATGTTTGAATATTATTTTCAGCACTGTAAATTATTCAAAATTTTCTAAAAACTTACAGGAAGCTGTAAATAACTACAATGTACACGGTCATAAAAAATAAATTCACCGAAATTACTTCCCGAGCCAAAAATACTAAGGCGGTGCACCGATGTACCCCTTTTAGGGAGGTGCACTCCATAATTTGCCAATAATATATGAGCTTCTCCAGTGCACTCCCTTGTTGTTTTTGACTCGGTAAGTATTTTTGGCAAATTTCTTTTTTATAGTTGCGTGTATTATAGTTATTTAGAGTATTCTGCAAATTTTCAGAAAATTCTGAATAATTTACAGTGCCGAAAACAATATTCAAATAATTTGTTGTACGCGTGACTATTTTTTTATGCGCGTGGAAAGTAACATGTTTCAACCTTATTTTCAACACTGTAAATTATTCAGAATTTTATGAAATTTTGCAGGATACTCTAAATAATTACAATATACAGAGTCATAAAAAAACACACTTAACGGTTGTAATAGACGACTGCAACAAAACACGAACGAAAGATATTTTCACTTAAAAAAAATAACTTAAATATTTAAGTATTATAAATAGAATAATTTAAGTACTTTCGCCTAAATATTACTTAAAAATATATGGTCTCAAATCTCAATATTAAATTGTCTTCACACAATTCCTAAATATCAAGGAACATGCCATAAATAATAAATTGATCATATCCATTCATATCTTACTATCCTATCACGTGAAATCTAAATTTGAACTTTATATAAATTCCATTTTGATGTAGAAAAAAAAAATACAAAGCACGATGGGCAATATAACCAAATAAAAGTATTTTCTTTTGCTTCTTATGATCAAAGTTGTATTTTTTTTCCTCTTGTACTAATTACTATTTTTTTTTCCTCTTGTACTAATTACTGAGCAGGCAAAATTCTAGAAAAATCAAAACTGGACATGTAATTTTACATAATATATAACATAATCATTGTCCCACAGGTTGCATTATTGAAAATTGGTATTGTAGCTAGATTTTATAGAAGAAACAAATAATTTATTTTTTAATACAATAATTACTATTTTGGACCCACTTTTTTACTATGTATTTTTTAGACTAGTGTTTTCATAATTGATTTAAAATAGTCTTTGAATCTGATTTCAATGAAAATATACACATTTTATAAATTGATAACCTCATAAATAAAGTTCAAAAACACAAATATTTGTTTTCTTGAGGAATAGACTTTATTAATTTCAGATTGTAATTTAACTTATTGTCTAGTCAATGAGCATGCAAAGATGCATCGAAAAATTAGATAATAAAATATTGAAAGTCCTCAAACTTGATCACATCTAAAATTCTCTGAAAAAATGAGATTTTAACCTGAAAATCAAATAAAATTTATAAGTTATCAATATATAATTTATAGAAATATGTATATATATATATATTAGGCAAGTTACTGACTATACCAGCTAGATGTTAGAAAACTTGATTAAAAGAACAAATGTTTTTCTTTGAAATGTCAGTAAGATACTAGTACCATCATCCATACCAACAAGAATAATAAACTTCTTCTAAAAATAGCTAAAAATGAACAAAATCAGCCTAAAAAGGCACAAGAAAAACAAATAAAAAATAATTTTGGTACCTAAATAGAATTTTGTAAGATATAATTGATAGATAAAAATTTTCAATATTTTTATTTTTTCTTCATAATATACTTTATCATAAGGGGAGCACTGTCGTGAGTAACCTAGATTGCACGATCACCACGCTCACAAAACCAAGTATGTAAACAGGTACAAACTAAGCCTACAAACAGGCACAAAACAACTTACAAACAGACACAAAAAACCTACAAATAGGTATAAACAATCTACAAGCGGGCACAAAAATAAACCCACACAAGTATATGATATGCTAAAAATGGCCCAAACCCCTCCAATAAAAACTCTACACAATCCCACAAGGATCTTAACCGTGCAAACTTAAACTTATTTTTGCTCTTTTTCATTTTTGTATTTTTAAACAAATACAAATATTTTGACTAAAATTGAGTTCACATAATTAATTTGAAACATTTATAAAGTAAGTGATCCAAAAATATAATTTTCCTAATAAAAAAATCTAAACAAATATTTAACAAAAATAGAAAGTCTAAAATAATATTGTCTCTTCTATAAGGATATGGGAACCTATGTGAATCCCATTCATGAATGAGTGGTAGTAATCTATTCCAACATGATAAGGAGGGATTGGAAATAGGGATTATACATTTTTAGACCATGTATTTTGTCTCATTATTTATTTGAATCTTGTATTTTGACAAATTACTTTTTGGACCTTATGTTTTGTAAAATAGTTAAAATAGAACCTTAAACTCAATTTTGATAAAGAAAAAATTGAATATAACAACACAGTTTTTAACCAGAATGATTTTATTTTTGTTCTGAATTATTAGTTTGGTAAATTATTTATGATTTTAGTTGAGAAAATATTGACCAAAATCAGGTTTAGGGTTCAATTTTAACAATTTTACAAAACATAGAATTCAAAAAATAATTTGTCAAAACACAGGATCCAAACAATTAATGAGAAATCCCTTTGAAATATGATCAATATCATAGTTTATAACAGTCAACTACACTCACTAAGAAGAAGAAGAAGTTTATTTAGTGATATAAAATGTAATTAATAATAATAATAATAATTGAACTGTTAGTCATCATGTTACAAAATCCCAAATTCCCATCAAATTCCACAATGGGAATGAACCTATATTTCTGAGCTCTCAAGGTCAGAGTTTGCCAAATTCCTCTATTAAGTTCTTATATTTTAAATGGTTTATTTAATAAATAATTTACACAATAATCTTCTAGAGTCCCACACCTCAGCTTTTAGAGATTCTAATCTTGAGAAGCAGGGTTCCCACTAAGAATTTTATTAATAATTTATGGCTACTTTGGAGAGATCAAAGTGATTAATTTTATGACTTTGGATTGTACAAAAATATGTGACACAGTCCTCAAAACCACTTTAGTTATATTAGTCACTTTTTTTTTTTTCTCTTCTTTTGAATACAAGGGATTTTACAAAAGATACAAAAAGACAAAGGAATTTTTTACTTTTTACTTTTTGAAAGTGCAAGTCTTGCAAAATACAGTACAATCATAGAGTTTTGGTTTATTTGTTTGTGGATTTTACATCAAATGAATATGTTTTCTTTTGCATATGAAGTGACAAAAGGCTCTTACCCATATTCCATTGTAGGTTTACTTTCCAAGAGAATCTATCTTCTGTTACTTTTATTTTTGTAGAGAATTATTTTATTAGGGTTATACCCTATTAGGTCTTCTATATGATTGAATATTAATTTAGATTATCATTTTCTAACAATTATAAACTGATCTTTCTGATTTATAAATTGGTAAAACAAATGGTATATTGATGGCATAATTACTTAAGTTCATGCTTCTGTTGTACTTAAATACCTAATTTATTTTTTTGACGGCATAAATACTTAAAGTTTATTTTTTGTTGCAACCGTTACTTTTTTCCGTTGATAGGCAAATACCAAACTTAATAATTAGGAATATTGGCAGCATAAATACATAAGTTTATATAATTATTGCACTTAAATACCAAACTTTTAATATTTGTGCATAAACAATAAATATTTTCTTTTTTAAAACTAAACATTTTTTTTTACTTATACTACAAAAATTAAAAATTAAGTACTTAATTGTAACAATTATATAAACTTAGGTATTTATGCCATCATATTCATATTTAAAAAGTTTGGTATTTTCCACTTAGGTATTTAAGTGTAACAAAAGTATAAACTTGAGTATTTATACTGCCAATATCCAAAAAAAAAATATATCCTAAACTTAAATTTTAACAATAATAAACTTAAAAATGGTTTAGAATTTCGTTTGTTTTAGCGAACTAAACTATCACAAAAAGAAAAAGAAAATGAAAAAAAAAAATTCAAACTATTAAGTTGAAAAATATTATATTTTACTAATTTACCGAAAAAAATATTGATGGAATTAAGTTAGGACTAATTCAAATCATAATTTTATTTTATATTGGATCAAAGCAACTCATTTTCACCCCCAAAAAATGATAAGCAGGCTTAGCTAAACTCAAGTTAAGTCTAATTTAGAGATTAGAGCAGATTCAATGAATTGATTCAGGCTCAATTAATTGCTAATGATTGGACTTACTAAAATTGGAAAGAGAAAAAAAAATCCAATTATTCTTTTAGCTCAAAGATATTATGATAATATCAAATATTTATTGGATTATAGAAACATGATTACTTCATAACAAATTTAAGAAAATGACAACACACAATTCATGTACAGTCATGTTTCCACTTATTTATAAAGAATGGCAGCTTCTTATAGGGATATTATTTTTGCTTTTACCATATGATCGGTTTCTATTTTCGATACTAAAAAAATTAGTAACTTAATTTTTTTTATGACAGCTTACGTCATAGTTATAATAGTTATCTTATCAAATTTTTGAATAATTTATAGTGTCGAAATCAAAATTCAAATAATTTGTAGTTTCCATCGTATAAAAAAAATCAGATACGTGTGCAACTGAGTGTTTGAGCTCTGATTTCGGCACAGTAAATTATTTGAAATTTTCCAAAAATTGGCAAGATATCTATTATAGGTATGAGAATTGCTAAGGGGCATCACTGGTGTCCAACACCACGAGGAAGTAGCATACCGCTATTGGTACAATCTAATATCAGGTCTCACACATTTAAATTTAATAGATATTATAGGGTATCACTAGTCAATCATAAGGTGTCACCTCAAGTAGTGTTGGACACATTAATGTGCCAAATATCAATACTTTATAAGTATAATGTACGACATCATATAAAAAAATTAGATTATAATTTCTCAAAATGTTAAAAATTGAAAATAAGGAAGTAGCATACTGTTATTTGTACAATCTAATATCGGATCTCACACATTTGAATTTAATAGATATTTTAAGGTATCGCTAACCAATCATAAAATGTTGCTTCATGTAAGATTGGACACATTAAATTGTCAAATACCAATACTTGATAGGTATAATGTACGACAACATATAAAAAAAAAATAGGATTATAATTTGTGAAAATGTTAAAAATAGAAAATAACTTTATGGAATTGATACCCCCAACCTAACAAAAATTCCTATAAGAAAGGATGTATATGTCAATGAATAAATTAAATAGAATAGGTTAAAGTTTGATGAGTCCAATGAAAAAAGAAGAAGGAATATACTTGTTTTATAAAGGGTATGCATGGTAAGGTAAAACATAAAAGCAAAATGCAGCAGTGGTCGAAGTTCGAGGTGTGGAGTGATGATGGACTCGCACGCCTTCCACCCAAAGCTGCTGCTGCAACCAAACCAAACCAACCTTCTCTTTTTCCCTTTAGCAAAACAAAATACCCTTATTAATTAATTAGTCCTTTTTCTATGATTCACCAAAAAAACAAATAAATAAATAAAGAGTTTATACATTTTCCAACTATGTATTTTGTCTCATTATTTGTTTGGACTCTGTGTTTTGATAAATTACTTTTTGGATCCTATGTTTTGTAAAATAGTTAAAATAAAACTATAAACTCAATTTTGATGAATAAAAAATTGAATATAACAACACAGTTTTTAAGCAGAATGATTTTATTTTTGTTCTGAATTGTTAGTTTGATAAATTATTTGTGATTTTAGTTGAGAAAACATTGACCAAAATCGGATTTATGGTTCTATTTTAACCATTTTACAAAACATAAGATCCAAAAAGTAATTTGTCAAAACACAGGGTCCAAACAGGTAATGGGACAAAACACAGGGTCCAAAAAAGTATAAACCCATAAATAAATAATAGGCATTTCTCTCACTAAGTATTTATGTTTGGGGAATTCTCTAGTGCACCCTGAAAAAGAGGCACACCGGTGTATTCTCTGGTGTTTTTGGCGAATATATTTTTCATGACCATGTACATTGTAGTTATTTAAAGCATCCTGTAAATTTTCAGAAAATTCCGAATAATTTACAGTACCGAAAACTAGGTACAGGTAGTTGCATGCGTGACTAATTTTTTTATACACATAGGAGATAATATGTTTGAACTTTATTTTCGGCACTGTAAATTATTCAAAATTTTCTGAAAATTTGCAAGATGCTCTAAATATCTACAATGTATACGATCATAAAAAAGAAGTTCGCCGAAAATACTTCCCTAGCCAAAAACACCAGGAGTGCACCGGTGTGCTCCTTTGAACTTCAATTTTTTTTAATTGGGTGGGTTACGAGTTGAAAAGTACCAACTCAATTATAGGTTTGAGTTTGTCAAAAATCCACCCAACCTGCCCAAACTGACCAATAAACACCCCTAAATTAAGAGAAACCCATAGCGAAACTATAAAATAGACAACAAATATAACCCGACTCGTACAAATACAATATAATATTGTATATTTTAGTCTCAAAATGGAGGTGAGGTGAAAATGAGTTGCTTTGATCCATCTAAGGGTGATGGGAAATTAGGTATATCAATATGTCATATTGCATCTAAATTAGAAAATAGAGTGAATTATAATACTCATTAGCAACAAACTTTCGCTGATGTTTAGGAGATGGATTTGGAGAAAGATGGATAAACCAACAGTTTGGTAAATTTTTGGGTACTTGAGTATTTGTAAACAAAGTCAGTCAAATAGTAATAATCTTGGTCCACTACTCTTTTAAAAAGAGACCCATGGCCACCAAAGGTCAGTTTAAACAAATCATGATTAAAGAATATTAAGATATATATTAATCAAAATATTGATTATGCCAATAAGCAATGTTGGAAAACGACACTTGGATTTGTCAGTAGAAACAATTTACTTTGATTCCATTTTTTTATTAAAGGTTCTACTGTCCATGTCATAGTAGTTTTGTTAGGATAGAAATTCTACTAATAGCCATGTGTATAAGGGGTTAACTTCACAATTACTTTTATTTTCTTTTAATTAAATGGCGACTTATACCCCTAATTTTCAAGTAATGATTTATATACTTTTTTAATCGTGAACCATTATTATTTGTAGGTTTACTAGTAAGTTATTTATTAGTAAGCCAAACCGAAGTGATATAATTATGTTAGTGAGAATCGAATCCCGTCTTTTCTTTGGCAAAGAGAAACTTTACCATTCAACGTGGTTAAACTCTACTGCAGTGATGATACTATAGAGAAGGTTATGTGGAAAAATAGCTCGACTTCAGAATGATAAAAATGTAACCTCTCATAAATTGTAAAAATAAAATTCTGGCTACACCGCTAGTCGTTTGGGCTCACAGGTGGTTCTATCGCGACCTACTCTTCAATGCGGTCATTTTAATATGTGGGAAGCATAAGTTGTTTCATCATCGTCGGAAAAGATGACCGGAATCAAAAATAACTTTTTAGTTTCTTTATATTTTGTTAACTAAAAAGTTTCTTTTCTACTTTATTGTATTTAAAAAATAAGTATGTAGTTGCTTTCTAATTTGGTTAAACAATTTTTTTTATTATAATAAGATATTAACTTCTAAATTTCTTTTTTGTTTGATTAATAAAAGAAACATTATTATTTACATGTAAATTACATTAGTAGTGACTAAAAAGTGAATTAAAACTTTTTATTAAAAAAATTGCTATGTAGTATATTAAAAATAACTTTGGATGATAAGCAATTTGTTATATGTTATTATAACTTATTAGTTCCTAAAACAAATTTGAAGGTATCGTAAAAATATCTTAAGTAATAGGACATTATAACATAAACTAAAAAAAACTAATTATTATTTAAAAAAAAATTCAACAAATAAATTTTAGAGGTAACCAAAATGCATATGAAATAGTATGCTCTAAAAATAAACATTTTTGTGAAAAAGTAACAAATTGGTAACTTATTGCCATTATAAGTAACCAAAACGTTACTATTAGAAAAATAGGAAATTTGAGATTTCAAAAATGTTTCCAATCAATTCATATTCAAAGTCAAGTAGAATACTCAAAAATTTCACATTTCATTTATTTTTATTGAATTAGTAATCATGGTGATGCAGTTTAATATTAAAAGATTATATATAAAATCACTAAAAAAAATAATGGTATATGTTGGTACATGATTAACGACGAGATTGAAACTTGTGTCACCTGACATATACCGAGTGTCGAGATCTAAAATACTAACCTTGAGATAGATTCAAAATTGATCACTATTGGTGGGTAATTTAACCGAGTTTTAAACACTAATCGCGTGTAGAAAGCAAAGTAATACAACCTCGAGTTAACTCATCTTAGAATCTAAATTCAAGCACGAAAGTTGATTGCCATAAACTAACATTTTGAAAAATCTCAAAATTTTGAAAAAGTACAATACTTTTGTGATTGTAGCGTGGCTGGATGAATGTGCATCCCTTGACTCAATAGGTGATTGCTCAACTTTAGGGAGTTTTAAACTAGGTCTCACAGCTTATGCAATCTTTGACCTAACTATTGAGTTTGGAGAAAAACACCCCAACAATCCCCTAATTCTAATTACATGAGAAAATATCTGCAAATATATGTGTGTTATAAATGTTTTAATTTGTTGGATTAATAATGGTTGAATCAAAACTAACATTCGGTGTTAGATTTTTTTAACAAATAATAATAAAAACCATTATATATGTAAGAAATTAAATCGTACGTTACTTTTGTAAATATTTTATAAAATGTGTATAAAAAAATAAATTTTCCTATATAGTTTTTGATCCATAAATGTTCATGTTACATCTAAAAAAAGATGACAAATATTCCAGCCGCACTATGGTGCTTTGCATAAAAAAATAAAAAATCATTAAAAACTTTCTTATTTCAATTATAGCACTTTTAGTGTCTTGTAATGATGTCTTAGAGCAAATTATAACACTTTCTTATTTCAATCCTGCTTTTTTTAATGACAAAATGATACTTAACTAAATCCATTCAATTTTCCCTTTTCTTTAGTCATATCTAAATCTCTTCACTTCTTGCCAAAATTATTACTTCTAGTTTCTTAATAACTAAAGAAGAATCGTATATAGTTGAAGTAAAAACTAAATAATCATTTAATAAAAGGTTTATATTTTTTTTAGACTTGTGTTTATTCTTATTACATGTTTGAGCACTGTGTTTTAAAAAATTTATTTTTGGACCCTATATTTTTAAAATGGTTTAAATAGACTCATAAACTTAATATTGATGAAGAAAAAATTGAATATAATAATACAGTTTTTAAGCAGAATGATTTTATTTTTGTTCTGATTTGTTAGTTTGGTGAATTATTTGTGATTTTAGTTGAAAAAACTTTGACCGAAATTGGGTTTAGAGTTCTATTTGAACCATTTTACAAAACATAGGGTCTAAAAAGTAATTTGTCAAGATACAAAGTCTAAATAAATAATAAGACAAAATACAAAGTCCAAATAAGTATAAACTATTTAATAAATAAGGTCAAATCTTATAGAATTGTCATCTAGTACATGGCTCATAGTTATTTGTTGCAGTAACTTTTAACTGTGATTGCTTGGTTAAAAACAACATCATTTTATTAGTAATAGTAATAAACAACATTTACAGAAGATTAATTAGGTGTGAATTTTTATTATTATTTATCAAATTTAAGAGTATTGTTATTTTGCACTTTAAAGTGTCCAACATCACAAGAGGTGTCACAGTTTAATTAGTTAGTGATACTCTATAATAGCTATTAAATTAAATTATATAGGACTCAATATTAAATTTTATCAATAGTTGTATGCCACCTCCGTGTAGAAATTCTCCAAATTTAATTTAATATGTATAAATGAGACCTACATACACGACCCTCTTCATTTTGGTATATTTTAAAAATGGTCAAAGTAATAAATATGCAGTTACAAATTAAAAAAAAATAGTAAAATATAATAACAAATTCTATAAAAATAAATTAAATAAAAAGTTAACTTGAATAACATTAAATATAATAGTTAAAAGGTTCATTATTGAGGCAAGAAACGACAATTTTCAAATAGAATTTTCTTTGGAATTTGAATATTCTACCAAAAGTGAAGATTTTTCTTGTCAAAACTTGTCACAATATCATTCCAAATAAAGAGTTGAATATGATAACACATTTAACTTTCCTATCAATTAATATATAGTTCTTGCCCCCTTTGTAAGTTTTTTTTTTTCTCTACATCTCACAGCCTAAAAAAATATTTGGATGAAGATTTGTTCATGAGAATTGATCATGTTATGGGTGGATTTTAAGTTGAAGAAAATTAGATTAATATAGTATTTGACAGACCAAGATTTTACAAACAATCTTGACATTTCTAATGCCAATCAAAGTTGCTTATTGTTAAGTGTTTAGTATACCGGTGTATATATGTAACCATCTAATTGAGATTACAAATTTCCATATTAAATCATATTTAAACTCCAATTCATAAAAAAAAAAAATTATTTATTCTAATTATTATTTTTAGAAAGAAAAAAAAAAGCTTCAAAATCTACTTCGGAGCTATCATTGACCAAATAATCCAAGACCAAAAATTAAAAAAAACAAAACAAAAATGTAATTAGCTTGGTGATGGAACTAATGGGGATAATTATCAACAAACAATCCAATTAAATAAAAAGCAATCAACGAGATTACAAGTACAGCTCCTTAATGGATGATTTGTTTGTTTATTTTTTATTTTTTAATGTGGGATAACTTTTCTCATATTCTGATTTTTTGTAGTTAAATTTTTCCATACAAAATAAGTAAAATTTAACTTCCATATTTTTGCACATTGATAGCTAAAAAGCCATATTTTTTAAAAATCCCCCTCATTAATCATAATAACTCAAATTTAGCAAAATAAATCTAATAAAATTCTTCATCCAAGAGATGAAAATGTTATTATATATTAACATTAAAAAAATCAGAAATAATTTATATAAACGATTTTAGATTGATTTTTTATTTCAAAAAGTAAAATAATAATAATAATAATAAAAAAAGGTTAATGAGTATATAACACATAGAAGGATGCCATCTTTTTATGTTATTTGAGATAATTAAAATATGTCCATCACATGTTAACATCAAAATTTAGAAAACGACAAAAATCCTTTACACGAAATTATTTCTTAAAAACGACAATAATTTTTTTAAAACGCCAAAATTTATCAAAACAACAGTAATCCTACAAAACGACAATAATACTTTCAAAAAACGACAATTTTCTTTAAAATGACGAAAATCCAAAGGAACGACAATACCTACAAAACTCCTTAAAACGACATTATTTCTAGAAAACTACAATACTTCTTCCAACGACAATATAAATATATAATTTTTTTTTTGGATAGTTGTCTTAAGCAATTTGGCCTTTTACAAAAATTATTTTATTTATTAAGATGACTATCCAATAATAATAATAAATACATATAAATCACTATTAGGGCAATAGATGGTTATTCTTAGAGGACAATTTTATGGTAGGCCTTTAAAAAGAACCCTATTGTAGGGCCTTTAAAAAGAGCCCTACCGTAAGGTTCTTTTGTGTTCTCAACCTGTTAATAGTTTTCGGCGCGATTTTTTTTTATGACCATATATATTATAGTTATTTAGAGCATCCTGCAAATTTTCAGAAAATTCCGAATAATTTACAGTGCCGAAAACATATTATTACACGCATGACTAATTTTTTTATGCGAGTGGAAAATAACATGTTTGAACTTAGCTTTCAGCACTGCAAATTATCCAGAATTTTCTGAAAATTTACAGGATGCTCTAAATAACTACAATATACACGGTCATAAAAAAAAATCGCACCGAAAACTGTTCAAAGGTTGAGAAACACAAAATAGCCATACAATAGGGTTTTTTTTAAAGGCCCTACCAAAGAAATTTCCATTCTTAAATATTGTAACCAAACATAAATTTTGGTTATTCTCATTAATGCAATGATGGTCATTCTCACTTTCCAAATCTTAATAATTACTTAAAAAAATTGATGACATGACAAAATAGTGACTTGTTCTACCAAGTCACCAATAAGTACAATATTTTTTTTTGTCAATGCTCATTTTTTTTATTTTTTTACATTAAATTCGGTATTTCTTTTGTTCATAAAAAATGATGATTCTAGCTAATGAGACATAAGATATTTTTAGAACTTTTTTACCACTTAAATTATTGACCAATTTTTTTAATAATTAATATCAATACACGTTTGTGCAGCTCTCTTTTATTTTATTTTTTTTATAAAAAATATATGTGAAAATAGAAATTACTTCAAAAAAAAATTTAACTGACTCTCTGACATAAGACTTTTGTTTTAAAGTAATTTATTTTACAGCATTTTGATGTTCTCATTGTTTTTTGAGAAACAAAAAATGATATTCTCAATTCCTTTATGACCATAATCATTTTTTTAGTCTTTAAAACGGGAAGGTTTATCTTAATGCATGGTTTATACTTCATAATTGTGTAGAAATTAATGCTTATGTTCATCTACCATTGTAGCTTAAGAATTTCTTGAGTTATGTTTTTCGCACTTAAATTCAAATCAGATATATATAACATATTAATGAATTCTTAAATCCTTTCAAAAAAATATTGAAATTAATTTATAGAGAAAAAAACAATTTGAATTTTTAATTAGTATAAAAAAAATAAACAAAAGATAATTTTACATAAAGTACTCATTTTAGCTTTTTTTTTCTTTCAATTTTATATGAGAATTTTTTATCATTTTTACTATTTGCTATTAACTTTTATACGGTTTTGGTACTTTTTTATTTATATTTATACTGTGTAGTCATTCTGAATTTCTAACACAAAAATAAAGACAAATTTTTCCAAAAATGAATCTTTATTGTCGCTGAAGAAGACTCGCGGACAACCTTTTTTTAAATAACTGACCCGCTCATTTAATATAGGGAATTTACCACAGTTACTACATTTTGCATTTTTTTTTCATTTTTACTATCCCTAAAAAAACTAATCACTTTTATAAATAATTTTTATCATTAATACTACTTAATTTTATATTTTCAGTTTTATGTTTTGTTCATTAGTTTTTTTTTAGAGGATCAGTTTTTTCCCTCTTTTTTTATGCTAACCCACCATGCCAACTCTCTCAGTCTCTCTCTTTCATTCCCAAATATTATTTGTCATTTTGACCCTCAATTCATTCAGCAGATTTCTCTTACAATTTTATTTCTCTTTTATTTATTTATCTATTTTCTTCTATAATAAAGAAGCTTTGACTATGACTTGTTCATGGATGAAGTGTAGAACAATTCATTTTGACCCTTGAAAAATGAAGATTTTTAGATTAAACAAAACTACATGATTAGTTTTCTATTACTTAATTCAACTCTAACTTTTTGATTGCATATAATAAGTCATTTGATCCTTTTTTATTTTTCTCTTTTAGCTATTACATAGGAAGACAAATGTGGAAGAAATATGTATATATATTTCTTCATAAGTAATTGCAAAGAATTACTAATCCCATACGAGAATATGCCTATTTAATGGGTCAAAATAATTAGGAGATTCTACACTAAAAGCCTTGCACTGCTATTTATAGGGTTTTAATTTTATTTTATTTTATTGGAATATTGCCCTACCATGTGAGATTATGGTATATAAAACATTTTTTAACAAAGGTTTGATAAAAACTTAATCGGAAAAAAAGATTTTCTTTGTCAATAACATAAGCCTTTTATGCCACTACATAATTCTCTATTTAAGGAAGGTTTTATTAAAAATTATTTACGATTGTCAAGAAGAGTACTTTATCATACCTTTGGCATATATGGATAAGTAGTTGCTCATCCTTCTTTTTGAATAATAGTCAAGTTGTTGTTATTAGCTGTTGTCAAATAAGGTTGTAGTTTGTTGAAGTTTATCAGGATTTTGAGGTTTCATATCAGGTTGCAACAGTGGTTGCAGAGGTCGCACCTCAAGTTGCTATAATAGATGTTGCAGATGTTGTCAATAGTTGCAACGGTTGCAAATGTTTCAAATGAGGTTGCAAAGGTTACAGCAAATGTTGCAGATATTGCCAATGAGATTGCACCTTAGGTCACAAATAAGGATTTACCTTAGGTTGCAAAGGTTGTAATAAATGTTGCAGATGTTGCAAAAGAGGTTTGCTCATGTTACCAAAGAGGTTTTCATACAACCCAATACAACTCATGACAACTTAAAAACTCATATGTTATTTCATTCTTATGCAACTCACTACAACTTCAAATGCAATCTCATGCAACCCAATGCAACCTAATGTAACTAATAGAAACTTAAAAATTTATATGCTAATTTCATTCTTATGATGCAACCACTACAATCTCAAATGCAAATTACATTATGGTAAGCAACTTCCTATGCAACCTATAACTTGTTTTTTTCATCATTTTTTAATTATTGTTGTCCATTTCATCATATAGCTTTATTATACTATAGAGTTTTTCTATGAAAAGTATGTCACTTAGTCAAAAGTCACATATTTTACATTCTACTCTATAAATGTTACCAAAACTAATGTATTGGAGAAATCGTAGTCTTCTGTATATTTCAGATAGACCATCCCACAATATATACGTATATTTATATAACTGGTTGGCTTAGTGAGACCACCATGTTAGACATAATGTCAGTTATTTTCTCACATCGCAATCATATGAGATCCTGCAAGAGAAGATGGAGTCCAGTAGGGCAAACAGTAATTTTGGAAAAAAAAAATTAAGTTATATATTTATGAAGTAAAAATGAAACAAAACTTTTTTATGAATATATTAATGAAATTGTCCCTTTAATATATTATTGATTTTATTAAAAATATTGTATAATAAAAAAAAAGAATAAAGAAAAAACAATTAAATGAGCAATTGGTCTATTTTGAACAAATCATCACTCATATAATTCCAAATCAAATGAAAACACTGTAACCTAAAGCCTTAAGTCATTCCAGAAAAACAATTATAAACACAAAACATTCTCTCTCTCTCAATTCTCATTCCCAATTCTACATTTTACTTCTCTCTTTTACTCACTCTTTTTATGTTTTTGAGAGACCATAAAATGTGTGATTTTTTTTCTTTTTAAATAAATGGTGAATGAGGTTTGTGGGTTTTGATTCTCTTATCTAGAGGTGAGAATTAAACATTTTTAAGGAATCATTAATTTCATTTTTCAAAAATATGGTTTGGCTAATATTGTGTACGCTAGCCAACTCTCATAAGGTTTTTATCCATTTTTCTCCATTTTTTTTTATTATTTTCATTCTCTCTTCCATTATTTTCCTTCTCTTGGCTCCATACACATTAAGTAATAGAGTAGGTATAAAATGTTATTTATATTCTTTTTAATGCAATAAAAACAATATAAAACTATTCACCTTAAGTAGAAATAAAAGAACGTATATTAAGTATAATTATCAATAGGAGCATGTTGATTAAACTATTCACAAGAAAAATAATTTGTTGCATTTAACAAAAAATGGGGACTTAAGTGCTAAAAAAAATAAAATGGGGACCTATGTAATACAATAGCAATAAAATGGGGAACCTATATGCTATTAACCCAAAAAAGTGTTATGCAATAAAACCCAATATAAAACTATACAATAGCCAGAATCTCAAGTTGTTAATTAGTGACTTTCTTTTTGTCTTGATAGACAATAACATGTGATTGGTTTCGAATCCAAAAACGATTTCACCATTTCAAAAACATTGGAGCCCATTATAAAACTTGATTGGAGAACTATTTTCAAAAACAAAATTCTAAAATTTGCCTACAAAATTGAAAACAGCAAAAGATCGTTTATAGCAAACAAACATTTCATTGTTCACGGATTTATTCATTGTTCGATTCACGATGGTGTTGCTTGAATCCTTTTTTGTGCCTGACATCAGGTAGATATGTAAGAACCAACTACATCAATATTCTTATTGATGTTCCTAGGATTAGGAAACAATTAATTTTTTGATGAACTCAAACCCAAAGAAAAAGAATATCTAACTCGACCGCTTCAAAACACTTATAAGTCGGGGCGGGACGGGGTATTATCGAGTCGAGGCTGGTCGGACCTGCCCCATTTACACTCCTAGCTACAGGCAAGCCCAAAGGGGACCTTGTGCCACTTTACGTGGCAGTGGGGATGGTCAGACTGGCCATGACAATCGGACTGCACACGGCCAAGCAGCAGCTTATGCATAGTTCGAATGTGTTCCTGAAGAAGCTGCATCGAGAGACGCTACCAGAGGTGGTGGCGCCAGAGTATGTGATAGACTGCGAGGCCAGGTATTGCACAAGTTTTTTTAGGGTGCCTAATACGAAGATTTTTCTTTAAAGTAAAATAGTAAAAGGGATCACTCTGTTGAAAGAAGAAAGTACTACTGTTGTTTCAACACTGAAGTTTCATTTCTTTTTGTCTAAAAAAAAAAAACTTGATCTCTTATACTCTCTGAAGAATAACCGGAAGAATTGTCAAACATAAAAGTAATTGACTTCTTTATATAATAAAGAACCTTTTTTTTCTAACACTTGACATTTAAAAATATATATAACAATATGAATATGCCATGGGAGTGAAGCTTGAGAAGTGAGCCTATCACAAAATGAAATATGGATATTATATGTATAGGTGGATCTTCTAAAGAGCAAGTTGGGTATTGGTGAGGCTTTCAATTTAACAGGAAGAGCATGGCTTGACCTCAACTTTGAAAAGGTACTTTCTCGAAGGAATTGAGAGGGCTAAAGCTGGAGGCAGTGCTTGAGAACATGAGAGTGCATGGCCGCATTGCAGGGTGGGCAAAACAAGTAGTCAGGGTCGCTGCTCACTAATATATATATAGTGTTGTGTGTTTATTATGTCATCTTTTTCTGTGTGTGGTGCTAATCTCATACTAGAACGGTGATCCTATGTTGTTGTACTTGTTTATCTTCTCATTTAGTTAATAATAAATTATAAATAAAGCATGTTGTTGGTGGTGGTGGTTGAGTGGTACTTACTTGGTGGTTTGGTTGAAGACTGAGTAGTATGCCAACAAACAATGCTTCTTCTTCTTCTTCTTCAAACAAGTAAACAAAATTAAGACTAAGCAATTAATAATAAAATTGGAGAGAGAGAGATGAAAGTTAGATCTCTGTTAGTAACAAAACTAACTATAAATGTCATTCAGAAAAATGTCATTTGCCAACTTGAACTGGGTGATTCAACTTGTACTGCTGGTTATGTGGAACCAATAAAGCAATGCTTCTTTAAACAACTACACAAATTAATGCCTAATGATAATGATAATTAGCAACAAAAAACTTAAACTTGATGAGGCAAAGGTTAAACAATTCAACAAATATTATAATCACCTTTGAAGGTGAAATTGGGGGTCGTTCGTTTAAGCAAACAAAGGCTAGGAATTGATTATTATCATATTCACATAGCAGACAAACATTTACTTTTATAACTTGAAATTTATCTGAGCTTTACTTGCCTCTTCCCATAAAGTGGAAAACTTAACTAAGAAAATGTGTAAACTTTACTAATAAAGTTGTAAAGAATGGAAGGAACTGACCTGAGGATGAGAAGAAGAGGTTGGAACTGACCTGTCAATGTTATGTCAACAAATCTCAAACATTCATAATTCAATAATTTTTTTGAGAATAAGATGAATTTACCAACAGCACTGCAACCATAACATCATTTAAAAATCTTCAAAATAAGATGAATTTGCCAATAGTGCAATCAGCAATGCAACCATAAAATTACTCAAAAATCTTCCAAACTTAGCTAACAACAACAAAATTTATATAATTCAGAAAATAGGGTCCAACCCAAAAAGCAAAAAACCCTCTACTTCTTCTCTTCCTTCTCAGCCTCAGCTGCCCTCTTCAACCTAGCACCAAGATGTCGCTCATTTGTACGCTCTAGCCTGAGCTTGTTATAGGCCTTGAATGACTTCATATCATCTGTAATCTTAACAAGCTCAAATGCTGGCTTCTCACGAGCAATGGGCAAGTACTTGCCTTGAACCTGAGTAGCACTAGCCAACTCCTCTGGGGCAGAATCTCCAGCCTTGAACTTACGAGCACGCCTTGGGAAGACAACAAGTTTGGCCTTGTAAGTTTTGAGCCTCTGAACATTAGATTGCAAACCCTCCAACGATCGATTCCTACGGCGATGATCGACAGAAATTCCAATGGTGGGTGCGAGCTTCTTGGGAATTCCAGCAGCCTTGAGTTCTTCCAGCGAAAAGCCTCTGCCAGCCCTAACCTTCATGTTGTACTTCAGAGTTTGTCCATGAACAACTGGACGAAGGGGTCCGGATGTAGGCCTGGGGAAAATCTTCACGGCCTTCTTCTGGCGAGCAATTCTTCTCCTCGTCTTCCTCGCTGGTTGGTTGAACCAAGTCTTCACATAGTTCTGCCAATGTTTCTTGAAATGCCCATTAGGGATGACGTTGTTGTGCTTAACCATGGCTCACCTCTTCTGATTTCTCAACCGAGCTCCGTCGAGTTTCAAATGGAGGCACAAAAGAGGTGCGAATAATATATATCTTAGAAACCCTAGTTAGGGTTTCAGCAAATCAGAAATTATAATTGTTTTTCTCTTTATATTACATTTCCACCCCACAATTCTCCCTATTTCCCACAAAGGACAACATAATTAAATCTTTGGCTATTTAGGATTTTTACCCCCCGAACTGTTACCACTACCGTATCATGCCCCCTAATTTTTTCAGGCCATTAAAAATTACCCCGAAATATTCACAGTAATGTAAAGAAGGACTTCCGTTAACTTTCAACACATGTGGCTAACAGAAGGCTGACATGGCTCTTTATATGCTGATGTGTCTTGGTCATTTCAGCGCCATGTGTGTAATTTTAAAATTAAAAAATCTATAATCATATTAAAAAGTAATGAATTAAACACTTAAAAATAGAATTAATAAATTAAACCATTTTTTATACATTAAAAAAAATAAAAACCATATTTAAAAACAATAAAATTACACACATGGCGTTGACATGGCCAAGACACATCAGCATGTAAAGAGCTGTGCTGAAAGTTAACGGAAGTCCTTCTTTACATTACTGTGAATATTTCAGGGGAATTTTTAACGGCCTGAAAAAATTATGGGGCACGATGCGTTAGTGGTAATAGTTCGGGGGTAAAAATCCTAAATAGCCTAAATCTTTGGACTGTCTGTTTTGTCCGATATCTATTTTGATATTCTATTTTCACAAATTATTTTTTATATTTAGTAATTTGTAAAATAGTTCAAATAGACATCTACACCTGATTTTGATAAAAAAAAAATTGAACTAAAATCACAAATAATTTACTAAACTAATAATTCATAACAAAAACATAATTATCTTGTCTAATAACTATATTGTTATATTCAAGTTTTTGTTCATCAAAATCAAATTTAAGAGTCTATACGAACTATTTTATAAAATATAAAATCCACAAAATAATTTATCAAAATACAAAATTCAAATAAATAATGAGACAAATTACAAAATCCAAAAAATATAAACCCTTAAATTTATTATTAAAGCGCAAATTGGCTCATATCCATTTTCTTAGGAGGAGTGTTAAAAGATTATCTATATAATGACACTAACATATCATACTACCTTAGGAGAGATAATTAATTAAAGATTTTGTTTTAGTTTTTATTTTATTTAATATTGTGTATTTTTATTATTTAAAAGTAAAAATTAGACCAAAAAAAATACAAAGGTGTGAAACTTATTTTGTTGGTTAACTAAATTGGATATTTTTATGTTTCTTAAAAGAATTGGCCAAAAGTAAAATATTATATTTAAAAAATGTTCCTAATCTTTAAAAAAAAGTTGCTCAATGTTTTAAGAGGAAACTTGCTTTTATTTTTTTAAATATTGAGCTACTATACTTAATAGGTTAATATTTTGATATGGAAATCAATATATAAATGTATTTACTTATTCATGTTTCCACATTAATCAAAGTAGATGTGTAAAACAAAAAAAAAAAAAGGTTTTGAATACTGGTAAATATTTTTGTTTTATGATAGAATTCATAAATCATCATTAAGGTTTATAATTTTTTGGATATTGTGTTTTATTTTATTATTTGTTTGAATCTTATATATTGACAAATAATTTTTTGGACTATGTATTTTGTAAAATAATTTACTAAACTAACAATTTTAAACTAAAAAACAATCATTGTTTAATAATTATGCTATCATATTCAATTTTTTATTCATCAAAATTAGATTTAGGAGTCTATTTGAATAAGTTTACAAAACACACAATCTAAAAAGTAATTTGTCAAAATATAAGCTCTAAACAAATAACGAGACAAGACACAAAATTCAAAAAAAATATAAACCATATTTAAAAAATCATAATTTATTTTTTTAGTGGAAAAAAGTCATGGTGCTTGTGTGAATATAGAATTATTTTCTGTTATATTGAGTTATATTATATATTATAATTTTATATTGGTATAATTAAAATATTATATATTTATATATAAACTAAAAAACATAACAGCGTTTCGCGCAGTTTTTGTTATTATTAAAAAATATTTTTTTTTTGGAGACTGTAGGGTAGAGATCATTTTCACGCTACTCATACAACATATTTTTTAAAATGGACACGTGAGGGCATCTTAACCATTTTTTTTTCATGATGGTGTTCATTGTATAGCGAACCTCCTGAATGTTTTCGATAAATTCTAAATAATTAAAGTGTTGAAAATAAAGTTCAAAAAGCTTGTTCTACGTGTACTTTTATTTAATATTATTATATGTTTTATGTGGTTTTATTTTATAAAAAAAAATCTAAATTATGTATAAGAAAATTTATGTTTTGTGTGAGGGTTATTTTGGCTGATTACTCATTTGAACCCTTTATTTTTAAAAATTAACTTTTAGACCTTGTGTTTTGTTAAAAGATTAAAAATAGGAATAGATAGATCGATTATTTGAACATTGTATTTTGGTTGATTACCCGTTTTGACCTTTTATTTTTAAAAATTAACATCTGGACCATGTATTTATTCAAAAGGTTAAAAATTATTTATAAAAAGTAAATTATATAATTTATGTTTTTTGTATAGTTTCACACCATTTTGAACCTTGTATTTTAGCCGATTTCCCGTTGGGACATTTTATTTTAAAAAATTAACTTGTGGACCTCAAGTTTTGTTAAAAAGTTAAAAATAAGAATAGATAAATCGATTATTTGAACAATATATTACCTGTTTTAACCCTTTATTTTTTAAAAAAATAACCTTTAGACCGTGTATTTATTCAAAATGTTAGAAATTCTTTATAAAAAGTAAATTATATAAAGAGAATTTTACACAAAGTACCAATTTTAGTCATTTTCTTTCAAACTCTTATTCTAATGAAAATCAACCCTTTTACCATTAAAAAAATTATAACCCTAACCTGTCAGTTGACTTTAGAAATACATTTTTTTATTCAAACGACATGATTAGCAAGTCTTATAGTATCTCAAACACACAGTGTAACGGTCTTGGTTATCCAGACCGTTACAGGTGATCAACGAACGAAAAGCTCCCTATGCACTATAAGCATATTTTTGTTATTTTGATTTTGGGTTTTGATTGCTTACCCATTTTTGTCCGACCAATTTTTCTAAGATTAAATGGTGGTTTTCAGTTTTTTTGCATATAGATTTTAATGTTGTTGCTGTCAAATCCAGATCACTAGTAGCTATGCTGTTTTGATGTTATTGCTTTTCAGATTGAGATTAGGCTACAGTTGTGGTGTTGTTTTCAGATCGAGAGATCAACTGAAGTTGTGGTGTTGTTTTAGATCAAAATCAACTATAGTTTTGTTGTTGTTTCAAGTCGAGATTGGTTGTTGTTTCGGGTCGAAATTGTCGTGGGTCACCTGAGGAGTGACCTTGCCACCTGTGAAGGAGAGAGACCTTGCCACATGCAAAGGAGAGAGCAAGTCGTATTTGTGTATACAAAACTTTTGTTTCTTACAAAAGTTATAAATCCCGTGCTACGATACATAAGCTATTTTTTTAAATAAGTTTTAGTTATTACAAAAAAAATTCCTAAATAAAATGACATTGATGGTAAAAAATAAAATAAAAAATGAAAATGGCATTAAATAAGAAAATATATTTTTTGTATAACGATTTATGAGATAATGAAAAAATAAATTAAAAAGGCAATAAATTTTGAAATTTGGATAATTTAGGCAAGTTTTATTAAAGCATGGATGAGCTAAAATAGCTTATTCTTCAAAATTTGAAGAAATAAAGAAAAATCATGCTTCAATAGGTGAGCTAAAATACATTACTGTGTGTAATGTTTTGGTGCACATATCATTACTCATTTATTATACTTCACCATGAATCACTCTCCACATGTAGAGAATGTTTAGCTCTCCTTCAAAAAAATATTTTACGAATAAATATGATTTTTGCCCCTGAACTATTATCACTGTCATCCCCTGAACTATGCACGTTACTGAGTTGTGGGACTTCTCTTAGATTTCATCATATGTCACTAACGGAGAGGAGATTTCACATTTTGGGCATTGACTAGGCAGTCAAATTTAAAAAATATGAAAAAAAATCATTTTAAAGATTAAAAAAAACAAAATAAATACTAAAAATTTATAATTTTAAAATTAAACAAAATATTAAATATATAAAAATTATTTTATTTAAATAAACTTAATTGATAAATACTTAAATTTAAAACCAGTGGTTTAAATATAGTTATAAAGTTATTAAATTAAAAAAAAAAAGGTTAGCGTATTAGTTGTAGTTAAAAAAAAATTAATTAAATTATTACAAAAAAACAATAATTAAAAGAACCATTTTTTTTAAAATCCTTATCCACAAATTAGTTACTTCACTCCCAAACCTTTTCAATTAAGAGGGATTAAATTTAGTTAAAACTAGAATTTGTCCACTATCTTCTCACCTAAAAATTTTCTTACCAAACAAATGTAAAACACCAAATCCATCCAATAAATCCCTCTAGAGTTTTTTAAAAACCAAATTATCCAACATATCATTTGGAGCATGTTAGAAATTTCATTGAAATACCAAATGAATATATATTAAACACCATTTGTAGTAGTTGTAATAAATTCAAGTACTAAACTTTTATTTCATCAAGGATAATTTACAAAGATAAAAATTATAATACACAAGACAAAATAATATCCCATGTCAACACAATTTGTTGAATTGGATCCAATAAATTCAAATACATGTACTACACAAGTTTGATTTCACCCTAAGTTCTAGATAAAAAAAAAAAAACCAATTATAAAATTCAACAAAAAAAGAAAAAAATTATTCCATCTTTGTTCACCAACAAAGGAACCAAAACAAAACAATGCATTAAGAAATAAAGATAGATTAAACAACATAAAAGATAACCATTTTTCTATATAATAAATCCTTAACAAAGTGAAAATGAACTTTGTTACATTAAAACAAAATGGCAATGTTTCTCACTTCAGTACATTAACTTTTTTTCTATGGTTACACAGTGTGCAACAAAATATAACTCTTGTTCTTTCTTTGGAAAATGAATAGAGTAAAAATTACAGAAGAAAACCTCATCTTTTTGTAATTGTAGTAGTACCAGCATAAAATCAAGAAATATTTCAATGGAATCCTATTGTTAGCTTAGCAACTACCTTCAAGCAAATGAAGATCTTCAATATAAAATTGTGGCCAAACGCCTCTTCACAAACATAATGAGGAAAAAGGTAACGGGAAGATGTTAACCTTCTGATATACTCCATCACTTGTTATCATACCGAGTCAGGCACGAAGCGCTGCTATGTTCTGAGACAACCCATCAACGGCCTCATCCATACCCTCGGCAATCGCTTCATCCTGCAGACATAAACACATGATATAGTTCTTGAGAAAGATTGTAGTCTCCCCAGTGATGAATGCTATACAGAATTCTACTTGTCTTTGTTTTTTTCTTTTTGATTTCGGTTTTCTGGTTATACTTCCTTGTTTATAAAAATGAACCGAAATCCTTTCTTAGAATCTGCACCCTTAGATATATATTTGGATTAACTACAGAAGTGAAATTCATTTCAAAGACCAAAAACTCAAATAAACAATTTATATAGATAATACATTTCAGGTGCCGAGATGAATACAATAAAAGTAAAGATAAACATCATAGAGAGAAATGTAATGTTCACAGTTAATATCAGTTACCTCCAAATCTGTTTTTGCTTTCACGCCTATACACTTGGAAGCACTAATGCTAGCACTCTTCAACAAGCTACGGACGTTGGGGTTTGACTTGCTGGGCGTATCTGTATTTACGCTCTCTAAACCATCAGGCTGCTGTGACCTTGGACTCTGGAGAGTTGAGGCAACAGAAGCAGCAGTTCTCCTTTCGAAATCATCATTTTGCTCATCGAGCACATCCTTGGGTACAGAAACCCGCTCTCTGGTTAAAAAGAGAAAAATAAAATCAATATACCAAGTAATAACAACTCAAAAAAAGCACAAATGGTCTACCAAATTGAATATGCTGCCTCATTTTGTGCCTTTTGATAAAAAATTTAAACCAGACAATGTTTACAATTGCTATATTTTTAAGCATACAAACCTTGGAAGGGAAGCATGCTGTCTTTGGAGGGGAGTATTTTTTCCACCCTTGCTTCTATCGCCTTTACCAAAGTGTTCCTCGAGATGAGCGAACTGTCTCTTGAACCGATCGACACCACTAAATGGACAAGAAGAGAACTAATTACTAATTGACAACTAGAAGCAAAACAGTTTCACAAAGCCTGTTCATCAAAAATAACTGACAAGTAATCTATCCAATACCATACAGTCAAAAGCTTTCAAAAGTCGCAAAGTTCCCAGATATAACACTTGATAGCATCCATCATGTCTAAGGCCCTCAAACAATTAAAATTTAAACAAACTAACTTAGCTAAAAGATGAACCATTGGGGAAGAAGATGATGAAAACATTTAATGAACTTGACCAGAAATGTCTTCCTACATGATTTGCTTCAAAATGTATAGTCTAAACAAGTCTTCAATACTATAGAACAAGTCTTCAGCTGAAGTTATAGTCTAGAAGAATCTCTAAAGAAACAAGGTGAGAAACAATCTGAACCTGGAAGGAGGACTAGTAATAAATTCCTGGATGTAGAAATATCGAAATTCCTCTTCTAGCAAAGATTTGGGATGATAAATTGATAGTTGCACACACTAGAGAAAAGCATATAATCATTTTTCTTTTTTTGAAACTAGGCTCTCCGCCAAGCATTACAATATTTAGGGACCAAGAAACTATAGCAATTTCTATATAGGTACCCAAGAGGGACTCGAACATCACCTTGACATAGAATAATCTAATTACCACACCAAAAAAAAACCTAGAATAGTAGTAATAAGTACAGAATAACATGATATGGCTAACACATCTAAATTTTTATCAATGCTCAACGAATGTCATAAAAATTATGATCTCCAACTGACCTCGGGTACATAAAGCTAGTCTGCTCTCCACCTCGAAGGTACTCCTGCAACATCTGAGGATGGTACTCTAAAATCTGTTTAATTCAAACAGAGTATCAGTACAATAAAATCTAAAAAAAAAAGAAACTGTGGCACTAGCAAATGAACAAGTTTCAAGTAGCAGGGCCACACCTCCCGATATATTAACTCTCTAACATCATCCTTTGCCAATTTCCTGCGCTCAAACTCAAATTCAAGTTTAGAGATGGCTTGAGTAGATGGTTCACGCTCCACATTTGACAAACCAATAAAGTAAGGATCAGCTAGTGCCTGGAAGCATAAACATAAAGAATACTGTCAAAACAGCTATACTCCAGAAAGTTGTCATAGAGATTCAATCTTTTTTCATTTATTAGATGCAAAATTCATATGGTAAATTACAATTATGCATGGTACAATACCTCTTCAGCTGTTGGACGATCTTTAGGGTCAAATGCAAGCAAGCGTTCCAGTAAACGAAGAGCTAATGGATCCACATGAGGGAACTTTTGTGATAATGAAACCGGTTGTTTCCTCCGCATGCTACTAAGATACCTTCGTGCTTTTTCATTTCGAATCTGCCAGTTGTATCATATAAAGAGGCTAAGAAACAAGCCATAAAATGAAACACAAAAGCTAAAAATCAAGTATTTAAGCATGACGAAAATAGTGTTTACAACAAGAGAATTCAGGGAAAAGCTACTAAAATATTTTATCTTATGAATCATGATTATCTTGCTAATGGATGAGTGACCAGCATGGATAAAAAGAATAAAAACTAACCCTTGCAGTGGATTCAGCTGGGGGGGTGCCAAGCAAATCAGTCATGAGATCCAATTGGTGTACAACATTTTTCCCAGGAAACAGAGGTTTTCCCGTAAGCATTTCAGCAAATATGCATCCTATGCTCCAAATATCTATTGCAGGAGTGTACTGAAGACAAAAAGTAGAGGTCTTACACTTAGAAACAAAGTAATAATAAGCAACCATACACTTGATATGATCTAGAATAAGAAGGTAATATAAAAATTAACATTAGCCAATCCCTTCAAAAGATATTGGGAAATACTTAAAAGCATTGCTACTTGTTAATTGCCAATCAAAAACAATGTTGGCAACTATTTCTTTTACCACAAATAGGTATGAAGGTACATAATAGGTAGACTGAACCATTGCCATGTAAATAAAATAAAGAACAATAGATCAATGGTGCTGACAGAAACAAACATTTGGCCACACAATAGACATGTACTATGGGCTTGGTTGGCAAAACTTCCACTTTTAGTTTTGAGCTTATCAAAAGCTCTTCTTGGAGAAGCTACTTTTTGTAGCTTATTTGCCATGTACATAATAGACAATAATAATGGCCACACAACCAGTACTATGGGCTTGGTTGGCAAAACTTCCACTTTTAGTTTTGAGCTTATCAAAAGCTCTTCTTGGAGAAGCTACTTTTTGTAGCTTATTAAGAAATAATTTTTCAAAGTAATAAACTCTTTTGGATAGTAAATCCAACCAGGACCTAAATACACTAGAAGAAGCCAATATCAACTCAAATATACTTATATCCACAATAGCTTGCACTAAGCAAGGAAACAATACTTGAAGAAAAGTACCGGTGAATACTGTGGTATCAGTGATAAAAGAAGTTGAAGACACAACAGGAAAGAAGAACTTCGAAAGACATCACAAAATCAACAAAAAAAATGCAATACTTTATGCATATGTCATTGACCAATCAATAGAAATTGATAATGAAATCACAATAAGAAATGAAATCACAAAGATCAATCCCAGCTTACTTTAGAGAAAAATGACCCACAGAGTTCTGGAGCACGGTACCATCGAGTGGCAACATAGTCCTTCAAAAGAAAAAATGTATAAGTAATGCAGTTTAACAGGCTGCTGTTCAGATATCGGAACTAAATAAACTTTGACAATCATTTGAAAAAAGGTGTAGTTTTAGAATTTCAAGAGAAGATGTCACATATTGCCTTAAAAATTAACTTACAGTCCAAAAGATTGCTGATGGGGCATCATTGAAAGAAACTCGAGCAAGCCCAAAATCACATATCTTTAGTTTGCAATCAGCATTAGCAAGGATGTTCTTTGGCTTCAAATCGCGATGAAATACATTTGCTGTAAGAAATGCAATGAAAATCAACCAACAATTACTAAAGCTGTATTACTCAGAAATTACTAAACAGCACCAACCTGTATGGATATATTTAAGACCGCGAAGAAGCTGGTATAAAAAGAACTGATAATGCTCAGGAGTAAGATCATCATTTGCCTTGATTACTTGGTGAAGATCAGATTCCATCAACTCAAAAACAACATAGATATCTCTAAATTCCCGTCGTGAAGGAGGCAGCATGATGTGTTTTATTTCAACGATATCTGGATGGCGAAGCAATCGCAGCAGCTTGATTTCTCTCAGAATCCGAGTAGCATCAGAAACATGCTCAAAAACATCATTAATTTTTTTTATTGCAACCCTTTCTCCAGTGTGGGTGTCGATTGCAGAACCGACCACACCATAACTTCCTTTCCCAATAACTTCCTGAATCTCATATTGACTTCCCTCTCCATATTCAGTGAAGAATTCTGCCTCTGCTCCCTACACAAGTAAGCAATAAGGAGTCATTAGCAAGTATATGGGCTTATTGATTTTCAATACTTAAAACATGGAAATGTGATCACATTTCGTCCTTAACAAAAAAAGTTGCAGCAATCTGAGTTCACATGGTCTTTTTAATTTCCCCCGTGATGAAACAGTGCATCAGCTTTATGAAACTGCAACTTCAAACAATAATTCTAATGACACTTCAATTTCAATATGAAAATGCAATCTGGCTACATTCCTAAGATCACAATTCACATACAAAACTGTTCTATAATTTTCAGATCCATTTTGTGAATCAATAGATGACACGAAATCAAACACCATAGCCTTACTGACTAATATCTAATCTGAAAGATTTATTCATAAAGGAAAATGCTTAAACTATTTTTTTATTTATTTTAGATCAACAAAAATAAGAATAGAAGGACAAAAAAAAATTATATCAATTAACACATTCAATTAGTAATCAACTATAACTCAGCATGAGTTCTGTTTTACAGGGATTTATATTAAAAAAAACAAAACAGTAAAAGATGTTAGCTTTAAACATAAATTTATATTTTTTTTTCCCTCCTAGATATCCGTACTGGACACAGAAATTAAAACGATGTCTCCCAAGTCATAAATGAGCTTCATCAAACAAAATCCCTGTCTCCACGGCCCTATCCAACATCATATAAACTTCGAAAATTTCATTGCTTTGCCAGATCAGAATGTTTATCATTATAACCAAACAAACCCTCCAAAAAACACTATAAAAACAATTAATCTAATCAAATTAAACTAACCAATAAACAAAGACCTTCAACAAAGTGAATAGATCAATACCCAGAAAAAGATAATCGACAAAAAGACAAAGAAGGTCTCACTAAAACTCGAAAATAAAACAAACCCAGATCCTAAAACCAAAAGAAAGATCGAAAAAAAACCTTCTTGTGAGTCTGCATATGTCCAACTTTGAATTGGGTCCTAATGGGGACCTTGATACGCTTCAATCCAGATATGTCGAAATCTTCCTCAACAACAGTGAGCTCCTCCGATGCTTCTTTCACAGAGACAAGGCCATCATTACGATCATTGTCATCAGAGTCTGTGTTAGTACTCGAATCATTGTTGTTATTATCAATAGAAGAAGAAGAAGAAGTAGAAGTAGATGTTGTAGAAGGGCGACGTTGAAACCAGCGACGAACACCGTCCACTAACGTAGCTCCACTCCCCATAAACACAAACTACAAAAACCCCTTTTTAGGCTTTTGATTCACAGCCAATCGATTCCAGCATTTCCCGCTTTCTCTCTCTATCTCTACTTCTTCGCTGGCTTTGACATTCAATACTGAACACACAGAGAGAGATGTATTAATTATCCGAGAAAAAATCCTTATACCTTTCACTCTCTTTCTCTTTTAATCAACAAAATTTTCCCTCTGATTTTTTCTTTCCCGGACCCGAAGGTTGCGGACTCAACTTTCAGAGATGTGGACAGAGAGAAAAGATTGAAAGAAGTGACTCTTCTCTTCCGTTTGATTTGGGTAATCTTTAACATCATATTTTTTTTTCCATTCCAATCACAAAAAAAACAAAAATTACACCAAAAAATATATTATTTATTATTATATTATTTTAATTATCTTTTGTATATTTAATCAATTTCAATATTAATTTTATTATCTTATAACGTAGAGTAAAAATTTTCACACAAATTAAAATAAATTATATAAAAAATTAATTATGAAATATTTGAAATTTTATTTAAAAAATTAAATTATATATGTATTTATAATTTAAAAAACCCAACATAAAATATAAACCCAAATAATACTCGTATGTTTATATATATAAATATATATATGCCGTGGCACTGTTCATCAACGGATAAATACTGGTATTTTTGGAGTTGGGTTGGAGATGAATTTGTGCTCTCCACGGCATATATTGCCGTAGTCCCGTCAGATTGGAGTTGGCCTTACAAGGTGCCCACAATACATATTTATTAAATTCAAAGTCGTAGGAACCCATATTGCTTTGAACCAATAGCATAAAACTTTATTTTTAGTTAGAGTAGTAGCCCTAGCAATTCTACTTTTTTTTTCCTAAATTGGTTTATTTACAACTAATCTTTTTTATTTTATTGGTCACTAATACAAACATGAGGTGTTACTAATCACCGTTAATAAATGAGAAATTTGTGAAAATAATATTTTTTTTTATGTGGTTTTGCACTCTCATCTAGTTTTGATAATTTTTTTTAAAATTCGATCAGCTGTCTAAATTTTTCGACGAGCTGTCTAAAATTTTCGATCAGCTGTTTAAATTTTTCGACCACCTGTATAAATTTTCGACTAACTATCTAAATTATGAGATGTTATTTTGCAAATAATTATTAAAACTAGGCTAGAGTGTAAAATGACTTTAAAAAATAGATCATTTTGCCAAAAGACCCTTAATAAATAAGAAGATATTTCATATTATAATAAGAGAAATTTGTGAAAATAACCTCTTTTTTTTAAGTAATTTTGTACTCTGGCATACTTTTGATAATTTTTTGTAAAATAGACTCTGTCTAAATTTCGACCAATTGTCTAAATTTTTCGACCAGCTATCTAATATTTTCAATCGTCTGTTTAAATTTTTCGACCACCTGTTTAAATTTTTGACTAGCTGTCTAAATTATGAGAGATCATTTTACAAAAAATTATTAAAGTTGGGCTAGAATGCAAAATAACTTTAAAAAATAGATCATTTTGCCCAATGACCCTTATAATAATAACATGAAATTTTAAAAAATATATATTGTCAAAATTTACAATAACATATGTTTTTTTAGTGATTTAAGTAGGACACGATCATATTTTAGGTATGTAAATTAATTATAATTTCAGTTTTTTTTAATGACGAAATTCATTATTGTCATATTAGCTCTTTTGCAATTTTTTTAAAAGTTTCGAATAATATACTGTGCCAAAATCATGGTTCAAAAAATTTATTTTCTACGTATATAAAAATAATGTGCATATGACAAACTGTGTGAACTCTAATTTTAGTACCATAAATTATCTAGAATAAAAAAGTTGCAAGAGACACATTATGACTACAATAAACATTATTATAACAAAATAAAATTATAATTGATTTACGTTGAGATCATGGCCTACCAATATGGTAAAATTACATACCTTACTCATATAATTTAAGATTAAATAAAATATTTATTTGTAATTCTTTTAGCTAATAATTTATTGTTTAAATTTGTTATAAAATCTTCCACTTTACGAAACTATAAGCTGGCAAACATAAGTATATTTTAATGGAAATTAAAATGTTTTAGCTACATCTCAAATTGCATGTTTACTAATTAGTAATTGAATTCACTGTAATCATTTACATTTATTTGTTTACTTTTATTTAGTAATAGAAATGCTCAATGAACTGCATGAATTTAGGAGAAAATAATGAAAATACTCCCATTTTCTTATGTAATGACGTTATCGATAATCAAATTTTATTATTAAAAATTAAAAGACAAATATACCCTCAAAAAATCTTCTCTTCTGAAAATATACATTTCCTATAAAATGACAATTTAGTTAAATGAAACCATTTTGATTACTTTTCTTAGTTATGTAAACAAAATAAAATATTTCTGATTCCTCTCCAATCAATTTAGTAAACTATATAATAAAATAATAATTCTGATGATTTAATATTTTATTCCCATTTATTTTTTTCATTGATTTATTACTATTACGGTTATAGTTTAATAAATATGTTATAAGTGATAACATGTTCATAATAATAAAATTAATTTGGTATTAACAATATTTTGGTATAAAAGTTTTATTATATATATATTTGTTTAATTTTTTATATGGCATAATTAGTTAAAATATAACATTTTAATTTACAAGATAAGATAAGAAGACTATTTTGTAAAAAAAAAAAAATTAGTATGTAAAGTAACAATGAAAAGAAGATTGTTTTGCCAAACTTTTTTTTACATCAACATTTTGAAACAAGATATGTGAATGGTGAAAGCTGATCGCGCATTAAACTATTATGTTTTTAATAAGGACAGGTAATCATTTGGTACCATATGTTTTTGCAAAGTATTATTTTGGTACCCTCTGTTTTCAATAATGCTCATATGGTACCCTGTATTTTAAAATCGTACATATTTGATACCCTAAACTCAAATTTAATTAATAAAATTTTACCAATTTAATCAAACTGCTGTCAATTATGTAAGTTACAAATTTAAATTTAATTACATAATTACATATAACTGATGACAAATGACAGTTTGATCATATTGACAAAATTTTATCTATTAAATCTGAGTTTAGGGTACCAAATATGTACAATTTTAAAATACAGGATACCATATGAGCATTATTGAAAATAGATAGTACTAAAATAATACTTTGCAAAAATATAAGGTACCAAATGAGTAAATTCCCTTTTAATAATTGGTAAAAATAGCCTTTTTTTTATGACATCTTTTTGCACTTTTGTTAATTTTTTGCAAAATGACTTTTGTCTAAAATTTTGACTAGTTATCTAAAAATTTCGATCAGCTATCTGAATTTTTTGATGAGATGTCTACAAAAATTCAACTATCTATCTGAAGTGTTAGGAGCTATTTTGCAAAAAATTATCAAAATTAAGCGAGAATGCAAAAAAAACTTGAGAACTTTATTTATTTATTTTATATTAAGTACAATTATGCGGTTGTAATAAATGGTACATCAAGTATTATTTTAAGTTACAATCATAGCATGTGATAAACCATAGCATGTGAGATGTTGTTTTTGGTCAAGCTTTTGTGTCAGTTTCATGTTACTGATTTTGCACTATTTCTAATAAATGATAATTTGATAGACAAAGCCATCAAATTAGATGACACGAGTAAAATAATACTTTAAAGCTTTAATATTTTGACTTTTATACCATCATCTAAGTGTCCCCCATTATAATTATACTATATTATTATTATTAATTAATGTATATCCATAAACAATTATTGAAATACATTTGAAAACGAAATAAATTAAAAACAATGGGCAGCACATTATTGAAAATAAATTATTAATTTATGTGATAGCACATTAAGTAATACTCCACTTAAATACTAGGGTTCATAAAAATAATTAAATAATTAAAAATGATGTCTCTCTATATATGTCAAAAGAAGAAAATGCTTCCCATTGGTTGTCCTAATTCCATTTATAGTAAATATAAAATGAACTCTAAACATGAAAGAATAAAATCACTATAAAAATTCTTCAAGGAGGTTTTGCTTAACAAAATAAACACGCGACTACTTTGATGCCTCGTTTGGATGGTGGGATTAGATTGGATATGATAAGACGATTTTTATAATGTAATTTTATTATTATATTAGAGAGATTATTGAAAAAAGTAATCCAACAATCTAAATAATCCCCCGAATTCGTGATAACTTAATTTTATTAAAAAACTTAAGATAATTTTATCTTTTTCAATCCCCTCCTGCATGTATTTCCTTGGTAAGAAAAAATAATTACTTTGTTATATCCTAAGAGCATTTTCAATAGAGTGCCAAAATGATGTTGCATTGTTATATTTAGCATATTTTTGCAAAATTATCACTCTAATAATGTTCTAAAAAGTGTGTCAAATTTAGCCCATATTAAAAGTTGTGTCAACGTCAAATTTGACACAAGATATAACATGGATAAAATTTTGCCCAACAACAAATGTCACTTTTTTATTTAATATATTATTACAAATTTATTAATTAACAATTATTACTACGTTTTTTACAATAAAAAAATTACTTTGTTGAGTGTTTTTAGTTAATTTGAATCATGTGCATTAGATCACAATTGTAAATATTGAGCCAAATATAGCATTGACTTATCTTTTGTGTCAAATTTGGCACAAAATTTACGTCTTGCATTGAAGATGGTCTAACTTATATTATTCTAATTTAGTGTCAACTAATTTGTTCTTCTATAATTTTTAATCCAATCCAATCTTAATATCCAAACGTGACCTGAATTAATTAAGTTGTTGGAAGTGTCCATTATCTTCTTAATCAAGGACTTGTCAACTCATTATCTAGTAAGTTCACACCTATCCCCAATTGTTTTGGGTGCAATTTATTAAACTTAAGTTGTCATTTAAGTGTTGGTGGTGGTAGCTTATCAACCTGTTGGAGACTATGCTTGCTTTACCCCTTGTGAGCAACCTAACTGATTTGAATCTTTTCCAAATGGTCTATCTTTGTATTCTCACATGAGCCTTGCTCACCATTTTTACCATTGTTGCTTTTTTCCTCTACATAATTTTGTGGGTTTTAATTTTTAGCACATTTATTGAGTTGCTCTTTCTTGTATACATAATGCAGTCAATGTGTTTGTAGAAATGTCCTTGACTTCACAATAATAAAGTAAACAAAAGAACTTTATATCATTGCATATTAGTGATTATGGAAGCATTTTAGGCTTTGACTCTTGCTTCTGATGGTACATTTAGGTTTGCTTCATCTCCGTTCCTTTCATTTGTGTTTGTTTCGATTGATTATCAGGGGTGTTCATAAAACTGCCTACACCACACAAACTGCTCACACCGCACCACACAATACCGCAATTTGCGGTTTAGAACCCTTCGCGGTGTAGTACGGTTTGTGGTTTTAAATTTTATAAATACAGTTCAAACCACACTGCACCGTATCATTGTATATATTAATTTTTTTATATTATTTTTTTCAATTTTACTATATTTAAAGTTAATGCATAAATATTTATATAATATAATACAATATACACAATATCTAGAAAAAAATATAATGTTTCATAGGATGTTAACACATATTATACTTCAATCTAAAGATATTTCTCCTTAATTAAAATAATATTTACTTTTATATTACATTTTTTATTTGTTATTAGTTTGTTATATTTTTATTATTTTGCTTTAAGTTTATTAGCTTGTTGTTATACATTTAATTATTTTGTTAAACACTCTATGGTTGTGAGATTTATTATGAATCTTTCTTAATTATAATATTTAATTATTAAATTATTTGGCCATATGTATAAACCGCACCGCACCACACCACACCGCATTTTTGCGGTGTGGTTTGAGGTCTATGCGGTGCGGGTTGCGGTTTGGAAAATTGTTCAAACTGCATATGTGGTGCGGTCCAAAAAATTAGAGAAAAACCACACCAACCGCACCACAAACACCTCTATTGATTATTAAACATCTGCTTGTGCTTCTTTGGTTTCTTATGATCCTACCTGTGCTTCTTTTACTACTGCAGTTTTCAACTTTTATGGGATATATTTATAGCGTTATTATGTGATATTTTTAAGTGATATTTTGAGTAAACAATTCAATACAGGGAATTTATGGAATATACACTATAAGTGAAATTTAAACTATGGTTTGGTCCTGTAGTTAACATACTATGGAATTTGAAGTTAGAATTGAATTACAGAGAGTTGGAGTGGCTAAATGAAAGTGTCTTTACGTTGTCTCTGTGGTATTCTAATCCTCGCCAAACTGATCATTAAACTTAATTTAGTCTCGGTTAGTTAAGTTAGTTATGTGTGAAGGGCAGTTGTGTCTTTCTACTCTCGTATTACCTTCTATTTAAACTCTCGTTGTTTTATTTAATTGTAACAGAGATTTCTGAAGTTGTAACTTGGTTTGGGAAACACTTCGAGTGAGGTGTATGGGAATAAGATCAGGAGAGTTAGTTTTCTAAGTTTGGTCCAAAAGATTATCGAGTTGTACGAGTGTTCTTGAACTGGTTTCTTTCGGTTCTTGAATGCATGAATTGTGGTGTCCAAGATTGTATTCGAACAAGCTGTACATTGACATTGTTTTGAGCTAGTAGAACCCGGAGAGGGAACTGGATTAGGCTAACATTTTGTTAGCCGGTATAAAAATCTGGTTGTGTTCTTCCTTTAGTTTCGGTTTTGCGTTTGTTGTTCTAAGTTTTGTATTGCCGATTCTTGCTTTGGTTCTTTGTTTGAGTTCAGCTGTGTTGTTAAGTTTTACAACAGTATCTAATCAAGGACTTGTCAACTCATTATCTAGTAAGTTCACTTATTAACTTGTTGGAGACTATGCTTGCTTGCAACTAATCTTTTTTCAAGTCTTGCATGTGAAATTGGACCACTACAGTTAAAGTTATGGTATTGTTTGGTAACACTTACAAAAATTGTTTTTTATTTAATTAATTAAAAATTTGACAATTAAACATAAAATGTGTTTGTTAACTCTATTTTTATTTATTATTTTTTAAAATTTTAATTAAAATTCATTAAATTTTGAAAATAAAATTTTTTCACTTTCAAATTTTTTTTAAACCGTTTTTGACTTTTTTTTTTTTTTTTTTCTTCTCTTTTTCAAATCAACACCTCATATTGTTAAGCAAAAAATAAATATAAAAGTTATCAAACGGATTTTTATTTTTTATTTTTTAAAACAAAAAACAAAAATAGTTACCAAACATATTTTTATTTTTTAAAAATAAAGAAACAAAAATAAAATTATATTTTTATTTTTGTGTTTAAAACATTCAAAAACAAAAATTTTACCAAACACAACTTATATGTTTCTTATCTTGCTCTTAATAAATTTTTTATTTTTGAGATCACTTTTTTTTATTTTCTTTTTGTCCTTGGGCATTGATCAAGAAAATAGCTAAAATTTTGTACATGAAGTCAGTTTTAATATTCCTTTATAATATATTAAAACTATAGTTTTAATATGGAAAACTTAATTATATTAAAACTGATATAATTAAGTTTTAATATATTAATATTATAAACTATAGTTGTAATGTGGGCACCTTATCAAATTGCTTTCACACTACCATGGCCATCACATGAGCTAAGTGTAGAAGTATATGATAATTTCAAATAAATCCCAAATATAATTAAGTTTTTCATATTAAAACTTAATTATATTTGGGATTTATTTGAAATTATCATATACTTCTACACTTAGCTCATGTGATGGCCATGGTAGTGTGAAAGCAATTTGATAAGGTGCCCACATTACATACTTATTAAATTCAAATACAATAATAGTACCCCTATTTTACGTAAGACTTTTTTGCCTAAATTGGTTTATTTACAACTAATCTTTTAGACTTTATTAGTCACTAATACAAATATGAGGTGTTACTAATCACCATTAATAAATAAGAATATATTTCATATTATAATAATCACATGAAAATTTTAAAAATATATATATTGTAAAAATTTACAATAAGGTATGTTTCATTAGTGATTTTAGCAGGACATGATCATGTTTTAGGTACATAAATTAATTATAATCTCAATTTTTTAATGACAAACTGTTTTAACTCTAATTTCGATATCATAAATTATCTAGAAATTTCTCAAAAATTTGCAGGAGACATGGAGACGGACTAAAAAATGATTATACATCACTTTTATAACACTCCATTCGAGATGTCCTAACACATTCAACAATCTTTTTTGTTTTCTATACAAATAGATTTAAAACACTTTTGCAATTTTGGAACAACGTGAACTCCAAGGGTAAGAAATATTTGCATATGTAAGCCAAACACCAACACCATGATCGCTTTCGAAATGATGCAGAAAAACATAGCAAACCAGATATTAAATCATGGACAGATTGAAATTCAAACTAAAAAAGCAAACAACAACAACATTCATGTTCAAACTAGACAAGTTCACAATAATCACACCCAAACAGACCATAATCACTTCACGAATGCTTTAAAAACCTAAAAAACCTTTTAATTACTCAATAACACATTCAACATTCTTTTTGGTTTTCAGTACAAATTGATTAAAATCATCTTTGAATTTTTGGAACATCATAAGATCCAAGGGTAAAAATATTTGCAAATGTAAGCCAAACACCAACACCATGGTCGCTTTCAAAATGATGCAGAAAAACATAGCAAACCAGATATTGAATCGAGGAGAGAACAATATTCAAACTAAAAACAAAAACAACAACAACATTCATATTCAAACTAGACAAGTTCGCAATAATCAAACCCAAACATGCCATAATCACTTCAGGAAGGCTTTTAAAACCTAAGGGGCAGATTTGTTCGCGATTGGAAAAATGTATTTTCAAAAAGTGTGTTTCTGAAATAAAAATCTGAATTTATAGTCTGAAAATATGTTTTTAAAAATGTGATTGGTTCAGCAACTGAAAATTATTTTTGAATTTAAAAAATTTGAATATGTGATTGATAGGGAATCTGAAAATATAAAAAAGTGATAGATTTGTAGGATTTTAGGATACTATAATTTGGAATCAGAGAAAACATGATTTTCTTGTTTTTTATTTTGGAACACAAATTTAGAATACTGATTTGAATTTTATTTTCAAAACCATCTTACCAATCAGTTATTCTTATGAGTCCCACTATTTTTAAGTTTTAAAAATAATAAAATAGATTCAGATACTATACCAATCAAACCCTAAAAAACCTTTTAATTACTCAATAAGTCCATATTCAATGGATGGTGTATAATTTGTGCCAAATTTGGCCCAAACTCAAATCTAAATCAAAAGAACTTAACTGAACATACTAAGAGAAAACAAGACGAAAGATTTGATTTACCAACAAAATCAAAATAACAAAGACTTCAGCTGAAATTAAAATAAAAACACAAACAACACCTTCTAATGATCTTCCATTTTAGCTTGGTGGTTGCCGACTGCCCAATCAGTGGAACAACTCTGGTGGACGTAAACATTGGCTTCTCTGTTGGCCACGGAGCCATTGCAAAGGAAGCAGTTGGCCAAAGACGGAGTTGGGAATGGGTGAGGGCCGAGACGGTGGGAGTGGAAGAAGCGGTGGTTGGTGGGGGTGAAAATAGTGGGACTAGGATGAGGCGCAATCGGCACCTGACGAACTTCAGGACGAGCTACTATTGATTCTCACAACAAGGCTACGTAAACCTCAATCTCATCAACCATATGATATATTTATATAGGTTGATAAATATGCTATATATTTATAAGACAATTCTTCTATAGGGGCTTCACTTTAAGCCCTCTGGTAGGGCTCTTAGTGTTTCTCGACCCGTGAACAGTTTTCGGCGCGACTTTTTTTATGACCGTGTATATTGTAGCTATTTAGAGCAACCTACAAATTTTCAGAAAATTTCGAATAGTTTACAGTACCGAAAACTAGGTTCAAACATGTTGTTTTCCACGCGCATAAAAAAAATTAGTCATGCATGCACAACATGTTTGAACATAGTTTTCGGTACTATAAACTATTCGAAATTTTCTGAAAATTTGCAGGATGCTCTAAATAGCTACAATATACACGGTCATAAAAAAAAATCGTGCTGAAAAATGTTCACGGATCGAGAAACACTGAGAGCCCTACCGGTAGGGCTTAAAGTGAAGCCCCTATAAAAGAATTGTTTTGATGAGTCAAATTTTGCTTTATGGACCATATGATATATAGGGTAGACAATAAACAACTATATATGATGATGTTCATGATTTGAGAGAGAAGGACTTCAGATCTCGCCACCTCCTCCATTCTCTCCAGATCTCTGGCCACTGTTGATGACGGCGCAGTCATCTCCTCCAGGTAGCTCTATTCGCCAGTAGTAGCACCAGCGAAGCCTCTTCTCGCTCTCGTAGCTTGTGGTTCTCTCCCATTGTTGAATATTTTCCCAGTGGCTTGTTTAGGGCGATGTCAGTTGGTATCGCTGGAGTAATGGTATTGGGGGCCGCGGCGGTAACTCTGTCTGACGAGGTCTACGCTAAGGAGCCTCCGCCACCGGAGTTGGTCCCCAAAGGCGTCGTTCTTTAGCTTTCCCCTTCTCCAATTATGTTAAAGGTTATTGGTTTTTCTTATATTCTTGTATTTTTTTGTATAATTATAAGAGAAAATTTAGGTTTTTTTTTCATTTGAATTCATTGATGAATCATATTTCTCCAATTATAATGACATTTGCTTACACTTTACTGTCTAAGAAGAAGATATTAGTGTAGAGTCCAAGAACTTTACTTAGCTAGTTAGATAGTAGTAGTAATAGTCATAGTAATAGTAGTAGTATTTTTATGACTGTGGATTTTGGTTCAAGCCGTGATTTAGTTGGAAACTCCTAGCAATAGTTATGGATTTTATAAGTTTAATCTATAGTTTAAGAATATTAATTATAACATAAGGTTTGATTAATATTGCTGGCTATTAATATGATAATTATTATAATTTAAGGTTTAGATAGAGCCAATAGGATTATGACACTTGTCATATGCATGGTTATTAAGGAATTATTATTTCAATGATAAAATAAAGGAAATATAAGACTTAGTCTTCATCAGAATATGTTAGGAGTATGACATTTGTCATAGTTTTATTTATTTGCGGATTAGGTTAGATAATTAAATAGATTTTTCGTAACTTTAGGGTATTGTAACTTCCGACCTGTTTTTGACCCAGTTATGTTATGAATTTCGAAAAATAGTATTTCTAAAAGTTGTAGATAATTGAATTAGCTTTCTAACGGTATAAAAAGAGTCTAAATCGGAGTCCTATATCTTCAAATATATTGATTTTACTGCAGGTAAGTTTAGAGTTACGAGATTTAGGGAGTTAGAAGTTAGGATTCTATTTGTTTTTATTATTATTTTTGTTTTAAAAATCAAGCTTTGACTCCTTAAATCTCTCTGAATAATTTGACCAATTCCTAAGTCTTTGGCTGAAGTATATTCTAATATTTTCAATTAAATTCATTATTTTTATTCAAAGCCAAAAAGAAGATTTTTATTCCTAGAACTCTATAAATAGGACCTAGCACCAAGCATTTTCATTCATTCTTCAAGCATTGATGAGAGCCTTCCATGTGCTAGTGAGACTATAGAGTGATAAACACTTGGATTGGGGTTATAAGCTTAATCATTATAAGCTTAATAAACACTTGGGAAGTAAAGTTATAGTGTATTTCGGTTTTGAGGTATAGTTCGGTCATAGAAGCATTCAAGGTATTCCTTATTCTAGTTCCTTTCTGTATTGTTCTTATAGTTTTTCTACTCAAATCCTAACTCGTATTCTTTATTCTTGGTTAGGCATCTAAGATCTTGAACGTAAGATTCTTCTCGGTAAGTATATTCTCGGTGGTTTTTAGTTCATTCATCTCTTTCTTTTAGAATACTCACCTCTATATTAATGGTTTTTAGGAGTGTTCTAAAATCCCGACTTTGTTCTCATCATCCCGGTATATTAGTAAGGAAAATAGGATAGGATTTATGTTATATGATTTATATGTTATGATAAATGTTATCTTATGATTATGTGTTATATAATATGCTATAATATGTATAATTGTAGACTTGGGCATATGACCCGTACAACTAACAAGCCCCAATAAATTATGGGCATATGACTTGCTTAGCTAGCAAGCCCCACTAATCTAATGGGCATATGACTTGTTTAGTTTATGGGACCCCAAGTAATAATGGTCATTATAGTATGTATGTGACATATGTGTTATGATATGTTTTATGTTACATTGTGAAATTTATGTATATGGTTTATGTGTTAGATTTTCCTTGCTGGGCATTAGGCTCACTCCTTTAATGTTTATATGTGCAGGAAAATAGCTTTGATGGCGGGAAAGGTTCTTGGTAGTTTGGGCATGTGTATTGAGGCGGAATGGAATCGAAGGGTCGAGAGTTCGATTCGAGGATGAAGTTTCTTTACTTATGGTTTTATGTGTATTTTTCCGCACTTTATTATGTAATCCCTTTTAATTACAATTATGTTATGTTTTGATTTTAAAACAATGGGATCTCATATCCTACTTTAAATTGTAAGTTTAACATTTATTTTTACAAGTTTTTAATAAAGTTATGATCATTTCACTTGTAAGTTTTATTAAGGATTAGTGTCTATGGATAATTTTCGTTAATGGTCCAAAGTCTAGAGTAGTTGGGTCATTACAATTAGGGATCCTGGTCTCATATTATAATTTGATTACCTATTCAATATGTAGCAATTTAATTGTATTGATGTCTTATTTGAACAAATTTGATCATTTTGACAAGGTGAAAGGAAGATGACACTAATCAATTAGTCCTTATAAATCTTTCAAACATCAATACTTTTTACATATTTTCTTTAGACTTCAATATTTCATTTTAAAAACATGCTAATTATTTGGTGTATAGCAGTTACTGGAAAACTTCATTAATACATTGTTTCATCTTATTGGCCTATCTGATAATTTTGGGTGTTAAAATGTTTTTAGTACCTTATTGGGTTTTTTTTGTTTTTTCTAAGCATTCTTGGACTACTATGATATACCTTACAAAGTTGTAGAAGTCAACCCAATTAGCAAGAAAGAGACTAAGGTGGTGTTTGGTATGGGGTAAAGTAAATGTGGGAATGAGAATCTAAAATCATTCTTATGTTTGGTTCAAATTTTAAAGGGGTAAAGTGATTAATTTGTGTAGATCCCACATTTATTTTAAAGGTAAAGTGAAACATTTTGTACACAAGAGTTTAATATTACATCCATCATAAACCTCTCTACACTTTCAAGACAACTCAACTACTCAAAACAAGCACCCCATAAATAGTCTGATTACAAGAAGGTTCCTATTTTGGTGGTTGATGGTGAACAATTGGTCAACTCATCAGGTTCAATAGATTGTTTGAACTTTTTCTTTTATTTTTTTAACTAAAAATAAGAAAGTATGTAGTTAGGTTGCTTTGAATTTATTTTTATCTTATTTTAAGCAAACATGTTGGTGTTTGAAGTTATTATTGATAAGAGTAATGATATGTGTACACAAAATATGCACATAAATATTACACATAGTGGGCCCCAATTTTAATAAATGTGATTGGCTAGGCTAAACTACCACATCACTGTGTGTAATGTTTTAGTGTATATTTTGGGTGCACATATCATTACTCTATTGATAAACTGGGTGGCGAAATTCTTCCAAAGAAAGTAGCTCCTTCTAGGGATGATGAAGAGACAAAGTGGCACCAATATTTTTCTTCCTCTTCCTTGCTATGCATAGGTTTATGTTGGTACTTGTTTGTTGCATAAATTTGAAAATTAAATAAACAAAAAATTAAGAGGGTGTTTGGCACCTGAACTAAAAAACTGCTTTTTGTTTTTAAAAGCTAAAAATTGTTTTTAAAAAATAAGTTGGGGTGTTTGGCGTTGTCTTCAGAAAATCATTTTTAAAAACAAAGTTACAAAAAACAGAAAATTTGGAGAACAACAAAAAGTTATTTTCTGTTGTTATTTTCTGTTGTTCTCAAAAAAAATTTGTCTATCTTTTTTTTTTTCTCATATCATTTATTTATTTATTATTATCTAACATAATTTATTGTCACATAATTTTCTTTCTCATTAGTTTCTCTCTCTTCAGTTTCTTTCACATCACTTTCTCTCTCATCACTTAATATATCCTCATTTTCTCTCTCGTCATTTCCTCTCTACTCACTTCTCTCTCTTCTCAATTTCTATTTGTTCAAATTTTCTCTCCTTACTTTCTTACTTCTTATTTTTCATTATTTTTTTTCAAATTATTTTATCTCATTATTTATTACAAACTTTTAAAATATTTTTCTCTTTGTAAATATATTTGTTAATATTTTATTTAAGATTTGAAAAAAATTAAACTAAAAAATTGTTTTTAGAAAACATTAACCAAACACATCTTGTTTTTTGAAAACTACAAAAACGGTTTTCTGTTCTCATTTCTGATAACACAACTTTAAAAACAATGTCAAACATGCTCTAAGTATACTTAGAGTAAATGTAGATGTTGGTTGTTGAAATTGGACCATCCTTAAATGTAGTATACTTACAGCTGACTTTATTGATGTTAAGTGTTTCAGTGCCTTATTAGAATATAGGGTTTATTCTTTTTTAGACTCTATGTTTTGTCTCATTACCTGTTTGAATCTTGTGTTTTGACAAATTACTTTTTGGACCCTGTATTTTCTAAAATAGTTCAAATAGACCCCTAAACTCGATTTTGATCAATTTTTTTTGAACTAAAATCACAAATAATTCATCAAACTAACAACTTCATAATAAAAATACAGTCATTCTGCCTAAGAACTGTGTTGTTATACTTATTTTTTTGTTCATCAAAATTAGGTTTATGCCACCCTAGAATATATAATTCAGAGGTTTTGTAGGAACTCTTTATACATTGACCATTAGGCCTTCAAGAGATTTTTTTTTTTTTTGTGTGTGTTATTCTTTAACTTTAGTTGGTGATCTAATTTCTATGGGTTTTATGCTTTACACTCTCTATTTGGAAGTTATGGTCCCATAAATTACAATTTCTATTTTTCCTTTTATTTCTTACAAATTACTTGTTAATACAATGCCTTATACATAATGCATTTCAGTGTAAAATGAATAGGGAGTTTCATTATTTAATTGCCCTGAATTTAGTATTTTGTTTTTGTTAAACATTACTTTGCTTGTTATTCTTTAGCGATTTCTTCAAGGATCTCCATGATGGTCTATAATCCTATAAAGATTGCAGCCACGAATTTCCTCATTGTATCAAGTGAGAAAATAAAAAAAATTAATAACAGAGAATTCAGTGAAAATGAAGTTAAACTGCATGTGCCTAAATAGTGTGGTAGAGGATGGGAGTTGCTTTTGGACTGCCAAAAGAGAGAGAAAAATAAAATAAACTATTTGTTTATTATTGTATAATTTTTTTTTTTTTTGTATAATTGAATTAATATAATAGAGGGGAATTGAACAATATGGGCCCCAAGAACAAATAATTCTATAGTGCATACCCACCATTGCATACTTTTTATGTTTCTTGGCTCGGGAACTGTTTTCTGCGTAATTCTTTTTATGATCGTATATACTGTAATTATTTAGATAATCCTGTAAATTTTTAGAAAATTTTGAATAATTTACAGTGCAGAAAACTAAGTTAAAACATGTTGTTTTCCACGCGGATAAAAAAAATATAGTTACAAACAGAATAACAATGACTTTAACTTAAATTAAAATAAAAACACAAACAATACCATCTAATGATCTTCCATGTTAGCTTGTTCATTACTGGTTGCCCATTCAGTGGGATAACTCCGGTGGACATAAACAATACCTTCTCCATTGGCCACAAAGCCATTGCAAAGGAAGCAATTTGCTGGAGACGGAGTCGGGGTCGGGTGAGGGCCGAGACGGTGGGAGTGTGGAAGCGACAGTTGGTATTGGCACCCGAAAAACTTTCAGACTGTGTTGTGGGGGACGAGCTACTGTTAGTCAGTGGTGATTGCGATCCATGATGTTCTTCAGTGCTATGAAAATTGCAGCCACGGATTTTCCTTAGAGTGATACGTGAGAAAATGAAAAAATGAATAACAAAGAAATCAGTGAAGATGAAGTTGAACTGCGTAAGCTTAAATAGTGTGGTAGAAGATAAGAGTTGCTTGTGGACTAGCGAAAGAGAGAGATAAATAAATTATTTATTTATTTTGTATAAATAAATTTTTGTAGAATTGAATTAATATAAGAGGGGAATTAAACAATATGGGCCCATAAATAGATAATTCTATAGTGCATACCTTTTGTGTTTCTCGGCTCATGAACGGTTTTTCCGCGATTTTTTTTTATGACCGTTTAAATAATATTGGCTCATTTCATTCATAGTGATGTACAACATTCAAAGGATCTTGTGTTCTCACTCCTTCCCTCCAATCAAATCTAGCACATACCCACATTTTCCAAAGCTCAAATCAAAATAAAAGGGAAAGTGAGTGTTTTATTTTTGTATAGATGAAAAAAAAAACAGGTGATTTTTTTTTCTTTTTCAACAAGAAACAAAGTAATAGAAAAAACTTTAAATAATCTAAAAAAACCTCATATTTTAATGAATCAAGTCACCCCTCAAGGCTCAAACATATCATTCTTCTCACTGGGTAATAATTCATCTCTTTCTTGTAAATATACTTTTCAATATTAATTTACTTCTTCTTAATTTGTTTCAAATTGTTTAATGAGGCTTTGGAGATTGGTGGAGCGGTGAGCTGCATTATTGGTCATATATTATTATTCCTTTCATCATCACATAGTGTTTTGTTTTGTTTTGTTTTCTTAAAATATAAGATTAAATTTGGGTTTAAATGTAAAACATTTGTGGTAGTTAGAGACGAATGAAGATTTTTTATCAAATTAGTGTGTCTCATATTGTGTCTAACCAATGTAATTGTGACACTTCATATTTAATATTTCATTTATGAAAAAATTGTTACTGTTCTTTCACAACAAGTTAGATTTTAATATGAGGTGTCACACTTGCATTAGTTTGACACAATATGATATATAATAATTTGATAGAGAATCTTGATTCATTAGAGACCTATCTATCTGCAAAAAGTGTGGAAGTGTGGGGGTTAGATTGAAGATTTTTACAACAAATAAGTCTTATTTCTATGTTGAGTTATTTTTAATGTACTTGAATTTCATTACTAATTACTTTAATTTGTTTTTGCTCACCTTATAGACCAAAGAGCGTGCTCCAAAAGCCTAAACATATCCTATGATGAATTAGATATCATTCATTATAATTGTTTAAGTCCAATAAGAGATGAAAAACAAACACGTAGGTATTATAATTTTCCTTTATATACATTTGTGCTTTATTTAAACTCTAAAATTTAACTATCTCATTTTAAAATATATATATATAGCTTATTGTGCTGCATTCACAATAGTTGCATGCACTGAGGCTCTAAGAGCAAAATTCCATGGTATTAAAGAAAAATTATCAATACAATACTTGGTTGATTGCTGCTACGGTCACAACTACAAAACAGATAGTAAAGAAGCTTTTATAGGAGATATACTTGATTTTATCATAAAATGCGAGATATATAACGAATATGATTAACTGTATGAAAGAATAATTAATTTCTCTCCTCTCCAGAAAGAAATTTTATTTATATACCATATAATCATTATAATTATAATAAACTCTAAAGATACTAATATATGTTTTTTTTATAGGATAAAATAATTAAAAGAATATTTCTCAGGGTAAGAAACACATTTATTTATGGGAAATTTGTGAAAATAGCCTCTTTTTTTTAAGTGATTTTGTACTCTGGCCTACGTTTGATAATTTTTTGCAAAATGACATCTGTCTAAAATTCGACCAGTTGTCAAAAAATTTCGACCAGTTGTCTAAATTTTTCGACCAGCTGTCAAAATTTTCGACCACCTGTCTAAATTTTTCGACCGTCTATCTAAATTTTCGACTACCTCTCTAAATTATGAGAGGTCATTTTGCAAATAATTATTAAAACTAAACTAGAGTGCAAAATGACTTAAAAAATTAGGTCATTTTGCCAAGAAGCCATTTATTTATTTTATTATTATAAGGATAATTTAGTTAGATTCATACAACTTTTATGATGTATCTAACATGATTTTTTAATTGTTTATATAGGATATTTATTGTCCAATGAAGAATTTGGAATGCTATGGTACTCGTCGGATGTGGAGTACAAAACGGAAACATGGGGAAGACATCATATATGTTCTTATTGGCTTTGCCAAAACTCATGTGGAGATAAATATGGCAAAAAAAAGGCTTGGGAAGGTTAATGATAAGCGATGAAAAGAATCCCATTATAGCAACCTTTTTACATCTTTTAGAATTTTTTAAAAAATATAACTTTTACACTGTTGATGTGCAAAAATATGATAATTATATATTTTTTTTTAATTTGTATGAGAAAATTTATTAAAAGAAAGTTAAAATATGTGAAATACAATTAGTAGCTAACTAAAATATAGAAATATTACATTTTTTTTTTATCATAGTTATGTTTTATTTGATTTTGAAGGTAATTTATTTTATTTTTTAATTTTTTCCTTCATTTTTTAATTTTTTTTTTTTCCTTACTTATTTTTCTTCCATTTTTTCTATTTTTTTCTTTTTTTTTTCTACCAATTTTTTTATTTCCATTCTTCTTCTTCTTTTCATTTTTATTCATTTATCTATTTTTTTCTTTCATTTGTATTGTTTTGTTTTTTTTTTCATATTTTTTTAGTTTTTTTTTTTTCATTCTATTTTTTCTTCATTTTTGTATTTATTATTTTCCCCTTCCATTTTTTTTTCTTTTTTCACACATATAAGCTTTTTTTCTTCTTCCATTTTTTCTACCAATTTTTTCATTCATATTTTTTTTCTTTTCATTTTTCCATTATTTTTCTTCTCTTCCCTTCATTTTTATTTATTCATCTATTTTTTTTCATTTATCATTTCTTTTATATTTTTTTTTTCATTTTTGTACTTATTCTTTTCTCATTCCATTTGTTATTTTTCTATTTTTTTATTTATTATCTTTTATTATTGTAATTTTTTTATAGTTTTTTCCACTATATGTAAAAGAAATTCAAATCAATTTTTTAGCATTTTCTTTTTACTGTAACACTTATAGGAATACAAAAAATTTGGAAAGAAAACTAATAAAAATATGAAAACGTAAATGGGTAACTAGTTACCTTCACTTCTTTGTGTGTATATTTTTTGGGGTAACTAGTTACCCTCACGCTCTGGTGTGTGTATATTTGTGGTTTCTTTATGGTAACTGGTTACCTATATTACTAAAATCATAATTACTTCTTCTTCCTTCTTCCTTTTTTAATGAAGTGTTCTTCCATTTTTTCCTTCAAATTTCATGTTTCTTTTCATATTTAATATGAGTAACTTATCACCCCTTTTAGTTAACTGGTTACTCATCTTATGGTAGAAAATTACCCATCTCAGGATAACTGGTTACCCCTCCAGGTGCATGTTATTTAACCTAGCTATATGAATTTTTTTTACATAACTGTCAAAGATCAATCAAGTAACTGGTTACCTTACCCAGGATTTCAAAAAAAAAAACAACAATCTAAAAAAAAACATGTTTATAATAAATAAAACATAATTTTAAAAACAATTCATATTACGAAAAAAAAATTTGCAAAACAAACAAAGAAAAATTTAATATAAAATTAGTAATATAAAAACAATATAAAAAAAAACAAATAAACTAAAAAAATAATAATCAAATTACAAATATACCCTTCCAAATTAATAAAACTTGATTAAGAGTAAAACTATGGCATCAACCAACTTTTATACAAAATTATAAGAAAATAAACCCATAAAAGTAAAATTCTTAAAAAAAACCATATATTAACTTTTTTTTAGAAAAAGCCATATTTTTGCACACTCTATTAAAAATCTCATATAAAATCTAATTTCCTCTTCAGATATTAGCTTTAAACTTTATTAATTCTTGTTTTTTTGTTACTAAATGTAGCTTTATATATAAAAAGTGGTATTTACAGAATTTGTTGGTTTAACAGTTTCCGTTTGATTTGATTTCACTTCACTGTGTAAACAAATAGACTATTAAAAAAGGCTTGACTCTTCCAAAACATTCTAAGCTAAAAGACTATTATTTATAACACTCAATTCCTCTCATTGGCCAATCAATAGAAATTGAAAACAAAATCTCACAAAGATAAACTGAGACCTCCTTGGATAACTATAGCTAACCCAACCAGCATATGGATTTTCAACACTTAAAACACGTTAACAAAAATAATTCTAATGAGACACTTCAATATGAAATTGCAATTTGTTCACCAACAAAGGATCCCAAACCAAATAATGCATTAAGAAATAAAGATTGATTATATAACATAAAAGATAACCATTTTTCTATATCAAATAAATCCTTAACAAAGTGAAAATGAACTTTGTTACATCAAAACAAAATGGCAATGTTTCTCACTTAAGTAACATAACTTGTGTGCAACAAAATATAACTCTTGTTCTTTCTTTGGAAAATGAATAGAAGGGTCTCTGGATCTACATGCCTTCAACCACACTTTTGACATAATAATTCTATCAAATCATAAAGTTTGAGTTACTTTCTCGACGAACAAGTTACAAATAAACATTTGATATTAAAAAAATATGATAATATAATCCAACAATTGCTGGCAATGTCCTATTTGTTTAAAGCTTTTCAGGAGAATTCTCTTTCATTCTTGACTCTTCTGTATATAACTGCTTCAAGTGGAAGACCTAATACGATAATTCAAATATGTTTTTTACCAGTAAATGAACTAATGTTGACAGAGAATTTCTTACACCACTCAAGTATGCATTGGTGCTCATTGTTTAACAACTGAACCAAGATGTTCAAATATTCATCCTCTAGTCTGGTGGTATCCACATTTTCAATTCACTTTTTCTATTTTATACACATGACTTGATTGAAACAAACAAATAGATCAACCAACAAAGCTAAAAAGCATATAATTCTGACTCCTATTCATTGAAAATAAACAGCAGAAAGTGAAAACCAGAGTGAGAGAGAGAGCAGCACCAGGATGAGGGGAAGAAGAAGCTGCATTAAGCTGCCACAGAGCTTAACCCTCTTATTCTTCCGACGCTCCATCACCAATTTCATCTTCAGATCCTCAATCTCCTTCTCCTTCTTCAGTATCTCTTCCTCTAACACCGTCTCATCCTGTTCACAGCAGAAGTGTTAGTAAATACTATCATAGAATAACAATACCCAACAAAGTAAAACCATCTCTAGAAAGATGACAAACCCACCCTCTATATTATCTATAGGATCAAATCGTAGAAATCACACACTCATATTCCATAAATACAGAGAACTAAATACTTTACTTTGTAGTGAAAAGTGGGTTAACATTTTTTGTTCGGTCAAAAACATGTATCTATCTCAGTCAAACATATATCAAGCCATTGATGATAATGTACCTTGTTCTGAAACGTAAGCCGGCGGTGACGATTGGAGGAGCCTTTCAACCTCAATATGAGATGAGCGGCTTTTGCAGATTGAATTGCGAGTTGCGATTTCACTGTTCCATCCATTGGTTTGCAATCTCTTCAGATGACTACTTCAAATCCCTATTTGAGCACAGCGACATAACAATATCATTAGGCATTAGGCATAGTACATAATTCATATAGCAGAAACAAAGCCACACAAAGAAATGTATAGTGATTGCAAAATTCTCTCACTGCTGGAAGGCAAACACTCGTGAAAAACAACGAAATTCAAACTCAAATCTAAACATATTGAAAGAAAACAAAAGAAAAAGATCTACAAATATAAAAAGCAAAGAAACTTACCTGGGGCCGAGATTATTGGACGCCGGAGACGATGAGGGAGGAGAACAAGTCGACGGCGACTTCGGCGAGAGACGATGAGAGAGAAAGGGACGGTGGTGAGTGGCGAGGGAGTGAGATAGGAGTGAGGTGGTGGTTTTTATGGGTGGAGTAATTGAAGAGGTCACGTGTGCTATGCACGTGATGTTTTGGTTGAGTTTGGAGGTTGGTTTTTATGTTTATGGGTTGATGGGGTCATTTTCAAGGTCAATTTTGAGTAAAATCAAGTGTTAGGGGTGATTTTATCTGCAATGATTAAGGCAACTAAATCAATAGTTCTCTGCATCTACTTGGAAGTAGTTTTAAGGCAAGACCAACGTAACGTCATTGCTGCATATATATATATATATATATATATATATATATGCCGTGAGACTCCATGTAAACTTTCAACCCGATTTCAATTAATACCCTATTTAGTCGTGTGTGAACAGTACCACGGTATATATGTTGTGCACTGTTCACACGGCAAAAGCTTTTTTTTTAATATATATCATATTTTTAAAAATATATATATTTATATCTTATATATATATATTAGTATTATTTTTGTCTATATTTTATGTTGAGTTTTTTAAATTATAAATACACATGTAATTTAATTTTCAAAATAAAATTTCAAATGCATTAATTGAACACTTGTGGGACAAATATAGTATCGGAAAATTAGTTTAATTTAATTAATATTTCAAGGGTGTGTTATATTTAGAGTTAATTGAATGTATTTTATTTTAGTAGTGTAATATTTAAATAAATAAATAATAAAATAATAAAAAGAATATTCTATTTTATTAAAAAATAATATAATAATAAAGAATATATTTTTTGTGTTATGGTTAGAATGAAAAAACAATATGGTGCTAAGATTCATTAGTTTTAGTGTTGGTGCAACACCATATATAGTGTATGGGTCTCCTTGCAGCTAAGGAGGTAGTTTTTTAGTCATTATAGCTACTTGGAAGGTCTTACTGACAGCTACTTGGAATGTCTCACTCAGCATCATATACCCTCAGAGTGAATCTCAAGCAAGATTACTTGAAATTCTTGAACTCGACTAATCACTATTTTGGAAACAATCATTTTATAATCAAGGAAATGTCCAATCACAAATTTCTTTGCAATAACATCCTCAGACTTATAGTTTCAGTCTATAGATTTCTACAATTATTTAGTCGTCTTCTTCGTATCATACACTTCATACAAAGAACTTTCTAAGCCATTCATTACATACTTACGACAAAGAAAATCATATTCGATCCAAGCTTTAACAACACTAATGACTTGGATATCATCCTCATCTTCTTTGAGCTTTTGTTCATCATCAGTCACAAATCTCGTAAAAGTAAAATTGAAGGTAGTCAGTTAGATAGAACATCATCTTCTGCGACCACCTCTTGAAATTCTGTCAGTTGAATTTATTAGGTCTTTCCCAGATGCTCATAGAAACCGACTCCGGTACCGTTTGGGTATGAGCTTGAACTACCAGAACTGGTGTCTCAACTATCATATCATCGTTCCTACCACTTTGGTTTGTTTTAGTTGTCATTTTGACTGAGAATTTTGAATTGTATTTGTAAGATAATCTCATAAAGGGTCAAATCCCTACCAGGTCTAACCTCTTGTTGAATATTTCATTTGAGTGTTTATTCAATCCCCAATTAACAAATATCTCAACTATATAATTTTCAAAGAAGATTAGGAGAGTCACTCTTTGCTGAAGCAATCTAGTTTCTGTAAAAATATTCAGTTCCAAGAGAGTCTGGAGGGGTCACAAAAAGTCTCACTTAAAACCCAGATTTCTCGACACAACTTGTAACGCCCTACTACCTTAGAGTCGTTACTAAGTGAGTTTAAAATATGCAATTAACTCATTAAACGAGGTTTTTAGAACAAAAGTGTGATTAAACAGAAAGTCAAGGCTGTAATCTTTAAAAGTACTCCATTCCATTAAAAGTTTCAAGAGTTTAACATTCGGGATCCCAAAATGAGGTTTGTAAAATATTTACAATTCAAAATAGATTTACAGATGACTAATTATCAAAAACATAGTTTAATACAGCCATTTCTCAAAATGCCCCCAACCAAAGCAACCGGGCAGGCCAAACATGTACGCGCCACCCCCACACTCTCCGTACTCATGGCTGGTTGACTTTCTCCTTGCCTTTACTTGCAACACAGAGCACCCGTGAGCTGAATCCCAGCAAGAAAACTCACACAGCACATAACATACGCATAACATATAACCATTATGTCAGATAATCCACAGACAAACAGATAGTCTATAAGATTTTAACACATATACGGCCATGTCGTCCCAGAAGCGTTACCAAAGCCTGGGTTCTCGGTCCACACCGTAAGGATATCCCATGTACCCATTGGGGTCTCGCCCTAACCATAAGCACTCCATGTGCTAAGTGATATTCCCGGGCCCACTACCGTTCTCGCCCTTCGCCGTTCCCGGCTCCTTTGCCGTTCATTCTGCTATAACCACATATAGCATTCTCAAACAACAATCAGACATATAATAATTCATTTAAACCTACACCCTAACAATAATACAATCTAGGGCCGTGCCCTGCAACAACACTATGGGCCCATGCCCTGCTCTATGGGTGTTACAGTTTTCTTACCTGTATCTCGAGCTTTCCGATGCACCAAGGTCACAAGTACGGTCCTCTATCCCGAGCCTCTCCGAAATCCTAGTCACAACACATATAAAGCACTTTTAATACTAACCAATCCCAAAACCACTTCCCATAACCAATCCCGTACTCTCGGGACCTCTAATTCCCTAAAACAATGTATTGGAACCATCCCCCGAGCCCTCGGGCAAAAGCCCTAAAAATGCAAAATTTGACTGTCAAAAATAGCCTAGGGCCGCGGCACTCCCATCAAGGACCGCGGCGCCCAGAAGCATTCCCTGATCCTGATGCAAGCCTGCACCGCGGCACCAAAGAACAGGGCCGCGGCGCCCCTACGCGAACCCAGATTTCTGGGTTTTCTCCTGCATTTTTCCCGAGCCAAAATAGCTCCAATTCAACCCAACACAAGTACCTAAACCCCAACATCAATTTAAAACCCCAAATGAACCCTTTAACAACCTATAAACATCATAAACAAGCCCAATTACACAATCACACTCAAAATCCATACTTGAGTTTCAAATTTCAGAAACTTAAATCATGGCTTCTAGAATATAACCCAGAGCTTGAAAACTATACACCATGCTTCTAAAATCTTAAACCACATCAGCTACGAAAATTTAAACATGCTAAAACTCTTACCTCAGTCAAGAACTCAACTTGAATTCTTCTCAATCCTAGCTTCAAGTCACCTTCCTTTTGATTATCCAAACTGAATTTTCAAATAAAACCAGCCATCCTATCTTTAAATTTCCACACTTAATCTCTGAAAATCAACCTTAAGCTCAAGCAAAAACAGAGCATAATCCTTACCTCTGAGTAGTCCTAGCTTAAATTTGACATTGGTTGTCTCCAATCCCTCTTGAATTTCCTCCTAGGTCTCAAGTTTCAGCCCTCCTTCTTGCTTCCCTTTCTTTCTAGCCTTTTCTTCAATTTCAGTATAAACCAAAATAATAAAGTGTTGAACGTGAACCATCTTTCCTTCAGCTGAAACTTATCTACCCTTAGCCAAATGACCATTCTACCCTTCCATAAAAATTATTTCCTAACTAAACCTCAAGGGCACTTTTGTCATCTCATCTCTATTACAATTCTACCATTTTCCCATCACAACTTGTTACTCTCAGCAATTACTAATAGTTACTCAAGTTACTCAATCATCAATAACCATTATCCACTAATTCTCAAATTTACAAAATTCCCAAAATACCCTGAGCCGAGTATTTAATCCCGTTGTGACTTTTAAGTTTACTAGCTCCCTAGGACCGTCTCGGCACGTGCATCACATTAACATTACCACACTCACGTGGTACAAATCACATAATACAATTATTACATTTATGCCATCAGCGGGCTAAAATTACCAATTTACCCCTAACATACAAACGGGGTCCACATGCATATTTATACCACCTAAACATGCATTCTAACCACATATTCATTCAAATTCATATATTATCATGTTAATTAACTTATTGCCCTCCAGGCACGCTAATCAAGGTCCTAAACCTTATTAGCAAATTGGGAATGTTACACAACTTCTCTAGTGAAATTTTGTACAAGTTCAACCGAACTTCTCGTAAAGCAATTTAAGATATAAGCAGTAGCAATTTCTCACAATTCATAGATATAAAAATATCACCAAATAATAGATATATTAAACATAGTGATAACATAAACTTGTAGTGATAATAAATAAACTATTTATTTAAACTAAACATACACAATATTATTATAATTATATATAAAATAATTTATAATTATAATATAAATAGCAATTATAATTTTTTTTTTTTTGAAAAGTGTGGACTTTATTAGCAACAATTTTGTAAAATTACATCCAACACAAAAGAGGAGATAGTCTCCTTAATCAAACTACGCTCAGCCACAAAGGAAGACTCCTTTGCCAAAGCATGGGCTGCCCCATTAGCAGAGCGTTTCACAAACAAAATTGAAACAGAATTGAGGTCCTTCCACAGGACTTTACAATCTTCTATAACACACCCAAAATATGAATCCATGGTAATGTTGCTTCTCAAGGCTTGAACTACAAGAACACTGTCAGTTTCAATCACCGCCTGCATCCAATTCCTTCCCTTTAGCCAGCTCAAAGCCTCGCGCACCCCCAACTCCGGAGCCACATAACCAGATCTACAAACAGAGAAGGCTTCCAAAAGGACTCCATCGTGGTCTCTGATAATTCCAGCAAAGCTGTACTTCGAGGCCTCAATGAAATTTGTTGCATCAACATTTATCTTTAGGGATCCCAGCGGAGGTTTGCTCCATTTTTCACGCCCATCTTCAGGCAACAAGAAATGAGGCAGGGGAGCAATGTCACGGTCTTGAGCCTTCTTCCATGATGTCAACGAATGTTCAGCCAGATGCAAACTACCATAACACGAGCCCCTTTTATTCTGCCATACCCAATCGTTGCGCCTCTTCCACACAGCCCAAAGCAACATAAAGACTTTAGCCTTCTGATCTTCATCTAGCCGAACTAGAGCCTGCATTAACCAACTGCCAAATGATTCAGCGCCTGGAGCCAGAAGGTTGAGCCCCAAACGAACTCAGCAAGGCCACACTTGACTACAAGTCACCAAACAATGAGAGTTAGTCTCCCTACCCAACTCGCACAAAGGGCATATTGTACTCACATCCACATGTCTAAAGTGGAGTTGGGTACGAGATCCTTAACCTTGGGGGGTACCTTCACTTTCCATAGACCCAGCCAAAACACTCTTTCCATATCTGAAGCCTCTCCATGCTTAAGAACTTGAAGCGCCTTATAACAACTTTTCACAGAAAAAAACCCAGATGATTCCATCGACCAATACCAATTGTCAATAGGCCGATTAGAGCACAGAGGAATGCTCATAATGCAATCGGCGTCTCTAGAATTGAAAAGGTCGTTTATCACATCTTCATCCCATTCAAGTCTATCGGCATGCATCAAGGTGGAGACTTTAGTCCCAAATAAAGCAGGATGAGTTGTAGTGATCCAGGGGTTAACCTTATCCTGAAGCCAAGGGTCTGAGCTAATAGAAATGGTCTCACCATTACCCACTCTACATCTGGCACCAATTTTGACTAAAGGCTTCATTTCCCATATACTCCTCCATATATAACTTGGATTAGAACCAAGATCTGCACTTAAAAAGCACCCATTTCGATAATAACGAGCTTTAAAGATACGACCCACCAAGGAGCTTGGGTTGCTAAGTAACCTCCAAGCCTGCTTACATAAAAGAGATCTATTAAAATCATGAAGATCTCTAAAACCCATACCCCCTTTAACTTTATGAACAGTTAAATTATGCCATTTCTTCCAGTGGATTCCTCTACCATTACTAGAGGAGGAGTGCCACCAATAACAGCACATGAGCTTCTCCAAATCGTTGCATAACCCCAATGGAAGCAAAAATACATTCAAAGCATAAGAAGGCAGCGTTTGAGCCACAGTTTTAATCAACACCTCCTTCCCTGCCTTAGACAAAAATCTCCCTTCCCACTGCTCAATCTTCTTCCTCATTTTGTCTTTAATAAACCCCAACAAATCCACATCTCTTTTTAATTAGTTGATTCTTTCTAAATATTTTTTATAGATTTTTATTGAGGTAATTTCAAGTTGAAGGTTCAAATCAGTTCCAAAAGTTACACAAAATATGACAATATTTGGGTGGTATATATATAAATTTGGAGCTTGAAATGTACAAGTAATGGCTTCTTTGTAAAAATATATAAATAATAAATTATAGGGGCTTCTTCAAGTATATTGGTGTACCTCTTATTGTTTTTCGAGTATTTTGATAATTTTTGGTATAATTCTTTTTATTGTGTACATTGTAGTTACTTTGTTATGTAATTTTTTTAGAAATTCTGAATAATTTATAGTGCTAAAAACAATGTTTAAATTTTGTTAAACGTGTGACTTTTTTTATGCGTATCATATTTGACTTTATTTTCTTCGGCACTATAAATTGTTAGAGAAAATGTTATTGCCTCAATAAAAAATAAGAACTATTACAACTCTAAGTTTACAACTCTATTGCAAAAATACAAGTAAATATAGAAATAAGAAGATGAAATAGAAGAAATCACAACTCTATGACAAAAATTACAAATAAACTAGAAATGGTAAAGCAAAAAAGGTGGAAGAATATATAACTCTTATAGTAAGAGGAAATAGAAGAAAGATGACAAGACGAACAATAGAAGAAATAATAAACAACAAGAACAATGAAATAAATCACTCACTTACACAACCAAAGTGAAGAGCATTGATGATCACCAACTTCAACAAAGTTTGCAACCTTTGTCCAAAAGCTTATTTCCCATATCTCAAGCACTAAGGAATTCTCTCAATATTAGAAATATATCTCTGGAATAATCAATTTTTTTTTGTGTATTTCTAGCCAAGTGTTGTAGTGGATAGAAATAGTGTTGTCTTACAAGTGAGCAATCGGCTCTTATTTATAGATTTTTGAGACACCATTTGAATTTCAAATTCTACTTACTTTCATGGTTGTTACCAATGTTTAATTGGATGTTTATGAAATTAAAAATGAGTTTTGAGAGTTACATGAAATGTTAGAACCGTTCAAGATGGAAAAAAGAAGTTGGAGTTGGCTGTCAGCGTCCCTGGCTGCGGCCACTGGCCTCTGTCCCCCAGGGCACGACCAGGGATAATCAATGGTCGCGACCATAGCTCCAATTTCATCAAAACTCAACTTTTGCATTTCCAAACGGTTCTATCTTCTTCTCACATGACTTTGCAACCTCCATACACATTATGGGGGTTAAAATCATGTTCCCAACAGTCATTTCACTTATGACTTTGATGAATTCAAATCAAAATGTGTAATATAAAATCTATACACATTATTGAGTGATATTTGAGAGTTACAAATTTGTAACTGATTTTGTAACTCTAAAATATGTTACATTTGGGCTCGCACATATGTCCAATTTTGTAACTCTCAATAATATGTTACAAGGTGTGATAAATCACATTTGTGTGACAAATCACATTTTGTCACATTATTTAATATAATATTATATTATATGAAATAATATAACATAAATTATTAAGAATTTCCTAAAAATTTGCACGATGTTATATAAATAACTACAATATACACAAACATAAAAAAAATATTTGCATAAAAAATCATCAAAATACTAAAAACAAGAGGAGAGGTGCACTGGAGAACTCACATTCCATTGCACTGCACTATTAATATAATTTTCTTCTTTCATTTCATTTCTAAAAAGATGTATTTTAGACTTATTTATCATCTTCAACCAAATAATATAAAATTAATGTTATATTTAGTGAGACGAAATTCCTCAGCACATCATAATTAGTAATAATATTATACAATTTATGTCTTTGTCCAAATTAAAAAAGAAAAGAAAAAAGGGGGGCATTCTTAAAATTAAGTGTCAAAAGAGATTCCCACTTAAACTTTCTCTTTAAATATATATTATATGGTTCTTTCTATATTTTTTTAATGAATTGGATGTTTGTAGTTAGAAGTACATGTATTTGCTTAGAAAATATAATCAAGTGATTTGTAATGCAAAATATCCTACCCTTCAGTCTCCAACCACCTTACCTTTGCGAGATCTTCATAATCATAATGTCTCAACTCAAGCACAAACGAATATACTATCATATTATTAAACCACCAAAACGACAACTCATATATTCCACAATCAGATTCACATAATTGTTACACATATTCCCTTTGGCGTCGGCTTCAGTATTAGTGTAATTATGTAACATATATACACATATATGAAAATATTATAATTCATGTGACATAATTAGAGAGGGTACCACATGTGTACTTGGGGAAATTTGAGGTCTTATTCTTATTAATACCTCAAATTTAAAAAAATAAATATAACTCCTTACTCAAAAATCGAAAAACTATACTCATAATTCTGATTTAGTTAAAATAAAACCCTCACTCCAAAAAATCATATTCTCTCTAATCTCTTTCTCTTATTGAAAGCAAGAGAACAGACAAAATTGATGGTTCTATCAAAATTTAATTTTGAAGGACAAACAATGCAAATTGATGGTCCCATAAAAATTTGATTTTAGCGGATAATACAATGCAAAATCCATCCCAAGTCAATGGTTATGTACAATCTTGATTTTTGAAGACAAAAGGATGCAAAATGGATAGTGTAAATAAATAAATATAGCTTCCTAAAATTTTAGGAAAAAAAAATTCAGAAATTACAAATAAAATCAAACAAAAATCTTTGGGGCTCCAAAATTGGTTCAAACAAAGTTTTTTTAGGCATAAAAGTGGGATGTGATGGAATCTACCTAGTCATATGTTTGGAGTGTTTTGGAGTATGTGGGACTTTTTTGTCCAAAAGAAAATTATGAGCATATTTTGCTAATTTTAAGAAAGAATGCCAGTTATTAGTAAGCATAATAATACTTGATGCTCAATTTAGCCGAAATAAAATTTATTGATGTTAAACATACAAACATTAGCTCTAAGAATATAAATACATACTCCTAGAATTTTTCATTAGATCAATATTAATACATGTAATTTTCGTCTGAATTCTGGACTCGTAGTACAATTTTAATAATTTCTATAGTTTGGGGAGAATTTTTTCAACTTAAAAAAAAAATTGGGGGCAAAACTCTATGAGAACCATAGCTCTTGTTGAGAAAATATTTTTTTTTATTTTATGAATAAATTCAGCTAATAAGAATAATCTTATAAATAAATATTAATAATTTTGTTCTCTCTCACACAACAACTTTTATTTTATTTTTAATTCTTAATAAATAAAAAATCTTCTCATTTAACATGGTAATATACCAAATTGCTATAAGTAAAGAGATGTATTGTACAGAAACAAACTTCTGTTTTTGAAAACTACAATTATAATTTTTTTTTTTTTTTTTTAAAAAGTGTGAAACTGAATTATAGTTTATAGATTAAAATATGCCAAGTTGGAAAGATATATTTCAAAAGAAAAATATTGGATAATCATGGCTTCAGTCTTTGTTGTTTATTATAAGATGAGGGTGTTTTGGTCAACCACAAAGTCATCTATCTTATCTTCATCGTAGCTAGCTGGTGTGTATGGTTGAAAATGAATTGTACCATGCAATTTATAATCAAATCTGTTTTTTTTTACCAATTAATTGTTTTTCTTTATTATCCAACACAAACGTGATGTCGTCTCATATGATTTATACAACAACGTTAATCTGGCAAAATCGTTTTCTTCAGCATTAATTTTGCATTCCCAGTTTCCATGTTAGGTCTTATATAAATGGGTAACTCAATCACACTTTTTCTAAGCAAAATCAATTGAATTGTCATGGCACAGTTTATGATTAGCTAAAAGGATAATTGTGGCAAAAGTACCCAAAGTTTGGGTTTTGTACGCGGCATAGACCCATAGTTTATTTTTCGTGGCAAAAGTACCCAAAGTAACAAAAAGTGTTATTTCGTTTGGTTCCGTTTGGATTCCTCCGTTAGTTACATCTGAGTGTACACGTGTCACTTCGTGATTGGTCTAATTCAATAATATATTAGGGATATTTGCGGCATAAGTACCCAATGTTTGGGTTTTGTAAGCAGCATAAGTACCCAATGTTTAAAAATAATTATGATTTGGACCAATAAAAACGTGACACGTGTCTGCCTAACGGAGGAGGCTGACGGAATTACAGTTTTACTGATTTTGGGTACTTTTGCCACGAAAAATAAACTTTGGGTATATGCCGCGTACAAAACCCAAACATTGGGTACTTTTGCCACAATTATCCTAAAGCTAAACTATCGGAGATGGAGAAAGAGAGGACCAAGAAGGAAAAAATAGGCCATCGTTGACTTTTGTAAGGGTGGCCTAGGAGTTATACAAATTAAAGATTCCAAGAATACATATAATAAAGCGATATTATTTAATTCCTCAAAGCTTTCTACAGGTCATTTTCTCATATTTTCTACACCTGTAGTCAAGTAGACTGTATATTTAAATATATATATATATATATGTATGGACGTATGTATGTATGCGCATTGTTAATTGATTGAATAGATTTCAAAGGAAGAGTTTGTATTTTAGCCTGAAATCATTTAAGTTTGACTCTAAAGCTTATTTTCAAGTTGGTCACTTGTGCTCTTCTCTTAGTCTATATATATATGTGTTCTGTTATATGCCCTGCTCTTAAATTAGGGCGGTGCAGAAACGATCCGATCCAATAACAAACCGACCGATCCAATGTCAACCGACCGCTAAAAATTGGATATCTAATCATAATTGGATTGGATCGGATGACATTTTTAAAAATTCAATATTGGATCGGTCGGTTCTTGGATGACATGTAAATCCAATGGATCCAACCGACCGATCCAATCCAATAATGATCCAATGCCATCCAATTAATATTCAGATAAAAAATATATTATATATTTTTTTAAAAATTAAAATGTATTATATTTTATTACATTTACTGTTTACATATATTATATTTGATGTACTAAACTTTTTTATTTAATTATGATGTATTATTGTAATTTTATGTTGGATTCTTACAAATTATTAAGACTTATGTTTTTAATTTTATATTAGATTTGTGTTGTAAACTTCTAAATCATTACAATTAAATATTTTTATTATTTGGATGAGTAATTAGTGTTTTTATAATTGAAATAATATATTTTTTTTAAAAAAATCAACCTAAATAAAGGTTTTAAAAGATCGGATGGATCCGATCCGATCCGATCCAACGGATAACCAATGGATGTATCCAATGGATGGAACCGAACCGATCCAATCATCCATTGGATCGGATCGGATCGGATCGGATCGGATCGGATCGGATCGGTTGGTTCAAGATGATTGGATCGGATCGGTTCCAAAAATCCCACATCCAATTGGATGATTGGATCGGATCGGATCGGATGGGCTTAAAAACATTGGATGCTTGTTCCCTGTTTTTTTTTTTATTGAAACCACTTTTTGAATAAATCCCCCACTTCTATAGCTATCCTTCTGCTTTCTCGTGTGCTGGCCAGCCTTCTGAAGCTCTTTTTGAACTACCGTCTGACAGCTGTGAAAGATCAAGAAATGGCTTTACCGGCCCTGTCCAACTGGTACTTTCCTTATGACTCCGACTGTGGTTTCCCTGAGATTAGACCGATTCTCCTCCTGCTGCTCAACCAGCTCGGTCTGACCTGACTTTAACCGCTTTCTGATCGCTGGTCAATGAAAACCCCGGATCCTTAGCCCTATCCTTTGCTGGCTGGTTGCCCCACAGGGACTACTCTTTGCTCTTTGCTTTAGTGTTGGATGGGGGACTCATCCAATGAACACCCCTATCTTAAATCATTCATGTGCTAACAAGGGGGAAAATTTTTACAGATAGTGAAACTTTAGTGGGGAGAGAGAGAGAGAGAGAGGGGGGAAGAAATGGCTGGAGGATTTGTGGCTGGAGGAGTATCTGAAAGGGCTCATCTTTATGAGCATAAGATAACTGGATATTTCATCTTTGCTTGCATTGTTGCAGCTCTTGGAGGCTCTCTCTTTGGCTATGACCTTGGTGTTTCAGGTCAGTCTATTGTTGGTTTTCTTTGTAGATCTTAAAACTTGAGCCTATTCTATGATCTGGGTTTTTTTTTTTATTTTATATAAACATCAGTGAATCCTGTAAACTTGATGAGATCAAAGTAGACTCTTTCTCTTTTTCAATATGTTCTTCTTTGAATTCCTAGCTGTCTATTATGTGTGTATAATATAAATATATTTACATATATATATATATATATATCATTTAAGCTGTCTTAATACTTCAAATTCATTCTATCCCTTTTCATGGTGAGAATTATTATGAAACCCAGAAATGATAATGTCCTCTTATTTCCATGAAAATTGGTAGATGTAAGTGCAGTAGAAATGGGCCTTTTTTGATATAACAAAATTGGTTTAAATTCTTCTTCCTTTTCTTTTTAGACCAAGGAGATTTACTGTCCTGGTTTTGGATTTGGTTAATGTGCATGATATTCTCAAGTGTTTCTCCATATGCCAATAGAGTCCATCACGTGCTGTGCTGCTGCCTCACCTAACTATAACGACGTCTTTTATTGACTTCTTTACCCATGAAAACAAACAAACGGGTTCAAAATACAACTTAACTTGTTCCATATTTGGATACAAGGTCAACATAGAGCTGTTTAGTTACGAATGCTAGGACAAACACTTTTCGTAATGTAAGAGGATAAAGTTTAAGTAACAAAACTAATACTTTTCCTGTAGTATTACACTACTGCATCAAACTAACAATGATACTTTTTATGGTAAATTTAGGTGGAGTGACTTCCATGGATGATTTCTTGATAGAGTTCTTCCCAAAAGTGTATCATAGGAAGCAACTACATCTTAAAGAGACAGATTACTGTAAATATGACAATCAGATTCTCACTCTCTTTACTTCCTCCCTATACTTTGCTGGTCTTGTTTCTACTTTTGGTGCCTCATATGTTACCAGAAACAAAGGCAGGCGAGGTAGCATCATCGTTGGATCAATCAGCTTCTTCTTAGGAGCAGTACTAAATGCAGCTGCGGTTAACATCGCCATGTTGATCTTAGGAAGAATCTTTCTTGGAGTTGGCATTGGATTTGGCAATCAAGTAAGTCTACATTACTAACGACTGAAAATGCTTATAATTAAGAAACTTGTTTATTCACTAAATGTTTTCTTCTTCTTTTTTTGCAGGCAGTTCCTTTGTACCTATCAGAAATGGCTCCTGCGAAAATTCGAGGAGCAGTTAACCAACTATTTCAGTTGACAACCTGCTTAGGAATCCTAGTAGCAAACTTAATAAACTATGGAACTGAAAAAATCCATCCATGGGGCTGGAGATTGTCACTTGGTTTGGCTACAGTACCAGCAACTTTTATGTTCATTGGGGGAATCTTCCTTCCGGAGACCCCAAATAGTCTTGTGGAGCAAGGCAAATTAGATGAAGGAAGAAAAGTACTTGAGAAAGTTAGAGGAACCACAAAAGTTGATGCCGAGTTTGCTGATTTGATTGATGCCAGCAATGCAGCTCGAACCATAAAAAACCCTTTTAGAAATCTCCTCCAAAGGAAAAACCGTCCACAGTTGGTTCTTGGGGCTCTGGGAATTCCTGCTTTCCAACAGCTCACCGGCATGAACTCCATACTATTCTACGCTCCTGTTATATTTCAGAGCTTAGGTTTTGGTTCAGGGGCATCTCTATATTCGTCTGTGATTACCAGTGTAGCCCTTGTTGTTGCCACATTCATTTCGATGGGATTCGTTGACAAGTTTGGCAGAAGAGCTTTCTTCTTGGAAGCTGGTTGTGAAATGATATGCTGCTTGGTATGAACTATGAACTTCAAAATTCATAAGTTAACTTTAAATCTATCAAACCATAAATTATGTCATAACACTTGCTGACCTTTTTCATTTACAGATTGCTGTGGCCATAACTCTAGCTCTGAAATTCGGACAAGGAGAGACTCTACCCAAGGGAATTGGAATTTTCCTTGTCATTCTGACCTTTCAATTTGTTTTGTGTTACGGAAGGTCCTGGGGCCCTCTGGGGTGGCTAGTTCCGAGTGAGCTCTTCCCCTTGGAAACAAGATCAGCTGGGCAAAGTGTGGTGGTGTGTGTCAACCTATTCTTCACGGCTCTTATAGCACAGTGTTTCCTAGTATCTCTATGCCATCTTCAATATGGGATCTTTCTACTCTTTGCTGGCTTGATATTCATCATGAGCAGCTTCATCTATTTCCTCTTGCCCGAAACAAAGCAAGTTCCTATTGAAGAGATTTATCTTTTGTTCCAAAATCACTGGTTTTGGAAAAGATATGTAAACGGTGGAGAGCAAGTTGAACAACTTTTGTAAAAAGATGTCCTATTATGCTTTATTTCTTTTGTAATTCATAAAAATATTTATGAAAGAAAGAAGCTTACCATTGAAATCTGCTTTGTAGTGGTGCGGAACAACTTTCAATTACAAATGAGACCAAAACAGGGGACGACATTAGTTAGAGAAATATATGTATGCTTTTTTAAGAGACTATTAGTTGATGCCAAGTTACATGAACATTTATCTTCATTAGAAACGGAACAGACCTTGACTATGAATTTCGGCCAGAATAGCTGTTTTGAAAACTTTAAACACACACACGAACATGAGTTTAAAATTTCCAAAATGCTAAATCAATTTACTAATCTAGGAATTGCATAAAAGTAAAATGCCGAACTTAATAAATTAAGGCAATGAATGAATGTGATTGATATAATACATTTCAGAAATGATATGCATCATGCTAATAGCTTGGCTAGTTCATCAACTCTTAAGCTTCCCAAAGGTACAACATTTTGTAAAGGTTCATCAAAATCTTTTTTCCTAGGAATTTTCGAATCCTTTTTCGTGTTTCTTTCCTTCACACCTACTGTTAATGTCTTCTTTCGTTCCATGTCCTTGATATTTAGCTTCTCGTTCTCTTCATCCTCAGCATTTTTAATCCGCACTTTCTTCTGTCGAAGCATAAAGACTGGGCCAGGGGGAGCAGACTGAGAAAACGCAACTGTCTTTTGGTAGACAATGTCAGCATCCAACTGTGGATCATCTAAAGCAATTGCCATCCCACCCTCAACAGCTTGTTGCAAGAGTGATAATACTCCCTCTGTACAAGGTGCATAAATCTTTGCTGGCTGGCTCGCATCTAGCAAAGCTTCTGAAGTAACTTGCTGCTTCTCATGAGCTAAGGAATCTGATGCAGCGGGGTCCAACTTTGTTTCAATGCTACCAACAATGGGCAGCATGGTATCAGATGCTGACATTGTCATTGACAGTTGATCATTAGGACCTATATCCAATACGGTTTCAGTTCTAGATGCATCAGTATTAATAGTAGGCTCTACATCAGTGGTGCCAGAGCTATCTAATATACTTGCACTGTAGTTCGTTTCCCTCGTAGCTCCTGAACCATCATCTACAGGGCTTTGAACATCAGATCTATTTTCAATTTCAAATGTACTTACTTCATTTGAAACTTCACCAGTTGAAGAGCATTCTTCAACATGTCGCACAGATGATAAATCCTCATTTCCCTCTGTACCCATACCTTCAAATCCTCTTTGCATTGTGTTTGCACTGAGCAAATCAGAACTCGAATCACTAATTGAGCCTGTGATCGTGGTTACTACTTTGTTTTCCATAGGTGATGCCACTGAACCTTCACTGTTAATACCAGATTCCTTGGCTTCCAAATAATCTGTTTCTGGTTTTGGGAGAGAGAATGTCCAATTACGTCCTCTCCAAATAAGTATGTGCTCATTTGCAAATGATAACAACACACAAGGGACAAGATCCTACATTTAAATTAAAAGAAGCACTTTCATTCATTTACGACATTTGGGTTCGGATATAGTCATATAAGAAATATTTTAATAATCAAACAAACTAAATTTGCAAACCTTTAGTTTAGCACCTATCTTTCAGTAGTCACTACCATTCATTCCTTGGCAATTAATCCGTACTAGTTCACACTCTTCAAACGCTTCTCTGATATGTTTTACCAGGTCACAGTATACACCATTTTTCCCTGTCTCAAAGACCATTGCAATTGTAAGTTTCGATTCTTTGCATTTACTTATACTATAAGTTTCATTAATCAAAAGTTGAAAACTATCTACGATTGTCAAGTTGTCAACGAACAAGGAAGAAAAAGATACCTAGCTTGCATATTGGTATCAGATTCTGTCCCTTCTTGCGCATTTCAAATGCCTCTTCAGGGGTCAGACCCTCAGGAATCCGCTGAATTAGCCTAGGATATACAGGTGTAATAGGTTTCCATAACATGAGAGGAAATTGCGGCCGAGTTCTGTAGTTGTAGTTTCTGCCTCGGAAAAGAAATATCACTCCCCCTTTACTATAGATAATTTTTCCTCCAGTTCTTTCCTGGCAATACCAAAAATGAACCCAAAACACAGAGATATTAAACTTCATACCATCCCTATGTTGCATATCTTCAACTTCTTCTTCTTGCCATGTAGGGTGAATGTTAAATCAGTCAACGAAATACAAGAAAGATAAAAGTGTTCTAAAACATCCACTAAAGGGAACTGCTAACTCATAATATTGCATGCCCAACTAAACCAAAATGAACCAACCTCTAACTGCTGGCGAACATTGTCCATGTCAACCGTACACACTCCTTTGCATTTGATTTTGTGGGTCAAGCCATGTCTACCTGAAAAGAAATATCACTCCCCCTTTACTATAGATAATTTTTCCTCCAGTTCTTTCCTGGCAATACCAGAGAGCATGTATATTATCCAACATGTTGTGGGTCAAGCCATCTCTACCTGAAAAGACACATAATTTGAATGCATAGAAACCATAAGCTTCGTGGTCACTATTTCTTTTTCAAAACTAAATAGTATATACAACCAAACCAAACAAAACAATTTATTCCTCTCCAAGTTTCATACCCATATTCAATTGCCTCCTGGTTTTAAGACACCCATTTATCAAGTCCTTAATTTCCTCCTGCGTCAATGGTTCCCCAATATCTTCTCCCTTGACATCACGTATTTTGGCCCTGACCCTGGCAAGTAGGGGCCCGGCGCCTGTACCGGCTTAACTCCCTTCTTATGTGGCGGCGGCAGCTGAAACGAATCGAATTCCTTCAACTTCTTCTTGCTCGGAGGTAACGGGGCTCGTAAGGCGCCTCCCGGAGCTTAAGGGGCTGCACCTTCGGAGTCTCTGTATAACTGTACTTGAACTCAAATGGAGCTCCGTCAATTACATACGACATCCCATCTTCACCAATCCGAACACGAGCTCCCCTATCGCTTGCGGGCTTCTCTTTAGTCACTTTCGATAGCTTCCTAGCGGATTTCGGAGCCCGGCGAAATGCCGGATGCGAATCGGTGGGAGGATTAGGGTTCTTAGAGTACTTGGACTTCTTACCAGGGATAGAAGGGGACGGCGGAGAAGAAGGTGTACCAATGGATTTAAAACCGTCGTCGCCGTTGGTGGTTCTGGTAGAGGCAGAGTCGTAAACAGTGGCAATCCTGGTGGCGGAATCGAAGCGGCGCTCTCGGCGGATATCGTCCTCGATATCTTGGAGGGACCTGCGGCGCTCGTTGAACCTCTCGGCGTTGGCGTTGTTCCATCGGGCGAAGCGGAGCTCCGAGGGAGAGCGGTTGTGGCGCGGGTTGAGAAACGGATTCGGGTTCATGATTGGCGAGAAGATGGGGAATTGTATGGGAAGTTTTAGCGCCATTTTCGGAGGAAGAAATAACGAGTTTTGCAAAATATAGGAAGCTCAGTGAATAGACATACTTGGATTGGATGAGTGCGGTTGGGGCCGGGTGAAACGGACCGGCGGATTGGAGTGGTCGGAGACTTTGTGTTTCCGGTGGATTTTTGGCGGGGTTTTGTGGTTCAGAATTCTGAGAAGAAGGGTTTAAGGAAGAAAATGAAAAATCAGATATCGTAGAGATATAGGATATTGATAGGAATCCGTTATTATCTCCTCCGCGTCAAAATTGTTGAAAACGACAGAGCATTTCCACTTCAAATATTTGTCGTTTAATTTTTTTTTTTTTTTGAACTATGAAACATTTCATTGAAAGTAATAAAAGTCCAATACATCAAATTAAATAAGAAGTAAGGACATGTGAGTCCGTAGTTAATTCATGAGGAGTTATATTGGTGAAACCACGAGCATGGATTATAGATGCATTAGGAAAATTAGATAATGGACTTCTATATCTTCTAACAAATATCCTAAATCATTAGCATATAACTATCTCTTCAAGTAGAAAATAACAATCTAAAGCCACCATCACTATTACTATTTCTGACAAAATGATAGAAAAATTTCCTCCAGAAAACATTACAGCACTTCATATGAGCATGTAAAATAAAATTGTGAGTATTAACCTTTTAAGAATGAAATGACAATAATACAAACATGTTGTTTTATATAAAAAAAATTAATAATTATAAAAATTAAGATCTGATGCTAAAATAACAATTGTTTACACAAAAATAGTTCCTGATAACGTGACAAGAATTTCTCACACCTGGTTGGCACGTGGCAACGTCAAAGTGAAGGAATATTGTTCGATAGTCGACCAGGTGTTTCTTCTACTATCAGATCTCGTGATTAGATGCGACCAGTCTAGTCGCATGCTTCAGTTTAATTCCTTAAAAATATGTAATCTTGTAATAACTACATTTATTATTTTCTCTTTATTGCCTTAATACGCTGATATTAAGGATAATTATGGCCCATGTAACCCCCCTTGAGCCTATAAATATGAATGAGAGGACTCAAGGAGGGGACTTTTTTTGGACTTTTGATTTTTGAATCTTGAATCTGAATACTTCGAGAGAGAGAGCATAGTGTGACTATCCACCATTTTGTTGTAATTCTCCTAGGGCTTGTGAAACTTAAGAACCCTAGTTCTTTGATCACGACATTGGGATTCAACATTAATAAGAGCACTAAGTGGGCGTAGGTCATTACCACACAGTTGGGGCCGAACCACTATAAATCGCTTATGTCACCTCTTTACCATTTGATTACATTCTTGATTTTTTCTGTTTATTTGTCGTTATTCTGACTCCGTGTCGTTGGCCAAATCGATGGTCAACATTTTGGTGTTTTCATTGAGAGCTTGATCAAGAAGTTTTAGGAAAATCAAATGGCAAAGACATCTAAGAGAGCCGGACAGGCTGCTGGCGCTGCATCATCTCAACTTCCTCCAAATGTGGCTGAAAATGAACCACAATTAGATTTTGAAGAGGAGGAATTAGATTCGGAAACGCTAAGGGCAACACTGGGGTGTTGCAAGATGAGTTGGCCAATCTGAGGGCCAATCAGGAGAATGCAGCAAAGACCTTGGCGCTGCAGCAAAGGGAGATTGAGCGTCAGCGCCAGGAGCTGAATGAACGGCAGGCGGACATGGACCGTCGGCAAAGAGAGGCCATGGCCGCTCTTGAAGCAGCCATTCAATTGGCTCGAGGAGAGGTTGTGCCGGCCTCACAACCGGATCAGCCACTGAATGCACAACCACCACGAGCCCAAAATCCAAGTCCTCTAATTCAGCCAGCGAGCCCTCAACGGCTGGAGCAGCCACCTGTCGCTCAGGATGATCTCCCAAATCGAGATCGTGAGCCGCAGCCGCCATCTTAAGCTGGTTGCGGCAATCCCCAATGCCAGAGGCAGAATAGGCCCAGGCAGCCGCCCCGCAGTCCTAGACGCCCGAGGGACGAAGAGCCAAATCCACCGAGCAGGGGGCAACGTCCTTCTGCCAACAGAAGGCATAATGAGTCAGGCTCTGCGGTCAGGGGCCCCCCGCGGCATAATAATGCACGGGGACCCAACGACCAGCGCAGGCCTCCCCTTGACGCTCGGGAGATGCCAGCCCGAGGAGGAAACAGCATGTACAGCTGGTCGCGTCATAGTCGGTCACAGTTTAGAGACAACCATGACTATAATGAGGTCGATTCTAGCAGGAGGAATGCTGGTCGGGTAATGAAGAAAGAGGTGGAGACAGCCCCCACCAAGAGATAATAGGTCTGCGAGCCATAACGTTGGGCGGCAACCCCAACAACACAACGCCTTTGATCAGCTGGGCACCAGAGAGCAAAGGCACAAGGATGATGACTTAAGAGTCGTACTCAACGACCAGCGTGAAAGGCACGATGAGTACGCTCCTCCAGCACCAGTCGCCCCGACGATCCCAGACGCAGTTCAGGCTCAAATTGATGCTCTGAACCAGGCAATACAGCAGCTGGTCGGGAGTCGAACATCCCACATAGAGTACGACCGGAGGAGAGGTACTCCATTTGTGCAGAAGATTGTTGTGACAGAAACCCCCAGCAAATTTAAAATGCCTGTACTGCCAAACTTTGATGGGTACGGGGACCCAGTATCTCATGTCAACAAATTTGAGATACAAATGGATATTCAGAAGATGTCGGATGATGCCCGCTGCAGGATCTTCCTAGCCACACTATCTAACACCGCTCAGGAGTGGTTCTTTAAGCTCCCTCTTGCAGGTATAGTATCCTGGGAAATGTTCGTGAAAGAATTTTACGAACAATTCTATGCTGGTCGCGTACACCCCACTGAGGCCAACCAGCTAGTGGAGATACGCCAAAAAGAGGAGAGCCCTTAAAGGAGTACGTCCCGTGCTTTATGCGAGCAGCGGTTGGAGCCAAAACGAGGGTAAGATGATGGCCCTAATTGCTGTGGTTAGGCACCATTCCCCTCTCTGGAACAACCTAAGAAAGAACAGGGTAAAGAGTACCCAGAAGTTTTTGGATCGAGCTGATCGATATATCAAGCTCGAGGATGCGATCGCCAACGAAAGGAAATTGCCTACAAAAGATAATGGGCCAAAGGAAGAACCCACCAAGGCCGCCAACGGGTCGGACAAACCCAGTGGCAACGGCAAAGGCAACGGGAACGGAAATGGTAGAAATGGTGGAAAAAGGGCGGGCAATGAGCCGTCAACATCTGAGAATAAACGCCCCAAAGGCAATAGATATGAGCCGAGATTCATTAACTATACGAACCTTGTCGAAAGCAGGGCGGAGGTCTACCAGGTGACCAATGCCAATGTTCCTTACAAGCGACCAGCTCCTATAAGGAAGGATATCTCCAAGAGAGATACCACAAAATTCTGTCATTTTCACAACGACTACGGACATGACACCAATGAGTGCAACCAGTTGACGGATGAGATTGAGTTCCTGATCAAGCGGGGACATCTAAAGAGATATGTGCGAGCCGCATGAGGGTCTCAGCGAGAGGCTCAAGGTGGCAACGAGCAGGCGGCTGCACACCAACGCTTGCCACCTTTACAGCCAGCTCCTGTGGCAGGTACATTACTCACCATCTGTGGCGGCCCACACCTTGCAGGGGATAGTGGGAAGGTGAGGGAGCGATACGCTCGGACCTTACGCCACGACCAGGACATCGAGATGATGAGTGTGGAGGATTGAGCGCCAAAGAAGGCTCGAACAGAGGAGGAATTAATAACCTTCTCTGAAGACGATGCCCAGCACGTACGATTCCCACACTGCGATCCGCTGGTCCTTGACGTTCAAATCGCCAACATGATGGTTAAGAGGGTGTTGGTTGACACAGGAAGTTCACTCAACATCTTATACAAGTTTTCACTGGAAAGAATGAAAGTGTCCGTCAAGGACCTGGAGCCATGCAACAAAACCATTTATGGTTTTTCTAGCGAAGGTCTCGCCCCAACTGGGTCAATTAGGCTTCCAGTTACACCAGGTACTGCACCTGCAAATAGGACATTACTCACTACTTTCATAGTGGTTGATTGTCCATCAGCATATAATGCTGTAATTGAAAGGCCAATTTTGGTCGACCTGCGAGCCGTTACCTCGATATGGCACCTTGCCATGAAATTCCCAACCAACGCAGGGGTAGGATGCGTGTTGGGAAATCAGCGGGAAGCGAGGGAGTGCTACAATGCCTCGATATCTAAGGCAAAGAAAGGTGTATCGAGGGAAGTTGCCGAAAAAAAGTTGCAAATGGCTATTAGTGTACAAGCCCAATCAGGTGATGATGTCACCAAATAGGGCGTTGCCCAAAGTGAGGATAGAGATTTAGATCCTCTCTTTGGGGATTTTGATAAAGAGATAGGACCCATCGAGGACCTTGAGGGGGTCCAACTCGATGAAGAAGATCCGACCTGGTTGTGAAAGTCGGTAAAAACTTAGAGACATGATTAGTGCCAAAAAATGCATCTTTATTGATCTTAAATGTCAAAATAAATTAAGTTTTTTATTATTATTTTCTTTGAATTAATATGATATATTTTATGGATGAAAATATTTGATCATGATTTAATTTATTGTTATTTTGTAGAAATTAATTAGCATTTTGAGCACTAGCAAAATGAAAGAGAAGAAAAATAATTAAATCTGAAAAAAAAAAATAAAAGAAAAAAATTGGCAAATGTTTAGTTTATTTGTTTGAAGTTCCTAGTATTTGTTTAGATTTTTCTTTTGCTAAAATTTTCAAATTTAATTGTTTTTGTCCTTGCAAAATTGGTTTACCTTGCTCACAGGCCTGTATCCCCATTTGTAGCAGCCCATATCCCCATTTGTAGCAGTTGAAGTGTGAAAAACACAGTAGGCTTTATATGTGTTGGCTGGATTTTATGTAACTATACATCTGAGATGTCAGGCCCATGCGTGAGCCTAGGAGAAGCCCAGTTTGCGCCGAGCCTTCTCCAACAGCCCAAGACCCGGCCCAGCTCCCCCTGACCCGCTCCTGTCCTTCTCCTCTCACAGCCAGCCACGCCACGTGGCGCTCCCCCATTGGCTACGGCTGGGTCAACACTTCTAGCTGCCACCAGCCCATTTTGTGTGCTCTTTGGGCCTTGGACCTCCCATTTTTAGCTTTAAAGCTCAATTTTTTTTGGTGATTTAGAAAAAGAGCAAAATGACCATACACCAAAATAGCTAGGGTAATATTAATAATAAGATTTGATTTTTTTTAAATCATATTTTATTATTAATATTTCAGATTTATTTTGTAAACCCTATTTTGTTGTTTAATTTCTTTTTAGTCCTTCTCTCCATCTATAAGTAGGGACACTTTCTTCACATTTGGAATGTAATGTTTAGAGTAGATAAACTATAGCAAAATTTCCACTCACTTTCTTCTCATATTTTCTTCTTAGAATTTTGTGAGAATCAAGAGCATAATGGCATAATCTTCCTAGGAAGGTTAGGGATGATTCCATATGCTAGTGATGTTATTTTGCTACTTTGATTTACTATGTTCTTAATGTAATATATTTGAGTTATTTATGTTCTTTCATCCTATCTTTATTTTGTTATTTTTATTTACTTATGCTAATAGTATATAGGATTAGTCATGCTCTTTCTACGTGCTTCTAATTAGTAAAAGTAATATTGATACATAATTTTATGTCTAATCTTCAATTGCATTATTGCCCTTGGGTATTTTGTCATTTTTAGATTTTTCATAAGATTAACATTGTGCTTTTAAAGTAAAGAAATTTATAACTCAAATGGACTTTTGTTAGAAAAAAATATATGGACTTTAATGTTAGATTTTCCAAGTAAATGTTGGGATGTGGACTATTTACTTATGTATTTTTGTAAATCAAGTAACCAAGTAACAAAACAAGCATATGAATGATTCTTGAAACCTTTCATTTTCTCAAACTCTTGATTACATCTTACCTTTATTTCACTTATCTCATTTTATCACTTTATCAAAAAGACAATACCAAAATCTCAAACATCTTTTCATTTCCATCTTTTTATTTATTTCTTGTTACTAATTTTTTGTGTTATTCCTTGTGGATCGACCGCCCGATCTTACTACAACTACCGCTTAGTGGTAGTCACATTTTGGGCGTTAAACAAGACAACAGCGAAGCAAGCACTAGTGGAATTTTTGAAGAAAAACCAAGAAGTCTTTGCCTAGTCGCATAAAGACATGGTTGGAATAGACCCTGCAGTCATTAGCCATGTCCTGAACATAGATAAAAGTTTTCCACCAGTGCAACAGAAAAGGAGGCTGCTCGAAAAAAACAGATCAAAAGCTCTAAAGGAAGAAGTCGATAAGCTAAAGAAGAATGGATTCATCCGGGTATCGTTTTATTCATCCTGGGTCTCTAATCCCGTACTGGTTCCAAAGCCGAATGGCAAGTGGAGAACGTGCGTGGATTTCACAAAAGAGTTGTAACAAATATACAAATATATATAGAGTTAAGAAATTGAGGGAAATATAATAACAAATATAGAGTTGAGAAATTCACCATCTTAAAAGGAAGAAAAATATAATCAAGTATTAGGTGTAAGATTTAATTAATAGTAAGGCTTATTTATAGCCTTTACATAAGGCAATAATTCATTCATAACAAATGTGGACTAACCCAAATGGTAGTTTTCCATTCACTATTTTTATAACAAGCTATGCCATTCTCGACTTCCTATTAAAGACGTGTTTTGTTTTGCAAGAAAATCAAGAACAATATGAGATGCTACAGCTCCGGGTCGGGCTTAGACATAGGCGGGCTAGGCCATGTCTAGAGTCGCAGTCCCAAAAATTTAAAATAAATTTAGAAAAACAATACAATAAGCATTTTAATAAAAAAATGTTATTAATTTTTTAAAAAGTCTCATTTTCTATGAAATTTTTTAAAAAAATATGGCTTTTATATCATCAATATGCAAAAATATGATAATTATATTTTTCTTAATTTGTATGGGAAAATTTATTAAAAAAATAAATAAACTATGAGAAACACAATTAGTAGCTAACTAAAATATGAAAATGTCATATTTTTTATCATAGTTATATTTTATTTGATTTTGAATGTAATTTTATTTTAATTTTTAATTCTTAATTTTTTCCTACATTTTTTTATTAATTTTTTTGTTTTTTTTTCCTTATTTATTTTTTCTTCCATTTTTTCCTTTTTTTTTTCCTACCAATTTTTTCCTTCATCTTTTTTTCTTTCTATTTTCCATTCTTCTTATTCTTTTCATTTTTATTTATTTATCTATTTTTTTTCTTTCATTTGTATTGGTTTTTTTTTTTTCATTTTTTTCATTATATTTTTTCTTCATTTTTGTATTTATTATTTTCTCCTTCTATTTTTTTCTTTTTTCACACATATGAGGTTTTTTTCTTCTTCCATTTTTTCCTTTTTTTTTTCATTTTTTTCTACCAATTTTTTCATTCATATTTTTTTTCTTTTCATTTTTCCATTATTTTTATTCTTTTTCTTTTCATTTTTATTTATTCCTCTATTTTTTTTCATTCATCATTTCTTTTGTTTTTTTTTTCATTTTTGTACTTATTATTTTCTCATTCCATTTCTTTTTTTTTCTTTTTTTTCACACATATATTTTAACATTACATAATTATTTTACTATTTTTTTATTGTAATTTTTTTTTTATAGTTTTTTCCACTATTTGTAAAAAAAATTCAAATTAATTTTTTCAACATTTTCTTTTACTGTAACACTTATAGGAATACCAAAATTTGGAAAGAAAACTAATAAAAATATGAAAACGTGAATGGGTAACTGGTTACCCTCACGTTATTTGTGTGTATATTTATGAGGGTAACTGGTTACCTTCACGTTCTGGTGTGTGTATATTTATGGTTACTTTATAGTAACTGGTTACCTATGTTACTAAAATCATAGTTACTTATTCTTCATTTTTTAATGAAGTGTTCTTCAACTTTTTCCTTCAAAATTGATGTTTCTTTTCATATTTAATATGAGTAACTCGTCACCCCTCTTCGGTAACTAGTTACCCCTCTTATGGCAAAAAGTTACTCATCTCAGGATAACTAGCTCTAGGATTGTTTTTTTACATAATTATCAAAAATCAATCAAGTAACATGTTACCTTACCCAGGATTTGAAAAAAAAAACATACAATCTAAAAAAAAACATGTTTATAATAAATAAATAAATAATTTTAAAAACAATTCATATTACAAAAAAAAAATTTGCAAAACAACCAAAGAAAAATTTAATATAAAAACAAATAAGCTAAAAAAGTAATAATCAAATTACAAACATACCCTTCCAAATTAATTTATGGCATAAACCAACTTTTATACAAAAATATGGGAAAATAAACCCATAAAAGTGAAAATTCTTAAAAAAAAAATCATATTTTTGCACACTCTATTAAAAATCTCATATAAAATATAATTTCTCTATTTCTTTTTTGACTGAGGCCCACATGAACTTTGGGTCACCTATAGATGTAAAGAGTCCAAAGAAGGTGAAGATTGGTTCCATGCTATATAAGGCTGTTATAGAATTAAGCAGCTTTGGAAAATAAGTGGATTGAATATTGTGGTTTGAAAAGCTAACAAGGAGAACCCTTTTTCATTTGTATTGGATATTGTAAAGGTGTTACCAAAGGAAAGGTTTGTATATGTTGTTGCTATTGTGGGGCAGAAAATGTGATGCTTTGGGGAAACATTCCCCTAATGTTGTTGTGATTTTTGAATGGATTGTTGGTTTTTTGTGTGTGATTTCCAAAGGGAATCATGGGGGTGTGGTTTGGTGGCTAGAGACTATCATTATATGGTTCAACAAAGGTTTTGACCAGTTAAGAATGATTTTAGATCTGTTGTTGCGTAATTTTGGGTATTTCTTATGATTGTAAAAGTGGTAGTGAGTATGCTAAATGAGAATGCTAAATATTGATTTTGTGATAAAGGAGATTGCCTTAGAACATCTCCAACTCATAACACTATATATGGTGTTGCACCAACACTAAAATAGTAAAATTTTAGCACTATTTTTTTTCTATTCTAATCACAACACTAAAAAATATATTCTTTAATAAAATATAATATATTCTTATTATTATATTTAATAAATATATTATATATTTAAAAAGTTGTATTACTAATATTATTATATTATAAATTAAGTTTGTCGTTGTCTACAGTTGCACACTATATATGGTGTGGCACTGTAGACAACCCTATATTTGCTGTAATGTTTACCGTTCCGTTGGATTGAATATGGAGGGATATCAAAGCAAATTCGGTGTTTTGCAACTGGGTTGGAGTTGGCCTTAGATGTTAAAATGTCAAATTTTAGATGGTGTTTGTTTTGAATAGTTGAGTTGCTTTGGAAAGTGTAGAGTGACTTAGGATGGATGTGATATTAAACTCTTGTGTACAAAATGGTTCACTTTACCTTTAAAATACACATGAGGTCCACACAAATTATTAACTTTGCCCCCTTAAAATTTAAACCAAATATAAGAATGGATTTAGATTCTCATTCCCACATTTACTTTACCTTATACCAAACACCCCTTTAGAGTTTTTTTTCTTTCTTTTCAATCCAATATCCTCAAACTTAGTTGCTCTTCTCCTCTTTATAGGAAGAGTAATGATATGTACACTAAAATTATGCACCAAAATATTACACCAATTGTCACGTGTTTTAAAAAACAGTAACACGTCAGTTAGTGTAATATTTTACTGCGTAAATTTGATACGCGTATCATTATTCTTAGAGTGTTGCTATTTGACATATTAAGGTATCTAACGCCACATGATGTGTCGCCTCATGATTTGTTAGCGATACCCCATAATTCTTATTAAATTCAAATAAGCGGCACCTGATATTAGATTATACTTATAGTAGTATGCCACATATTTGTGGTGTTAGGTAATGCTCCTTAGTAATTCTCTTATTCTTATAGGAAAATGACTAATCTTTAGTTATCTACCAAAAAAAAAAAAGGTGTCCAACTTGGAAAGTGAATGGATATACAAGAGATATATTCTCTTCTTACCAAGGCATGGGCTGGCTCACTACGTAAGGCTTTTGAAATTTCCTTATTTCTTTATGAGATTAGGTAGAGCACATACTAATACTAATATATAATAATAATAATAATAATATTAATAAATAAATAATAATACAAAAATAGAGAGAGAACAGTGCATAAGAAAGTGGATAATGACGCCAAAATGTGGATTGGTAGCTAGAGACCATCATCATGTATGGGACCCAAAAGTGCAATTAGTATGTTTTTTTTAATAATTATTAATTAATTAATTCTTGGTGGCAATGGTTGACCATAATATTCTGATTTTTTATTTATTTTTCTTGCTACTAAATGAATACATTTTTTATTAAGCCTATGTTTGGTATGGATGAAAGAAAAATGGAGAGATGGAAAAATTTGAAAAAATAAGAGTGAGAAAAGAAAATGTATTTCTCTTAGGGCAACTCCAATTATGAAATACATTTTGGTATTGAACCAATACTAAAATAGTAAAATTTTAGTACCATATTTTTTTTTCATTCTAATCACAACACTAAAAGTTATACTAAAAAAATATATTTTTAATATTATATTATTTTTTATATTATAAAAAATAAAAAATAAAAAAGAAATATATCGTGGATGGTGAGACGCTGTAGCATTCCACCAAAATGCTACAATGTTTGTCGTCCCATTAAAATTGAATTGATGCAAATTTCACATCAAAATGCATATTTGCACTTCGAATGGAGAAACTCTTATGTTGTTTGTAGGACGAGGGAAAGAAAATTAAATAAAAGTGAAATTAGAATTGAATAATTTTGCATAGTTTTTGTTGAATTTAAAGCAAGGGTAAATTTGTAATTGCATCATCATTTATATTGTAAAAAGTTCTCTCTCCATTTTTCAAAAAACATAAATTAGTAGGTCCCACTCATTTTTTTTTCCACTCATTTTTCTGTTCCACCCTCTTTTATCTCTAACAAAACAAACATTTTTTTTTAATTCTCTTTACTTTTCTTTCCTTCCTTTTTCTCCCAAACCAAATATAGGGTAAGTTGTTTCATCTTCTTCTTCTCTTCTCTTTGAAATAAATTATAATATTAATATAAAATAGAAGTATATCTTTTCTCCAAATTAAATGTGTATCTTCACTATCAATTATTTAAATTCCCAACTTAGTATATGCTTAATTTGTGTTCTAGGTAATATAAAAGCAAAACAAGAAGATTTATTAATAATTAATGCAAATATTATAATAATAATAATAATAATTATAATAATTCATCACAAAGAAAGGTAGTTATATAGACTTGCCAACACGTAAATAATTTTCCATTTATCTTGGTCATACTATACATATACACTAGAAAATACACCAAAAAAGATGAATTATTTATATATACATATATATAAGGACAAATAATCAATTATCCAAAAGGAAAATTTAAATTTTCTCTACATTAAATTCGTTTAATACAATATATATATATATATACAACAAAACATGATTATATTATAATATGCATTTTATTAAGAAGGTATCCTTATTTCGTTATGATATACATTATAGATAACAGTAAGTTTTGTTGTTTTTTTTTGTTTACCAAATTTTTTAGAAATTATAGTATATTAAGAGATAAGAGCAAGAAAAATATGCTAAGAAATAAATAAAATCACAATTTTTACGTGGTTGGGGCATTAATAAGTCTTAGTCCACGAGTCACTAATATTAGACTTTAGAGAGTTTTAACAATAGATGTTTTCTACAAGTTCAGCAGCGTTTTGCTTACAATAGAAAATATGAGATCATAGCTACAGTGCACGACTGATCCTATTTATAGGTAGTCATGTCATACGATTGCTCGCTAATGGAGCCATAATACAATAAATGTAACATAATTAAGGGTTGTTAATCTGGGCCCATCGAGCGAACTTAGACGTGGTGAAGTCTTACAACTGTCATTTGTACGTTAGTACGGACTGATCCGCGTGGGCTACCAAGGTGATCCTGGGGACAAGAACTGTGAGAGTAGTGGCAGTACCGTTTCCTAAGAACAGTGTATGTTCCGTGCGTACCCCATTCTGCAGGTTAGTTAGGGAGACCAACTGCCGTATTTCTCAGGAACACGTCAGTTGTAGGATGGACTGGGCTTGTGTTTATCCGGCTAGGTGATCCGGTTTCATTTACCTAAGTCCTAGTTTGTTTACCAGAACCCGGGTTCATTTACCAAGGCAAACATATTGATGGCAGTGTCTTCTCCTGGATCCCACTTGATGTGATCCGTCTCTTGGAATGGATCGTCCATTATCATAATTTCATCCTGGAGGATATAGATAGTGGTCAGGAAATGATGCGAGCTTGTACCTTAGTTATGGCCTTTTTACTATGCTTGCGCTATTTGTTCGTCATTAGGCTTGGTATGATCTGGGCCATTAGGGTCTCCTTATTCATTGTTCACTAGGCCCAAGTTGGCCCCGGACCTCCTCTGAGGGCCCATGGACTCATTTGGCCGTGCCATGCGTTGTAGGTGAAAAATATGGATAACACATTTTATATTAATATTAATTTAAATTATGTTTTGATATTTATATTAGTGATTTAATTCTTTTTTTATAATATTTGATTTGTTTTAAAAAAAATATATTGTGTTAATGTGTTGGTCAAATATCACAATATTCAACGTTGACTCGTTTTTTCGTTAACTCGTCTAACACCCAAAGAATAATATTGAGAATATTTTTTAGAGCTAAATAAAGTATAAGAAATGTGTCTAGTGCCCAGAAATAATATATACAAATATTTTTATAGTGGTTCAGCCCCAAAAAGATGACCTACATCCATTTAGTCATTGTTATTAATCTTACAAGTCATAGATTACATTTGTACTTAGCTTTTAGCTATTTGACTTCATTGAAGATATAGAGAGCTCTCTGGATTCTTCCAAAATCAAATATACACACAAATTTATTTATTGGTTACATTTATTATTTATTTAAAAAATACCCCATCACCTATACGAGTCTCATTTTGGTCCTACTATTTACCTTAATACCCAAAATACACCTGCCATTTGTTCAGACTCTCTCTCTTCTCTCTCGGTATATTCCCTCTCACTCTCGGTCCCGAAACAAAAAGACTCTTAAAACCCACATTTGAATCTGTCGCAACCCAATGAAATCGGAGAAGAGAAGCATTGCCGGAGAAGGTCTTCGGAACCAGGACTTGAACATCGGACTGGAAGCACCCAGAGGCAACCAAACAACTCCCAAGTACGCGAAGGTGAGGGTTTTCTTTTTAATCTGTAATGTCTAGCTTTTTGTTGATGTTTTGTTCATAGGATAGATCGTGGCTGGGTAACTGAGCAATCTGAGTTTTTTTTTCAAAAATTTTGATCCAACTCGATAGGCTTCGATAAAACTCAATAGTATATGTTACGTCTGTCATTACTGGGTATTTTTCTAGGTATTTTTCATAAATATGACTTTCATGTCATTACTGTGCAAAAATATGATAATTATACTTTTCTTAATTTGTATGAGAAAATTTATTAAATAAAAAAATAAAGTATGAGAAATACAATTGCTAACTAACTAAATATGAGAAATTTGATTAAGAGTAAAACTATGAAATAATAAACCAACTTTTATAAAAAAAAATGAGAAACTAAATCAATAAAAGTGAAAAGTTTCAGAAAAAACCATAGAATAGCTTTTTTTGTGTTTAAAAAAAAACCCATGTTTTTGTAAACTTTATTAAAAAACTAGTATAAATTGTAATTTTTTTTAAACGTTTTGTATATAATATTATAATTAAGTTTTATTGTACATATATTATATGTTTCTAGCTTTTGTTGTATATGAATAAAAATTGCCCTTGTATTTATATGAAGAAGAAAATAAAAAATTTCACACATTTTCAAACGTGGAAATCAAGCCTTCTTATTAATTGCAAAAAGTTCAAAACTTATCATTTATATTCGAACATTCCAAAACAAGAAAATTATTAACCCATGAAAACTACCTATTTAAGGGAACATTTTATTTTATTTTTTAAGATAAAAAGAGGTATTTTTGTCAACATACATCAATTTTTTTCTACTAAATTACATCTTTTCTCTATCATAAAAATAATGAGAAATTAATAGTAATTTTCACAGCCTAAATTATTTTTGATTTTGACATTTCTTATAAATGTAAGGAATCCTAGCTTGAATTCCATCCACACAAAAAAGTTGATTCATTAAATTTTTTATTTTTTTTTGCAATAATAAAATAGATTTGATCAAATATATTGATCAAGTCTTGTAATATCCCTGTCAGCAAGTGCATCATGGGAGTACTATAATATATATTTAATAAAAATGATTATAAGAAAGTAGGTGTAACCTATTGAAGAGGGTTTTCTTTTATTATTTATTTTATTTTTTAATAACAAAAAATATATATTTATGGAAAAAAAAAGTTTATATTTTTTTGGACTATGTGTTTTGTCTCATTACTTATTTGGACCCTGTATTTTGAGAAATTATTTTTTGGACTCTATGTTTTGTAAAATAGAACCTTAAAGTCAATTTTGATGAAGAAAAAATTGAATATAACAACACAATTTTTAAGCAGAATGATTTTATTTTTGTTCTGAATTATTAGTTTGGTAAATTATTTATGATTTTAGTTGAGAAAACATTGACCAAAATCAGGTTTAGGGTTCTATTTTAACAATTTTACAAAATATAGGATCAAAAAAGTAATTTGTCAAAATACAGGGTCCAAACAAGTAATGAGACAAAACAAATAGTTCAAATAAGTAATGTGACAAAACACAAGGTCCAAAAATGTATAAACAAAAAAAAAAAAAAAATTATTGAAGAGGTTGAGAAGCTGCGTGTGATCCCTGCTAATTAGGGCACCATACATAATAGGACAAAAAAGAAAAGTACATATGTCTACTTGTAATGGCTTTATCCTCATCAACAACTTTCACCATCTTAATTTGGATAAAAAAATATAAATATGTATAAAGATATGTACAAACCTTTACAACAATTTTGATTTCTCAAGATTCAAGAATATTATAATATGAATGTGTGTGTATATATATATATATATATATGTATGTATATGTTTATGTTAAAAGTTATCATTTTTAGTGAACCATAAAACATAAACTTTTAAAATGGTAATGGTCAAGTCACTTTCATTTGAATAATACTAAAAACAAATAAATAATATAATATAAGTCATTGTCATAATTTGATTGGAAATAGCTATTGTTTTTAAAAAAATTGTTGTGTTTTATACTAAGTCAAAATCCAAATGAATTATTTTTATTATAAATGGTTTTATTTACTCATACTAGTTACTAATTAATCTTACTTCTTTGAAATTTTATTTTGCACTAAAATAAATTGATCACTTAATAGGTATATCCCAATGTCCTTTCTTAAAGTCTCTTTCATCTTTTTATTTATTTTTAGTAAAGTTAGAGTGGTTGGTGGTTATGGCATTTATAAGTTCTAACTTCCAATTAGGTTTGCATGATCTCTACAAAAGAATAAATTAGAGAGATATCATATTTTATAAGATGATTTACAATTAATGATGATTTTTTTTTGTTAAAACACTAATGCCCTTTAAGTGAATTTAATATATATGTTGGTAGAGGATATTGTATAGTTAGTGAATATAATATAATCAATGTATCCATACTGTCCTGACTTCAAACTCGTTGTTTGTTAATTAAGCACATTCCCAAACTCTTTCTTATCAAACTCATTTCTCGTTCCCTTGTACATCCCTTATGAGGCAGTTTTCATTATGTCTTCTTTAAAGTGTTTAGAGAGCTTAAGAGTGAGTTAAGCCAATGCGTACAAATAGACAGATCAAACAATGTATCAAAGTTCATATTGATATAGTTATGAATTTGGTATAAAATTTGTGCATTTAAATCTTATCCATTCAATCTCATTTCAACAATTTATCGTAGTACAATTAACTAAACAATATTTTTGTTCTATATTAGTTTACATAAAGTGTTAGATTATGGATATCTAAAGTTGCATTATTGGGCAAGGTTTGTTTTCTTTGATATATAAATATACATAAACAAAAATAAATGATCAAGTACAATAATTTTCACTACCACCATAGCCTCATGACTTACACTATGTTTGGTAGGGACGATCGATTGGTGGATGAAGATGGGTGGAGGAGAGTAGTCGGAGGAAAAATTGAATTATTTTATTTGGCAAAAGGGAGAGAGGAAGAGATATGAGAGATTGAGACTTTTTCCCTCCAAAACTTAAATATTTAATCCCTCAATTTTTAAAGGGATCAAGAAAAAAAAATATAAGGGCCTGATTGGTTTGTGAGTGGAAAATTGCATTTTCAAAAAGTGTGTTTCTAAAATAAAATCTGAATTTATAGTTTGAAAATGTGATTGATTCCGTATCTGAAAACTATTTTCGGGTTTTAAAAAACTGAATATGTGATTGGTATGGAATCTAAAAATATAAAAAAGTAATAGATTTGTAGGATGCAATAATTTGGAATTAGAGAAAACGTAATTTTCCTATTTTTGATTTTATAACACAAAATTAGAACACTGATTTGGATTTTATTTTAAAAAACATCCTACCAATCACTTATTCTTGTAGGTCCCACTATTTTCAAAATTTTAAAATAATAAAATTGAATTTGGATACTCTACTAATCACACCCTAAACTGTCATATATATATATACTATTTTAAAAAATAATTAATATTTATATTAAATAAATAAAATAATAATTTTAATAATTAATTTCCTCTGCATCTTTCAAACTTCACCCTTAATATCAAATAACATAAATAAAAACAATTATCGTCTCCGTCCATCCTACTCCGCGTCCTTCTTAATCTCTTGACTCTTCCAATACCAAACATAGCCACCTTAAAGTAATAATATAAAATTAGATTTTGTTCAACTAAATATATAAATGGACTTATAAAATAATGGGAATTTTACTATGTTGAGCCTATCATTTCTGACTTTGGATCTAAAAAAAATAATAATAAAATAGAATACAATTCACAGCTATTTCTTCCAACATATGGGAAAACAACTAGCCTTATCGACACGTAACACAAATAATAGAAAAGCAATACTTAAAAATAAAAAAGAATTTTTATTCTTTTTGAAAAAAGGAAATTCTTTCTTTATATTATAATAATATAGGTGATGTGAGCGTATATTTAATGTGTTATTATAAAATAAATAAAGTCCTTTTTAATCTTTTTTGACATGGCTTTCCAATAAAATTTAAATATGATATTATATAAATAGTATAACTGCACTATCCTATTAAACAAGTTTTAACTAATTAATTATAAATAAATAAACAAAATTCATATTGTATAGTCTCGTAATACTTCAATTTTTTTAATAATCTTTCTTAAAATGTTTAACTATTTATGAATCCAACGTGTGTTTTAATTCACAATGTACCGACCTTAAATATTTTTTTAATGAAAAAACACATTTTATATTATAATAGAATATTACATTTAAAAATAGTATTCTTTCAAAAGAGTATTAATTAATTAATTGAGTTAAGAGTTTTAGTTAATTATATTTGTGTAAGAACTGAAAACACATGCCATGCAATACAAAAAAATCTAGAGGGTGTTTGGCACCTTAACTAAAAAACTGTTTTTTGTTTTTAAAAACTAAAAACTGTTTTTTGAAAACAAGTAGGGGTGTTTGACATTGTTTTCAGAAAACAATTTTTAAAAACAAAGTTACAAAAAACAGAAAATTTTGAGAACATCAAAAAGTTATTTTCTGTTGTTCTCAATTTTTTTTTCCTAACTTTACTTCTTATTTTTCATCATTTTTTCTTTCAAATTATTTTATCTCATTATTTATTACAAATTTTTAAAATATTTTTCTCTTTGTAAATATATTTGTTAATTTTTTATTTAAGATTTAAAAAAAAATAAAACTAAAAAAATTGTTTTTAAAAAACATTAACCAAACAACTCTTATTTTTTGAAAACTACAAAAACAGTTTTCTGTTCTCATTTCTGAGAACAAAATTTTGAAAACAAAAAACAGAAAACAATAACAAACAGGCCCTCTAGTCTTTTTTTTCTTTCCCTTTTCTTTTCTATCCAAAAGTTAATTTTTTAAAATACATATTCGATTTTTGAGAAGAGATAAAAACTAAATAAAATAAATGAATCAATAATTCGGATTTAGAATCCATTATTCTTAGATCCCTATTATTTTTCTTACAACTAATTAAACAATACAAATTATTATATTTAAGATAATATGTGCAAGTTATATTGAATTTTTTTCATTATTACTATAAAATATTTTATATAATATACACATATAAGGTAATTAAAAAATATTATATATTATAGCAGATGATATAGATATGGCATTTATCAAATGTTATGGATAATATTTTATATGTTTGTAATAGAAATTTGTGCATTTAAATCTCATATGTTAGGTCTCTTTTTTATGGTTGAGATTGTTGATTGCATTTCTAAGATTTTCTATAGGTGCCCTTCATCTCTTTTGGGATTCTTCATCTCTTTAAAAAAAACCCTAGGTGTACCTCCTACTTCTAAATTAGTATTTTTTAACCATTTACAATTAAATATTATTAATTACAAAGCGTACTAAATACAAAAGTTGCATACAATAATCATAATAAATATACAAGTTGCAAAATCCATTCTTTTCATATACAAAACACCTGCACTAATTGCCTTATTACGTTGATCGAATATTTTCTTAATGAGTGTCTCAAGTACTCACTTTGTAACATGCGATTGCATGATTACTTCTGCATAGGATTGCGATCGTGTGGCATGGTCATCTGTGAGCTGTCTCGCATAATGTGCATTTATCAACAAGTACAGTGTGAATCCACTCACGTTATAATTTCAGTCGAGATCTGACAAGAGATGAAAATAACCAACAACATATCGAATGAACCTTAATAAAAAAAAGTTCGTTGACCACAAAATATAGTTAACTACACATAATTTTTGTTTTATACTATATATTATAGGTGGTTTTGGGTAATTTACTAATCATAAAGAGTAAAATGGATGAGTGTTGTTAAGTAGGTTAGAGTGAGTTTTAACCACTTGCAAGTTAAGAGTAATGCTTATAAAGGAGAATTGTCCTTTCGTTGAATTTTTTTTATTTTGTAAAGAAAAATAAAAAATGAAAATTTATGAGAAGTGACAATGACAAGATCACATTTTGCTCGAAACAGCAAAAGTTTTAGTATATTTCTTTTCCAACTTGGTCATTCCCTTCTTCAATAATAGATTTATTTATATACCCAAACCCAATTCCCCAAACCAAAGAATTGGAAAAAAATAAAAATAAAAACTTGGTCTTTTTCAATATTCCATTTCTGATTTTTCTCCACAGTTCACCACGAATTTCCAACTCATGCTCTGCCACTATCAAATTTTGGGACTGCAAACCAAACCAAACCAAAAAACCCAAGTGACTGACTAGTGTGAAGAGGAGAAAGGGAGAGAGAGAGAGAGAGGAGAGAGAGAGCCAATTGGTTTGTTTCTCACCAGTTTCAACCTTTTTCTGGGACCGTGAAATCCTTCTAAACCTTTCAGCTCAAGTGGGTCATTTTTTGAGGTCCAACAATTCCACTTGCTTATCTTTCCTCTCTTACCTGCCCCCCATCTCTTTCTCTCTCCCTCTGTTTTTTTTTTTTAATTCATTCTCTTAAATGTTTAAACTCCCCCAATAGTCCAATCGTTCTTGTTTTTTCTTTTACTTGTTTCCTTTGTTTTGTGTAGAAAGTGAGATCCATTTCTCTCTCAATTTGGCAATTGTATACTCTGATTATACTGATTATTCTGGTTCTGGAGGGTGAGTAAGAGGTCAAAAGTGGTGAAATTGATATATTTATTTTTTGGGTGTGCCATATGTTTGAGTATTTGCCTCTGTGATATCTTCAAAGATCATTTTTTTTTTCTTCCCTTTTTCTGAAAAGGGTAGGTGGGAACTTTCAATTGAAGCATCTGGGTCTTCTTACAATAGGAAAAGCTTCACTGTTACTACTTGAAATCGTTTTCTTTTGTGGGTTTTCAATGATGGGTTGTACTTAGATTTAGGGTCCTTTGTGGGGTTTAGCTGTATAAGACGAAGAAAGACAGTAGAGGGGGTCTTTTTTCGGATTAGTTTGAAGTTACTGTTTCTGTGTTGATATACTGTTTGGGATTTCATGCTTGGTCCAAGACAATGGAGATGTTTATGGCCAGACTTCTATTCCTTTAGCATTCAGTACAGAAGCTTGAGGAAGTAACATGAAGAACCTGCTTAAGAAGCTCCATATCATGTCAAATCAATCAGAAGATGTAGAAGGAGGATCTACTTCGTCGAGGGGCAGCAAGTCCATTGATGGGTCTTCTCCTGATAGTCATTTAATTCCGCGGCCTCATCATAGTTCTGAGAACAAACCCTTTTCTGGGCTCTCCGGATGGTTGAATTCAGTTGCTAATAGAAATAGCTCAAACATCTCATCTTCTTCTAATATGACAAGAACTGAGAGAACAGAACCATCTGATGCAGTAAGTATTGTGACAGGTTTAGATGTTGGTTCGGATGCATTGGGGCGTGATTCAGGGTCTAGTAACTCAAGAGATCCTGATGTAGAGGAAGAATATCAGATACAAATTGCTTTGGAAATGAGCGCCAGGGAGGATCCAGAGGCAGTTCAGATTGAAGCTGTGAAGCAGATTAGTTTGGGCTCTTGTGCTCTAGATAATACTCCAGCTGAAGTTATTGCTTACAGATACTGGGTAAGTTTTCTTTTAACATTTCCTTAATGATTGGAAAGTTCGGTTGACTTGTTAGTTATGGTTATTCGTACGCTGTATCTGTGATTTTGTTGGCATTTAGTAAGAGGTACAAGTGGTTATCATTTCATTAATATATGATCTGATTTGGCTTGTCTTCTCAATCTCAACTTACCTATTGTGGTATGTCAGTCATATGAATGCCAAAATGCTCATGGATATAAAAAATTTCCATCTTTTTTGTCCTCCATAAATGTAGGAAGTGAAAATAGTAAGTTGACTTTATTTATTTATTTAAGAAAAACATTAACTGCATGGTCATTCACAAAGTCCGTGTAAGTATGAAGCTAATGCTATGCTTAAGAAAGTGATCACAGTCAAGGATCAGATATTAATCAGGGGAAGTGTCAATGTCACTCTCATGGCTCATGTGAACCTTTCCTCTATCCCTCCTTTTCTCTTGCCAGTAACCAAAAGTTGGAAAAACCGGACCACTAAAATTAGTAGAGCACGACTGCAGAAACATCATGTTGTTGAAAGTCGACATCAGCACTTCTGGGTTATATACTTCTCTCATTGTTAAAGCAGGAACGATCTCAATTGTACATGTTCACGGTAGATTAATCTAAATTTTGACATGGATGGAGAGGAAAGTGGGTGAAAATGTGGGTTTAGAGTTATGTTTATGTGGAGTTTATTTGGATTCCGAGTTGGTGTGTCAGTATCATGGATTTTTTTTAATTAAAAAATTAAAACATTCAGCAACTTTTTTTGGGTATTTGGTTGCTTTTACTAAAAGAAATAATAGAGGTCTTGGAGGGCTGGTATTCCTATCTTGGTTTAACATTTAATTCTTATATCTGTACTTAGTGCCTTATGTTTCTTGAAGGAAATGCTCGCTAGAGTGGGTAGTGTATGGGTGCACAGTGCACTTACCCTTTTTCTGAGAGTGGATAAAATACAGTATTTGAAAAGATAATCTAGGGTAGCGGTGAGCTATATTATTGTTGACGTGCAGCATATATAGTTTCTTTCAGCGAGCTTTGGTTGAATCCATAGAAGCTCTACATACAATTACACATTATGGAGAAATAAAATGAAAAATCCTCCAAATTGGGTGTGTTCTTGTTTGAAGGCTGTTTAAATTACTGCCAATCTGCATTTGGATTTTTTTCAGTCGCGAACTTTCTGCACTTCTTGTAAACTTTTGCAAAATGGCGCAAGAAGTATGAGGTCTATCAAATGTCTGCTTTCTGTTTATTCAAATTCAAATTATAGATTATGTAGGCTCTATATTTTTCTCATATAGGAGAATGGGAAGGAACCTTTCATTGTGGGTAAAATGTTCTTTGAGCTAGTAGTCTCTGGATATGTAACTTTGAAAATTCCCAGATATCATGATAATTTTGATGATCACATTGACCAAAAGAGTGGGCATTACAATTTTCTGTTTCTTATCAAAAGAGGAAAGGATAGCATTATTTTTCTGTACTTTGAAACTAATATTATGAAACTTACCATAATATCTTGGCAAAGCAAAGTGGCTAGTTGTTACCTGTTCATTTTTAAAGGTTTACATTGATCTTATTTCAACTTTTATCTTTTGTTTTTTGTTGGAGATAATTCTAGCACTGAAGAGACTATTCCTGTAATTTCACCTGTTCTCAAATTTTGTCATATATTTTATTCTGTTCTAACCTATCTCATATCGTAGATTTATACATGCTTCACAGAATTACAATGCTCTTAGCTATGATGACAAGATCTTGGATGGCTTCTATGACCTGTATGGAATCTTGACTGAGTCCACCTCAGAAAGAATGCCTTCCCTTGTTGATCTACAAGGAACACCTGTATCAGAGGGAGTCGCCTGGGAAGCAGTTTTGGTCAATAAGGCTGCAGATTCCAATTTATTGAAGCTTGAGCAGGTGGCACTAGAGATGGCTGTAAAGTCAAGATCGGATTCTTTGGTTTTTGTAAATAGCGATTTGGTGAGAAAACTTGCTGTTTTAGTAGCCAACTATATGGGTGGGCCAGTTGGGAATCCTGAAAACATGTTGAGAGAATGGCAAAACCTTACTTACAAGTTGAAAGCAACACATGGTAGCATGGTTTTGCCACTTGGTTCTCTAAAAATTGGATTGGCTCGGCATCGGGCATTGCTGTTCAAGGTACTTGTTGACATATTATATATGATACGAACCTAACTAGAAAAGATATTCCCAATTTTGTGGAATTGGTGAACCCTTAATGGCCAATATTCTAGTCCCCAAATATGCTAACAAGTATATCTTCTTAACTTATTCTTAATTTCTATGATGAACATACTTTCTCCACTTTATTGTTGTACTAGCTCTGTTATATATCATACTTGTGTATGTATTTTAATTGAATTTGTGTGTTTAGGAAGAAAAAAAAGACTTGAATATGTCAATAACTGTTTTGGTAGGATATATTTACTGGGACTTGAGCTAGCCTATAGTAATTTAACTGTATTTGTTTCTGTTCTGTATATTGATATTTTCATCAAACATAGATATTTATTACTCTGGTAATTTTTAGATTTTAAAGCAATTATGTGTCAGTCTGTTTTTGCTTGGGATTTCTGTATGACTGTCATTGCATGATTCACCTTATTCATAAGTTTATATTTTGAATGTTTTTGCCATGTGTGATGTTATGTCATATAGCATATTACAGTGATGGAGAGGAGTTACTAGTTTTTAGACTTTACTAGGAGTTTGGAAAATCGAAGGGAAATCTGAGAAATATTGTTAAATTGCGTTTATTAATGGTTATGATTGAATGAATAAAAATCTGCACCTGAAAGGAAGTAGCTGCGTGAAAAGCAATTAATGGGTAAAGAAGATAGAACAAAAAATTAAATCCATGTTAGCAATTAAACTCCTAATGCATGCGGCAGTTTTGTTTGGCCATTGGTGTCTGCTGTTATGCTTGATCATGTTAATAAGCATAGAACTTCGCTGTGGATGGTTTTTCCAAATTGCTTCGTCTAGTTAAAAACCAGTTGTCTGGATAACAAGAAGTTTGTAGTTGATGGTATTTTCTTAGGTTATGATGCCTTTTATTATTAGAAAGATGTCAGCATTTGGTCAATCATGAAAGCAGTATGACAAATTAATGGGCAATTACTGGTGTTGGTCTGCATATGAACCTTAATTTAGAAACTGCTATCTATATTTGTCAAGAAGTTGTATAAAAAAATCTAAATCATATGCCCTTTTTTTTTTAATTGGATGTCTACAGTTTTATATATGCTCTGTTAACAACCTTGTTAAGAAATCTTTCAATGAATATAAAACTCATATATGTTATTCTGTAGGTTTTGGCTGATAGTGTCAGCATTCCATGTCGACTAGTAAAGGGACCACAGTATACTGGTTCCAGTGATGTGGCAATGAACTTTGTAAAAATCAATGGTGGAAGGTAATTGGCATTTTGAATCTACATTTGTGATGTAGACTTGTCTGTTAGGCTCAGACAGCTATTTATTTCTGATTTGTTATGTTTTCTTATTCATATTCCTCATTTCACCATGTTTTCTTTATTAGTTTTAGATTACAAATTCATGATGAATAGATTCTTTATTGTTTTTTATCATTATGTTTATTATAGTGTTTCCATTGATTTTGAAGTGTTTGGCCTCATAGAAAATAGTACTGACATGATTTCAGAGAGTTGATCTATTAATGCTGTGGTTATTTATTTCGTACATTGTTTGGCCTGTTTACTAAAATATGTATAATCTGAATTTCAGGGAGTACATTGTTGATCTAATGTCAGATCCTGGCACACTTATTCCATCTGATGCAGCTGGATCACATATAGAATATGATGATTCTTTCTTCTCGGGTAGTCCTTTATCCAGGGACATTGATTCATCTCATGTAGCTTCTTCCAGTAGTGGAGTTGGAAGTTCGTTTGAGGATCATTCAGACTTCGGGACATTTGAAAACCGATCTAGGATAAGAAATCCTCCTTCCACAGGGAGGGATTCTGATGACAAAGAGGAACTAACTGCTCTTGCACAACTAACTGTGGAATCTAAAGCTGAGGAAACAAAAGCTGAGGGAGAATCCAAGATGCTCTCAGATGATTTAAAAAAACCATCCAATGTTGAGAAGGGGCTTGCGTGGGATTTTCCAAACAAAAGTAGCTACCCTCATGGTCATGGGCATGCAAGATCTCCTTCTTGGACTGAAGGTGTTGGCTCTCCTGCTGTTCGTAAAAAGAAAGTGAAGGATGTTTCAAAATACATGATAGATGCTGCCAAAGAAAACCCAAAGTTGGCTCAAAAACTCCATGATGTGCTGCTCGAAAGTGGTGTTATTGCTCCCCCTAATCTGTTTACAGAAATCTATCAAGAGCACTTAGATGCATCAACAGCTGAGGCTAACGCCCAAAAAGATTATGTGGGTGAAACTAAAGAAGGCAGTGGAAGTGGAACTCGAGAAAATAGAGGCCAAGATGATATTGCTCGACCTTCCTTTCTACCTCCTTTACCGCACCACAGGGCACAGTCAAAAGCAAGCTCTCCGGGTCAACAAGAGCTTCTAAAACTTGTCGAAGGTTTGGGGGTAAACCTTACACGTGATAATCGGGAAGTAGCAGGACATGTTATTTCATCAGCATCTGAAATAACCCCCCCTAAATATGGTAAAAATGTCCCTGTTGCCGCTGCTGCGGCAGCTGCAGCAGCTGTTGTAGCATCTTCAATGGTTGTTGCTGCAGCAAAGTCAAGTGCTGATTCAAATCTTGAACTTCCAGTAGCAGCAGCAGCCACTGCTACCGCCGCAGCTGTGGTTGCAACAACTGCAGCCGTCAGTAAGCAATATGAGCAGGGTATGCGAAGTGATGGTGACACAGATAGCGGTGGTTATGAACCACGGGGTAGTGGTGACCGTGAACATGATGCTGGGGGAGCAAATTCATCAGGCGAGAGAGTATCGGATAAGTCAGCAGGTAACGATAGCTCAAAATCTGACTCAATTGATGACGTTGCTGAGTGCGAGATTCCATGGGATGATATCACCATGGGGGAGCGTATCGGACTTGGTATTGAACGACACATTTAAGCTATCTTTTTCATGCAATTCATTTCACTAATAAATCTAATCCTTTAAGTTAATACGTCTCTTTGGTCCATTCTCGGTGTTGCAGGATCCTATGGGGAGGTCTACCGCGGAGAGTGGCATGGAACTGTATGTATTTTCCTGCCTGAACCTGAATACTAAGCTTCTTGTTACATACAAATAAAATAAAACTAATTAAATTTTTTTTTAAAAAAATCTCTTCTTGTTACACTAGAGAGGGGGGGTTTTAGTCTTTCTCTCTCTCTCTCTGATTTGGAATAAGGGTTTATGGCTCCGTAGAAGTGAGTGGGTTTGTGTATTAGAAATTATGTTGTATGGTATCTTTCTGGATGTTGCCACATTATTTGAAAAGTATTAATTTAAGAGATCTTATATTTTAGCTCAATAATGATATTTTTAATAATTAGATAGCAGTTTTCAGAAGGTGGATATTTTTGATAGAAACTAAAACACACATGGGGTCTATATTGATAGGTTATGTAGATAACACTGGATATATTTGAGGGATTTTGACCAAGTAACACATATGAATTGGACAAGTTATCCTTAAACAATCTTATTTGAAAATAGCTAATTTATTCAATTTTTTATGCTAGTAAATAACTTAGATGCAAAATCTAATAGAGTTTGGCAGCTTGTCATATGTTGCAAATAGTCTAATGTTATGCTCATTTAAACTCGTGGACTGTGTCTCTGTTCTTGCCCTTTTGTAGTTCTCTGTTTTCTGCCATTTTTTCTCTAAAAGCTAGGGAACAATACATAACAATAAAGTAGTTGTAGCCTTGTAGGTGACCTCTATGATCTCGGTGTTTTTTTTTTCCTTTCTAAGTTGTTATTTACTGCTGCTTCAAATGTTTTCCCTATATGGGTTATAGGAAGTTGCTGTGAAGAGGTTCCTGGACCAAGATATTTCAGGCGAATCGCTTGTAGAATTCATGAAAGAGGTAGAGCCTGCTGCCTTTTCCCTAATAAACCCAAACTTGCCTTTCTTCATTTAACAAGTGCATTGATATTCTATGTTTTTCATTATAGATCTCATCAGTTCCTCATTATTTGCCTGTTTTGTACAAACCACTTCTTTTTACATGCATAAACCACTCTCGTTTTGAATTATCATATGGCCATGCTATGATTGTTACTTTAAAGCATATGAAGGAGTGCTTACTAAAAGGATCTTTTTTCATCTTTAATTGACAAGGTTCGAATAATGAAAAGACTTCGGCATCCCAATGTTGTCCTGTTCATGGGAGCTGTGACTCGTACTCCAAATCTTTCAATTGTTACAGAGTTTCTTCCAAGGTTTGTTTACATTCTCTCTGTACTAGCACAATCAAGTTATTATTTGATCTTCCCTTCTTGCAATGCATAGGAATTCTATGTTACTGTTATTTCTAAATGTTCTCTACACCTTATAGCCCCAAAAAAATGACACAAAAGATGTTCTTATAGATAAATTTTAATTAATTTTATTTCAAGTATAAGTACTGATTCTTGGATTTTGATTTTCAACTATATTTCTGGATCTTATGTATCTGTGCTTTTCCCTCTTTTGGGCATATATCAACTTAGTACATCGTGATGCTGTATGGTTCTATATGTCAACACAACACGAGATAATTTTATGCTGGTTCTATGGTTTCTGTATTGATCTTCATGTCCTATGTTCCTCGTATAGATAGCTTACAATATGCCTGTTTCTGCGAGTCTTTGAGATTGTTAGTAATCATGTCAAACAGAAATCTGAAACATAATTGTATTTCGCAGAGGTAGTTTATATAGGTTACTTCATCGGCCTAACAATCAATTAGATGAACGACGGCGTTTGAGAATGGCCCTTGATGCTGTATGGTTCTGTTGTTCTTTTCTTGTATCATAATTTCAATCAAAATCTGTTTCTTATGCTAAATCTTGTATTGACTAATTCGTCCTTGGTGTAACCAAACTGCCAGGCTCGGGGAATGAATTATTTGCACACTTGCTCACCAGTGATTGTACATCGTGATTTGAAGTCCCCAAATCTTCTTGTTGATAAGAATTGGGTAGTAAAGGTAGTTTCTGATTTTTTTAATGAGATAATTAATTAAACATGTTTTTAATACTCACTTTGATAGTAAAATATTTTTTTGATACCCACTTTGATGGAACTTTTGTACCTGCCATTAGGTCTGTGATTTTGGACTGTCTAAAATTAAGCACAGCACATTTCTCTCTTCAAGGTCCACTGCAGGAACGGTAAGCCTAAGCCATGCTACGACTTTGGTCTTTCTCTTTCTCTAAGTTGGAATAATTTATTTTCAATTATCTATTCAACTTGTTCACAGCCCCTTCAATACTTTGTTTTCCCATTGCTCTGTACTGAGCATTGCTTATATTGGATGAATGGAATTCTTGTGACAAAATTTGAGTCAACCTCGTCTGTTTTTTAGACTGGAATCTTAGACCTTTTGCTCTTTTATTTTCTTGATAAGGATCTTATTTATATAAATGCTGGTGAAGAGAGCCTGCAACTCTAGGCTAGCTGTCTTAATGACATAAAATTCTTCCTTTTTACTTCAGGCTGAATGGATGGCTCCCGAAGTGTTAAGAAATGAACCTTCCGATGAGAAGTATGCTTCATTGTTTCTTACTTAATGTGCTTTCATTACATGTTGTGAATGCTATATATATTTGTGAGTAAATTGAAATAACATGTGGTTTGATATGTAGGTGTGATGTCTATAGCTTTGGGGTCATATTATGGGAACTTTCTACGATGCAACAGCCGTGGGGGGGAATGAATCCCATGCAAGTTGTTGGTGCAGTTGGATTTCAACATCGCCGTCTCGATATTCCAGATGATATGGATCCTACAATTGCAGATATCATCAGACAATGTTGGCAGACGTGAGTATACTCTTGAGTTATTGCATTTCGCCAATAATCTGAACCCTTTTTATTCAATCTATTGATGCCAAATATTTATATAGAACTTGCCTGTATCTAATGTGGTTCTTCATTCCAATTGTACTCCTATTCCAAAAACAGCAGCACCTAACATTTGGGAATCATATGCAGCAGCTGTTTCATTTGATTTCGTTCGGTTCCAATTTATTCATTTGTTTGTCTGCAATCTCTATTCAAATTTCTCCCATAAATTGCACTCAGGTTCTCTTATTTAAAAAAGCAACTTGAGATTTGCTTGAAATTCGGCCCTCCATTTCTTTTTCCTTTCCCTCCACTCCATTAATTTTCATTGTTAAATTATTCATTTTCCTTTCTCCTTTCACAAACATTTCTGTCTAATATCTTGCTAATGATAATATTTACAAACCTTGAACAAGTTTAGCCTCTGGCATACTTGTAATAAAATCTTTGTTTCTCACCAATAAATATATTACTCAAAATCTTCAGCTAGATCATTTGCAAATGGCTGAAAATGCAACTCGGTTCAACATTCGAATTTTTCCAGTTAAACAATTGATTTGACTAGTATATATGGGTGATCATTAGTATGCCTCATTAAAATTTGTGATAGAACTTGGTTTTTTTGCCTTGCATTTGTTCCTTGTACTGCTTTTTCAGTCAGTTTCTTCCTAAAGTACTATGCAGTGATACCAGGTGTACTTGCTACCAGCAAATTCATTTCTGGGTCTGATCTGCTACAAATCTCTAAAATGAAAAATTCATTCATAGCATTTATGTTGCATATATTGATATACTTTGCTCAATCTTATGAATGCGTTGTCAATTGTAGTTGTGGATGAATTTGTATGTTTATGGGTAGATAAGCCTTACAATTCACCTCATTTCACATTTGTAGAGATCCAAGATCAAGACCAACATTTGCCGAGATCATGGCAGCTCTGAAGCCGTTACAGAGGCCGATAAATAGTAGTTCGCAAGTTCCCAGACCTGGTGCATCAGTCGGACGCGAGAGAGTTCATCCAGCTCGAGTTTCGGAAGAACCTGCAGACTAGAAAGAGCAAAATTTTTTTTCTTTCTTTTTCTTTTTTCTATGTGACTGAACATGGGGTTGTTCCAACCAAGTAATGCTGAGTCAATTTGCAGGTTGTTTGGAACAAGTGAGAAAGAAAACGTTTGAAGATCATGAGATAACAAATACTCAGAATTTGAGATTGTGATTCTTTTGTTCTTCATTTCCTTTTTCCCTTTGTATTCTTACTGGGGCAGCCGTTCTCAAGGGTGTGCTTTCAATGTAAAAAATTAAAAAAAATTAAAAAAAAAAAGGAAAAAAAAAGTTCAAATGAATTTGGTGTAATCCATGTTTGGTATTTTTGGTGTCTTTGAATTCTTAGCAAGCAATAGGAATGATGAATGAGAAAGACAGAGACTAGTGGTTTAATCAATCCAGTATTTTAGTAGGCAAATCAAATCAAGTAGTTTAGTGGGTTTCATAAGTTTTATGTTTTTGAATTTATATGGGTGTTGATTAGTAACACTTAAAAAAATAATTTTTTATTTAATTAATTAAAAATTTGACAATTAAATATAAAGTGAGTTTGATAACTCTATTTTTATTTATTATTTAAAAAAAAATTAATTAAAATTTATTAAATTTTGAAAATAATTTATTTTTACTTTCAAATTTTTTTGAGAAATTTGCGGTCAAACTCTCTTATGTTTGTTTGTTGAACACTTAACCTCATTTTCTTTAATTTTGGTAGGAAAACCCACTTATGTTTGTTTTGTTGAACACTAAACCCCGTTTTATTTAATATTGGTGGGAAAACCCTAAGTTTGTTTTGTTGAACACTTAATCCTATTTCTTTAATTTTGGTGGGAAAACCCCCTTAAGTTTGGCCATAAAAAATTAGTGTTTATGATAAATATAGAATTGATAAAAGTTTGGCCAGAAATTTTCTTATGTTTGTAGGTGTTATAACTGGTTTCTTAGCTCTGATTGTATTTATTAACTGAAATTTCTTGTTAGCATATTTGCATAATCTTGCAGATCTTATATTTATTATGAACACTAATTTTTGCTTTGTCAATTTAAACAAATATTGTATGGTAAATATTCTTTGATAGTTGCAATTGTGAATCAACATCAGGATTGACCTTTCAGATAGTCTTATTTTTTAAGTACTGTTTACTTTGGATCGTAGATTTAGATTTTATTTATTAGATTTATTTTATTATGTATTATTTTCAAAACACAAAAATAGTTTTAATTTACCACCTGTGCATTAAAGCAGCCACGTTGGTAGATAGGCTGAGTTGGATTGTGTGGATAACGGGGTTAATACACGGAACAGTGAATTGCAAACGGAACGGGATTTAAGGGGGTTTTCCCACCAAAATTAAAGAAAAAGGGTTAAGTGTTCAACAAAACAAACATAAGAGGGGGTTTGGCCGCAAATTTCTCTCAAACTTAAGAGGGTTTTCTCACCAAAATTAAAAAAATAGGGGTTAAGTGTTCAACAAAACAAACATAAGGGGGTTTGGCCACAAATTTCTCAAATTTTTTTAATTCGTTTTCGACTTTTCATTTCTTTTTTCTCTTCTCTTCTTCAAATCAACACCTCATTTTATATTGTTAAACAAAAAATAAAAATTATTAAATGCATTTATTATTTTTTGTTTTTAAAAATAAAAAACAAAAATAGTAACCAAACATATTTTTATTTTTAAAAATAAAAAGACAATTAAAAAATAATATTTCTATTTTTGTGTTTAAAAAATTCAAAAACCAAAATTTTGCCAAACACAACCATAAATATTTTTAAATCTTAAACCAAGCTTAGATGAAATTTTATGCCCTATTCTTTGCACTCTTTAAGGTTTTGAAAGTAGAAATTTAATTAAGTTAATTGTAGAGTATCTGTAGTTGCCATTGGTCAAATAATTATCGAATAAGTATATTTGCTATTAGTTATAGTGACATAGGTATAGGATCTTTTAGTGGATAAGATTGGATAAGATTATTACATTGGATTGAGATAAATATTATATTCATTTTAAAATATAAATTTATTTTTATATTAACATTTTAGTTATTTTATTTAAAAAATAATAACTGTGGGGTCTATTGCTATTAGAATATGTAATTAAAGTGGTTTGTATACAAAATACCATGTTGAGTAGAAGATAAATAATCCCTATAATATAAATAGAAGGTTAAATACTTATTTGTATCTCGTTTTTTATTAAAATACAGACTTAGTACCTTATGTTTTTAATAATGCTCATTTGGTATCATTAATTTGAAATCGTACATATTTGGTACCCTGACTCAAATTTAATCAGAAAAATTATATCAATATGACCAAACTGCCCTCAATTATGTGTTTCAAATTCAAATTTAGTTACTTAATTACATATAACTAAGGACAATTTGTTCATATTGAGAAAATTTTATCAATCAAATTTGAGTCTAGGGTACCAAATATGTACGATTTCAAATTACTAATGAGCATTATTGAAAACATAAGGTACCAAATCAGTATTTCGATAAAACACAAGGTACCAAATAGTTGTTTACCCTAAATAGAACCATTTTGATAATTTAGAATATTATTTCTATTTCTAAGTTGATAACAAACATGTGATAAAGATAAATAATCATAATCTCATTTGTAGTCCAACAAACCAAACATACTCCTTTTCCTTTTCTTAATGTTAATGTCTAAGAGCACTCCTAGTGGGTGCTTTACTCTATTCTTTAAAATACCACCTCAAAACACACATTTTTTTATTTCACCTTTAAATTTTACATTATACTATACATCGGCTTCTCTATATATTTCTCTACATCATTTAAATATTATATCTTTAAACATATTTTATTAATTAAAGTAAAATAAAATAATTGAAAAAGAAAAAAGAAATAATAAATATATACTAAATGAGAGAGAGAGCTTATAAACAAAAAATAATAATATTAAAATATTATATAAATGATATGTAAATGTAGGTATGAATTAATTGGATTTTGTGCATAACTATTATAAATATATGTATAAAGAAGCTGATGGAAGATGTTTTTGTGAATTTTAGCTAAATATTATAGAGAAAGTGTATTACAAAATACATCACCAAAACATAATTTTTTATAATTTACCTCAAACTTTTACATTATACCATAACTTTCTCTATTTTTTCTCTACATCATTTAAATATTATATTTTTTGAAAATATTTTATTCATTTTAAGAAATAAAATAATTAAATATAACAGTATCACACTCATATACATACAAAAGTTTATAAAAAAATAATAAAATATTTATACCTTGATGAATAGTATTTCACTGTATATAGAGAAATACTATTCATTTAGGTAAAAAAATATAAGTTTACATCACCCGTTGGAAAGACAATTTACCATTTTATTCTCTGTATTATAAAGAATAAGACATTTTGGAGTGCTCTACTAGAAACTAAAACCATATGTAAAGTGGATACAATAAAAACTAGTAATGGATATTAGTGTTTCTTTTTCTCTTTTTTGTTGGAGGTTTTTTCTAGCCAAACAGATCCTTAAAGCTCAAAGTAAGGCCAACCCACCATTTAGAAAGGATAAGGTAGGACCAAACCATACTTTAAAACCAAAATGTACATATTTTTCTCTTCCTAATACTTAGTTTTTTTTATGTTCATACCAAAATAAGTAGACAACAAAAATGGCTTCCTTCTTTGGCTCTCCACCATTTCTGTCTCACCCCCTCACTAGAACTCTCACCTTCTCATCCTCGTCGTCACAAACGCCGCCTCCTTCTCCGCCAACTCCGCCTACTCAGCCGCCACCATCTCACCCTTTAAGCTCTACTTCTGGCCAAGCAGTGGAGCCAGTCTCAGTCAAAGTTCAACAACAACAAAAGCCTTCTTATTCTTATTCTTCTTCTTCTAGTTCAAAGGCTGATTCCACAGACTGGATAGCTTCCACCTTAACTAGGCGATTTGGACTTGGAGCTGGTCTAGCTTGGGCTGCCTTTCTTGCTTTTGGTGTAGTCTCTGAACAGATAAAGACTCGTCTTGAGGTCTCCCAACAAGAAGCTAACACAAGGTTTTTTCTTACTCTCAATAAAGTTACCAATCTTATATGTTCATGGAATACTAGTCTATTGTGGAAATGTTGGTCAATGGATAATCACTTTAAGTATTCTGACATGGAAAGTGATCTATTGAATAAATAAATTCGAAAACTCTATGATGTTTAAGTCAACTAAATTCTTATGCAAATCTTAAACAGTTCTTGTGAGCTCTATTCATAGGCGACTAAATGAGAATTAGTGAGAAATACAACATATTTTGTTGGTGCATGAGGAAATTTGGATCACTCATATTCTAGCTTAGTTTTTAGATACTTGTTTTCCTTAATGACAAGAGATTAATTGTCTTTGACAGAAATGTGGAGAAGGAAGAAGAGGTGGTATTGCCTAATGGCATAAGGTACATACATTATCACAAACTTCTCATAACTTTGACTGATGTAGATAAAGTTATGGGAATTCTCCAATAGGGTTTCACTTTAAGTCCTACCAGTGAGACTCTCAGTATTCTTGACTTTTGAACAGTTTTTGGCGTGATTTTTGTTATGATATATTGTAGTTATTTACAGTATTGACGCGATTTTTAGAAAATTCTGAATAGTTTACAGTACCGAAAACTAGGTTCAAATATGTTATTGAATGCGTGACTAATTCTTTTTATGCGCGTGGAAAACAACATGTTTAAACCTAGTTTTCGGTACTGTAAACTATTCGGAATTTTTTAAAAATTTGTAGGATATTCTAAATAGTTACAATATACACGGTTATAAAAAAAATCGCGTCAAAAACTGTTCACGAATCGAGAAACACTGAGAGCCCCACCGGTAGGGTTTAAAGTGAAGCCCCTATAGAAGAATTGTCTGATAAAGTTATTATATTAATGGGGTTTGAATTATGAATACAATGATTCAGATACTTTGAGTTAAAAGTGGGAGGTGGAGCTTCTCCAAGGCCAGGAGATTTGGTGGTGATTGATCTCCAAGGCAAAGTAGAAGGCAGTGGGGAAGTGTTTGTGGATACATTTGACAAAGATAAGAAGCCTTTGGCCCTTGTATTGGGATCAAGGCCTTATAGCAAAGGAGTTTGTGAAGGTATAGAGTATGTGCTTAGATCCATGAAGGCAGGGGGTAAGAGGAGAGTAATAGTTCCTCCAAACTTGGGTTTTAGAGAGAATGGTGCTGATTTAGGCACTGGTGTGCAAATTCCTCCTATGGCAACACTTGAGTACATTGTCCAGGTTGATAAAGTCTCAATTGCACCAGCATGATTTTTATTTAAAAGAAACAATGTCAGCAAACTATTCTCTTCCCTATTATTGATAATAATAATAATAATTTATTAGTGCAAACAGAAAAATAAAAAAATAAATCTATGTATGTAACACCGTTTAATCTTGATGTTTGCATGTAACACCGTCAACAAACACATTTAATGATAAGAAAAATGCTCCTCAGCTCGGTGGTATTTCCATCTCGAGCTGAGGTGTTTGCTTTTGATTGTATATTGTTTTGATGTCGGTCATAGCTATATCCAATCAAAAGTAAATATGTGGATCGTGTTGTTATTTGTCCAATGCTCTATAATTGTATAAATATCAAGTTTAGTGTCAAATTTTTACACCAATGATGCTCTATTTTAAAATTTTTTAAGGGGTTATAGTATAATTTTAAAACTTTTTAACACTATTCATATTTTTTTTCTTAAATAATAAGAAATATGTAAAGGAAAGAAAAATTGAGGTACACATGACTATGAGATGGTTAAACACCAAAATATATGCTCATATAAGTAGCACTCTAATATTTTTTTTCTATTTAAGAAATAGATACTTCTAGTTCCTATGTTTAATTTAAATTCAAGTTTGTACCATTTGCCTTTTTTTTAAGAAAAATAAAATCTGTTTTAGACCTATTTTGTAAAATGATTTTTTTATAGAAAAATCCTCTAAAGGTCAAATTTAGTAAAAAAGAATAAAAATAAACAAGACCAATGTTCCATTGCGTTTATTAATTAATGAATTTTAATCTATGTTAAGGTAATTTTAAATAATGAAAAAAAAAACTAAATAAGACAAAATTAGAATGAAAATATACAAAATGATGACAATAACAAACTTTCTTCGCACCACATTTAAATTATCAGTACATCTTTGACTACAACAAGTCATGAAGACATCAAACCAATCAAAGAGAGTACCTTGAGATCAAAAAGTATGGTCAATACATAACTTCCTTCCACCTCGATTGGTCATCATAATCTCAACTGTAAAATCAATCAGTTAAGGTTTCAGCAGTGTATTTTCAAGTAGTTTCTGTATAATGAGAACATTGCAAAGGGCACTCTTCCTTCTCTTCTATATCTTCATCTGTAGAATCTAAATCCAAATCCATATTCGGGCCATCATCCAACCGATTACTCAACCTCCTTTTCTTCAAGATCACATCAGATTCCTGCATCAAGTTTATGTACCTTTTTCTAATCCTCAGTATTGGATGTCTCTCAATAGCAGAAGGGTCACAGTAAGCCTCTTTAAGGATTGCTGTACAAGTCTTGTTCCTCAATGATAAGTAAAACATATGAGGATGCCTTTCAAATGCTTTGTGCATTTTTTGAGGCAACCCCATATGTTTCTTGAGACACAAAATCTTCCTCCTCTCAGCTGAATGTTCAACAAAGAGACTAAGCAACTCATGGAGTAACCCCACCAGTCGTTTTTCGGCAATGTCACTATCTGGAGCCAAATGTGAGAAGTCGTCATAAGGTGACACATAGGGAAGCTTTTGAAACTCATTTAACCAACCCTTAATCTTCACCTTTAACCTCAACCCTTTAGAAGGGAAAAGCCGAAACTCAATTGGCTCCATTGAACCTCCAGAATAAACCCCTTGTTTCATTGCAAAACTCTGAACAGCAGACAAGACCTTCTCCCCATTATCAACAGCCAAACCCTTCAACCCATCTTCCATTTCCACAAACCTGAAAGTCTCATCGAGATTCTTTTCCGGGTTTCTTAGAAAATCATCAGGCAGACCCAAATACCACTGCATTCCCTGAATTATCTTCAAAGGCAAAACCTTCCCTGTACTCATCAATATCAGTCTCTTCAACCTCTCCCTCAACTCCTTCCTACAGTCCTCATAAACCCTTCTCTCCTCTCTGTCAATCTCAGCAGCTTCAGGGGTCAGCTTGAACCAAGGAAGATTGTACTGAGGGCCAGTAAACTCTTCAAAGATTGAAGGGTATCGCCTCAAAAACCTTGCAACCTTCATGGGCACCTCTAACTCGACTCCTTTTTTGGACACAACTGAGATCGGGATGCAACCATTAGGGTCTTCGGCAATACAGTTCTTGAGCGAAACAATAGGTTTAAGAACTTTGGACTTGTGAATATGATCAATTTTGTCGTAGTAATGGTCCTTCTTCCATTTCATATACACATCGACATAATTGGAGTGCTGGGTGTATTTGCAAGGAAGATTATGAGGTTGATAGAGAACAGAAAAGATTGATTTTTCAGAGTGGGAAAGAACCCTTTTTAGGGTGGTTCTGAAACCAGAGTTGGTGATGATCATTATTTGAAACAAGTGCTTGTAAGGCTTAGTTACATGTTGATTTATAAGCTCTGCACACTTTTCTGATGTCACAAGTTTCAGTAATAAGAAAAATGAAAGAAGAGAATTATTAATAACTCCAAATGCATAAAGACTAACTTCAAAGCTATAAGTTTATCAACTATGGTTCCTTGAGTCTGATGTTATTTCGACAAAGACCAAAATGGAGAATAATATACGTCAAAAGCAACCACCTACTTCTCTCCAATCAAAAACAACTTCATTACAGCTTCACTCATTTCCTTGGCAAGGGGAAACATGTGTCTAGCATCTGCTGGTTCATGATACTGAATCTATGGAAGCTTATCAATGATACAACATGGTAACGTTACTGCAACAATCCTATATTCATCTCCCTGCCATAGATGGGCAAAGCTTTCATAGTTAGGAAAAGAGTTTTTCAGATCATCTACAAATTCTTTACTCCCAAATTCAATCTCTAAGTCTTGATGCAGGGCTTCTATTTGAGATATTTTTTTTAGTAAATAATGAAGCTCAGATGTGAGGATGTATTTAAAATAACTCTACTCAGACATTTCATCAAACAATATACCGGCACAAAGTAAAAACTCAAAATTTATTTCTTCCAATGATCATGTATACATATTCAAAAACAATTAGCCCCTATATGATAATGCTCTTCAAAAGATTAACATATAAATATATATGTCTCCGTTCAATTCAAACCAGAGTAAATTATTAATGTCAGTAAAGAAAAGAGCACAAACCTGAATCAACGTCGTCGCCGGACAGATGAGCAGTAAGAGAGGCAGTGAACGAGCGTCGAACAACAAGGGCACTTCACATTCCCAAAGCATACGTGAAATGTTTGTTTGCCATGAACGATCTTTTGCTGTTTCCAATTGTAGGCAAATTTTAGAATTTTGTTTTTGAAAATAGTTCACTAATCAAGTTTTATAATGGGCTCCAATGTTTTTGAAATGGTGAAATCGTTTTTGGATTCGAAACCAATCACAAAAACAAAGAGTCACTAATTAACAACTTGAGATTCTGGCTATTGTATAGTTTCATATTGGATATTATTGCATAACACTTTTTTGGGTTAATAGTAAATGATTTGATTTGATTATTATTTCTGTCAATATACTTAAATTTTTTAAATGCTATAAAAATTATTTAAAATTTTAAAAATTCTAAAAGATAATTAGAAACTAATTAACAAAACTAAAATTTATAAATTCGAAATAACTCAAATTAAAATTGAAATTCAAAATCATCTTAAAATTCATATTATTAATTAGTTTTTAATATTATGTAATTTAAAATGATTTTTATAATATTTAAATAATTTGGTCTAAAATCATCCTAAAATCCATTTGTGCCATGTTGATACTTAACGGACAGTTAACGATGAGTATTAGCAGTTATACCAAAATTGTAGATTTAGGTATTACCGCAAAAAAAATAAATATTAAAGTGTAACTTTTGAAAATTTTTGGGTATTATCGTTGCCAATTAGTTTAATAAAATATGTCACATAAGTACTTAATAGGTAGTTAACGGTGAGTACTAATAGATGCACCAAAATTATAAATTTAAGTATTATTAGCACAAAAAAAAATTTGAGTATTAAAGTACAACTTTTAAAAAAAATTAAGTATTATCGTCGTTATTCTTCATATTTTGAAATATAATATTTTACTTTTGGCCTATTCTTTTAAGAAACATAAAAATATGCTGTTTAGTTAACATAAACAAAATAAGTTTCACACCTTTGTATTTTTTTTTGTCAAATTTTTACTTTTAAATAATAAAAATACATAATATTAAATAAAATAAAAACTAAAAAAATCTTTAATTAATTCTCTAAATCTAAAGTAGTATGGTATGTTAGTGTCATTATCTATATAATCACCTTAACACTCTTAGAAAATGGATATTAGCCAATTGGCCATGAACCAGTCCAAATAATAAATTTAAGTGTTTATATATATTTTTGACATTATATTTTATCTTATTGCTTATTTAAACTTTGTATTTTGATAAAAAAAATATTTTTATCTTATATTTTATAAAATAGTTACAAAAAATTGAATATAATAATACAATTATTACAGAATAAATGATTGTATTTTTGTTATGAATTATTAGCTTATTGAATTATATGTGATTTTAATTCAAAAAAATTTCATCAAAATTGGATCTAAGTATCTATTTGAACTATTTTACAAAACATAATATGTGAAAATTAATTTGTCAAAATATAAACGGGTAAAGATAATTCTTGTGTCCTTTATGGGAAAATAGGAAGAATTGTGGGGTCAAAATGTAATATAAAGAGAAAAGAGGTGTACGTCATGCAATTGCAATTTCTGATTTCCTGAAACCCTAGTTAGGGTTTCTTTCTAACATATATATTCATACCTCTTTTGTGCCTCCATTTGAAACTCGACGGAGCTCGGTTGAGAAATCAGAAGAGGTGAGCCATGGTCAAGCACAACAACGTCATCCCTAATGGGCATTTCAAGAAGCATTGGCAGAACTATGTGAAGACTTGGTTCAACCAACCAGCGAGGAAGACGAGGAGAAGAATTGCTCGCCAGAAGAAGGCCGTGAAGATTTTCCCCAGGCCTACATCCGGACCCCTTCGTCCAGTTGTTCATGGACAAACTCTGAAGTACAACATGAAGGTTAGGGCTGGCAGAGGCTTTTCGCTGGAAGAACTCAAGGCTGCTGGAATTCCCAAGAAGCTCGCACCCACCATTGGAATTTCTGTTGATCATCGCCGTAGGAATCGATCGTTGGAGGGTTTGCAGTCTAATGTTCAGAGGCTCAAAACTTACAAGGCCAAACTTGTTGTCTTCCCAAGGCGTGCTCGTAAGTTAAAGGCTGGAGATTCTACCCCAGAGGAGTTGGCTACTGCTACACAGGTTCAAGGCAAGTACTTGCCCATTGCTCGTGAGAAGCCAGCATTTGAGCTCGTTAAGATCACAGATGATATGAAGTCATTCAAGGCCTATAACAAGCTCAGGCTAGAGCGTACAAATGAGCGACATCTTGGTGCTAGGTTGAAGAGGGCAGCTGAGGCTGAGAAGGAAGAGAAGAAGTAGAGGGTTTTTTGCTTTTTGGGTTGGACCCTATTTTCTGAATTATATAAATTTTGTTGTTGTTAGCTAAGTTTGGAAGATTTTTGAGTAATTTTATGGTTGCATTGCTGATTGCACTATTGGTAAATTCATCGTATTTTGAAGATTTTTAAATGATGTTATGGCTGCAGTGCTGTTGGTAAATTCATCTTATTTCTCAAAAAAATTATTGAATTATGAATGTTTGAGATTTGTTGACATAACATTGACAGGTCAGTTCCAACCTGTTCTTCTCATCCTCAGGTCAGTTCCTTCTATTCTTTACAACTTAATTATATAATCTAGCTATTAGTAAAGTTTACACATTTTCTTAGTTAAGTTTTCCACTTTATGGGAAGAGGCAAGTAAAGCTCAGATAAATTTCAAGTTATAAAAGTAAATGTTTGTCTGCTATGTGAATATGATAATAATCAATTCCTAGCCTTTGTTTGCTTGCTTAAACGAACGACCCCCCAATCACCATCAAAGGTGATTATATTATTTGTTGAATTGTTTATCCTTTGCCTCATCAAGTTTAAGTTTTTTGTTGCTAATTATCATTATCATTAGGCATTAATTTGTGTAGCTGTTTAAAGAAGCATTGCTTTATTGGTTCCACATAACCAGCAGTACAAGTTGAATCACCCAGTTCAAGTTGGCAAATGACATTTTTCTGAATGACATTTATAGTTAGTTTTGTTCCTAACAGAGATCTAACTTTCATCTCTCTCTCTCCAATTTTATTATTAATTGCTTAGTCTTAGTTTTGTTTACTTTTTTGAAGAAGAAGAAGAAGAAGCATTGTTTGTTGGCATACTACTCAGTCTTCAACCAAACCACCAAGTAAGTACCACTCAACCACCACCACCAACAACATGCTTTATTTATAATTTATTATTAACTAAATGAGAAGATAAACAAGTACAACAACATAGGATCACCGACCTAGGATGAGATTAGCACCACACATAATTTTTTCTCTATTTTTTTACAAGCCTCCAGCATTTCCCCTGTCAATTCCTTCGGGAAAGTACCTTTTCAAAGCTGCGGTCAAGTCATGCTCTTCCTGTTAATTGAAAGCCTCATCAAAATTCAAAACCCAAGTTGCTCTGTAGAAGATCAACATATACATATATGAGGAACTGTTATACATCCCAAGTTTCAACCCGATCCACATTTCTTCATTTTGTGATAACTTGTCAAGCTTCACTAACATTACATATTGTTATTTATTTTTTAAAGTAATTCCTGTCTCCCCATGTGAGGTTATTCTTCGGAGAGGAAAAGAGATAAAACTTTTTTAAACAAAAAGAAGTAAAACTTCAGTGTTAAAATAATAGTACAACAGAGTGATTTTTTTTACTTTTGTACCCTTTTTTCATTCAACACAGATAGATCTTTTTTGGTTGGGTAATATGAACTAAGGTTTTTTCTTTTAAACATAATCAGTTTTTCTTCAGTGTTCTTATTTCATGCCTTTCACCATCTATACACACCATTTGTTCGCAGTCACCCACCACCACCATCGTATTCTAAAATCATAACAGCAAATGGGTTTTGGGAGATTTATATAACTATTTATATATCCCTCAAAACCAATAACCAAGATAGAGGCAAATATTTACATACATAGTAAAATAGAATCCAGATATAGAAGCAACTATACATTCATTTGGGGTCTTGTACATGCGCCAACTTCCTAAAAAAATGACCTGTGCAAGACCTGTCCTCGCAGTCCAGCACCAACTCCGGCGCCACTACCTCTGGTAGCTTCTCTCGACGCTTGTTCTTCAAGAACGCATTTAGACTATGCATAAGCTGCTGCTTGGCCGTGTGCAACCTGATTGTCATGGCCAGTCCGATCATCCCCACCGCCACGTAAACTGACGTAAAGTTCCCTTTGGGCTCTGCTGGTACTGACCTTGATGCTTGCCTGTAGCTAGGAGTGTAAATGGGGCGCTCTGACCTGCCACGACTCGATAATATCTCGCCCAGAAATGATAAGTGTTTTGAAGGGGGTCGGGTCAGATATTCTTCCCTGGATTTGAAATCACTTATAGACTTCAACAGATAATTGATTGTGAAGGAACAACAATAAGAATATTGTTGTAGTTGAGTCGTACATATCTACATCCAAGCAACACCATCATGAATCGAACAATGACTTTGGCCACTTCTATTTGTCAATCGTTTCCTATGATTTGATCTCCAAATGTGTTGATAGACGATCAAAATGGTCAGATACAATGACTGCTATGAGGTCTCGTGCAAACCAGAAAAAGACTTTTGGATAATACCAACTCCTGTCCTGATTCATTTTGATTCCCAACTTTTTTTTAAAAAAAAAAATATATAAATATATATATAGAGAGAGAGAGTTTATTACGTAACTCACATTTGTAGTGCTAGTTTGCTTGATACGAACACATTAAACCCTCTTGCTAACACATATATAACACTAAGGTTGTGTTTGGTAAAATTTTTGTTTTTGAATTTTTAAAACACAAAAATAGAAATATTATTTTTATTTTTGTTTTTTATTTTTAAAAAATAAAAATATATTTGATAACTATTTTTGTGTTTTGTTTTTAAAAATAAAAAACAATAAATGTGAGAAAAAAAAAACTAAAAGTTGAAAATAATTTAAAAAAATTTTGAAAGTGAAAATTTTCTATTTTCAAAATTTAGTAAATTCTGTTTAAAATTTTAAAAAAATAAAAAATAAAAATAGAGTTACTAAACACTATTTTATGTTTAATTATTAAATTTTTAATTAATTAAATAAAAAACTGTTTTTTTAATGTTACCAAAAAGCACCTAAATTTTCACAAAATTCCAAACTCTTCTTCGAGTTTCAAATATTTGCTAGCAATAATATAAAACTGTATTGATCTTATATAAAGAGACTTAATTGCATACGTCTACAATGAAGCTTTGTAGTGAATCCAATATTTCAAAGAGAACGAATCAGGTGCGGCTATGTTAAGGACCAATGTTTGCACCAAATTCATAATGTATTGTTATCGTAAATTTTTTTACATAAATATTTAAGTACAATAAATCTATCTATATATGTATTATTACCGTAAATTTCCCATAAAACAATGATCAAGATCTTTATTTGTAGAACACGTAGCTCTTGAGAAGAAAATGTTCCAAAGAATTACAAATAACTAACTAACTAAACTAACAGACATTAGTTAACTAATAGAATTGTTGAAACATAATTAACTACTTAAGTAACTTAGTGGAGCTAAGAGTTACGTACTTGGCCTATCAAGTACAACAACTTTTTAAATAATAATTTATTAATTACTAATTGGTTTCTAGATGAAATGTGATGATTCTTGTCAAATATCATCACGAGTAGCATGGGTGGAGGAGCAAAACACGAGTATTGAGTTTGAGGGATATGTTGATGACTCTTAGGTGGTGTTTGGTTTGAGGTAATGAAAACAATGGAATAGGAATATGAATAGTAATAGAATGGAATAAGAAAGGTAATGAGATTATGTTGTTTGGTTAGAATAATGGAATCAATGATTGAATACCTATTCTTATGTTTGGTTGACTATGAAATGGAATAGAATAAATTTATTTTGGACAAAAATACCCAAAGTGCTTAAAATATGATTAATAAATTAAAATAAACATACTAAATATATATAGATTTACCAACAATGACGTTGCTTTTTTTTTTCATATTCTTTTTTTACAAAATAATATTTAATAATCCTACTTTTTTTAAGCATAATAATTCCACTTTTGAATACTACAAAATATTAAAATTATCAATAAGAATTTATTTTTGTGAAGTATTTTTTTAATGTCAAATGCAATTTACTTTAATTATCACTAAACACTATTTATATTTTTTAAAAATAAAACAATATAATAACATATTTTAAACTAAACATTATAACATATTTATATTCTAATAATCAAAAGAGTTTTTGATTACTGAGATCAAACTTTGTCCATACACATGAAATATTACTAGAAATAATATAAGTATTCATGTCCAATTACTCAGAACTATGCTCAAAGACAATCTAGTTTGCAAAATTATGAGCATAAAACATTACATCATATCCAAAAGATTATAATTTGTATACTACTGAATGTCAAAGGCAATATAAATAATAGGCAATGTTTATATATGTATTAAGAAGTAATGTTAGACACAAAATCAATCCTAAATTGATATTGATTTGAGAGCGAGAGAAACTAAGCATGGAAGAATAATGTGCCCTAAAACCAATTTTGATACAAAAATGGCAGAAATTGCAGAAACTGTTAAATAAATGCTAGAGAGAGAAAGGCATAGCCAACCTGATTCGCAATGGGCAGAGCTTAGCGGCGATGGCGACGAACTGCGGAATCAAAAATGCGGTTAAGCTAACCTCAGAGACCTAATCTCAAAAATGAGTGAGGAAGATCTCCATGGCTAGAGTGGAAGAGAGAACCATTTTTGTCGATTTGTGAATAATGAAAAAAGAAGGGTAATTAGGATAAGGAAAGGTAAGCAAAGGTGGAATAGAATTATAATTCCACTGACTCAAAAGTGGAAAAGTTATTCCGTTAGTTTGGGGGAATAAGCATTACAATGGAATTCTTTTCCAAACTTGTTATTTCCAACCAAATAAAAGAATCCGGCCCATTAACATTCCATTCTTTTTCTTTCTGGCCCATTACCATCAACTAAACGGGCTCTTAGTGTAACCAAGAAAGGTGAAAAGTAAGCTTGATTTTGAATGAGAGGAAGCTAATAACCAAAATAATAATGGTTTATAGTATTAGAATGTAATGACCCACTAATCTAGACTTTTTGGACCATTAACGAAACTATACATAAACTTACATTTTTACGAAAATACCATAATTTTATTGAGTAACTTGTAAAATAAGAGTTACTTACAAATAAATACTAAGAAGGTTATGGGATCCCATTGTCTTTAAAAAAAACAAAACATGATTTAAATGAAAAGAATTACATAAGAAATGCGGAAAATACATATAAAACCATAAAAAGATAAAATGAGACTACATCCTCGAATCGAATAATGCTCGACCCCTTGACTCCATTCACGATACACATCCTCTAAGCGTCACAAATCTTACCGCCTCTAAAGCTATTTTCCTGCACATAAAACAAAAAGGAATGAGCCTAATGCCCAGCAAGGAAAATCTAACACATAGTCATACACATAAACTTCATAATAAACGTAAAGACATATCATAACACTTAATACATACACTTATTATAATGACCATTATTACTTGGGGTCCCATAGACTAAACAAGCTTATGCCCATGAGATTAGTGGGGTCCTACTAGCTAAGTAGGCATATACCCATAATCTTTTTGGGGTCTTGTTAGTCAAATAGGGCATAAGCCCAAGCCTACAAACATACACATTCATAACATATTCATAATGTACCATATTTCATAACATAACACATAAGATAACATAAGCAATAAACATATAGATTCTATCCTATTTTCCTTACCAAAGTTACCGGGATATGATGGACTGAGTTGGGACTTTTGGAACACTCCTAAAACCATATGAGAAAGAGTGAGTCTTATGAAGAAGAAGAAATGAAAATGAATAGGAAGACTAAACCATTGAGAAATATGCTTACCGAAACTTATGTGCTTAATAACTTGGATTCCCTAACCAAAACAAGAATGAGGTTAGGGGACTGAGTAGAAGGCTTTGAGAAAGAAAATAACATGAAACAAATGAAATAGAGTTTCGGGTTTACCTCAAAGACTTGCAAGACCAATCTAACCACAACCGAAATACTAAAGAACCTTACTTCCCAAAGTGTTTGATAAGCTAAAGATGATTAAGCTTATGACTTTCCCACCCAAGTGTTTAACTCTCACACTCTCTTAGCACTTGCAGTTTCTGAACTTAGAGCAAAAGGTGAATAATGGCTGGGTACTAGGTCCTATTTATAGAGTTTGGGAATGAAAGTATCTTGATTTTACTTGAATAAAAATAATGGCTATTTAGGTGAAAATAATTTGAATAATCGTTCAGCAGAGGCTGAAGACTCGTTCAAAAGATGCTGGACTTAGGAAGGAGTTTGAATGGCTGAAAGGAAAAGAATTCAAAAACGTTTGAACATATGCTGGAGGAGGCGATATATCGCCCCCTATAGGCGATATATCGCCTGGACCATTGTTCCCGAGGCGACCGTGCATCGATTCGTGTTTTCCGTATCTACGTGCTGCGATATATCGCCCCCTATAGCTGCGATATATCGGCACACGCTGAATATTTAAACACGAAATTACACATTTTTAGCTAAGTTTGAATGGAGTAAACAGCCTTGACTAAGCCCTCAACGTATTCAAAGCTGCTGGCTGACCCTATAACATTCAAACTTTACTCCTTATTAAATTTAATCCTAAAAAATACTTAATCTTTAATCACCATTCATAACATGTGCTTAAAATCCTATTGGTTGATATCTAAACCTTATAGTACAATAAATATAATCCTTAATATCAGTCATATTAATCAACCTTAGGTTAAAATTAATATTTTTAAACTATAGGTTAAACTTATAAAATCTACAAGTACTACTATGAGTGTCCAAATAATTTCCGGTCTGAACCAAAAATCCACAGTTACAAAGATAATACTAAACATACTATAATACTACTAAACAATTAGCTAAGTAAAGTTCTTGGACTCTGCATAGAAAGAGAACAAAGCAACTATTTCATCATGCCATGTCAGTCAAACTAAACTAAAAAACTAAAAAGTCAACTTTTGATATAGCATAAAGATGAGATGCCAGGGGATTGAGTTTACAAGTTACTTAAGTTTGTTAATTAAATGGTTAAATAAGAAAGATTTCAGATTATGCACAGTATGATTGCATTCATGATGAGATGGCCACATATCATTTCTATCCTCACATGCATATATCTCATCTATATAATAACTGTGTAGATAACGAAATTTTTTTGTTTTAACGGTTTTTTATTTTTTTAATGTTAATTTTAACAGAATATTCGTATATTTAACAATAGTTTGTAAACACTTTAACTTAAAAAAAAATTAAAATAAAATATTTTTGAGATATTTTACAATAAAAATAATAAAATTATACTTTTTATAACTTAAATAAAATTTAATTAAACTTAAACTCACTTATTAGAATAATATCATATAATTAAACATATAATATAATTTACTCACTTATTAGAATAATTAGACATATAATATAATTTATTGTGAATTAGCAACAAATTGTTTTTTTTTTTTTTAAAACTAGCAAAAAAACTTAAATTTAAAATACACGTATAATGTTTAATATTACATTAAACATATAATATATAATCTCTTGTTGTCACTCCCATATTCAAAAACTAAAACAAGCATAAACTTAAACAAAAATAAATAAATTATTTAATTAAATAGGATATTTATTTCAAAATTTAAATGACACTAATATAAATTTAATAAAAATAATTAATCATTCTATAAATAAAACTTAGCAAACGTACATATTGCACGTTATTTGTACGTAGTATATATATAAAAGGAAATTTTTCACAATTGTTTGAAGCTAATTTTTTCTTCTTACACACTCATAGTAATTTGGATAGAGAGAGAGAATAAATTGAAGAAATACAAAATATTATGTATTTTTGTTATTTAAAAGTTAATTTTGACCAAAAATACAAATGCTAGGCTGACCCAACCATTTTCAAACATCAGTCAAAAATAATTTTTTTTTTTTATATTTACACTCCAAAAATATATATAGACATCTTATTAATAAAAAAAATTAATTTTTAAAATCATATTTAACAATTTTTCTTAATATTTTTTTTTCTCATTCTTTCATTTTTTTTTTAATTAATTTCAATCATTTTATTTTATCTTATTTTCATAAAATTTTAAAAATAATATATAATTTTTTAGAAAAAGACTTACTTTAACAAGTTTTTATAAATATGTTTTGTTTTAATTTTTTTTATTTAAATATTTGAAATATATATTATTTATATGTATTTTTTAGAATATAAAAAATAAAAAATAGAAAAATGTGAGCATGAAAAAAAATACATTATACATTAATTTTTAATAAAAATAAAGTATTTTAATCAAATTTTGATAAAAAAAATAGCTTTTTTTTTAAGAAATCAAGGATAGCTCAAATTTGAGATCTCATTTCATTGAATCATTATATCTAAACGCACCGTTTTGGTTGACCTTTCTAATTTTATTACTAAAAAAATAGTGATTTTTATAAATTTTACTGAATAATAAAATGTAAAATGAGAATATTCAATTTTTTTATATAAAAGATAATTTGGACACTGAATTTTTTTTTAAAAATGATTGTATTTTTACATATTTTTTAAAAATTTAATTTATTTTTTTTATATAGGGAAGAGGAGATTTGATAAACCATCATCAAGGCATCAACAATTATTTTATTTTATTTTTGGACAAAACTATTATTATTATTATTATTATTATTGGGTAATTGGGAAGAAATAAAGTCCAACACAATTTGATGGAACAAGTAAAGCATTGAGTGGTGTTCAAATATCAACCACAAATTTCTCACTTTCCCATATATAAAGCTAACGAAGTTTCAAACCCATCAACAGAATTTTCTGTTAATACTATTCCAATCCTAATTTTCTTTCATCATGGGAACTGTAATCGACTCCCATTTCTTGGGCCTTACCGCCATTGTTACAGTTACTATTCTTCTTTTGTCTCTTTAAACTCTTGTGACTCTATTACTTCTATTATTTCTAATCTTGTGTTGTGGGTTTTGTGTTTGTTTCAAAGGTTGGATATCAGTTGCTGTTCTTCATAGTCACCGCTCTTCTCAAAATTGACAAAGTCACTGACTTCGCTGGTACTCTTTCTATGCTTTTTCTGATTAGGATGATGGGAATGGAGAGTTTGTTAAAATGATTTATTGAAGAAAGCGAACTAGATACAGAACATGTTCAAAACTTCACTGAAAGAATGAATTTTTAAGCTTTGCCCTTGATAGTATATTTTGTTTTTTGTGTAATTAAGTTGTGGGTTGTTTGTGTTTCTTTTTTCAGTTTGTGAATATAATTCTGGGTTATGTCTTTTTCTTCATAGGAAGCACTAACTTTGTCATACTTGCTATATTGACTCTGGTGGTCAGGGGCTCATGGCACTTCAGACAGGTATTGTTAATATTTATTTTCAATGTACAATTATCTGAATCCATGAAACTTATTTGTCTATTATGCTTCTCTATATTTAGACATAATTGAATTTTAAGTAACTCACTAGCTGGTTTTTTTTTTAACCCAGCCAAACTTTGTGTAGCCTTCTGTGCTTTTGGAGCTGGTTGATTAAATATTGTTGATTCTACTTTGCTTTTCTTCTCCATTAATTTTAGGGTGTTATTGTGTTGCCTTATTTGACTTGAACTTGTGTGTTCAGATTAATGTGACTTGCAAAATGATCTTCAGCTGTTGGGAAATAAGTAGTTATATTTTCCTTTGAGCTTATCACCACCTCTTATTATGTATGACTTTTCAGCTCTTTCTTTCAGGTTGTTTTGAGTTCTCTGGTAGTAGTATGGGGTCTTCGCCTTGGACTGTTTTTATTGTTGAGGTAAAACTGATATGTTTATTTCTTGTTAATGCACAGTTTCTCTTTAATATTAAAGAAATGACCTCACATCAGTGCTATCCGCTACTGTATTGTCCAGAACAATATTCATTGATGATATCTATTCTAAATGTACTGACCAGGATTTTACAATGGGGAGAGGATAGGCGTTTTGACGAAATGCGCCAAAATTTGGGGAAATTGGCAGTTTTTTGGATATTTCAGGTTTATAAAATTCACTCTTTTCACCTTCTGACTGACTATTGTTTGTAGAAATGACTAAGTTCGCGAACTAAAATGCCCGACTCTTTTACAGGCTGTCTGGGTGTGGACTGTGAGTTTACCCGTTACAGTGGTTAATGCTAGCAATAGAGAACCATCTTTTCAACCTGCAGACATAATTGGGTGGATCATTTGGTCAATAGGATTTTCAATTGAGGCCTCAGCAGACCAGCAAAAATTGCAATTCAAAAACGATCCAGGAAATAGAGGGAGGTGGTGCAATGCTGGATTGTGGAAATACTCTCGTCATCCAAATTACTTTGGAGAGGTTAGTACAGCCATGCCATTGAGTGCTACAAATTATGTCTTCTAAAGTTACTTGGGAATTATGTCTTTGAAAAACAGATAAACATATACCATCATATGTGATGTAGAGTTTGTTCTTTTGAATGTTACTAATTAGTGGTTACAAGTGGGACTAGCCCAATGGTATGAACTAATCCCAATATGAATTGAATAACCTCTGGTAGTGTGTTAAATGCCAGTACAAGCCCAAGCATTCGAGAGGCTTGGTCTCTCACTAGAGCTACAACCCAATTAATGTATCACATACCTGAATTGTATTGGAGGCCTATCAATACTTCCCTCCAAACTTTCACCTTGTCCTCAAAGTGAAAAGCTGGACATTGCTGCTGCTGCTGCAACATATAGTAATCTTTCCAAGAACTTGGACTGTGAATGCAATTGAGTCATCCACTGTAATATAACCGAGTTTTCTATCCAGTAGTTGTTGATCTCTAGGAGTTTGCATAGCGGTTACATCACTACTTATTATCGAGCATTCACAGTGATGAGACCACTTGGTAAGTAAAAGGTAGAATGCCAAATTGTGACTTTTAGTGTCTCTTGTCAAAACAAGGTAACGTTGAGGTCTAAATGAAACCATATTTTGGTTAAGAGTTTTCCAAATGTTAAGAGAAGTAGGATTGAGTATTTATTTTTTGATATGTGAATTTCAACTTTGAATTGTTATATTCTAAAAAATAAACTTAAACTCTATTAGATATTAAGATTCAATTTCAATTTTTAAAAATTTGAGAATAAATATGTAGCTTCTTACGTACTTAAAATTCAAGAAGTTTTGAATTATTATCTGTAATGAACAAAGTTTGACCTTTATTTTATCGAAGTAAAAAACAAAAAATACTAAAGAAGAAATGCACAGCTTAATCAAGTGCTATTAAGTCATAAATTTATAACTTTATGTGTTCAAAATTTAATAATGTTAAATACTTAAGAACACACTATACGATTGGCAAAAAAAGAATTAGTTTAAATTGTGTTATTTTCGTAATAGTATGTTAATTGGCACAATAAGGACACACGATTCGATTAGTAAATATGTCTAGGCCAGCATGACACGAAACACAAATGGATCGAGACTAAATGTGCCTGGACCAGCACAACACAACCTAATTAACACCATTGGTTAAGCATGTATTCTGTCTGATACTGTTATGGGCTTTGGAGATGTTATTAAGGTGGTGTAATGAAATGAAGATCTCTACAATGTTTATGTCATATATCTCACTATTGTTGCAATTGTTTTTGCTATGTATATATATGTGTTTCATGACCTTGACAAATGTGTGGTGCTTAGATTTTCTTATGGTGGGGGATTTTTGTGGCTTCAACTCCTGTACTGGATGGTGCAGAGTGGCTTGTGATCATTGGTCCTATCTTTCTTACCTTGTTGCTTCTTTTCATCAGTGGAATTCCATTGCTGGAGGTTTGTGTATACTCTTTCTTTCTTGTGGTCTACTTACAACTTTCCAGAATTTGTTTGTTAAAGTCCTGTAAATTCGAAACAGGAATCATCGGATAAGAAGTTTGGAAATGTTGCTGGATACGCGATGTATAAGAAAACAACTAGGTTACCCTCATTTTTTTTCCTCATCTGTTGTGTTTTAACTGTTTTCTATTGTGAATGAAGTCAAGAAATCTGAGTCCTTGACACTTTTTTTTTTACTTCAGTCCTCTAATTCCACTGCCTCCACTAGTGTATGGGAACCTGCCATCGTGGTTCAAAAAGTTTTTCCTCTTCGAGCTTCCTCTCTACAATCGCAATATTCTCCAAGAAGGGCAACACTGGTGAGTTTAATATTTTTGTAATTACTATTGGTTCAGTGAAAATTTCTACCATAAACTTGCTACTTTTTACATTTTCTGTATCATGCAAATACGTATATTTACATTTTTCTCTAGTACTTTTTAATGTAATCTCTTGATCTGGGTTTTATTATTATTATGAGAAAGTGTATTTAGCTAAAACTCAAGAGTATAAAATGGTACAAACCCGACAAACTATGAATGTGACGTGCGAGCCACGTAGAGATAATTGTTTAGCCCTTGAATGTGCTCTACTTATTTGTTCAGTCTCCATAGAATTGAGGACAGTATTGGGCACATATAGTTTTCTTTGCTGACTTTGTCGGTTCGTAACACAAAAGGAAAAATAGGTTGGTTCTGAAAATGGAAAATAATGTTATAAAAAATGCTCCAATCCAAATAATTCTATTCTAACCTTGTTAGCTTTGTTTTTTCTCAACTCCTATGAACCCACTTGAAATAAACAATTTGAGCCTAAGCATGTACTGAATGCCTTGTTCTTCTTGATTGGTATATTAAATCTGAGTAGCTTGTTTAAAACTTATTCAATAAATGTTATTCTTTAAAATTTATTTTATTTTTCATGTCAAGTTAGCTGTTGATGCATATGATAGAATATTTCCTATTTAAGGCATTTACCATATGTGCAAGGTATAGAACCAGCTCAAGAGAAGGAAGTGGGGGATTGAAGAAGATGAGTTAGTGCATTGTACATCTCTATTTATTGCTTTGAATTTCAGCTATTTGGATAATTTTGGGTTTTTGGTTGAAAAGTCACATTTTTTATTCTAATTGATTATCACAGATTGGTTGAAAAGTCATATTTTTATAAAATTTATAATTTTGTTTTTTGACCACATTTTGGTTATGATAGAATCTGATCATACAACTACAAACTACCATACAATTAATCTCTCTCACAAAGCATACAGTGCTTACAAAGACATCAGTTACTTTACTCTTGGGGGTGTTTGGTATGTGGTAAAGTAAATGTGGGAATTGGAATCTAAACCCCTTCCTATGTTTGGTTCAAATTTTAAGGAGTAAAGTTAATAATTTGTGTGGGTTCCACATGTATTTTAAGGGTAAAATGAACCATTTTCTACAAAAGAGTTTAGTATTATCTCCATCCTAGGTCCCTCCACACTTTCTAAGGCAACTCAACTCCTCAAAACAAACACCCCTTACTCACTTAAAGAGATTTAGGCTCTACTTGGCAATAATTTTGCTTTGGGCCTTAGCTTTGGGGAAAAGTGATTTTCCACGAAGTTAATGATAGCAACTTTTATAAGCAATGTTGAGGGAAACCTATCAATCGAGGAAACGAGGTGTGAGCAAATCTAATTTATAAGCAATAGAAGTTAGGAAGGAGGATAATAATGCAAGTATTCTAAAAGAACAAAACTTGACCTAAAAGTTTGGTTTACTCATCGGTCATAGCTAGCCATCCTCGTTGTTGGAACTCTTGGTTCTACACCTCAATGATAAGATTGTCAAGGGTAGTAGAAATCGTGTCGACATGAGCCAATGCAGAGCCTTGAGCAATGATAGCAATTGTAATATTATGCGCATAACAAAATTAGTCATGTGTGCAATAACATTTATTAAACTAGTTTTCGGTACTGTAAATTATTTAAAATTTTAAAATTCTAAATAATTTACACACCGAGGAGTGTGCCAGAGATGGGTGAGGCCCAAGAAAAATCAATTATTTTTCTAATTTTTATAGATAAAATAATATTTTTCTTAAATTTAAGAGTTTTTTTTAGGTAACAATTGATAATTTTCTAAAATTTGGGGAACCTTTAGGGTGGGGCCCTAAGCGTAGGCCTAGCCCGCCTATACTCCGGCACAACCCTATACACATCCCTAAAGCACACAATGCTCAAAGTATATCTATCTCACAAATCACACAATGCTCACAAAGAGATCACTCACTTTTACTCTTGCAACTCACACACTCGATAGTGCCCGCCAAGAAAAAGATGGGCATTTGAGCTACATGAATTTGACATTAACCCTAATTACACATGTAAAATTATTCATTTTAATCAGGGGTTTGGTGCAAAATGACATTTAATGGTGTGTGAAAGTAAGTAAATGTTCATGTTTTTAATTTTGTAGTAAAATAGCCTAACCACCTTTTTAATAGTGGTATTTGCGGCATAAATAGCTAATGTTTTCAGTTTTATACACTTATATAGCACATCTTTTTTTTTTCAACGGATTAAATATCAAATGTTATGATTTGGGCAATTCTGTCAATACCACTCCGTTAAATACTATTATGACTGATTAGAATGTCAAGTGTCATGATCTTATTAGTCCATTTCATATTAAGGGTAGGTAACCATTTGGTACCCAGTGTTTTTGCAAAATATCATCTTGGTACCCTGTATTTACAAATAATGCTCATTTGGTACCCTGTATTTTGAAATCGTACATATTTAGTATCCTGTATTTTAAAATTGTATATATTTGGTACCCTAAACTCAAATTTAATTAATAAATTTGTACTAATTCAATCAAATTACTCTCAATCATACGAGTTACAAATTATATATAACTATTAATAGTTTGGTCAAATTGACAAAATTTTATCAATTATGATACAAAATATCTATGTTTTCAAAATATAGGGTACCATATGATCATTATTGAAAACAAATGGTACCAGAATGATACTTTGCAAAATCAAAGGGTACCAAAATAGTAAATTCCTATTTTTAAAAAAATAATTTCAACATTATTTAAAATCAGAAAAAATAATTAAAAATATGTTTAAATTATAAAAATTAAAATTTATCATAAAAATTAATTTAATTAAATTTAAAAATAAGTTTAATTAGTTTTAAATTACCATATTAACACAACTTTTATAATCCACATTGTTCATCTTTATCATAAAATATCCTTCAAATCTATGCACTTCTTTTATACTTTTCTTGATTTCTTAAAGTAAAGAATGTATAGTTGGACTGCTATCTCCAATGAATCTTGCTGCCAATCTATGCTTGAGATGATCAATGTTTGCCAATGCCAAGTCCACGGTGTAAGCATGAAGAGACCAATTACAATCTCAAATTCAAATAATTTTGAATGATGAAAAGATTCAATAAACCCAAAGAACAATTTGGTCTGAAAAAAAATCAATTAACCAACGAGAACCTAAAAAAAATATGAAAAATAATAACCCATGGGAGCTCCTCTAGCAGCCTCTGACCCGCGAGTGACCCGACCCCTCGACCCGATGACCTGCGCCTCACCCAGCTTCTCCAACAACCCAAAGAACTGACCCAATCCGAAGGCCCAGCTACTGCCCCTCTCCTCTCCCAGCCAGCTGCGCCATGTGGCGCACTCTCATTGGCTGCAGCTAGGTCAAAGTCTCCTCTGCCATCAACCACCTTTCTAGCCCATATTTTGTGGGTGTTGGACCTTGCACATTTCTATTTTGAGCTTCAAAGCTCTTTTTTTTTTGTGTGTTTTAGAAAAAAGGTAAATTGGCCATTCACCAAAATAGTTGGGTTACTATTAATAATAAGATTTGATTTTTCAAAATCATATTTATTATTAATATTTTAGATTTATTGTATAACCCTCATTTGTTGTTTAATTTCTTTTTAGTCTTGTTCTCTCTCTATAAATATGGACTCTTTCTTTCATATGCGTATGCAATTTTGAGAGTAAATAAACCATAGCAAAATTTCTACTAACTTTCTTCTCATATTTTCTTCTTAGAATTTTGTGAGAATCATGAGCATAATGGTCTAATCTTCATAAGAAGGTTATGGATGATTCCATATGCTTGTGATGTTATTTTGCTACTTTGATATACTATGTTCTTAATATAATGTATTTGAGTTATTTATATTATTTCATCCTCATCTCCATTTTGTTGTCTTTATTTACTTGTGTTGACTGTGTTTTTAGCCAACGACGTGAGAACGTCAAAAACGATATAGCCTTCAAGAGAAATAAAACGACACAAACAGTTTATGAACAAAAAGTAAATAACACGAGATTTTATAGTGGTTCAGCCCCGATAGTCGGTAATAGCCTAATCCACTTAGAGATTTTATTACTGTATTCACACTCAAGATCATATGAACCAGTGTCAACTGAGTTTCTTGGTGTAAATATTCCAGAATACAAAAAAGGAGTTCTCTCAAGAAAAACACACTTTCTCTCTCTAGAACACAGATTAACTCTCAATTTGCCAAAAGTCCCTTTACGATCCTCCCAACCCTCTATTTATAGGTTTGGGATCTTCAACTGATATCCCCTTTAGATAGGGATATTTTATTATTCATCTTATATTTATATTACAAGAAATATTTAAAATACAACTGATTCCTCAATTTGAGTGAGGAATGAGAGATTCCCAGGTGTTTAGACCAATTCTTGCTGAAGTCGTTCAGGGGATTTTGACGTAGTCTCATATGCATGTTGATTATGTTGGAAAAAGCTTATACATGATCTTTATTTATTTTCATGTATATCTAATATTAAACAAATTAATACAAGATAGCCTAAAACATGTTTCTAAAATTGAATTCAAAGAGAAACAAAAATATAATACTTACAGTATACGCAGCGGAATTATGAGTCCTTCCTTCAGTTTCTCTAACTCTTGTATCCTTTCTGTCGCAGAGTATTATCAAGAAACTGAACCGATCTTCTATTTTCTTCACGATCTTCCAATGTATCCTTAGAACCACCTAGACTAGTGTGGGCAATTCTCAACACATGAGATAGATATAGAGAGAAGAAAAGAAAATAACAAAGAGGCTTAGAAAAGGACTTGTGTTTAGAGAGAATATAAAACTATCAGAAAATCTGACTTATCAAAAAACCTTTTTTTGACTTCTCTATAAGCACTCCTTTTATAGACTCAATTAGGCCATTTAATTTAATTAAAAAATCAATAAAATAACAGCCATTTTGAAGCCCTAGGTCGAAATTATCATGGGCTATAGGCCCGTGAAATTTCCCATTTGATTATAAGCCCATTGGACTTAAAATCAAGGCTTGTATTATTTTCTATTGATTTAATTAATTAAATAATTATTTAAATCATTTATCAAATTAATTATTTATAATTTGAACCTTGATTTAAACTTATTTATTAATTTAGATACCAATTTATCTTAATTAATAAATCTGCCATAATTTCTCTTTTCTTCTCAAAATTACACAACTCTGTGAAACTATCCAAAATTGACCTGGTCAACTTTGATAATTCTAATTGATGATTAAATCAATTAATTGAGACTATCTAGATGATTTTATCCAAGGTACAATGGGGATCATGGGCCTATGAAATCAAGCTCCAATAAGTTTTCATAAATCTAACAAATAAATTTACTAACTTATTAATTCCTCGTGACTCCACTATAAACTTGGAATTGCACTCTTGAATTCATAGAACGCTCTATAACAAATATAGATACACTATTAATTATCCATTGTTACAACCATAATTGTCACTCAATCCTCTATAGACGGTCTACAATGAGAGAGGACTAAAATACCGTTTTACCCCTCATTGTATTTTATCCTTAAAACACTTAGTTCCTTGTAAATGATATTTCAGTAAACTAATTTAATTACTGAAATGAGATCTCTATCATTTAACACCTTGAACCAAACTAAAAGGAAACCATCGTTTCACTTCTTCATCAGAAGCTATAGATGTTCATATCTATGATTAACACTCCCACTCAATTATACTACCGAGTTCCTAAGATGTAAGTATGGGCTAGTCCGTAGGGTAAGCTGGTAACGAACAAGTCAAAGAACTCAAATAATACAATCAGTTAGAATACTAACCACTCAGAATTGAGATTGAATTGACCTATGGTCAACTATATGATATGACTAGAATAGATAATAACGGTATGTTTACTTATCTTATCAACTGTCAATATCGGTCCTGTCCGATGTAACAAATACATCCGATCTTATCTACTTTGCTAATGTTCTGGAAAGAACATAACACTGTAATGTGTAAGTAGATCATATCGTAGATTGGCAAGTCAGTGTAAATCCGGTGCACTGACTAATCTTAGGACTAACTTATTTTTGAACATATAATCATATTTATATTCTACTGTGATTACGTCACTATAAATAAGATTAGCTATATGCTCGGGATTTAATAGAAGTTTATATTAAACAAATAATCATGAAAATAAAACATGTGAGCAAAGTGATTGACCAAGTCAAAAAATGATTTCTATTCTTTTATTGATAATAAAAATGAGATTACAAAGAATTTGGGTTTTAATTAGGGCATAAAACCCCAACAGATTACTCCTTCAAGCTTTCCTTGGACCAAGGTGATGCAAGCTTGGCTCCCCTCGGACCAAGGTGGTCCGAGCCAACTCCCTTGGCTTCTCTCCTCGGGTAGGTCCGAGCCTACCTCCTCCAATCAAGGTCCGATCGGACCTTGTGTCCTTCTCCTCGGACCAAAGTGGTTCGAGCCAATGCACCTCTTGCCTTCTCCTCGGACCAAGGTGGTCCGAGGCATTTTCCTCTTGCTTCTCACTTCGGACAAGTCCGAGCACACCTCCTCCAATCAAGGTCCGATCGGACCTTGTGGCCTTCTCCTCGGACCAAGGTGGTCTGAGCCACCCTACTCGACATTTCACCTCGGACAAGTCCGAGGCATCTCTTCCTTTGGCATCTTCAACCATGTCCGATCGGACATTATGTAGCCTTCCTTTGGCTGAAATCTAAGTCCCAATCCTTGGCTTGCATGGGACTTCCTTTCCTTAGTCTTCTTACCTCGGATGGATTCGAGCCAATCACCTAGGAAACCTACCTCGGACACGTCCGAGGCAAGCACTTGGGACGTTCAAGCCTTCTTACCTCGGACACATCCGAGCCAATTGCTTGAGAGGCTCCCAAGCTAAGGTCCGATCGGACCTCCTGCCTTTATCCCTCGTGTCAAAGTCCAAACCCCTCCTTTAAGCTCCTGGGACTTGGGTTTGAACCAAACAATTGGGTCTTCGAACTGGGGTCTGAGCCAATCACACCTTAGCCCAAATATTCTCCTCGGGTGTATTTGACTTTACCATGGCATCTCTCAAGCAGTCCAAATTCTTAATCAGTCTACCGGGTCCTTTTATTACAACTTTGAGGAGTCAATGTATTTATTGACTATTAATGTGTCTTTTACTGATCATGCACTGCCACTTGTCACCATTATTGCCATGTCATTGATCTCCAATTTTTGGGTATAACAACTTGCACTAATAGTATATAGGATTAGTCGTGCTCTTTTTATGTGCTTCTAATTAATAAAAGTAATATTGATACATAATTTTATGTCCAATCTTCTATTGCGTTATTACCCTTGTGTATTTTCTCATTTTTAGATTTTTCATAAGATTAACATTGTACTCCTAAAGTAAATAATTTTATAACTTAAATAAACTTTAGTTAGAAAAGAATATGGACTTTAATGTTAGATTTTCCAAGTAAATGTTGGGATGTGAACTATTTACTTGGTATTTTTATAAATCAAGCCTAAGTAACCAAACAAGCATATGGATGATTCTTAAAACCTTTCTATTTCTCAAACTCTTGATTACACCTTACTTTTATTTCACTTATCTCATTTTATCATTTCATAAAAAGACCAAAATCTCAAATATCTTTTTGCTATCCCCATTTCCTGACGTGGGCCCGGGACGGCGGTCGGGGCCCATGGACTGGGCGTTCGAATGTGGGCCCGGCCCAGGCCCGCTTGGTACAGGAATGTCCAAGGGGCGTGACCCTAGTGCGATATTGGGGCCGGACGGTGTCTAGGATGACGACCCAGGACAGTTGTCCGAGAGACGTACAGAGCTCAGGATCGCGTAGAAGTATACGTGAACGGTTCCGGACACTGGTAAACGGTCGAGGCCTGCAGTAAACGAAGAGGGACACAGGTAAACGAACCCGGATTAGGTCATCCCCGGTTGGTAGGGAAAAGCGTCCGGGACCCTGAAGCCGCCCCACTCCACGTGGGGGTTGTCCCTACTTTTCACCTGCAGAAAAAGCCACCTCGGGATTGCACGCCGCTGTTTCAGATCTGCACTGCCAAGTACTCTGACTGATCTTGTCCCCTGAATCTGCCTCGTAACTCGAAGTGCCCAGACCAAAAGCACCGTTTTGTTGGGCAAAATATAGTTCTTGGGCCACCTTATTGGGCCTTAATTAGTCTTGAATTGATGTATGTTTTATCTTTTATATTGGGCTTCCACCAGAGAAGCCAAGAGTATCCATATCTCTGATGGGCCCAGGTCATACCCGGCCTAGACCCAGTGTTCCCATGAGCCTATAAATACATGCAATAGAACATTGGGAAAAGGCTCTCTTCGACTTATATACAGATACTCTGTCAAAACATAGAGAAAAACTCCATTGTAAAAAGACTTTCCAAGCTCTAATACAACTGACTCGTGGACTAAGGCTTATTAACGCCCCAACCACGTAAAAATCCCGTATTAATCTTCTACATTCTATATCTTTATTCTTGGCTAATATCTATTAGTGTGGTTTCCAAAATGTGACGTGCGAGCCACGTAGAGATAATTGTTTAGCCTTTGAATGTGCTCTACTTATTTGTTCAGTCTCCATAGATTTGAAGACAGTATTGGGCACATATAGTTTGCTATGCTGACTTTGTTGGTTGGTAACACAAAACGAAAAATAGGTTGGTTCTGAAAATGGAAAATAATGTTATAAAAAATGCTCCAATCCAAATACTTTCTATTCTAACCTTGTTTGCTTTGTTTTTTCTCAACTCCTATGAACTCACTTGAAATAAACAATTTGAGCCTAAGAATGTACTGAATGCCTTGTTCTTCTTGATTGGTATATTAAATCTGAGTAGCTTGTTTAAAACTTATTCAATAAATGTTATTCTTTAAAATTTATTTTATTTTTCATGTCAAGTTAGTTTTTGATGCATATAATAGAATATTTCCTATTTAAGGCATTTACCATATGTGCAAGGTATAGAACCAGCTCAATAGAAGGAAGTGGGGGATTGAAGAAGATGAGTTAGTGCATTGTAAATCTCTATTTATTGCTTTGAATTTCAGCTATTCGGATAATTTTGGCTTTGTGGTTGAAAAGTCACATTTATAATTCTAATTGATTATCACAGATTGATTGAAAAGTCATATTTTATTAAATTTCTAATTTTGTTTTTTGACCACATTTTGGTTATGATAGAATCTGTTCTCACAAAGCATACAATGCTTACAAAGAGATCACTCACTTTACTCTTGGAGCTTACTCACTTAAAGAGATTTAGGCTCTACTTGGCAATGATTTTGCTTTGGGCTTTAGCTTTGCGGAAAAGTGATTTTCCAAGAAGTTAATGATAACAACTTTTATAAGCAATGTTGAGGGAAATCTATCGAGGAAACGAGGTGTGAGCAAATATAATTTATAAGCAATAAAAGTTAGGAAGGAGGATAATAATGCTAGTATTCTAAAAGTACAAAACTTGACCTAAAAGTTTGGTTTACTCTTTGGTCACTGCTAGCCATCCTCGTTGTTGGAACTCTTGGTTCTACACCTCAATGATAAGATTGTCAAGGGTAGTAGAAATCGTGTCGACATGAGCCAACGCAGACCCTTGAGCAAGGATAGCAATTGTAATATTATGCGTATAACAAATTAGTCACGTGTGCAACAACATGTTTTTAAACTAGTTTTCGGCACTGTAAATTATTTGGAATTTTAAAATTCTAAATAATTCACACAACCGAGATGGGTGAGGCCTAAGAAAAATAAATTATTTTTCTAATTTTTATAGATAAAATAATATTTTTCTTAAATTTAAGAGTTTTTTTTTAGGTAAAAATTAATACTTTTCTAAAATTTGAGAAACCTTTAGGGTGGAGCCCTAGGCGTAGGCCTAGCTCGCCTATACTCTGGCACAACCATATACGCATCCCTAAAGCACACAATGCTCAAAGTACATCTATCTCACAAATCACACAATGCTCACAAAAAGATCACTCACTTTTACTCTTGCAACTCACACACTCGATAGATTCACAATATTCAAGAAAATACTTAAACTTGTACCCTTACTAGTAGAATTCTCTTTGCTTCCCTGTCTCTAAAAAAAAGTGTACCAATCGGATGGAAGGAACTTGCCCACCAAGAAAAAGATGGGCATTCGAGCTACATGAATTTGACATTAACCCTAATTACACATGTAAATTATTCATTTTAATCAGGGGTTTGGTACAAAATGACATTTAATAGTTTGTGAAAGTAAGCAAATATTCATGTTTTTAATTTTGTAGTAAAATATCCTAACAATTTTTTTAATAGGGGTATTTGCGGCATAAATACCTAATGTTTTCAGTTTTATACACTTATATACCACATCATTTTTTTTCGACAGATTAAATACCAAACGTTATGATTTGGATATTTCCATCAATACCACTCCGTTAAATACTATTATGGATGATTAGAATGCCATGTCTCATGATCTTATATTAGTTCATTTCATATTAATATTTAAAAAAATAATTTCAACATTATTTAAAATCAGAAAAAAGAATTAAAAATATGTTTAAAGTATAAAAATTAAAATTTATCAAAAAAATTATAAAAAATTAATTTAATTAAATTTAAAAATAAGTTTAATTAGTTTTTTTAAAAGGGTTTTTTTTTATGTAAATTTAAAAATAATATCTATTTAATTAAAACATGTCATTTTTCTAAAAAAGAGAGTATTCATGGTAAGGAAAAAAATGGGAAATAAGTAATAGGCCCACTAAGCTAAAGCCCAGGCCCAACTAAATTGCCCAAAAAAGAAAAAATTCAAATGTTTCATCTTTCTCTCTCCATCTCATCACCTGGTTCTGGTTTCAGTTGTTCGATTCGTCTCCCGAGTACCGATTTCACCTCCAAGCTCATTCCTTTCTTCGATTCTATTACTCTTCTTCTTTTCTTTCCTCAAACCCTAATATTCGTATTGAATTCTTGATTTGATTTGGGGTTTTAGGGTTTTAGGCAGAATTATACAATGGATGAGGATCAAGAGATGGAGAAGTTTGGAATGGACAACGATTTCGAAGACGCGCAATGGATTGGGGGCGAGTTCTACTACCGGAAGCGCAAAGAAAAGCCTCTCCAGACCAAAGACGATGCCCTTTATGGTGTATTTGCTGATGATGATGACGACGACGACGATGATTACCCTAGAAAGCAGCGCCGCAAGGATCGTAATCAGCCTAACCTTTCCAAGCCTGTCAATTTCGTCTCCACTGGTACTGTCATGCCCACCCAGGAGATTGAGAACCACTCTAAGGAAGCTATTGATGCCGATAATCATGACGATAGTGCTCCACGCCCGGGTCTTGGTCTGGGTTTTGGCTCTTCTACTGTAACGAAGGCTTCGGCTGAGGCTGTTGAAGGAGTTGATGACGAGGATGACGGCGAAAGCTTCTTGCCCACGGCTTTTGGGAAGAAGATAATGGAGGGTGCTCAGAGGAGGGAAAAAGAAAGACAACAACAGAAGAGGCTTAAGTTGCTTCAGCAGAATGATTCTCAACAATCCCAGAGTGGTAAACGCCAATCTGATGCTGCTGGGAATGTTGGAGTGTTTGAGAAACATACCAAAGGTATTGGGATGAAGCTCCTTGAGAAAATGGGGTATAAAGGAGGAGGTCTTGGCAAGAACGAGCAAGGGATTGTTGCCCCGATTGAGGCCAAGTTGAGGCCTAAGAATATGGGAATGGGATATAATGATTACAAGGAGGCTGAGAAAGTGCCAACACTACAAGAATTGACTAAGCCCAAGCCTACGGCCGTGCCTTTGGCTGCCTCAACTCAGCCCTCCAAGGAAAAGCTCTGGTCGAAACGAGCACTAGCTAAACAAAAGAAGAATCTTGATTACATGACAGCTGAGGAATTGCTTGCTAAAAAGCAGGAGCAGCAAGGTGGCGGCGCTGAGGTTGTTGTTCAAAGGGTGTTGGATATGCGTGGTCCCCAGGTTCGTGTTGTGACCAACTTAGAGAATTTGAATGCTGAAGAGCGATCCAAGGAAGAAGACATTCCCATGCCCGAGATTCAGCATAATGTGAGGTTGATAGTGGATTTAACCGAGCTCGATATTCAGAAGATTGATAGGGATTTGAGGATGGAGAGGGACACAGCAATGGCGTTGAAAGACGAGAAGGAAAGATTAGAAGTTGAGGCGGCAAGACAGAAGAAACAACTAGATAGCATGGAGGAGATCATGGGTGTACTGGACCGATTGGGAGAAGAGAATTCTATGGGAATCTTAACTTTGGATTCACTTGCAAAGTGCTTTAGTGACTTACAAAGAAGATATGCTGAAGAGTATAAGTTGTGCAATTTATCCTGTATTGCCTGCTCGTTTGCTTTGCCTTTGTTTATTAGGGTGTTTCAAGGCTGGGACCCTCTTCGAAACCCGTCTCATGGTTTAGAGATGGTATCTGCTTGGAAGGCTTTGCTTCAAGGAGCGGAATCCTTGGATATATGGGACTCAGCTTCTCCATATTCTCAACTGATTTCTGAGGTTGTGGTGCCTGCCGTGAGAATCTCTGCCGTCAATACTTGGCAGGCTAGGCACCCGGAACCCATGCTTGGATTTATAGATTCTTGGGAGAAGCTGTTGCCTTCATCAGTTCTTGAGACCATATTGGATGATGTAGTTATGCCGAAATTAAGGAGTGCTGTGGACACATGGGAGCCGCACCGGGAGACTGTTTGTATCCATGTCTGGGTGCACCCATGGCTGCCGCTGTTGGGACACAAGTTGGAGGATGTTTATCAAACAATACGCTCCAAATTGAGTAATGTTCTTGGTGCTTGGCATCCTAGTGATGGTTCTGCTTTTATTTTACTATCACCATGGAAGTTTGTTTTTGACTCAATCAGTTGGGAACAATTAATGCGTAGATTTATAGTTCCCAAATTATCGCTTATCCTGCAAGAGTTCCAGGTGAACCCTGCTAATCAAAAGCAGCTTGATCAGTTTGATTGGGTCATAAAGTGGGCCTCTGTTATACCGATTCATCTTATGGTAGATATGCTGGAGAAGTTTTTCTTTCCCCAGTGGCTACAGGTTTTGTACCATTGGTTGTGTTCAAACCCAAATTTTGAAGAGGTTACAAAGTGGTTTTTGGGATGGAAAGAACTTCTTCCTAAGGAGCTTTTATCAAATGAGAATATCCGGTCTCAGCTTAACTGTGGTCTGGAAATGATGAATAGGGCTGTTGAAGGTATGGAAGTAGTCCAACCAGGTTTGAAAGAAAATCTTAGCTATCTTAGAGTTCTTGAGCAAAGACAGTTTGAGGCTCAGCAAAAAGCTGCTGCACAACAAGCTGCTGCAAGCTTTGGTGGCACAAGTAGTATGGATGGCCCTGAGTTGAGCATGAAAGAAGTTGTCGAGGCCTATGCACAACAACATGGCTTGCTTTTTAAACCAAAACCTGGGAGGATGCACAATGGTCACCAAATATTTGGCTTCGGCCATGTAAGTATCATAGTAGACTCTCTAAATCAAAGAATATATGCTCAAACAGAGGAAGCTTGGTCTTTGGTATCTCTTGAACGATTGCTGGATCTGCACAACAATTCTCTTTTAAAAAGACGCTGAGTTATGTTTTGCTCATCTGGGTTAGTTGCAACTGTTCGGCAGTTTCTTTAAAGGTGAGCTTCTATCTTTAAAACGAGGAAATTTATCATTTGATTTTATTCAATATCCAGAACAAAACATTTTTTGCCTCAATTGTATCTTTCTACTTTCCCGTATCATCATGTTGTCATTATTGACATTTATATGTAAGAATTTTGCTGTCAACCCCTTGCACCTTTTCTTGAAGCAAAATTTTCATGTCTTTTTGCTTGAAACTAGTTTTACTACATGCTGTCTTATATTTGTCTCTAGTCTTTTATACCTAAATACCAGCTTTAAGCCATACTACATAGTGGTGATTTTGCTGAGTTGCAATGAGAGGTTTTTTGGTTGGTGTCAATAAGACAGATGAAATTCTGACAGTGTGTTGCTGATTAAGTTTCTAAGTAATTGTTTTTTTTAGGAGAGCATAGAAGGTAGGACTACATGGAATTGAAGTGTAAATGAAGAGGGCTGAAATAAATAAGTCTAAGAATATGAATTTGCTTTGTGCTTTATGCTTTTACTTTCAAGAGTTAGATGTAAGAATATAGAATGAAAGTATAGATCAAGGTATACCTTCCTTATATGCTTTATGATTTGTTATTATTTATTGATTAGAGTAATGATATGTGCACTCAAAATATCCACCCAAACCTTAGACACCCAAACCTTAGACACAGAGATGTGGCAATTTAACCTAGCCAATCACATTTATTAAAACTAAGACTCATTGTTTTAAAATGCAGTGACACGTCACTGTGTGTAATGTTTGTGTACATATTTTGGGTGCACATATCATTACTCTGTTGATTAATGGTTACCAGGCCCTCTTTGGTTTGAACTGCTGACTTCTTTTGTTGAATATAAGGATGAGTACTTTTGAATCTGATGTTGGAGAAATATAGCGACATCTCTTAAAATGTAAATGATCTTAGTACTCTGTCTAAAATCATGCTGCTTTATGGGTATTGGGAATGTTATTAAGTTGGTGTAATTAAGCTTTCCAAGATGTTTCTATTATATTATCTTACATTAGAGATTTTCTTAACAAACATTACAACTATATGGATGGATAACTCACCCAACATTTGCAGCAATTTATTGTTTTTCGTCTGTCACGATAACTAGAACCTTGACCAATGTCTGTCCTTAACTCATGTACTGGATGGTGCAGAGTGGTTGGCGATCATTGACCCTATTTTTCTCAGGCTGTTAACATATTTTCATCAGTGGCATTGTTTCGAAATGTGGATCGATACAGGACCTAGAAGAAAACAACTAGGTTAACTTCATCTTTTTCATGCCTTGTGTGATTTACTGTTTCTACTGATTGTGCAGTGAAGAAACTTAGTCTTGACATCTTTATTTTTACTTTCAGCCCTCTATTTCCACAGCCTCACAAATGTATAGACTCCCATCGTCACGGTTTCGAGGGGAATTTTTTCCTCGCCGTTCGCTATTCTCCTCAAGCAGGGCTACTAAACTTGTGAGTCTATAAAATTCTACTAAAAACTATTAGCACAATGAAAAATCTCACCATATCATTGTATCTTGTTGTATACAGATTTTGCACATGTAAAATATGTGAAGATCATTTTTTGTTCACTATTCCAATCTAACTTATCCATTCGTCTTTATCTTCTTCTTTCTCGATCTTGAATTTCCCTTCTTTGTGTGATTTTATTTCCTATTTATTGAAGGCTCATTTTATCAAATTGCTATTGGAGAAGGAACCAATGGATTGAAGATGAGTATGGATGGATAATTGTACAGATTGATGCTTCAAACTTCATCTGTTATACTCTCATTTTTGCATAATGCTTCATGTGTTTTGAAACACTCAATTCATAGTGGATGTTTTAAACTTCCATATGATTTCATAAGCGAGTGATTTGTAAATTTACCTATGATATAATTCAAATCAATGCCTGATGATTTAACTTTTCGTATTCATCAATACATGAAAATATAGAATGATTAATTTATGCTTCGCATTCATGATAATATACTTTTAAATTGACAAGGATGAAAAGTTTATTTTTCATTCAAAATAAATAGGCCTTTGTTTAGAACTTTAGATTATGCTTTGGAAAAAAAAAATTCTAGTGGGAAATGACTGAAATATAGAAAAAGTTGCTTTCTTAAAATTCCATTCATTGTTTTTCATAATTTTTTTATTATTTATTTTGTGAAAGATAAGAAAAAAATTCCAAACACTCCAAAGTAAAATTAAATAAACTCATCCTTCAAAAAATAAATAAATAAACTTAATTATATCCATCCCGCCAACCCTAACCCCAAAAAAACACACTCAATAATCATTTTAATAAAGTTAAAGAAGTTAAGGGACACTTGCAGTGCTGATATAGTGATATTGGTACAATCCAATATTAGAATCTAGATATTTGAATCTCATATAGTGTATGATAAGCATCTTAAGATATCAAATAACGACTCTTTAATAAATATTGAGCCAAAAAAAAAACCTTTGCCAAACCATATGAATCTTGTGATCTCTCCATAATAAAGACCCAAATTACATTTGGCAAAAAAATATAAAAAAAGACCCAAATTACAAATTCCAAAAGTTCAACCTCAATCTACGAAGCCCCAAATTAGGTAGAAGGATGTGGACATCTATAAGTCATAAACACATGTAACCTAAAAACATTGTGAAGCTAGTTCCTGTAATGTATTTATATATATAGATATATTTATATATATATACTTTCATTGATACACAAATACGTACATGTACATCCCTGATCAGCGTGCTACTGGGCATGAAAATACACTGCACAGATTACACCCCAGACAAATGAAATGAATAATCCTCCCAGCTTCCCCACAAGCAGAACAAAAAAAAAAGTAAAAATGAAACTAAAGTCCACAAATTATAATCCTGAAGTTTTGTTGATATTTTCCAATGAAAAAACTGCACCAGATACGGACTCATTCGACGGTTGAGAGTGCGACATCAGAATATAGATGACCCACAAGTGTAGGCAGACAAGGTATACCAAAGACCATAGTTTGGCCGTTGGATTCCTCTTCAAAAACACTGCTCCTGCCAAGAATATGGCATCGAACTGTTGAACCAATGAATACAAATGCTTCTTGCTTGAACGAATTTTGTCTTCGATTAGAGGCTTCAACTTTGAATCAGAGAGCTCCCATGTTCCTGATTCTAAGTCCCTCGATGATGATGTGCTGGAGAAGTCGGTCATTGATTTGTTTTCTTCGAGCATCTTTGAAACTGCCTGCAAGATGCACGAACACGCGTGCAAATTATACAAAGTTTCTTCTGAAATTAGGTTAAATTATTTAGGAAAGAGTAGCGTACCTCAATTCTGAATAGAATGGTAGCCTTCTCTGAAGAAAGAGCCTCAACCTGGTTGAAGCAATATAAATGCAAATTAATGAGATCACTTAGCAAGGCCACTAGAGAGAGTATTATCATAAATTCCTCAACTACCAACAGATAAATAAATTACAAAAAAAAAAAAAAAAAAAATCATCTTGGATTTAATCTTCAACTATTTTCTGACAGGAACCAGTTGCTGACATTTCAGAAGCATATGAATAGGTAAATTGTCTTGATCACTGCCTCACAATAAATGACGAAATCTGAGGCATGGTACTATATATGCCGAAGCAGAAAGTGAAAGTTTACGGTGGGTTTGTAAGGTTTTACTTTTCTTATCCATTAAACTAAGACCTCAAAAGATGAATGGATGTAGAGGGAATAACTAGCTTTATGGGATTTATCACAAGCTTTTGTCCAATAAAATTTTAATTTACCTATGAATTGGATTGAAAATAAGTATGTTTAAAGTGACAAACCTGTGCTTGTTTCTGAATTAAATGGTCAGTCATCTGGTTAAGCCTGCGTTTTAGCTCAACCTCTACTTCTGTCGGTTCCTCCAATTCTCTCCTAGTCATGTCAATATTCAGTTCCAGCTGCTTTGCCTGAAACACAATCATTTTATAAACAATGCTGCTGTTGATAACCAATCAAATTCCAAATATATAGCAGAACAGGAATAACCACATTCTGAAAAGCCAAAAAGTGTGGAACCAGTCCAAAGCCGTTAACCTCAATTAATCCATTAAAGCTTAATAATCTTACTATTAAATCCACAACATTCTCTGGTCGTAACTCAAAACTTAGTCAACTGAAGGCATATACTTTCGACCACGTAGATCAATACTCTTGGTGTGATTGAGACTATAACACACATTGCATAAACAAACCTATAAACCTAACAAATTGACAGAAAAGGATCATAACAACGGTCATCACTTTTAGCATATAAAATAGGTACTTAGCTCTAGCTGTAGTGGGAAAATGCATTGAAGCATGTTTAAAAAAAATCTAGTTATCTATGGTTATGACATCTTCAAGCAATAAACATTTAGAGCAGGAATTAATGTTAAACATAAGGTTTCATTTTAAAAATGGTTGATTATGGGAAAGCAATCCAGATTTTGGAGCAGAACTGGCTGGCTACTTTTGATAAGATGGTTGACTGGGTGGCTACCATTTTAGAAGGTTTTATAATAAATTACAGACGTAGAAAGTCAGGAATGTTAGGGGTTTCGTTATGAAGTTTTCAAAGATTCAAGGAGCAGTGGAGAACATTATCATCCGAAGGGAAATGGCTTGTTGAGGGTGGTTAAATAATACGATCTTCTAAGACGTGGAAGACAGTCTAAATACCATTTGGAAATATGGGGTGACTCTTTGGATCTTTAAACACTAAGAATTTTGATGTTTGCCATTTTCGATGCTAGCTAATTATTGTCACCTTTGTTTGCAAGTATAGATGACATCTCTTATCTTTTTCTTTTTTTTTTTCAAAAAAAACTTGTATTAATGGAAAGATAACACAAGAAAGTTGGGAAAAAAAGAGAACAGCAACAAAACCCCAAAGAAGTTAGAAATTCACTGATTCCAATATCTAACTAAATTGGAAAATATGACTCCTTTAAACACTTTTACATTGTGCACCAATGTTGCTACCCAATATCTTGTCATCGCTACTATTCTATTAATATACAATTTCTCATTTCTTATAAAAGAAAAAGAAGCATAAAAACCTAGAAACATCTTCATACGTCCTAAACAATGGCAGAAACGCATAGTTTGGATTTAACACTGCACATGTGGCCACAAGGTTTCTCCTTAAAAAAAATGTAGCACTCTCAAACCAAAAAGTAAAGCACACAAAACACAAACTCACACATGAGATGAGACAGTGTCCAAGAACATACGACTACACGGATACAATGGCTAAGAAGTTAAGAAAGCACAAACATTTTCAGCATAGTAAGCAAAAAAAGAATAAAAAACATAACAAAACAATGAATCACAATGTTGTAACAATTAAACATGTGCAAATAAGAAAGTTAAACACAAACAAATATGAAATGCAAACCTTATTTTGCAATTTTCCAATTTTATCAGTCGCAAGAGAGTACTCTGCCTCCAGTATCTCAAGTTCAACTCCTTTTGAGGCCGCAAGCTGCAATTTTTAAATCATCACGCAGAGGACAAATAAACCATTTGATACAAAAAGAAATAGAACATAAAGCTAAAAAGAAAATGGGAATAAAAATCCAAAGGAAGATTATTAATCTTTTAACACAACCAATTTATCAAACATGTTGACAAGTAAAACCCGACTTACTTTCTTCAAAGATGTCCCAGTCCGATGACTATTAAAAATCTTCCTTTCCAGCTCTACAAGGAGATAAGGAAATTATATGTTATAGGGCGTGAAAAAGCCAACTTTGACGAAAACAATTGATATCGGCATACCTCCCATTAAACATGCTTTCACAACAAACTAACTAGATCATTGCATTACACAAGGGTATTCTCATAGAAAGGGAAGCTTTTGTTTGATGTTAGAAAACCACACAAGGTAGAATAAGTGATATTGTACTAGCAAGTGAAACAACAAGTTAGACCAAACCAATGGTAAAGAAAAAGAGGCCAAATGATTACAAAATCTCCAACATCCTGTCTCAACCCGCACAGGTTTCTGCTTTCCCCATTTCCAGATAAGAAAAGAAAACCAAATCCTCACCTATTACTTCATCATTTCTACTCCTATTGTTTTTCTACTGAAAAAAAGAGGCAGCTACAACACCATGCTTTTATTTATTTTTTTATTATAAGAGACCATACCTTCATTGTTCACTTCCTTCAACTCGATTTGTTGTCGAATTTCAGCCACTTCGTTAACCTATTGAAATATTGTCGAGTATATGGGATTAAATAATGAAGGCAAAAATAAAACAACGGGTGTGATTTAAAGATTCACCATATAATTATTTATCTGCTTGTACATTATTTACTTACACTGAAGGAATTGCAATAAAGAAATACAAAATAATAAATTTCGAAGGGTAATCACATTTCCTTATTCAGCCACTTGATATTAAGAGAGAGAGAGAGAGAGAGAGAGAGAGACTCTTCATTTTGATAGAACTTTACATCTCAGAATAACATTTTTTATTTACACTTGCTCTACAAAAGTTCTATAATTTACTAAAATAAGGACGGGGTAATAACCTTCTTCCATCCCATATATACACCCTCAGTGGTCCAACCTTCCAAATCTTTTCATACTGTTTTAATTTCATTCATCACAGAAAATAATCCAATAACATGACACGTCTGATCTAAAAAACAAATCTGATTTTTTTTTGCTGGAAAAAAACAAACTGATTAAGCATCTAAATCATACCTCTACTTCAAGATTCCACTGCACAGTGGCAAGAGATCTTGCAAGGTCTGCGTTCGCCGTCTGCAACACTTTTCACCTTTAGTAACCACTAACAACAAAGTTAACAAAAATATGTGTTGCCTAAACTTTAGAAAGAATCAACTGCCAAAAATAGCAAAAGAACCAAAAAAAAATGACAATTTAGATATACATTTTATTGCAGAAAAGAATACACGATGTCTAGTAATAATAGCAGGCAAAACAGCGTCTAATACCTCCAATTTAGCCAATCGTGCTAAGACTTCCATTCTTGTATTATTATGTTTTTGCTTCTCTAACTCAACAGCTTCCATCGTCTCCATCATAGTTAATTGCAGCTTTGAAGCCTAAATGATGAAGTAAAGAGTTAATGAAAGATTTTGAATGACTGTTTCAAACAAATTAAAAAGGCACCAATGAAAGAATGATCATGGCCTCGGCAAAGCAAAATCAGTGAAAATAATTATTTATTATTATTATTCAATATAAATATATTCCAAAATTCCTCAGAACTGGCTTAGCTGGCTCAAGTTCAAAATTGGTGCCTCCACCGAACCCCGCAATCTTTGGGAAGCATGGAAATAGATTTCAATGAGAAGTCAGCCAGCTAAATTTGTATACTAGGCTTTAAAAAATGGTTGTAGAACTAAAAATTCTGGTTTGAAAATTAATTTCTCAATAGAAAACCCTGCACTGTGCAGTGGACTAGTGGCGGACCATCTACAACACAAAACAAAAGGCAATAAAAATTCATTTCTGGAAATAGGATCTTAACCCACAAAATTCAAATCACTTATATCCTCTAATCTCACATAAAATTCCAGTTCCTTCTAGAGACGTTAGTTATTTCTCCTAAAAACTCTCATAGGAAGAATTCTGAAAAATATTGGTGATGGTAAAAATAATATAAAAGGAATCGAAAAATCTTCAACCCTTGGCCTTTCCTGTCTTGAGCATGTACAACCATGAAGGTTAATATTTTATAAAAATGCACCAAGTATTTAAAAAAATAGTTTGTTTTAGAAGGTGGAAAACGTAGTTTTTCGTAACAGCATAATATATAAATGTACAAATAAAAGCAACATTAGTCCAAATAATAAGATCAAATTCTGACGCGGTTTCTCCTATTCCATTGTAATAAATCTTTCAAACCAACCTCATCAACAAAACAAAAGGTACTGATATTAAGAATACCAGAACAAGAAGTAATGTAATGTTCTTTGAATCGTGTAGACTGTAGAGATTGGTATTGCCTGTTGTAAAATCCTAATCTTTTTTGTCTCTGTTATTGTGATTTTACACCACATTTTTCCTTGTATTTTCTCCATAATATTAATACAAAGTTTGTTTCTATTAAAAAAAAAACTATAACAAGAAAACCAGGTAAATTTACCTCTTGTGCTTGCTGTTTGGTTTGTTCTTCAAATATCTTCTCTAAGCTTTGCTTCTCTCCTTCCAATCTGGCAACCATATTTTCCCGTTCCTTGATGGCCTCCACAGCTTTAGCTGCCGCCTTTTCGGCCAGAATCTTTTCTCTTCTCCTTCTCCTTTCCTCTCTCTCCCGTTCATCTTCAGAGTCAGAACTTGAACCAGAATCTGATCTCGAATCAGAGCTCCCATAGCTCATTGAAGAGGAACTTTTCTTTAGATCATCAGAGGTAGAGCTTCTAGAAGCTACATGATTAGAATCATGTTTCCTCATTAGAGAACTCCCTAAACGATCACGGCCCTCAGCCATTTGCATCTTAACATCAGATACCACATCAACTTTCTCCACAGTTGACACCATTTCAGATTGAGTTATATGGTTTTTATTTACTGACTGCAAGGAAGTCTTCAAAGTGGAAGTTCTATTAGTTCCTTCATTTCCCTTATCAACTTCTCGCCCTTCCGAAAGCTTACCACCAGCACTCTGCAGCTTTACATTGGAAGATCTCCCTGTTGAATTTGAAAATCCAAGATCATCTCCATCACTGGCCTTCCCATTCAACTTGTTTTCTTCCACACTACTTGTTCTCCTCACCGGTTTTGAAACACTCTTATTATTCTTCTGATTCCTCCTAACCTCTGATCCAGCTGAAACTGAAGCAGAACCACCCTGCCGCCTCCCATCTTTCCTCAAACCCCGAATACCAGAATGTCCATTGCCACGACTCGAGGCACCAGATGTTGTAGGCTGACTCGGGGTACCAAGGAGTTGAGTCCAATCGCTATCGGTAAGCGTTGTTTTAGGTTTCGTAGTAGCATCCACGACCTCTTTGGGCGAACTCGAACTCTCATTCTTGCTATTACTAACACTAGGACTCTTAAGACTAATCGGATCACTACGCAATGTTCCATGAAAATCATTGTTTACCTGGGTTTTCTTCTTCAATTGGTCCTTCAGAGGCAAACTTGCTCCGGTTTTGGTTTCACTATCGAAATTCAATTCATCAATTTGGGACTTCTCATTTTTCTTGAGCGAATCCGCAGTTTTCTGATCAATCTGCGTCGCACATTCCAAAATTACAAATTAAACAGACAATTAAATCACAGATCCACTCCTATTGGAATCGAAATTAAACCCCCAAAGGACAAGCTCATTTCTATTGTTTCCCATGCTTTCTAGGGAACCAAACAGGAAAATAATAGCAGAAATTTCATTATCTTCTTTTTAAATAAGAAAAAAAGAGGAAGGAAAAGAGAAATTGACCTGCTGAAGAATGCTTTCTGCAGCTTTGAGCTTGGAAGAGATCCAATTCGCCATGATTGTTTTACTGAAGCTCCTTCCTTTAAGTTTTTCCCGAAAAGACTAAGGAGAGAGTATGGAAGATAAATTCATCAGAGAATGCGCATTTTAGCAAAACGCAGCGTTTGGAGAAAAGTAGAAGTGATTTTGATCATGCTAAGGTAACGGGACGTTGAGCGGTTTATCTGACAGGATCACCTCGTTTCCGTTTCGAAGCCGTTGATTTTGAGCGACCATACGGGAAAGGTTTAGTTAGTTGGTGCGGCTCCTACTGTGTGTTTGGTTTAATCCAGTAAGTTTTAACCATTCACACTTTATAATATAAATAATTATTACTTTTATTTAATAATATATAAAGTGTTAATTTTATAAAAAAAAAATTAAAAACTGTTTAAAAAAATTTTGAAATTGAAAAAATTTTATTTTCAAAATTTAATAAATTTTATTTAAAATTTTAAAAAATAATAAATAAAAATAGAATTACCAAACACATTTTATATTTAATTATCAAATTTTTAATTAATTAAATAAAAAATTATTCTTTTAAGTGTTACCAAACCATACTTATATTATTATAATATTCATTTTAAAATGATTACTTTCTATATTATAGTATTTTTCTAACATTTAGCATTTGAGTTAGCTCTCTGTAAAAAAAACGTATATAGAATACCAAAGAATTAACAAAATAACAAGTACTAAGAAAATAAATATTAAGCTTGGGGAGTTCTTTTTTTTTAGATTATTATAATCTAATCATATTAATTATTTCTCGGGTATAATATGAGCCTTTAGGACAATATATTCTTTAATGAATTAGAATGGTTGATACGAATGCATATTATTAATTTATTGATATGTTTGTTAATTAGAGTGCTCATGAATTGGAAACTCATTAAGATATTTATTTAATATTTTACTCGTATTTAGTAGTGAACAAACTATTTTACTAAGAAATTTTTGTGAATTATATATTTGTTTTGTGATTATACAGCCTATTAGTTTTGAAATTATGGATGACCAAAATAAATCTATGGAAATAGACTTTGAAATGAGAGAAGAAGATACCGATGAAGATAAACTGGTGGATAAGAACATGAAGAGTATAAAAGTGATTTATTTTAAAATATTCGACAAATTAATTCCAAAAGTTGGCATGGAGCTTGAAACTGAATATTTTTCTGCTAATGGTACACTGGTGTGCAGTTGTAAGAAATTTGAGTTTGCAGGAATTTTATGAGCACATACTTTGAAAGTTCTTTCTTCAAACAATATTTCGAAAATTCATGATCGATACGTATTACGAAGATGGACAAAATATGCAAAGGTTGAAATCAAAGCATACTTGTCGAAAAATACAAATTTTGAAGATCCTAAGCTAAAATCGTATTGCGCTACAAAGAGTTATCTAGATTGCAGACACAAAGTAGATACATAATTGCTTTGAATGGTTTCCATAAAATTTTGGAGGATGTGGATGCATTCTTAGAGCATCTCCAACCCATTACCCCATTACAGTGTTGCACCAACACCAAAATTAAAGAATTTTACCATCATATTTTTTTTTCCAATCCAACCACAACACCAAAAGTTACAAAAAAAATATATTATTTATTATTATATTATTTTTTAATATTAGAATGTAAGTTTGTAATATTTTAATTATCTTTTGTATATTTAATCAATTTCAATGTTAATTTTATTTTCTTATAGTGTAGAGTAAGAATTTTCACACAAATTAAAATAAATTATATAAAAAATTAATTATGAAATATTTGAAATTTTATTTAAAAAAATTAAATTATATGTGTATTTATAATTTAAAAAACCCAACATAAAATATAGACCCTAATAATACTAGTATGTTTATATATATAAATATATATATATAAGATATAAATATATTTATCTTTTACGAAAAAAAATGCCGTGTGAACAGTGCACGACATATATACCGTGGCACTGTTCATAAACGGGTAAATGCTAGTATTTTTGGAGTTGGGTTGGAGCTGGATATATGCTCTCCACGACATATAATGCTGTATTGGCGTGTGATTGCAGCTGGCCTTAGGACAAAAGACAACATGTGACATTCTAAACTCTAGCAACTCTTATGTTAAATCGCTAGCCTATGATGAGAATATCATCAATAAAGGTGAATACAACATTAGGGGTGTCAAACCTAAGGGAAAATTGCATGGAAAATCTACTAGGCCTCAAGATGCTCTAGAGATGGCTAGAAAGAAGAAGAAAAAAGTTCATGAGAATATGTCTACACAAAAGGTATATTCATATCATACTATTATTGCTATGAAAATTCATAATGTAGTTTTTTAAACTCACTTTAATTTTATACTCTATTATTTATGATTTTTATTTCGAGGCTCCTTGTACTTAAAAGAACGATCAATCCAATGATAAATTTTCTTTTCCTGAACAAAACTTATTGTTTTATTATAGGCCTTCAATACCATTGTGCTTCTCAAGAGTCATTTTTCTGCTGGAAAAAATTTGACAAGTTATATCAGCAAAACAGAACAAGGTATTTCGATTCTTTTGTTGATCAGGCGGCACCCGGATTTGAACTGGGGAAAAATGATTTGCAGTCCCCCGCCTTACCACTCGGCCATGCTGCCAAATGATACAAAATAGATGACAAAATTTCTTTTTTTGTACTTGTATTTTGAATCTTGTTTTCTTTAATCCCTTTCCTAAAAGAAATCATTCATTTTACCATTATGCTTCAATCAAGTATATATATATATATATATATGTAATTCTCCTATAGGGGTTTTACTTTAAGCCCTACCGATGAGGCTCTCAGTGTTCTCGACCTGTGAATAGTTTTCGGCGGGATTTTTTTTATGATCGTGTATATTGTAGTTATTTAGAGGATCCTGTAAATTTTCAAAAAATTCTGAATAATTTACAGTACCAAAAACTAAATTTTAAAATGTTGCACGCGTGACTAAGAAAATTGCTCTCTTATATATATATTTTTGGAAGGACAAAAAAAGAACAGAAAATAGTATTATTGTATAAATATATTCAGGATAATTCTATGGTAGGGCCTTCAAAAAGAGTCCTACCGTAGGGTTCTTTTGTGTTCTCAATCCGTGAATAGTTTTCGGCGCGATTTTTTTTATGACCATGTATATTGTAGTTATTTAGAGCATCCTGCAAATTTTTAGAAAATTCTGAATAATTTACAATGCCGAAAACAGATTATTGCATGTGTGACTAATTTTTTTATGCACATGGAAAATAGCATGTTTGAACTTAGTTTTCGGCACTGTAAATTATTCAGAATTTTCTGAAAATTTGCAGGATGCTTTAAATAACTACAATATACACGGTCATAAAAAAAATCGCGCCGAAAACTGTTCAAAGGTTGAGAAACACAAAAGAGCCCTACGGTAGGACTCTTTTTGAAGGCCCTACCAAAGAATTATCCAATATATTTATATCAATTTTTATAAAAACAAATAGAAAGTATTTCACTAAATTTTGTACAGAATTGACTGCCTACACTAATCCTTTTAAAATGAATTTTATAATAAAAGAATTATAAACAATAATAAAAAAGGGGAAATTTGACTTTTAATGTATTAAGTGGCACTTTATTTAAAAGATACCCTATCACTGTATGACTCTCATTTTGGTGCTACTAATGACCTTACTACCCAAAATACCCCTGATATTTTTTCTCACAGACTCTCCGTATTCTCTCCCAAAGTCTCGAAGCAAGCAAACTTTGTAACACTTAAACCCGATTGAATTCGTCAGAACCCAACCATTGTCTTCCACGACCACGAACAAGGGCTCCCAAAGTCTCGGAGTTGACGATCGGAGAAGGGGAAGGAGAAAACGTCGAGCAAATAGACCAAACTTTTAGGAAACAACCCCAAAGAAAGCGAAGGTGAGGGATTTCGTTTTTAATCTGCAATATGTGTATGTGCCTGGTTTTTTTTGTTGATTTTTATTCATAGGATAGATTGGGGCTGGGGAATGAAGAAATCTGAGTTTTTTTTCGAAATTTTTTATGCACCTCGATAGAAATCGATAGGACTCGATAGTATATGTTAGGGTCTGGATTTGACTGTGCCTCGATAGGCCTCGATGGGACTCAATAGGACTCGATGAAATTTTTAGCATATACCTCGGTAGGACTCGATACTATTGGCCATATGCTGATTTAGCCTTTGCCTCGATAGGCCTCAATAGGACTCGATGATATGGGTACATGGCTGATTTTAGCACCTGCCTCGATAGGACTCGATGCTATTGGCCATATGGCTTATGTAGCCTTTGCCTCGATAGGAATCGATAGGCCTCGATAGGACTCGATGATACAGGGCTTTGGGATTTTTAGCACCTACCTCGATAGGCCTCGATAGTAACTAGATGATATCATGCTTTGGGATTTTTAGGACCTACCTCGATAGGCCTCGATAAAACTCGATAGTAACCCGATGATATCATTCTTTGGGTTTTTTAGCACCTACCTCGATAGGACTCGATAGTAACCTGATGATATCATGCTTTGGGATTTTAGCACCTACCTCGATAGGTCTCGATAGGTTTCGATAGGCCTCGATAGTAACTGCCTCGATGGGACTCGATAGGCCTCGATAGTAACTGCCTCGATAGTGACCAGATTGTTTCTTTTTAACATTTTTAACATTTTTTTAATTTTTTTTTCAGATGCCTGACCTTATTGTGCCGTTGGAGAAGCACTTTCCTGCCCATCTCACTTATAGGGGTAGTGCTTACTTGGATACCCTTATAGGGAAGTTTGAGAGGCATGGTCTTATTGAAAGGGCACAGACATGCCCGTTGGGACAGTTCTTTAAGGCGAAGCCGTTTAGTTTTTCTGGGGTTCTGCTGCATCAGCTAATGTTGCGTAAGGTAGAAAGCAAGAAGCCTGAAGAGGGTCAGTTCTACATGGGCAACACTCTGTGTAGATTTGGTATTGCAGAGTTTGCCCTAGTTACCGGGCTAAATTTTGGGAAATCACCGTCCCCAGATGAGTTGAAAGAACATCTTTCAAGTGATCGGATCATCCAGGAATATTGTAATGGTGATTCGAAGGTTAGTTTTGGTCAGTTGGAAGATGCTTTGAAGGCCTCGACAAACCAAAAGATGCATTTAAGCTGGGTTTGTGCTATTTGATAGAGGGGGTACTGAATGCTCAAGAGAAGACAACTACGATATGGGGAGATTCCCTGAGGATGGTTGAGGATCTTGATTACTTTTTCAAGTATCCATGGGGGAAGTTGTCATTTAAGAAGGTTAGCAGAGGAGTTCAGAAGGACATGAAGAAGCAATTGAAACACTACGAGGAGAAGAAGCAAGATGGTTCAAGCAAAAAACAAAAGGAGGCGAAGTATAGTTTCTATGGCTATGCACCCACACTTCTTTACTGGGCTTTTGAGGCCATGCCATCTCTCGGGAGTAATTTCGGTGAGAACAGTGGGAACCAAATTCCTAGGATGCTTAGCTGGGCTACGAAGACTGATATCACTATTTCGACAGCTCAGTTGGTTCCTATATTCGCCAACCGTCGAGTAAGTTCCATTTTATCTTGTTAAATGTCACAAATTAATTGATTAACGATTTATTTTATTATAGTTTTCCTGACACATGTTATTCAACCATGCAGTTAGTGGTATTTTCCATGCTGAAGCCACGTCCCGGTGGGGTAGTCTACTACAATAGCCTCCCAGAAGTTGATTCCAGGTTATTCCCTGAGTTGGAATCAACTGTGGGGGAGGTTGGGACTGCAGCGAAGGAAGTAGTAGTACCTGAGAAGGAGGCAGAGAAGCTGGAAAAAGTTGCAAAGGAAGCCTCCATTTTTTACGAGGATGTCCCAAGGGTTGAGGAGGGCACTTTACAGGCCTGTGCATCTTCCTCTAGTCAGGTTGCCCAGCCTGATTATGAGCAATTGATGCAGAGGCTCAAGAGGGTTGAGGAGGGCCAGGCAACCTTACTTCAGAATCAGACTACGATCATGGCTCAGTTGGCGCAGCTGCTTTCAGTGGTCTCAGGTCGATCCACCGACGTAAAATCAGATACAAAGTCTGATATCTTGCATGCAGACTACGAGCCCGGTGATCAGCCCTCCACTCCACAGGCCTAGACATCTGTAGTTGCTCATACGTCAAACCCTTCTCCACGGGCAGAACTTGATTTTCAACATCCCTGAAATCCAATCTCTATTTTCGAGTTCCCAAACACCATTGAATGCTACAAATATGGAAACATCCGAATCTTCAACAAAAACAAAAAAAAAACAAAGAAAAGGTCAAAAAGTTAAACTACAACATAAAACAGCAAAATATCGATTCATATCGAGGTCAAACTATCACACTATCGAGGTCAACCCATCGAGGCCCATCGATTCCAATCGAGTCCCATCGAGGCAAATACTACATAATTAAGTTTTATGCCTCTATCGAGGTCCATCGAGGCATATCGAGGTAGCCATTTCCCCCTTATGTGAATATTTTATCGAGTCCCATCGAGGCATATCGAGGTAGTCGTTTCCCTCTTATGTGAGGATGTTATCGAGGCCCATCGAGGCTCATTGAGGCATATCGAGGTAGCCATTTCCCTCCTTATGTGAGGGTTTTATCGAGGTCCATCAAGGCTCATCGAGGCATATCGAGGTATACAAATAATATAATACATGAGGGTCTATCGAGGACCATCGGGTCCTATCGAGGCAGACAAAAAACCCAGAAAAAAAAATCAAGAAAGGAACGAAAATTTATCCCGACAGTGAAAAATTACAATAAAACATGAAGGCATACACAGATCTGTTCGAAATAGAAAAAGCAATGTTGATAAACAAGTTTCCTCACTACATATAACAAATATATACTTACTCATACGATTTTTGATCCGAAATACAAAATGAAGTCCTTGCCTTGAAATGATTCACAACTTGCCCTGAAATAAGCTCGAAAATTTGTATAGATTAAGTTGCCTTATTTTTTTGTGTGCACAAGAGCTTGAGAGATAGAGATGGAAAATATGAGAGATAGAGAGGGAGAAGACAATGGGAGAAAAAGAAGGAAATTTATAATAGTAGCATTTTTGGTAATCTAAAGAATACTAGAATAAAAATATGAGGTTTTTTTCGGATCAAATTTCCTAAAAAAAAAAAAAAGAGAGAGACAATGTGTGCAAGTGCTGTTACTAGACTCATACATGATAGAAAAAAGGAAACATTAAACAAAAAATTAAAAATAATTATAATAAGGAACATGTTAAACAAGGAAATATTAAAAGTATTATATAAAGAAAGAAAAAAGATTCATTTAAAACTAACAGAAAGTTTAAAATTAACGTGATCTCAAGGAGAGTGGCACAATGAACCATTAAAACAAAATCTAGGAACTAAAAGGTAGAACTCAAAACTCAGATTTAGTGGCCACGAGGAAGGAGTGACTCGACCACAGAAGATGACATTTCAATACCATCGAACTCTTCTTTACGAGTGAACGTTAACCCCACCGTCGTCAGCCCCATCGTCGATAAGTCCGGCAACGGCACATCCCTCTCCGAAAACGACACGACTTGCTTCATGCTCGGTCTCACCCCCGGTTCCGAATGTGAACATAACAACCCCAGTTTCAATACCAACTCTACTTCCTCCTCTGATACGACTCCAGCTCTGGTAAAATCCGATTCTATCAGATTCGAATCCATGGCCTCGATAATCCTTCCTCTGCACCAACACGAGAAAACCCAGTCCACCAAAACAAGCTCCTCCTCCGTCGCCGTTCCTCTCCCTTCAATGGGTCTTCTTCCACATGCCACTTCGAGCAGGAAAGCTCCGAATGCGAAGACGTCGACGCTCGTTGTGGCCTTTCCTGTCCGGGTATGCTCCGGGGCGAGATACCCAAGTGTTCCAACGATGCGGGTTCTCTGAGGATCTCTTCCATGGTCGTATAATCTAGCTAAACCCACGTCTCCTAACCGGCTGTTTAACTCGTCGTCAAGTAGCACGTTACTGGCTTTCACGTCACTGTGGATGATGACTCGTTCCCATTGATGGTGCAGGTAGCATAGACCAGAGGCAACTCCCTTTATGATCTGGAATCTTCGGTTCCAATTTAGTGTCGTTTTTGGTTTGTCGAATAGGTATTTGTCCAGGCTGCCATTGGGCATGTAATCGTATACTAAAAGGAGCTCACGTTTCCGGCGACAGTAGCCCAAAAGGGGCACCACATTCCGGTGACGGAGCCGGCTGAGACTGGCGATTTCAGCCACGCATTCTCTCATACCCTGCCTTGATTCATGAGAGACTCTTTTGACAGCGATCTCTGTTTTGGAGGGTAAAACTCCTTTGTAGACTCTACCTAACCTCCGGTACTCAATGCATCTTTGTCCTTGAAACCTTTCGTGGCTATGTACAAATCTTTGTATTTATACCTATAAAGTGCATATTCTAGCTCCCAATCTTCAATTAGATCTGCAAATTTTATCTTTCTTCTGATGAAATGAGCCAAAGTCAAGATCACCGGAGCCACCAAGCTCGAACAAATCACCGGTAACCCAATTGTCAAAAATTTGGATTTTGGTTTGGATCCGAGTCCGACCCGAGGCAGCCTTGGGAGGTTGGTAGAGTCAAGCTCTTGAGCTTCGCCATTAATCTTGAAGCTCCAACCCTGAACATAGTGATTACTAATAATAGAGCCTGATGCGGAAGAAAAACCAACATACATGGTGTCCCTTATTATCGGTGAAAGATCTATGGTCAAAGACAATAGCGGTTTCTGAGGTTTAACAGCTTTGACCGGAGCTAAGGTCACGTTCATCTGCTTTTTAACTCCGTCATATTCGATCCATACTTTCATTGGTTTACCACTTATAAGAGATAAGTTCGTAAACCCACCTTTTTTTTCGTCAAAATACATCGCCGGCGAAGATATAACCGAGGCTAAATCATTAATGTCAATCCCCACGTGATTGTTGTTGATGTCTTTGAACTCCGGGTTTTGAACCGTATCGAGCTCGACGCCGATGACTCTGTTAGCAGTGTCGCCCACGTTGGATACGTTAAAAACGCCAAGGTACTGGCTCGGAAAAGCACGGGGAAGACCTCTCGTCGGAGTGATCACGAAAATGATGCCGTGGCCGCTCAGAGTTGCGTACTCCGATCTTATGCCGAAGAGGAATGTGGTGGAGAAGGAAGAAACGGTGCCGTTTGGGGTGGCCTTGAAGGTGATTGGATTTGGAAAGAAAGAAAGCATGACCCGCTTTCTGTTTTGTGTCGTTTGTGAGTCTCAACAGGTCATTTGAAGTTATTTGAGCTATACCATCGAGGTCCAGGTCGCCTGACTTGAATCCATTGAAGGTGAAATTCAGATGACCATGATCATCTTGGGATGGTGCTGGTACTACTGTTATGGTTATTGAGAGGAAGAGAAGCAATATCGGAAACTTAGAAAACATGGCTTAAACTAGTTATATTCACTGTTTTCTTGCGCTAGTAAGTAAGGTAAGCCCTTTCGTAATTTCGTTACTTCTGACATATATAAGAACATGGCTTAAAATATATTTTTAGTGTTGACTTGAAAGTCAACCAAAACCGTGTTTTCCATTTAACTTGCCCGTGTCACTTATAGGGGTAGTGGTTACTTGGATACCTTTATAGGGCAGTTTGAGAGGCATGGTCTTTTTGAAAGGGCACAGGCATGCCCGTTGGGGCAGTTCTTTAAGGCGAAACCGTTTAGTTTTTCTGGGGTTCTGCTGCATCAGCTAATGTTGTGTAAGGTAGAAAGCAAGAAGTCTAAAGAGGGTCAGTTCTACATGGGCAACACTCTGTGTAGATTTGGTATTGCAGAGTTTGCCCTAGTTGCCGGGCTAAATTTTGGGAAATCACCGTCCCCAGATGAGTTGAAAGAGCATCTTTCAAGTGATCGGATCATCCAGGAATATTTTAATGGTGATTCGAAGGTTAGTTTTGGTGAGTTGGAAGATGCTTTGAAGGCCTCGACAAACCAGAAGATGCATTTAAGCTGGGTTTGTGCTATTTGATAGAGGGGGTACTGAATGCTCAAGAGAAGACAACGGCGATATGAGGAGATTCCCTGAGGATGGTTGATGATCTTGATTACTTTTTCAAGTATCCATGGGGGAAGTTGTCATTTAAGAAGGTTAGCAGAGGAGTTTAGAAGGACATGAAGAAGCAATTGAAACACTATGAGGACAAGAAGAAAGATGGTTCAAGCAAAAAACAAAAGGAGGCGAAGTATAGTTTCTATGGCTATGCACCCACACTTCTTTAATGGGCTTTTGAGGCCATGCCATCTCTCGGGAGTAAGTTCGGTGAGAACAGTGGGAACCAGATTCTGATGATGCTTAGCTGGGCTACGAAGACTGATATCACTATTTCGACAGCACAGTTGGTTCCTATATTCGCCAACTATCGAGTAAGTTCCATTTTATCTTGTTAAATGTCACAAATTAATTGATTAACGATTTATTTTATTAAAGTTTTCCTGACACATGTTATTCAACCATGCAGTTGGTGGTATTTTCCATGCTGAAGCCACGTCCCGGTGGGGTAGTCTACTACAATAGCCTCCCAGAAGTTGATTTCAGGTTATTCCCTGAGTTGGAATCAACTGTGGGGGAGGCTGGGACTGCAGCGGAGGAAGCAGTAGTACCTGAGAAGGAGGCAGAGAAGCTGGCAAAAGTTGTAAAGGAAGCCTCCATTTTTTACGAGGATGTCCCGAGGGTTGAGGATGGCACTTTACAAGCCTGTGTAGCTTCCTCTAGTCAGGTTGCCCAGCCTGATTATGAGCAATTGATGCAGAGGCTCAAGAGGGTTGAGGAGGGCCAGGCAACCTTACTTCAGAATCAGACTACGATCATGGCTCAGTTGGCGCAGCTGCTTTCAGTGGTCTCAGGTCGATCCACCGACGTAAGATCAGATACAAAGTCTGATATCTTGCCTGCAGACTACGAGCCCGGTGATCAACCCTCCACTCCACAGGCCTAGACATCTGTAGTTGCTCATACGTCAAACCCTTCTCCACGGGCAGAACTTGATTTTTCAGCATCCCTGAAAATCCAATCCCTATTTTCGAGTTCCCAAATATGGAAATAGTCGAATCTTCAACAAAATAAAAAACAAAGAAAAGGTCAAAAAGTTAAACTACAACATAAAACAGCAAAATATCGATTCATATCGAGGTCAAACTATCACACTATCGAGGTCAACCCATCGAGGCCAATCGATTCTAATCGAGTCCCATCGAGGCAAATACTACATAATTAAGTTTTATGCCTCTATTGAGGTCCATCGAGGTAGCCATTTCCCCCTTATGTGAAGAGTTTATCGAGTCCCATCGAGGCTCATCGAGGCATATCGAGGTAGCCATTTCCTCCTTATGTGAGGATGTTATCGAGGCCCATCGAGGCATATCGAGGTAGCCATTTCCCCCTTTATGTGAGGGTTTTATCGAGGTCCATCGAGGCTCATCGAGGCATATCGAGGTATACAAATAATATAATACATGAGGGTTTATCGAGGACCATCGAGTCCTATCAAGGCAGACAAAAAACCTAGAAAAAAAACCAAGAAAAGAACGAAAATTCATCCTGACAATGAAAAATTACAATAAAACATGAAGGCATACACATATCTGTTCGAAATAGCAAAAGCAATGTTGATAAACAAGTTTCCTCACTACATATAACAAATATATACTTACCCGTACGATTTTTGATCCGAAATCCAAAATGAAGTTCTTGCCTTGAAAGGATTCACAACTTGCCCTCAAATAAGCTCGAAAATTTATATAGATTAAACTGCCTCATTTTTTTTTGTGTACAAGAGCTTGAGAGATAGAGAGAGAAAATGTGAGAGATAGAGAGGGAGAAGACAATGAGAGAAAAAGAGAAAAATTTATGATAGGAGCATTTTTGTTAATCCAAAGAATACTAGAATAAAAATGTGAGATTTTATTCTGTTGATATAATTTTATCATTTTGTCACTTAATGCATTAAAAATCAAATTTCCCTAATAAAAAAAAAAAAAAAAAAAGGCAGACAATGTCTGAAAGTGCTGTTACTGGACTCATACATGATAGAAAAAAGGAAACATTAAGCAAAAAATTAAAAATAATTATAATAAGGAACATGTTAAACAAGGAAATATTAAACGTATTATATAAAGAAAGAAAAAAGATTCATTTAAAACTAACAGAAAGTTTAAAACTAACGTGCTCTCAAGGAGAGTGGCACAATGAAACATTAAAACAAAATCTAGTAACTAAAAGGAAGCCAAATGGGTTCACGCAGTAGAACTCAAAACTCAGATTTAGCGGCCACGAGGAAGGAGTGACTCGACCACAGAAGATGACATTTCAATACCATCGAACCCTTCTTTACGAGTGAACGTTAACCCCACCGTCGTCATCCCCATCGTCGATAAGTCCGGCAACGGCACTTCCCTCTCCAAAAACGACACGACTTGCTTCATGCTCGGTCTCACCCCAGGTTCCGAATGTGAACATAACAACCCCAGTTTCAATACCAACTCTACTTCCTCCTCTGATACGACTCCAGCTCCGGTAAAATCCGATTCTATCAGATTCGAATCCATGGCCTCGATAATCCTTCCTCTGCACCAACACGAGAAAACCCAGTCCACCAAAACAAGCTCCTCCTCCGTCGCCGTTCCTCTCCCTTCAATGGGTCGTCTTCCACATGCCACTTCGAGCAGGAAAGCTCCGAATGCGAAGACGTCGACGCTCGTTGTGGCCTTTCCTGTCCGGGTATGCTCCGGGGCGAGATACCCAAGTGTTCCAACGATGCGGGTTGTCTGAGGATCTCTTGCATGGTCGTATAATCTTGCTAAACCCACGTCTCCTAACCGGCTGTTTAACTCGTCGTCAAGTAGCACGTTACTGGCTTTCACGTCACTGTGGATGATGACTCGTTCCCATTGATGGTGCAGGTAGCATAGACCAGAGGCAACTCCCTTTATGACCTGAAATCTTCGGTTCCAATTTAGTGTCGTCTTTGGTTTGTCGAATAGGTATTTGTCCAGGCTGCCATTGGGCATGTAATCGTATACTAAAAGGAGCTCACGTTTCCGGCGACAGTAGCCCAAAAGGGGCACCACATTCCGGTGACGGAGCCGGCTGAGACTGGCGATTTCAGCCACGCGTTCTCTCATACCCTGCCTTGATTCATAAGAGACTCTTTTGACAGCGATCTCTGTTTTGGAGGGTAAAACTCCTTTGTAGACTCTACCTAATCCTCCGGTACTCAATGAATCTTTGTCCTTGAAACCTTTCGTGGCTATGTACAAATCTTTGTATTTATACCTATAAAGTCCATATTCTAGCTCCCAATCTTCAATTAGATCTGCAAATTTTCTTTTTCTTCTGATGAAATGAGCCAAAGTCAAGATCACCGGAGCCACCAAGCTCGAACAAATCACCGGTAACCAAATTGTCAAAAATTTGGATCCGTGTCCGACCCGAGGCAGCCTTGGGAGATTGGAGGAGTCAAGCTCTTGAGCTTCGCCATTAATCTTGAAGCTCCAACCCCAAACATAGTGATTACTAAAAATAGAGCCTGATGCGGAAGAAAAACCAACATACATGGTGTCCCTTATTATCGGTGAAAGATCTATGGTCAAAGACAATAGCGGTTTCTGAGGTTTAACACCTTTGGCCGGAGCTAAAGTCACGTTCATCTGCTTTTTAACTCCGTCATATTCGATCCATACTTTCATTGGTTTACCACTTATAAGAGATAAGTTCGTAAACCCACCTTTCTTTCCGTCAAAATACATCACCGGCGAAGATATAACCGAGACTAAATTATTAATGTCAATCCCCACGTGATTGTCGTTGATGTCTTTGAACTCCGGGTTTTGAATCGTATCGAGCTCGACGCCGACGACTCTGTTAGCAGTGTCGCCCACGTTGGATACGTTAAAAACGCCAAGGTACTGGCTCGGAAAAGCACGGGGAAGACCTCTCGTCGGAGTGATCACGAAAACGATGCCGTGGCCGCTCAGAGTTGCGTACTCCGATCTTATGCCGAAGAGGAATGTGGTGGAGAAGGAAGAAACGGTGCCGTTTGGGGTGGCCTTGAAGGTGATTGGATTGGGAAAGAAAGAAAGCATGACCCGCTTTCTGTTTTGTGTCGTTTGTGAGTCTCAACAGGCCATTTGAAGTTATTTGAGCTATACCATCGAGGTCCAGGTCGCCTGACTTGAATCCATTGAAGGTGAAATTCAGATGACCATGATCATCTTGGGATGATGCTGGTACTACTGTTATGGTTATTGAGAGGAAGAGAAGCAATATCGGAAACTTAGAAAACATGGCTTAAACTAGTTATATTCACTGTTTTCTTGCGCTAGTAAGTAAGGTAAGCCCTTTCGTAATTTCGTTACTTCTTACATATATAAGAACATGGCTTAAAATATATTTTTAGTGTTGACTTGAAAGTCAACCAATACCGTGTTTTCCATTTAACTTGCCCGTGTCACTTATAGGGGTAGTGGTTACTTGGATACTTTTATAGGGCAGTTTGAGAGGCATGATCTTATTGAAAGGGCACAGGCATGCCCATTGGGATAGTTCTTTAAGGCGAAGCCGTTTAGTTTTTCTGGGGTTCTGCTGCATCAGCTAATGTTGCGTAAGGTAGAAAGCAAGAAGCCTGAAGAGGGTCAGTTCTACATGGGCAACACTCTGTGTAGATTTGGTATTGCAGAGTTTGCCCTAGTTACCGGGCTAAATTTTGGGAAATCACCGTCCCCAGATGAGTTGAAAGAGCATCTTTCAAGTGATCGGATCATCCAGGAATATTTTAATAGTGATTCGAAGGTTAGTTTTGGTCAGTTGGAAGATGCTTTGAAGGCCTCGACAAACCAGAAGATGCATTTAAGCTGGGTTTGTGCTATTTGATAGAGGGGGTACTGAATGCTCAAGAGAAGACAACGACGATATGGGGAGATTCCCTGAGGATGGTTGAGGATCTTGATTACTTTTTCAAGTATCCATGGGGGAAGTTGTCATTTAAGAAGGTTAGCAGAGGAGTTCAGAAGGACATGAAGAAGCAATTGAAACACTATGAGGACAAGAAGAAAGATGGTTCAAGCAAAAAACAAAAGGAGGCGAAGTATAGTTTCTATGGCTATGCACCCACACTTCTTTAATGGGCTTTTGAGGCCATGCCATCTCTCGGGAGTAAGTTCGGTGAGAACAGTGGGAACCAGATTCTGAGGATGCTTAGCTGGGCTACGAAGACTGATATCATTATTTTGACAGCACAGTTGGTTCCTATATTCGCCAACCATCGAGTAAGTTCCATTTTATCTTGTTAAATGTCACAAATTAATTGATTAACGATTTATTTTATTAAAGTTTTCCTGACACATGTTATTCAACCATGCAGTTGGTGGTATTTTCCATGCTGAAGCCACGTCCCGATGGGGTAGTCTACTACAATAGCCTCCCAGAAGTTGATTTCAAGTTATTCCCTGAGTTGGAATCAACTGTGGGGGAGGCTGGGACTGCAGCGGAGGAAGTATTAGTACCTGAGAAGGAGGCAGAGAAGCTGGCAAAAGTTGTAAAGGAAGCCTCTATTTTTTACGAGGATGTCCCGAGGGTTGAGGATGGCACTTTACAAGCCTGTGTAGCTTCCTCTAGTCAGGTTGCCCAGCCTGATTATGAGCAATTGATGCAGAGGCTCAAGAGGGTTGAGGAGGGCCAGGCAACCTTACTTCAGAATCAGACTACGATCATGGCTCAGTTGGCGCAGCTGCTTTCAGTGGTCTCAGGTCGATCTACCGACGTAAGATCAGATACAAAGTCTGATATCTTGCCTGCAGACTACGAGCCCGGTGATCAACCCTCCACTCCACAGGCCTAGACATCTGTAGTTGCTCATACGTCAAACCCTTCTCCACGGGCAGAACTTGATTTTTCAGCATCCCTGAAAATCCAATCCCTATTTTCGAGTTCCCAAATATGGAAATAGTTGAATCTTCAACAAAATAAAAAACAAAGAAAATGTCAAAAAGTTAAACTACAACATAAAACAGCAAAATATCGATTCATATCGAGGTCAAACTATCACACTATCGAGGTCAACCCATCGAGGCCCATCGATTCCAATCGAGTCCCATCGAGGCAAATACTACATAATTAAGTTTTATGCCTCTATCGAGGTCCATCGAGGTAGCCATTTCCCCCTTATGTGAAGATTTTATCGAGTCCCATCGAGGCATATCGAGGTAGCCATTTCTTCCTTATGTGAGGATGTTATCGAGGCCCATTGAGGCATATCGAGGTAGCCATTTCCCCCTTTATGTGAGGGTTTTATCGAGGTCCATCGAGGCTCATCGAGGCATATCGAGGTATACAAATAATATAATACATGAGGGTTTATCGAGGACCATCGAGTCCTATCAAGGCAGACAAAAAACCTAGAAAAAAAACCAAGAAAAGAACGAAAATTCATCCTGACAATGAAAAATTACAATAAAACATGAAGGCATACACATATCTGTTCGAAATAGCAAAAGCAATGTTGATAAACAAGTTTCCTCACTACATATAACAAATATATACTTACCTATACGATTTTTGATCCGAAATCCAAAATGAAGTCCTTGCCTTGAAAGGATTCACAACTTGCCCTCAAATAAGCTCGAAAATTTATATAGATTAAACTGCCTTATTTTTTTTTGTGTACAAGAGCTTGAGAGATAGAGAGAGAAAATGTGAGACATAGAGAGGGAGAAGACAATGAGAGAAAAAGAGGAAAATTTATGATATGAGCATTTTTGTTAATCCAAAGAATACTAGAATAAAAATGTGAGATTTTTTTCGGTTGATATAATTTTATCATTTTGTCACTTAATGCATTAAAAATCAAATTTCCGTTCAAAAAACAAAAAAAAGCAGACAATGTCTGAAAGTGCTGTTACTGGACTCATACATGATAGAAAAAAGGAAACATTAAGCAAAAAATTAAAAATAATTATAATAAGGAACATGTTAAACAAGGAAATATTAAACGTATTATATAAAGAAAGAAAAAAGATTCATTTAAAACTAACAGCAAGTTTAAAACTAACGTGCTCTCAAGGAGAGTGGCACAATGAAACATTAAAACAAAATCTAGTAACTAAAAGGAAGCCAAATGGGTTCACGCAGTAGAACTCAAAACTCAGATTTAGCGGCCACGAGGAAGGAGTGACTCGACCACAGAAGATGACATTTCAATACCATCGAACCCTTCTTTACGAGTGAACGTTAACCCCACCGTCGTCATCCCCATCGTCGATAAGTCCGGCAACGGCACTTCCCTCTCCAAAAACGACACGACTTGCTTCATGCTCGGTCTCACCCCAGGTTCCGAATGTGAACATAACAACCCCAGTTTCAATACCAACTCTACTTCCTCCTCTGATACGACTCCAGCTCCGGTAAAATCCGATTCTATCAGATTCGAATCCATGGCCTCGATAATCCTTCCTCTGCACCAACACGAGAAAACCCAGTCCACCAAAACAAGCTCCTCCTCCGTCGCCGTTCCTCTCCCTTCAATGGGTCGTCTTCCACATGCCACTTCGAGCAGGAAAGCTCCGAATGCGAAGACGTCGACGCTCGTTGTGGCCTTTCCTGTCCGGGTATGCTCTGGGGCGAGATACCCAAGTGTTCCAACGATGCGGGTTCTCTGAGGATCTCTTCCATGGTCGTATAATCTAGCTAAACCAACTTTTCCTAACCGGCTGTTTAACTTGTCGTCAAGTAGCACGTTACTGGCTTTCACGTCACTGTGGATGATGACTCGTTCCCATTGATGGTGCAGGTAGCATAGACCAGAGGCAACTCCCTTTATGATCTGGAATCTTCGGTTCCAATTTAGTGTCGTTTTTGGTTTGTCGAATAGGTATTTGTCCAGGCTGCCATTGGGCATGTAATCGTATACTAAAAGGAGCTCACGTTTCCGGCGACAGTAGCCCAAAAGGGGCACCACATTCCGGTGACGGAGCCAGCTGAGACTGGCGATTTCAGCCACGCGTTCTCTCATACCCTGCCTTGATTCATGAGAGACTCTTTTGACAGCGATCTCTGTTTTGGAGGGTAAAACTCCTTTGTAGACTCTACCTAATCCTCCGGTACTCAATGCATCTTTGTCCTTGAAACCTTTCGTGGCTATGTACAAATCTTTGTATTTATACCTATAAACTCCATATTCTAGCTCCCAATCTTCAATTAGATCTGCAAATTTTCTCTTTCTTCTGATGAAATGAGCCAAAGTCAAGATCACCGGAGCCACCAAGCTCGAACAAATCACCGGTAACCAAATTGTCAAAAATTTGGATCCGTGTCTGACCCGAGGCAGCCTTGGGAGTTTGGAGGAGTCAAGCTCTTGAGCTTCGCCATTAATCTTGAAGCTCCAACCCCGAACATAGTGATTACTAATAACAGAGCCTGTTGAAGAAGAAAAACCAACATACATGGTGTCCCTTATTATCGGTGAAAGATCTATGGTCAAAGACAATAGCGGTTTCTGAGGTTTAACAGCTTTGGCCGGAGCTAACGTCACGTTCATCTGCTTTTTAACTCCGTCATATTCGATCCATACTTTCATTGGTTTACCACTTATAAGAGATAAGTTCGTAAACCCACCTTTCTTTCCGTCAAAATACATCGCCGGCGAAGATATAACCGAGTCTAAATTATTAATGTCAATCCCCACGTGATTGTCGTTGATGTCATTGAACTCTTTGCTTTGAATCGTATCGAGCTCGACGCCGACGACTCTGTTAGCAGTGTCGCCCACGTTGGATACGTTAAAAACGCCAAGGTACTGGCTCGGAAGAGCATGGGGAAGACCTCTCGTCGGAGTGATCACGAAAACGATGCCGTGGGCGCTCAGAGTTGCGTACTTCGATCTTATGCCGAAGAGAAATGTGGTGGAGAAGGAAGAAACGGTGCCGTTTGGGGTGGCCTTGAAGGTGATTGGATTGGGAAAGAAAGCATGACCCGCTCTCTGTTTCGTGTCGTTTGTGAGTCTCAACAGGCCATTTGAAGTTATTTGAGCTATACCATCGAGGTCCAGGTCGCCTGACTTAAATCCATTGAAGGTGAAATTCAGATGACCATGATCATCTTGGGATGATGCTGGTACTACTGTTATGGTTATTATGAGGAAGAGAAGCAATATCGGAAACTTAGAAAACATGGCTTAAACTAGTTATATTCACTGTTTCCTTGCCCTAGTAAGATAAGCCCTTTCCTCCAATGGAATTGGAATGGCGCGAGAAAAAAAATTAATAAATATTTTATTATCTTTTTATAAATTTTTGTATATATATATATATATATATATGAGTGTGATATTATTATATTTAAATATTTTATTTTTTAAAATGAATAAAATATTTTAAAAAAATATAATATTTAAATAATGTAAAGAAAAAAATAGAAAAACTAATGTATGGAATAATGTAAAAGTTTGAGGTAAATTATAAAAAAAATATGTTTTGGAAGTGTATTTTGTAATACACTTTCTCTATAATATTTAGCTAAAACTCACAAAAATATATTCCATCAGCTTATTTATAGATATATTTATAATAGTTATGCACAAACTTTAATTAATCTATATCTATATTAACATAACATTTACATATCATTTATATAATATTTTAATATTATTATTTTTCTTTATAAACTTTCTCTCTTCCATTTAGTATATATATTTATTATTTCTTTTTTAATTATTTTATTTTACTTTAATTAATAAAATATATTTGAAGATATAATATTTAAATAATGTAGAAAAATATATAGAGAATTTGATATATAATATAATGTAAAACTTAAAGGTAAAATAGAAAAGTGTGTGTTTTGAGAATGTATTTTAAAAGATAGAGTAGAGCATCTATTGAGAATGCTATAAGAACATAGCTTAAAATATATTTTTAATGTTGACTAGAAAGTCAACCAAAACCGTGTTTTCCATTTAGCCTGTCCCATACGTGGCATCCAAGTGTCAATAATCTTTATACTATATAATATTAATATAAATTATATATTATTTATCATCCCGTAAATCACGCGCACGCAATTACCTAAATTGACTTTTTGGTCATCTCATTTCATTAATGTCTATTCTACTTCTTTCTATTCTTATTTATCATTTTTGTTATTTTCTCAAACTTTCTCCATCTAATCTCCATTAAAACAAACAATTACTTGTATTGTCATTTTGTACTTTTTGATTTATCTTTTCTTTTCTCACACCAATCTGCACGCCTTACATACTCAGAATTGCGTGACTTATGATCATATAGGATAGATTGCTAGATTTATTAACTCAAAGATTAATCTAAAAACTTATAACAGTAGTTGCCTTCAGATATGATCCATATTGCATGCTATCTCTACTTCAGAAATCTCTGAAGGAAGGATTTAGAAGAACATTTTTGATAATAAACACTAGTATTTTATTGCTTCGAAATTCTCTGATTTACACAAGGAGGGATGATGGCCTTATATAGCCACATCCTTCAGCAAACAAACTTAACCAAACATAACCAAACTTAACCCATCCTAGTCAAAACCATCCATGGTTGGGATAGGATAAGGGATAAGATAGGATTTCCCGACAAAGACAAAAGCATAGGTAAGGGATAAGATTCCCCGACAAAGACAAAAGGCTAAACAACAAAATGATAAGATTTCCCGACAAAGACAAAAAGCTAAACAACAAAACCTTATGGCTGAAATAGTTATTTAAATATTGTCTCATGACTAATTTCATAGTCAGAGTCATATGTTGGGTCTTCATGAAGTGGGTTCCATCCTGTCGGTTCTTCATCCTCGTCACTGCCAGCTGGAGGACAGGCGTCGTATTCTGTCTATATCACGTTCCATTCGTCTCCTGTGTAATGGAAGAGATAGGGGTCTTGCATATCTGCAGAGTCAGCATATGGGTTTTGTGAATCTTCAAAGTAGTAATTTTTTCGCAAAACTACCCCTTCAGTATCGGTCAATTTGTACAGAGACAGATATTTTTGTTCTAATGTTTCTTCGAGTTTGGTGACCTGATCTGTTTCATTTTTTGACAGATGGAAGGCTTCAAGGGACCTTGTTATTTTGCGAGTATAGTCGGAAGGGAATGTCCCCCAAGGAGCATCTTCTTCTGGTTTGGGCCACAATTCCGGAGGTATAATCTGGTTTTTCTCAAACAGACTCTTTTGGATGTCCATGTACTCTTGGCCTCCAAGACCACATAATGGTTCATCTTTTGACCCGTAGACTTCGAATGTTGGATTGGTAACTATATTCTGTTCTGCATCGAGCTTGGCATTGAGGCTAAGGAAGAGAACAGTATAATAGTTCATTAAGCTGGCAACATTTGGGCTTGGTGGGTAGATAAAAGTGGGCCTGTTATTTTGGGCCTTTTACCATTCAGCTGATAAGACCCTTTTCCATTCTTCCAGTGGGGCAAACCAGGACAAAATATCTAGTTGGACTTGGTAGGCTGGCTTGAACCTTTCTTGGTCCAAGAATGATTTATGGATGTGTGTAAGGCCATAGTTTGTACTTCGACAGCTATGGTGAAGACACTGGCCAAGTACCAGAAAAGGTGGGCTATCGGTTTTGGTGTGAAGATAGCATCTTGGAGAGGTAGGATTTGGGCAAATGGATACTTTGGATGGATTCCAAAGTCATTTTGTATAGAAGGTCCAAGCTTGGAGATCATGAGATTCTGGATGAAGATTGCTCTGTGGGTTGCTCTTTCTCTGGCTGATTTTTTGGATTTTTTTGAAAGGATCTTCTTTGCATCCCGGGGGAAAGATTGGGTGTGTCTGATAGAAGAGGAAGATGCCATTATGAATATGATTGGGATTGTATGTGGTGATTTTTGGATGACAATGGGGATAGTTCTTAGTGAGTATCCTGAGGCTAGATTTATAGCAGGGGTGATCTGGATAAGAAATCAGCTACAGTATTGTTTTTTCCTTGAATGTGTTTAATGTCAAAGGAGTAGTTGTCAAACCAAACTGCCAATCTTAACAGTTGGGCATTTGTTGTTTTGCTCTTTTTTAGACTAAGCATTCCTTTTGACGCGGCAAAGTCAGTTTCTACCAGGAAATGGTGTCCTATCAGATGGAATTCAAATTTTGTGATACCCATCTTTATCGCCAATAATTCTTTCAGGGTAGAGTGATAATAGAGCTGAGAATCTTTGAAGTGACCACTCTTGTATCCACATATTTTTCTTTTCCCTGTCTTATCTTGTTCAAGTAGGATTGCTCCCCAATACCGATCACTAGCATCTGTCTGTAGGATTCTTTTCCCATCAGAAGGAATCTACAGAGGTGGCAGTGTCTGCATTATCTCTTTTAGCTTTTTGACTGCTACAGTTTGCTCTTGTGACCATGGTGGAGTATGCTTTTTAAGCATGTCGCTGAGTGGTCTTGTCAGTTCCGAGAGTCGCGAGACAAAATCCCGTAAATAGTTTACAATCCCTAGGAACTGTTGAATTTGGACCTTTGTGAAGTCTTTTTCGGGAAACTTTAACAACTCTTGGGCTATATGTGGTTGGGCTTCATATTGGCCTTTAACTAGCTTCATCCCCAGAAAGTCAATTTGGGCTTGTCCGATGATCATCTTCTTTTCGGATAGCATGACCCCATGGGCTTCTGTGAGAGATATTAACTGGGCCAGAAGATTTTGATGGGCTTGCTCATCTTGTGAGAAGAGCAATATGTCATCAATGTAGATTAGGGCCTTATCTAGAATAGGGCCATAGATCTTAGTCATGGCCTTTTGGAATAGTGATGGAGCTGTTTTGAGACCGAAGGGGAGGACAGTCCATTGATAATGGTGGTTTGGAATGCAGAAGGCCGTTTTGGGCCTATCTTCTTCTTTAATACCCAACTGCCAAAACCCTGCCTTGAGGTCAAATTTAGAAAATATTTGGGCCTTCGACAGGCTCGCAAATAGAGAATTTTTATTTGGTAGGGGGAATTTATCGTCTGCCAAAAATTCATTCAGAGGCTTATAATTGATGACCAACCTCTGTTTTCCTCGGGCCTATTCTGATCTCTTGTTGACGTAGAAAGCATGGCATGCCCATGAAGAGGTTGTTGGTTCGACCAGTCCTTGTTGTTGTAGTTCTTTGCATTCCTCAGTTGCCATTTTCTGATGCTCTGGGTTCATACCTGGGTGGCTTGCCTTGGTAGGGTTAATATCTTCATTGAGCTTAAATGGTAAACTGATGAAGAACTGATGATTTTTCCAAAGAGGGTGGTCACATTTCTGGAGGAATTCAGCATGACTTGTGGCACAAGAGTTTTCTATGAGTCTTTGTTTGACTTTGGAGAATGGATCAGGAGGCATGAGAAAATAGTTTGGTATAGATTCCCATGGAGCAAAATGTTGTTTGTAACCAAGGCCACCAGGAAGAATTCTCAAACCCTTTTTCTTAGTGTAGACATCAAAACCAATGATTAAATCTTTCCCAGGTAATTTTGAACAAATTACTCTATGAATGATAGAACATCCTGGGAAGAACTGTAATTTGATTGGTTTATTGATGAGCTCTGTATAGAAGATGCTTCCGTTTGCAGCGTGGAAGAATTGTTTTTCTTTCCTCCAATATTTTGGAGGGAGAACATCAGGGTTCATCATGGTGTATGAAGCTCCTGTGTCGAAGAAGGCTGCTACTTTGACTGGCCGAGCATACTTTGTAGGGAGGATCTGCATAGAGATGATTGGCGACGGTTGTATTGTATTGATGGCTGCCATGTGGTAGAACTCATCTGGGGTCTTCTGTTGTTCGAACGCACAGAGGGATTCTGAATTGATCTCGTCATCAGTAGAGAAGATGGATTCCATATCATTTTCTTCTAGCGATATGCCCGTTGTTTGTTGAATGTGGGAGATTAGTTTGGCAGTTTTCCCTTTGGGGCATTGTTTGGCATAATGTCCCTTTTCACCACAGATAAAACATCTGTCAGACTTTTTCCTGAAAGAGCGTTTCCTCCTTAGAAACTTGAAGGAGCGGCGTTCTTTTCCCCTTGAGGATTTAAAGGTCCTAAAGGTTTTAAACCTTTTGTTGTGTTTCCTTTTTTCTGGACGACAAGAACATGCTGATTCTGATTGGCATTTGATTCGTAGTCCCTTTTGGCTGCAAACCTTTCCAAGCTTCTTGGATTGTTTCATAAATTCTTGGATAAATTTATGCTGAGAGCACATCTTTTCCAATGCCTTTAGAACTAGTTGATAAATTTCTCCAATCGTAGCATCAGCTAAGGTTCTTCCTGCTCTCGAGAGAAGTCTGAAGGTTTCTTCTCCTAGTGGTTCTGGTATGGAAGAGAGGAACGCCTGTATTAGATTTGGGTCATCAATTCCACCTATTTGGTAGAATCGTTGAGTCATCTTTTTATAATGTTTTTCCAAATCTCTCTTATCCATTGAACAACACTTTAGTTTAAAGAATTATGCGCGAAGTCTTTCAATGACTTGAGCATCTTGTCCGCAGAACTCAATATACAGGTAGGTCAGGGCATTTGTGACAGATGGAAGTTGCAAAAACGTCATTTGTCTGTAATCGCCCAGACTTGTCCACCAATCTTGTAGGGTGCCTGTAAAACAGGAAACAAAGCTGAGGAGAATCGTTCCTGTCTGTGCTTCCGGTCTTTGTGATTCTAGGCTGAGCCAAGCTTGAAACTTCTGGAATCTTTCGCGCCATCTTGATGGAGGGAGGTCATCTAAAGTAAAAGTTTGAAAATTTGAACCTTTACTTTTTCGTTTTGGGGGAACATGCGGTGTTGTTGATTCATTTCCACTTTCGTCTTCGTTTGTGATAATTGGTTCGGTCTGTGAGTTTGATTCAGCTGGTTGCACCATCAGATGTGGGAATGTTTCATCGTCATCGCTAGACAAAGTTTTACTGGATAAGCTCTCGGAGTCACTCAGTATGGAATCATCAGAAGTTGAGCTTATTTCTTCAGACCAGTCACCCGAAGATCAAAGTTCTTCGACTTGTCACACGAGTCTATACCATAACCAAATAACAACCTTTAGCATCACATAAAACTCTATTGTGCCCACTCATATATCCTATGTGTGCATGGGCCATGCACACATGGTGAAAACTATTCATAACATTCAACTAGGCATAATTACACATAAATTCATCAAAAGAATAATGAAAATTATACCTATGTTACATGCATGGTCCTTATGTAAAAATCATATGGTTGCATAATAGACACATTTTTGAACGTAAAAGTGGAACACAAATTCGACCCTGATACCGTAGCAGACCAACCTCAGAAATAGAATAGTCCTTAGCTACCCCAGCTAAGACACTCTCTCTAATCTCCTGTAACTGAGCATCCACCAACTAACCCACCTTAATCCGCCCCAGTAGGGTCGATTGCAAGGTAATATTGGCCAACCGGCCCACCACCAACTCTATCTTGTTCTGGCTATCTCATCAGCCAACTCTCTCGATATCTGTGTGGAACTAAATAACTGACCCGGGCCCTTTCGACTCAATGCATCCGCCACTACGTTGGCTTTCCCTGGGTGGTAAAGAATATCACAGTCATAGTCATTTACCAACTCTAGCCAACGCCTTTGCCTTATGTTCATGTCCTTCTACGTGAAGAAGTATTTCAAACTCTTATGATCGGTGTATATCTCGCACTTCTCCCCATACAGATAATGCCGGCAAACTTGTAGTGCGAATACCACCACTGCCAATTCTAAGTCATGGGTAGGATACTGCTGCTCATACTCCTTTAGTTGCTGTGATGCATAAGCTATAACATTCCCGTTCTGCATCACAATATACCACGAACTTTCCTCCATCCGAAGGAAGACTTAGCACAGGTGCAGTAATAAGTCACCGCTTCAACTCTTGAAAACTATTCTCACACTTGTCTGACCAGACGAACTTCAAATTTTTTCGAGTCAATTCTGTCATCAGTGTAGCAATCTTCGAGAACCCTTCCACAAATTGTTTGAAATAACCTGCTAACCCGAGGAAACTCCGAACCTCCGAGGTGTTCCTTGGCCTTGGCCAATCTCTCACAGCCTCCACCTTAGACGGATCCACCTTAATCCCATCTTTGCCAACTATATGTCCAAGGAATGTCACTTCTGGTAACCAAAACTCACAATTCTTACACTTAGCGTACAATCAGTGCTCTCTTAACCTCTGCAAGTGCTGTCAAAGATGTAACTCGTGCTCTGCCTCTGAACTGGAGTATACTAAAATGTCATCGATGAAGTCAATGACGAACTGTTCCAAGAAGTCCTTGAACTCCCGATTCATTAGGTCCATGAAGGCTCTTTCATTCTCTTGAAGTGTCTTAATATGAGGTATACATGTATAGAGACAGTTCCAGATTCAATACAGAAACTCGTCCATTTGGAAACTTTGGATCTCAAGTACACATTGGTGAAAGAATTGCCAAAATGGATCCACAAGCTTAAAAAATTGCGCCATCTCCTAGTTTCTTGACGAAGTAGTACGATTATTAGTGGCGAACCTCAAGTAATCTGCGTTTCTAATTCAGGTATTGGATCCATATCCTCTTTACAGAAAGTATCTTTGATAGCAGTGGAAAATGTTGAAGTCATTGAGCAATTGAGATGTTTGAAGCAACTGAGGAAAGTTGGTCTTGCCAATCACCATGAAAAAAATGGAAGGGAATTGTGCGAGTCCATTCAGAAAATGGAAAATCTCTGCAAAATCAAAGTTAGAGCAGCCACAGCGGAGAAGTTACTTGATTTGGATCACATAACAAAGCCTCCTACGAGTATCCAACACTTGAATCTAGAAGGTGGTCTAAGGAGATTTCCAAGCTGGATTAAGTCTCTTTCGAGTTTGGTTAAGCTTGTACTCAAGTCTTCAAAGCTAAGGCTCAAGGATGAAAGTAGTAGTCCACTGGAGAATCTTGAATCTTTACAGTGTTTGATGGAGCTTGAAATGGTTGATTACTACGTGGCAACCAAGTTGGTTTTCAAAACTAATACGTTCAAAAGCCTTAGGAAACTACATGTGGAGCAATTTGATGAGCTAAAGGAGGTTGTTGTAGAGAATATGGCATTGGTTATGTTGCAAAAACTAACCATATGCAAGTGTGAGAAATTAAAGGCACTTCAAACATGTTGTTCTCTTGGAAAACTTGAAGAATTGGATGTGTATGGGATGAGTGGTGATTTTATTAATGATATTCGAAGGAGGATTAAAGAGGGTCAGCTGAAAAACCATATTAAGAGATTTAATGATGAAACTTCTTCATGTCGTAGTAGTAATGCTGGCCATGCATTAAGCAGGAGAATAATGTCTTATCGGCATATCTCATGATAGAGTAATGATATGTGCCCCCAAACATTACACACAGTGACGTGCTTTTTAAAACAGCGGATCTCAGTTTTAATAAATGTGATTGGCTAGGCTAAACTAGTACATCACTGTGTGTAATGTTTGAGTGTATATTTTAGGTGCACATATCATTTCTCCTCGTGATATATCTGATTAAAAATGATGGTGAGCAAATGTTTTAATTTCTTTGTGAGTATTCTTCTACATTAATTTACAAATATACCCTTTGTCAGGAAGTAATTTTATGGTGTTAGTTTTGTCATTTGAGGCTTTGTGTGTAATTTCACTCTTTTGTTGTTTTTTTCTTTATTAACAAATATTGTGTGATTTTGTTACTTTGTTAGTTTTTTTGCACATTTGTAATTTTGTGTTATTTTAATGAAAGAAAGAGATATAATTTATTTTGTCTTTACTAACACTTAATAAGAAACACTATACATTTTATATGAATTCAAGACAACCTATATCATGGAAATTCTTAAGGAATATTAGAGCTCAACCAATGGTGATTTTGACTTTAAACACATGGTTTAATAAATATTTTTCTCTAATTTTTCAAATTTTGTTGAAATTTTAGCACAAATGCCTCATACGTTTTATATTATTTGGCAATTTAGTCCTTGAGTTCTATAACCATTAACAATTAAGTTCTTATATTTTACTTTTTTTTTAACAAAATTATTAGTTTTTGAATTTTATTTAGAGGTGTTATAGTATTTAGACTAATGTCAAAATTATTAATAAAAACTTAAAGGAATAATGGTAGCAAGACTAATCAAGTAGTTATAATTCTTGCAGTTAAATATCTATGTAAAAATTTTGACGGCAAAACTACTCAAGTAGTAACAATTCTTGCAATTAAATAGTGGAATTTCTTGCACTTAACTTCATGTCGTTTCTTCAAAAAAAAAAAAACTTCATGTCGATAAGTCAAATGTTAAAACTAACACTTTGGCACACATGGCAGTCCCTAGGTACGTCGCTAGTGTTTGGGAAGCCTTTAGCTTGCGAGATATACGCTCACTCTTTTCGACAAGATTCTCCTTCCCATTGTTGATGTCGAAAGTGAATTCGAAAGACCCTTTGAAAGCATTGTTTGTATCGTCTTGAGTTACAGGAACCGTAGCTAGAAAGATGATACTTGTAGTGCCCTGGGTAGCAATAATGATATAAATTAAAGGTGTGGGCCCAACATTCCTTACTTGGCCAAGGACTGGATACTGTATCGGGCCCAAAAAATTGCCTCAATTGTTGGGCTATTGTGACAGTCAGTATCTCGTGATCTATAGTGGGAAAGACCAGGTAAAGCTATAAAATCGCACATCGCATGGGGAAGGTAAAGTGTGATGATTATAAGACTGTGTAGGTATAGGACTACATAGTTGAAGATGACTTAAATGGATTGATGGGTACTACATATGCCTACCAGATGCATCTTCTTTTCGGTAGCCCATCACTTGAGAACTCCAAAGTTAAGCATGCTTGACCTAGAGTAGTCTTATGATGGGTGATCTCCTGAGAAGATTTCCCAGGAAGCGTGTGAGTGAGGACAAAACACGATGGAAAGACTCGTGTTGGTTTGTAGGGTCAGTCGTCATTTCAGGAAGCAGCCATAATGACATGGGACGTTACAGCTGTGTTTCCTTCTACACAAAGGGTAAACTTCCCACGCGATGGAGAGGCCCTTGGCGAAGCATGCGTAACTAGAAACTGCATGGTACTGTTCACACTTTGCGAAACACATCGTACATTTTGAGCCTCGTTATCATTTTTGGCCATGCAGGGCATCACGTTGGTTGTCTCGTTGGAGCACAGACCTGAAGATTGACCCTCATTGGTCACAACCTTCTAGGGTACCTTTTGGGCTAAGTCCTGAATGGTTGTACCTGAGCTCAGAGACGTGGAGCAGGCCTACATCGAGAGAGTTGCTTTTGCAGGCTGAGACACACTAGCAAGACTGTTAAGGTTCCTAGGAGATTTTTGAATTTCTGCCACTAATGGGGTCGGAGTGGTGCCGGTCTTTCAAAGCTTTCTCTTCTTAGGTTGAGGCGATTTTATCATTTCGATGAACTCGGCTGATGGAGACGCTGGGAGAGCGTTCCTTTCAACATTGGATTGGGCCTTCGAAGTAGCCCAATCAAGAAACCACTTCAGACAGACTGAGTGAAATGGGGATCGCTCCTAGCTTTCAGCCTTTATCGACTCCATGTGCATGGGATAACTTTGCTATTCGTAGTTCTTAATAAGGGTAGGTTGAAAGCAAAACTTCATCTCGTGATTGAGTATGCTGCATTTAAAGCAGATTTTGGGCAGATAGACATACTTAAATTGCAACCATAAGGGAGTTAAGTTCCCCCTCTAGATCGGAAACCCAGAAACAAGTAGCTTTCCCAACTCTATCACTGCCTGGAACTTGAAAGTGCCTGAACCATATGTTAGGGCTCTCTCTGGTATAGTGTAAGTCTTCCCAGTTCTTGCTACCACCATATGCAAACTGACATTCTTCCAAAATTCAATGGGGATGTTGTGGACATACACCCATATCAGGGTGGTTGAGAATTCCACTCTTGAATAACTTACGTCTATCGGGCATGGCTCAATGGCAAGCAGAGCACCGCTGACGGACCAAGGTCTTCGATCTAGAATTCTTTGAGCGTCATCCATATAATTAAAACGAAACATAAACATGCCATTATGGAAATCTTGGGTCGACCAACCCTCAAATGAGGCCCAGGCCACCTTCAAGGCAGCCTTAAGAATATTGAAGGGTATTCATTTTCTTTAGAAAATCTTATCTAGGAGCAGGTTACCGTGGACATAAGCATTGTCAGACGGAACCAATTCCATTTCAAGATCCTCCATTGAAATTTGGAGAGCTTCATCGAACCACTCTGACAGCTCTGGTGCTTCAACGACTTGGAAACTCATGTTGAAGAAGATTAATTGTAAATAACAGACACAAGAAACAAGAACACGCGATTTCTAAGACACTTACTAGAGATCCTAGCTCATCTAGATCACTTTCTTCTTCTTCTTCTTCTTTTCCCTTATTTTTCCTTCCATAGAACATCGTTATGCCTCCTCTCACCTATGGAGGTTGCTAAGCTGGTAAAGTTGGTCATGGAATGTAACAGCGGAGAGTACATAGTCTCTGAGTGTGCGAATTGCTGGCTTAGCAGCGTCCCCACTCAACACATTGCCCTGATGTTGGGCCATCTTTGCTAACCATTTCTGCTTTCTGTTACGTCTGCAAGTCCTCTCAATTTCAGTATTAATGGGCAAAAGATTGTCAGTCCCTCTACGTCACATATACCATTTGGCACCTGAAATTAAGATTCTCAAACACAACAGTTAGAGACAATTAACACAGAAAAATCAAATTAGAATAAAAATTAATTGTATTGATATTAATAAAAATAAATCCCTGGCAACAACGCCAAAAACTTGTTGTGTAAAATTGACACGCAAGCATACGTAATCGACACAAGTAATACAATAATAAATAAAGATCGTTCTCACGAAGATTGATTTACTAATTATCAACAAATTAATTTTCTATTTCTTTTTGGTCAACAATAAATTAGTTTCAACAATATTAAAATAACCAAAGCAATTTTAATTTCATCACTAAGGGGTTGTTTTGGTATGGAGTAAAGTAAATATGGGAACGAGAATCTAAATCCCTTCCTATGTTTGGTTCAAATTTTAATGGGGTAAAATTAATAATTTGTGTGAGCCCCATGTATTTTAAGGGTAAAGTGAACATTTTTGTATACAAGAGTTTAATATTACCTCCATCCTAAGTTACTCTACACTTTCAAAGCAACTCAACTACTCAAAACAAACAACTCCTAAGAGAGTTTGATCCTCCACGCCGCAAAACTCATCTTCTAGTGCAAGGGAGTCATAAAGGTCGCAAAATCATCATCATTCATCTTATCGGAATCTTGACTCGGAAATCTGGTTGGAAGTTTGAATGAAACCACCATGAAATACCTCACCTCTACACCACATCTTTAGAGAGAAAAGTCGAAGGCAAAATATTTCATTTATTTATGTTATTTTAGTAATAAAAATAGATTTTTGAAGTGGATTCTTTTGTATTTTAGTTTTGTTTTTCAATAATATTTATTTTTATGTATTCTTTCTGAATTTAAGCTTGACCAAATCAAAAATATATCCCGCGTATGGGGTTATATATGCGTATGGGGTTAGCATCGCATGCATGAGGTCCATTCCATATGCATGTGACTTTTCTTTAATATTCGTTGGAATTTTGGGTCTGATTAGAGTGGAAAATCAATAACTAAGGTAAGTCTACGCTCCAAGTACAAGAAGATATATCACATCAACATCATGTGCATGTATGGACCATTTATTTAGTTACATATATGATTATGAATGGATCAATTCAAAGTTTTTTTTTTTTTTTTTCCTTTTGCTTTAAAGAAGTTTGGACACAGTTAAGATACATTAAACATACAAGGGAATTCTCATCTCGGCCTTCACTTTAAGTCTTATCGGTGACGTTCTCAGTGTTCTCGACTTGTAAGAAATTTTCGGCGCGATTTTTTTTATGATCGTGTATATTATAGCTATTTAGAGCATCTGTAAATTTTCAGAAAATTCCGAATAGTTTACAGTACCGAAAATTAGGTTCAACCATGTTGTTTTCCACGCGCATAAAAAAAATTAGTCACGCGTGCAACAACATGTTTGAACTTAGTTTTTGGTACTGTAAACTATTCAGAATTTTTTAAAAATTTGTAGGATACTCTAAATAGCTATAATATACACTGTCATAAAAAATAATCGCACCAAAAACTACTCATAGGTCGAAAACACTAAAAGTTCTACCAGTAGGGCTTAAAGTGTAAGCCTTATAAATATATAAAAAAAATTGTCATTTATATATGAGTTTATACTTTTTTGAACCCTGTGTTTTGTCTTATTACCTGTTTGGACCCTGTGTTTTGAAAAATTACTTTTTGGACCTTATGTTTTGTAAAATGGTTAAAATAAAACCCTAAACTCAATTTTGATGAAGAAAAAATTAAATATAACAATACAGTTTTTAAGTAGAATGATTTTATTTTTGTTCTGAATTGTTAGTTTGGTAAATTATTTGTGATTTTAGTTGAGAACTCATTGATCAAAATTGAATTTATTGTTCTATTTTAACCATTTTACAAAATACAGGTAGAAAAAATAATTTGTTAAAACACAATATACATAATATAATATGTAGTAAGACAAAACTAAGGATTCAAAAAGTATAAATCATTTATATATTAATGGGAAAGCACATATTTACTTTTTATTGGTTATTGATTGGTTGGTTCTATTATTATTTGTGGTTGCAAATGCAGCAACAACCTCTAGTCAACGAAAATGTTAACACTCTCCTCTCCTGTAAAGAAAATGATTGGTTACCTTAGTCCTAGAAAAGTAGAAGCTTGACTTTTTCTTTACATGAGTTTCTAATTATAATTATTCTATTCACATGTTCACGATATTACGTAATAATTACACCAATAACGTCGTAATGTCACGTAATTTCCTTCCTATTTATTTCCTTAATTATTATACGATTGATCTAAAAGACCAAACCGAAACCGAGTCAAAAACTCTGACTAATGCTTTTCTATAAAAACAAAGTGTGTTTCATGGTCTCTGCAGAAACACAATCAAATTGGTAGAGAGAGATTGATTAGCTGAGCTCTGCAGAAAACCAACAACCAATCATGGAAGTGGTGGCATCAGTATCCGCAGCTCTGCCGGTGGCTTTGGTCTTGGTCAACAGAGTACTAGCCAGTCTCTCCGATCAAGGAGGGAGCTCCGGAGCAAAACAAGACGTTGAAAAACTCAAACGTCAGCTCTCATCATTTCAAGCCTTCATCAAGTTGAAAGAAAATCAGGAAAAAGATCATGTTTCTCAAGATTTAGTAAACAAGATTAAAGACGTAACTGCTGACATCGAAGATGCACTCGACGATTTCATGTTCGAAGTTCACATGGATCGTACTCAACCCCACCCAAATGCACGCGCTCAGTATGTCCACGACTTGGCTCATAAAATGATTAATCACAAACCCATCAAACGCTTATCCAAACGAGAGAAGAGGATCAACCAAAGAATCGAAGCCGAAAAGCTGATGGATCGTATGGCAGCAGAAAAACATGGTTCGGAGCTGACTGACTTAGCATCGGACTCATTTTTCGAGGACAACAGATTGGTGGGGTTCATAACACGCCGAGAAGAGATGTTGAATCAGTTGATCAATGGAGACTCGAAGCGTACGACCATTCAAGTTGTTGGTCCTGGTGGTTCGGGCAAGACTTTTCTTGTTAAGAAAGTTTATTCAGATCAACATGTGGTGACGCACTTCCATTGCCGAGCTTGGCTTCGGCTGTCTCGTTATGATTCCAGTGAGGTGTTGGTGTTAGACAGTCGTTTCGATCCAACTACCGGCGATAGTAGTATTGTCAGTGAATCTGGACGAGTTGACACAATAAGACTACACAACTATCTGCATCAGAAAAGGTATCTGATCGTTCTTGACAATGTTTGGAATCGACAAAGTTTGGTGCAGATTTTGAAAGATTTACCTGATCAAGAAAATGGTAGCCGGGTTATAATCACTACTCGAAACAATATTGATGTAGCTGATGATAAACCCAAACACACACATAAACTAGATGGGTTGATTGAGAAAGAGGCAAGGGAGCTTTTCTACGCACGAGCTTTTCCAAGAACTCGTCGTTGTCCAAACATTTTGGAAAAAGTGTCCAGTAAAATATTGAACAAGTGTGATGGTCTGCCTCTAGCTATTGCTGCAGTTGGTTTTCTGCTTTCAACTGGGCAGTGGAGAGAACTTGAGTGTGATTGGGAAACTTTTTACAACAGCCTTGCACATGAGATTGGAACTAGCTCAAAGTTTCCCATTATAAGCAGTGTTTTGCAGCCAAGTTTTGTGGATCTTCAAGAAAATCTCAAGAGTTGTTTCTTGTATTTCAGCATCTTTCCAGAAGGCCAATCTGTCTCGCGCGGGAGGTTGATTCGTTCCTGGCTAGCCGAGGGGTTTGTCAAGGAAGTGAATGGGAAAACGCCAGAAGAAGTTGCGGAAACTTATCTCAACGAACTCATTGGACGAAACTTGGTTCGCATTTGCTCTTCTGAGATCGATGGTCGTGTAAGAACTTGCCAAGTTCTGAGGTTATACCATGAGTTTATAGCTCCTTTGTCCAAGGATGGAAACTTTGTCACCGTTGTGGACAGGAAGAACTCCAAACCAAGCCTAAATGAAAAGGTTCGACGGCTTTCCTTTCATGAATCTTTTCCATTAAAACCAGATGAGATGATAACCGATGCTAAGTATGTTCGTACTTTGTTTATGTTTGGTCATCATCATCATCATGACATTGGTACCATTGAGGATGGCTCAAAGAAAGAATCTAGAAGGGAAAGAATGAAAAACAGAATAAGATCATTCACAACATCCAGTTATAGTGATCAAGATCATCACTTGGAAATGTTTTTGAGAAAGTTCAGACTGTTAAAGGTTCTAGATTTGCAACAAGTACCAGTGCAAAATCTTACCAAATATGTAGGCTCTTTCATTCTCTTGAAGTGTCTTAATATGAGGTATACATGTATAGAGACAGTTCCAGATTCAATACAGAAACTCGTCCATTTGGAAACTTTGGATCTCAAGTACACATTGGTGAAAAAATTGCCTAAATGGATCCACAAGCTTCAAAAATTGCGCCATCTCCTAGTTTCTCGACGAAGTAGTACGATTATTAGTGGCGAACCTCAAGCAATCTGCGTTTCTAATTCTGGTATTGGATCCATATCCTCTTTACAGAAAGTATCTCTGATAGCAGTGGAAAATGTTGAAGTCATTAAGCAATTGGGACATTTGAAGCAACTGAGGAAAGTTGGTCTTGCCAATCACCATGAAAAAAATGGAAGGGAATTGTGTGAGTCCATTCAGAAAATGGAAAATCTCTGCAAAATCAAAGTTAGAGCAGCCACAGCTGAGAGGTTTCTTGATTTGGATCACATAACAAAGCCTCCTATGAGTATCCAACACTTGAATTTAGAAGGTGGTCTAAGGAGATTTCCAAGCTGGATTAAGTCTCTTTCGAGTTTGGTTAAGCTTGTACTCAAGTCTTCAAAGCTAAGGCTCAAGGATGAAAGTAGTAGTCCACTGGAGAATCTTGAATCTTTACAGTGTTTGATGGAGCTTGAAATGGTTGATTACTACGTGGGAACCAAGTTGGTTTTCAAAGCTAATACGTTCAAAAGCCTTAGGAAACTGCATGTGGAGCAATTTGATGAGCTAAAGGAGGTTGTTGTGGAGACTATGGCATTGGTTATGCTGCAAAAACTGACCATATGCAAGTGTGAGAAATTAAAGGCACTTCCAACAAGTTGTTCTCTTGAAAAACTTGAAGAATTGGTTGTGTATGGGATGAGTGGTGATTTTATTTATGATATTAATAGGAGGATTAATGAGGGTCAGCTGAAAAACCATATTCAGAGATCTAATGATGAAGCTTCTTCAAGTAGTAGTAGTAATGCTGGCCATGCATTAAGCAGGAGAATAATGTCTTATCGACATATCTCATGATAGAGTAATGATTCGTGCACCCAAATTCTTCCAAATATTACGTATAGTGACGTGTCACATTATTATTTTTTAAAACAATAGGTCAAAGTTTTAATAAATGTGATTGGCTAGGCTAAACTGGCACATCACTGTATGTAATGTTTCATAGTATATTTTGGGTGCACATATCATTATTCCCTCCTGATATATCCAATTAAAAATGAAGGTGAGCAAATGTTTCAATTTCTTAGTGTGTTTTTTTCTACATTAATTTACAAATATACCCTTTGTGTGAAAGTAATTTTATGATGTTAGTTTTGTCATTTGAGGCTTTGTGTGTAATTTCACTCTTTTGTTGTTTTTTCTTTATTTACAAATATTGTGTGACTTTGTTAGCTGTTTTGCACACTTGTAATTTTGTGTTATTTTAATGAATAAAAGAGATATAATTTATTTTGTCTTTACTAACACCTAATAAGAAACACTATATATTTTATATGAATTCAAGACAACCTATGTATCATGGCAATCCCCAATGGTGATTTTGACTTTAAAGACACGGTTTAATAAATATTTTTCTCTGATTTTTCAAATTTTGTTGAGATTTTAGCACAAATGCCTCGTGTGTTTTATCTTATTTGGCAATTCAGTCCTTAAGAAATTAGTTTGGCAATTTAGTCCTTGAGTTCTATAACCATTAACAATTAAGTTCTTATTTTTTTTACTTTTTATCAACAAAATTATTAGATTTTTAATTTGTTTTGTTTGGATTTTTTTATATAGTATGATGTGTAAAAATATTTAGAGGTGTTATAGTATTTAGACTAATGTCAAAATTATTAATAAAACTTAAAGGGATAATAGTGACAAAACTACTCAAGTAGTTATAATTCTTGTATTTAAATACCTATGTAAAAAATTTGACGGCAAAATTACTCAAGTAATTATGATCCTAGTAGTTAAATACCCATACAAGATGTAAAATCCTTTTTTGGCTAAACTTTAATTTAGACAAAATATTTTAATTGTTTAAAGAAAAATTAAGTTGATTTTCAGTAGCATATCTCCATATTGATTTTCGGTTTTATTAAGCAATATTTTCAGCTGATTTTGTTATGTGAAAATATCTTTAAGTGTGAATATATTTGTTACCTTAATTATCTCAAATAATCAATTCTTGGTAAAAATATATTGTGCAAATATCTTAAGATTATTTTCAGGGATTATGTGGGATTATGTCTATTCTGGAATTAAGTTGGTGTCGAAAATGAACATGGTCAAAAGAAATGACCATGTTCGTTCTGCCAGATGAGGCTGACTTCGTTGCTGACTCATCAGTTTCTTTTTCTGTCGACACAGAATGCATCTGGCTGGCTGATTTCTTAAATCAAAGGAATTCGCAAATTAATTTCAGAGATACCAGAAAATAATGGCCTTGGATGTTCCCTGCCTATAAATACCTTGCCAAGGCCTTTGGAATTTTCACCTCTTCCATTTTGAAGAGTGTGTTTTATTTGTAGAGATTAAGTTTGTTCACCTTAATCTTTGTGAGAGTGTTGAGTGTACTTGTGGATATCTATCTAGTCCTTTGTAATCAGATAGTGTCTATTTTGAACGTGTTCATAAGGATCTTCGGGAGAGGATTCTATCTAAGTCCCACTTCGGGAGGAAGTGTGCACTCACTATTCTTTGAAGGGAGTTCAAGAGAATCAGCGTTTCATCAAACCAGATTCGTAGAGAAGAGTACAACAAGATTGCGGCAATAGTTTAAGAGGGAGTCTTACATTGTTTAAGTCAATGCTTTTGTACACTTTGTTTCTTTACTAATTGGTTTATTCTCTGGGCGTGGCCCCAAGGAGTAAGTTATCCGAAAGGGTTTCTGAACCTTGTAAAAATTCATTGTGTTCTTTAATTTTTGCACTGTCTATTTATTGTGTTCAGTTCTGTCGTGACAAGTTCGGATTCTATTTCGACAGATCTGCTTTCTGTGTAAACAATTAATTACCATTCCGCATTTTAATTAATTCATGGTTTAATTAATTTGGTAATTACTAAAAACAGAATTTCACAAGAATTTTGACAACAAAATCATAAGTATTAAGTTTTCTTGCACTAAGTCAAATGTTAAAACTAACATTGTGAGACACGTGGTAGCCTCCAATTAGTCCAAAATATTTTAAAAATAATTAAAAAAACTCAAGAAAAAATAAAAAAATTATTTTAATTCCAAATTTAATTTTTAAATATTTTAAAAATAATTAAAAATTTATAAGAAAAAAATTAAATAAAATATTTTAAATTCTAAAAAATTAACAAAAGTATTTTTAAAACTAAAAAACATTAATTTAATGAAAAATCTAAATAAAACCATAAAATTTTCATTTTGATTGTGATTGTGATTAAAATCTAAATACAATCTAATTTCATATTTTTGCATATGTATTTAACTGCAAGAATTGTAACTACTTGAGTAGTTTTGTAGTCATTATCCCAAACTTAAAAGTTTGTAATTTTTTTTTTAACTAAAATGACTTAATTGTTGCTGTTTTTGAAACTCAAGAACATATTACCAAAAAAATATATACTCTTAGGGATTGAATTGTTACAAAATTTAGAGGAGCATACTAAAAACCCACTTTTGTTCTATGTTGTGTTTGTAGACCCCAAAATATGGGTACAAAAATTCTCATAATTTTCTAAGTTATTTTTTGAGATGATTACAAAAAATGCTATTGGTGTGTCCAACCAAGGCACCAGAGTGCATGTCGTTCAACTAGTGTGTTCTTCAAAGGGAAATTTAGAAACTTCAAATAGTAGTTAGTCTCGACCAACTTTCCTTCGAACCATGTTGTTGGCAAGGTCAGTTTCGTTGGATGTGTTCCAATCAAATAGATGAATGCTCAACATGAGTCAATTCTCGAATTTTCTCCTAGTGCACTAAAACATTGATCGATCTATTGATGTTGATGCTCAGCACATTATATAGCTTCGGGTGTTAAAAAATTTTTGCAACCCGCCAAACCCAAATAACTTGTCCAAACCAAATCGAAAAAATAGGAAAAAACACAACAAAAAACCCAAATATATATACTATTATATTAAAAAAGAAAATTAAATAAGTAAAATAACATCATGATTATTGTTGACTGTCTTTTTCCCTATCAACTAATTAAACAAAATCTTAAGGAAATATAGTAGAGAACGCGGGATTTACGTGGTTTAGGTTATTAATTAACATTAGTCTACGGGTCACTTGTATTAGAACTTGAGAAACTTGGGGGTTCAAGCTTCTATGGAGTTTAGGCAGCGTTTTCGCAATGTTCTGAATACAAATATATCTAGGATCATTTACAATGTGTGCTCTAACCCTATTTATAGAAGGCTGAGGACAATTATTTCCCTAATGAGAATTTATTACAAACATTATCCCTTAATGGGGTATGAACTGAAATATAATAAATACATATTCCCGTATTTAAGGAGTTGGTGGGCCCATGAGTATCACAGTGGGCCCATCTATGAGGTTCTAGCCCACAACTTTTTGGGGTAACACAACCCTCAGAGTGTCAAGGGGTAGCTGCACGATTTCCATATCAGGCGGCGTCATGGGACATCCTATTTGTTGCTTGTACAGACTCAACACCACGATTTGGGCAACAGTGAAGTGTCATACGGTGGCTTGTAGTCCAGGATCACTGTGCTGACACCTGTCACTCTACTCCAGGCCCGGAGAACAAACTTTGCAGGCTTGGAAGATTTGAATGGAGAGGACCTAGATGGCACTGGCTATAGTCCTCGAGATGTAGCCTTCCCCGAGGACAAACTTCTCCATTGGTGGTGGACGACCAGTAATCAACAAGGCTTTCCTTCCGGGGAGCTCCAAGCGAGCTCACAAGGGCTTCATTACCTTCCATGAAGCTTAATTACTCTTCAGTGATTGTCACGTGTCACTTGGTGAAAATACGGACAACAATTATTTATTTTAAAAATGAATATTCAAACATTGATTCAATCAATTCAATAAATATTTTTTTATAATTAAACCAATTTTAACAATTATTTTAGAGTATTTTTTATAATACATTTTAACTAATTTATAAGAAAAAAGTATCTCTTTTTTTTTGTTTTTTTTTAATCTCCGGGCCTTTAATAAGCGGTGCAATAATAAGTAGGGGCCAAGTTTGAATCAAAAGAGCCTGAGTGTGCTGAAGAGATAGGTATTATGGGCCCTACGACCTTTCTTTTCATTGTGAGCTTTTGGAATGGTCCACAAGGTCTTCAAACACCAGAGGGGGTTTAAGGAGTGACAGGGTGGGCCAAAACTTATTAATAGTTTCTTGGCCCAGGTATAAATTAAAGGTGTGGGCCCAACATTCCTTACTTGGCCAAGGACTGGACACTGTATCGGGCCCAAAAAATTGCCTCAATTGTTGGGCTGTTGTGACAGTCAGTAACCCGTGATCCATAGCGGGAAAGACCGGGTAAAGCTGTGAAATCTCACATCGCCTGGGGAAGGTCAAGTGTGATGATTATAAGATTGTGTAGGTATGAGACTACACAGTTGAAGATGGCTTAAATGGATTGATGGGTACTACATATTCCTACAAGACGCATCTTCTTTTCGGTAGCCCATCACTTGAGAACTCCAAAGTTAAGCGTGCTTGACCTGGAGTAGTCTTATGATGGGTGATATCCTCGGAAGTTTTCCCAGGAAGCGTGCGAGTGAGGACAAAGCACGATGGAAAGACTCGTGTTGGTGTGTAGGGCCAGTCGTCATTTCAGGAAGCAGTCACAGTGACGTGGGACGTTACAGCTGTGTTTCCTTCTACACAAAGGGTAGACTTCCCACGCGATGGAGAGGCCTTTGGCGAAGCATGCGTAACTAGAAACTGCATGGTACTATTCACACCTTCCGAAACACATCGTACATTTTGAGCCTCGTTACCATTTTTGGCCATGCATGGCAGCGCGTTGGTTGTCTAGTTGGAGCACAGACCTGAAGATTGAACCTCATTGGTCATGACCTTCTGGGGTACCTTTTGGGCTAAGTCCTGAATGGTTGTACCTGAGCTCAGAGATGTGGAGCAGGCCTACGTCGAGAGAGTTTCTTTTGCAGGCTGAGACACACTAGCAAGACTGTTAAGGTTCCTAGGAGATTTTTGAATTTCTGCCGCCAATGGGGTCGGAGTGGTGCCGGTCTTTCAAAGCTTTCTCTTCTTAGGTTGAGGCGATTTTATCATTTCGATGGACTCGACTGATGGAGACGCTAGGAGAGCGTTTCTTTCAACATTGGATTGAGCCTTCGAAGTAGCCCAATCAAGAAACCACTTTAGATGGACTGAGTGAAATGGGGATCGCTCCTAGCTTTTAGCCTTTATCCACTCCATGTACATGGGATAACTTTGCTCTTCGTAGTTCTTAATAAAGGTAGGTTGAAAGCAAAACTTCATCTCGTGACCGAGTATGCTGCATTTAAAGCAGATTTTGGGTAGATAGACATACTTAAATTGCAATCACAAGGGAGTTAAGTTCCCCCTCTTGATCGGAAACCCAGAAACAAGCAGCTTTCCCAACTCTATCACTGCCTGGAACTTGAAAGTGCATGAACCATATGTTAGGGCTCTCTCTGGTATAGTGTAAGTCTTCCAAGTTCTTGCTACCACCATATGCAAATTGACATTCTTCCAAAATTCAATGGGGATGTTGTGGACATACACCCATATCATGGTGGTTGAGCATTCCACTCTTGAATAGCTTACGTCTACCGGGCATGGCTCAATGGCAAGCAGAGCACTGCTGACGGACCAAGGTCTTCGATCTAGAATTCTTTGAGCGTCATCCATATAATTAAAATGAAGCATAAACATGCCATTATGGAAATCTTGGGCCGACCAACCCTCAAAAGAGGCCCAGGCCACCTTCAAGGCAACCTTAAGAATATTGAAGGGTATTCGTTTTTTTTATAAAATCTTATCTAGGAGCAGGTTATCGTGGACATAAGCGTTGTCAGACGGAACCAATTCCATTTCAAGATCCTCCATTGAAATTTGGAGAGCTTCATCGAACCACTCTGACAGCTCTGGTGCTTCAACGACTTGGAAACTCATGTTGAAGAAGATTAATTGTAAATAACAAACACAAGAAACAAGAACACGCGATTTCTAAGACGCTTACTAGAGATCCTAGCTCATCTAGATCACTTTCTTCTTCTTTTTTTCCCTTTATTTTTCCTTCCATAGAACATCGTTATGCCTCCTCTCACCTATGGAGGTTGCCAAGCTAGTAAAGTTGGTCGTGGAATGTAAGAGCGGGAAGTACATAGTCTCTGAGTGTGCGAACTGCTGGCTTAGCAGCGTCCCCACTCAACACATTGCCCTGATGTTGGGCCATCTTTGCTAACCATTTATGCTTTCTGTTATGTCTGCAAGTCCTCTCAATTTCAGTATTAATGGGCAAAAGATTGCCAGTCCCTCCACGTCGCATATACCAATTGGCACCTGAAATTAAGATTCTCAAACACAACAGTTAGAAACAATTAACATAGAAAAATCAAATGAGAATAAAAATTAATTGTATTGATATTAATAACAATCAATCCCCGGCAACGGCGCCAAAAACTTGTTGTGTAAAATTGATACTCAAGTATACGTAATCGACACAAGTAATACAATGATAAATAAAGATCGTTCCCACGAAAATTGATTTACTAATTATCAACAAATTAATTTTCTATTTCTTTTTGGTCAGCAATAAATTAGTTTCAACAATATTAAAATAACAAAAGCAATTTTAATTTCATCACTAAGGAGCTGTTTGGTATGGAGTAAAGTAAATATAGGAATGAGAATCTAAATCCCTTCTTATGTTTGGTTCAAATTTTAATGGGGTAAAATTAATAATCTGTGTGAGCCCCATGTATTTTAAGGATAAAGTGAACTCTTTTGTACACAAGAGTTTAATATTACCTACATCCTAAGTTACTCTACACTTTTTTAAGGCAACTCAACTACTCAAAACAAACACCTCTTAAGAGAGTTTGATCCTCCACGTCACAGAACTCATCTTCTAGTGCAAGGGAGTCATAAAGGCCGCTAAATCATCATCATTCATCTTACCGGAATCTTGAATCGGAAATCTGGTTGGAAGTTTGAATGAAACCACCATGAAATACCTCACCTCTACACCACGTCTTTAGAGAGAAAAGTCATAGGCAAAATATTTCATTTATTTATGTTATTTTAGTAATAAAAATAGACTTTTGAAGTGGATTCTTTTATATTTTAGTTTTGTTTTTCTATAGTATTTATTTTTATGTATTTTTTCTAAATTTAAGCATCCCGCGCATTAGACCAAATCAAAAATAAAAAGGCTAGGACTAGAGTTAAGGGAAAGATAGGAAATTCTAGGTTGGGAAAATTATAGCTCTATATATCCCGCGTATGGGATTATAAATGCTTGATGAAAAAATGTTTTGTTGAAGGCACCAATTCATAGCATCACATGAAAAAATGTTCCATATGCATGTGACTTTTCTTTAATATTCGTTGGAATTTTGGGTCTGATTAGTGTAAAATCAATAACTAAGGTAAGTCTACGCTCCAAGTACAAGAAGATATATCACATCAACATCATATGCATGTATGGACCGTTTATTTAGTTACATATATGATTAGGAATGGATCAATTCAAAGTTTTTTTTTGTATATTCCTTTTGTTTTAAAGAGGTTTGGACGCAGTTCACACACATTAAACATACAGGGGAATTCTCATAAAGGCCTTCACTTTATGTTCTATCGGTGGCGTTCTCAGTATTCTCGATTTGTAAGTAATTTTCGGCACGATTTTTTTTATGACTGTGTATATTGTAGCTATTTAGAGCATCATCCAAATTTTCAGAAAATTCCGAATAGTTTACAGTATCGAAAACTAGGTTCAACCATGTTGCTTTCCACGCGCATAAAAAAAATTAGTCACGTGTGCAACAACATGTTTGAACTTAGTTTTCGGTACTGTAAACTATTCAGAATTTTCTGAAAATTTGCAGGATGTTCTAAATAGCTATAATATACACGGTCATAAAAAATAATTGTACCAAAAACTGCTCAAAGGTCGAAAATACTGAAAGCACTACCAGTAAGCCTTAAAGTGTAAGCCTTATTAATATAAAAAGAAAATTGTCATTTATATATGAGTTTATACTTTTTTGGACTTTGTGTTTTGTCTCATTACCTGTTTGGACCATGTGTTTTGACAAATTACTTTTTGGACCTTATGTTTTGTAAAATGGTTAAAATAGAACCCTAAACTCAATTTTGATGAAGAAAAAATTGAATATAACAATACAGTTTGTAAGGAGAATGATTTTATTTTTGTTCTGAATTGTTAGTTTTGTAAATTATTTGTGATTTTAGTTGAGAAATCATTGACCAAAATCATATTTATGGTTCTATTTTAACCATTTTACAAAACACAGGGTTTAAAAAATAATTTGTCAAAACACAAGATCTAAACAAGTAGTAGGACAAAACATATGCTTCAAAAAAGTACAAATCATTTATATATTAATGAGAAAGCACATATTTACTTTTTATTGGTTGTTGATTGGTTGGTTCTATTTTAAACAAAATGATTGGTTATCGTAGTCCTAGAAACGTAGGAATAAAAATCACATTTTCCATTATTTCCTATCACTTTCCTGTCCCTCCAATAAATAATTGCCACGTCACTTTGTTTTAAAAAAACAAAAGGAAGAAAGTTAATGCAAAGTTACGGAAAAACTGAATTTGTTTTTAAGAACTTGTTCAAAACACATATTCCATATATTTGGCAATTGTTATATAACATTCAAATTAGCGTGAAGAAATATTACTTTTTATTTTAAATAAAAAAACACATTATTTAACAGTTAGTCAACAATTTTTTTTCTCAAAAAAATGAATTTGTATTCTTCTATCTAGGAAAAAAAAGTTAACAAAGCAATTTAAAAAAAAAAGTAAATAAAAATTATTATAAACGTCTCAACACCTACAATATACAATATAAAATATATATATATGTTTCAATATATTTAATGAAAAATCTAAATAAAACCATAAAATTTTCATTTTGATTGTGATTAAAATCTAAATACAATCTAATTTCATATTTTTGCATATGTATTTAACTGCAAGAATTGTAACTACTTGAGTAGTTTTGTAGTCATTATCCCAAACTTAAAAGTTTGTAATTTTTTTTTAACTAAAATGACTTAATTGTTGCTGTTTTTGAAACTCAAGAACACATTACCAAAAAAATATATACTCTTAGGGATTGAATTGTTACAAAATTTAGAGGAGCATACTAAAAACCCACTTTTGTTCTATGTTGTGTTTGTAGACCCCAAAATATGGGTACAAAAATTCTCATAATTTTCTAAGTTATTTTTTGAGATGATTACAAAAAATGCTATTGGTGTGTCCAACCAATGCACCAAAGTGCATGTCGTTCAACTAGTGTGTTCTTCAAAGGGAAATTTAGAAACCTCAAATAGTAGTTAGTCTCGACCAACTTTCCTTCGAACCATGTTGTTGGCAAGGTCAGTTTCGTTGGATGTGTTCCAACCAAATAGATGAATGCTCAACATGAGTCAATTCTCGAATTTTCTCCTAGAGCACTAAAACATTGATCGATCTATTGATGTTGATGCTCAGCACATTATATAGCTTCGGTTGTTCAAAAAAATTTGCAACCCGCCAAACCCAAATAACTTGTCCAAACCAAATCGAAAAAATAGGAAAAAACACAACAAAAAACCCAAATATAGATATATACTATTATATTAAAAAAGAAAATTAAATAAGTAAAATAACATCATGATTATTGTTGATTGTCTTTTTCCCTATCAACTAATTAGACAAAATCTTAAGGAAATATAGTAGAGAACACGAGATTTACGTGGTTTAGGTTATTAATTAACCCTAGTCTACGAGTGACTTGTATTAGAACTTGAGAAACTTAGGGGTTCAAGCTTCTATGGAGTTTAGGCAGCGTTTTCGCAATGTTCTGAATACAAATATATCTAGGATCATTTACAATGTGTACTCTAACCCTATTTATAGAAGGCTGAGGACAATTATTTCCCTAATGAGAATTTATTACAAACATTATCCCTTAATGGGGTATGAACTGAAATATAATAAATACATATTCCCGTATTTAAGGAGTTGGTGGGCCCATGAGTATCACAGTGGGCCCATCTATGAGGTTCTAGCCCACAACTTTTTGGGGTAACACAACCCTCAGAGTGTCAAGGGGTAGCTGCACGATTTCCATATCAGGCGGCGTCATGGGACATCCTATTTGTTGCTTGTACAGACTCAACACCACGATTTGGGCAACAGTGAAGTGTCATACGGTGGCTTGTAGTCCAGGATCACTGTGCTGACACCTGTCACTCTACTCCAGGCCCGGAGAACAAACTTTGCAGGCTTGGAAGATTTGAATGGAGAGGACCTAGATGGCACTGGCTATAGTCCTCGAGATGTAGCCTTCCCCGAGGACAAACTTCTCCATTGGTGGTGGACGACCAGTAATCAACAAGGCTTTCCTTCCGGGGAGCTCCAAGCGAGCTCACAAGGGCTTCATTACCTTCCATGAAGCTTAATTACTCTTCAGTGATTGTCACGTGTCACTTAGTGAAAATACAGACAACAATTATTTATTTTAAAAATGAATATTCAAATATTGATTCAATAAATATTTTTTATAATTAAACCAATTTTAACAATTATTTTAGAGTATTTTTTATAATACATTTTAACTAATTTATAAGAAAAAAGTATCTTTTTTTTTTGTTTTTTTAATCTCCAGGCCTTTAATAATAATGTTACTCTATAAAATCATACTTAATAACGATAAAATCATAATAAATAAATTTTAAAAAAAATAAAAAATAAAGTCGAGTTGGGTGGGTTAACCCGACCAAACCAACCATTTTATTGGACGGGCTCAAACCTTTTTTTTTTTCTTTGACTGGGCGGGTTACAAGTTGGCATATACCGACCCGACTTTCACATTAAATGGGTAAAAATATCCTATAACCCAATCAAACCACCCATTGGATACTCCTAATTGTAGCCACTGCCACAACCATAATTGTAACGCCCCGGTTACCCCAGGACAGTTACGGTGATCAGTGAACCAGAAATTTAACTCGTTACCCGAGTTCTTTGGTTAAAAACGTGCTTCTAGGTGTTATTAACAGGCTAAGGTGGAAAGTCAATCAAAAGGAAATGATATATTTTATTAAATACATAAAACTGTTCATGGGTCCATCAAAACTTTTACAAGTTATTTACAACTCAAAATGGTCATTACTGTTTCAAATTTACAAACCCGCCGACCTAAGCGGCAAAAATAGGGTAAACCCCCTAGTTCCTCAGAGAACTCCTTGGCCGTGGTGGTCAAGCGGCCGCATATGTACACATCACCACCTAAGCTCTCCACTCAAGGCTGGGTGAGCTTTTCTTTCCCTTTACCTGCACCACATAGCACCCATGAGCCAAAGCCCAGCAAGAAAACACAATAAAGCATGAATATAATATAAAAAATGATCATAATAATCATTCAGGACTTTCAATCCAAAACAGATGAGTGACAGTTGCAAAAGTCACTAAGGTGGGTTTTGTTCCCATTAGCCATGTGACAATAGGGTCACCGGGGCTTTACAAATAAGTGAACTTTTCACTAGCTTAAACATGATAGGTGCATGATGACTAGTCACCAACATAACCTACCTCATGACCATAGAGTCATAACCATGGGATTTTGCTCCCTAGCCATGTGACAAGCAGTCACCTAGGCCTTAGGCCCTGGCTCTGAGTAACTAGCTTAGACTAGTCAAGCGCTTATAAGCTTCATCGATCTTAGGGTTGGTCCAGCATTAATGCTTTAGAGTCATTCAATATTGATACCGATTAGATCTAATCTTTAATCGGCCCTGTGTTCAGGACAATTATGTCGTTTCTGACTTTCAGGTCAGTAATATGCGACCAGTGCCGTCCTTGACTAATCAGTGCCATACACAAGTAAACAAACTTTGCTAGCATTTAATATGCAATCAATGTCCACATTTATCAACCAACATGCCTCAACAACAATCATGCATGTCACATATACACAGGGTGCAGTTTTCTTACCTCAGGTTCGAGCGAGAAATAATAATATAAGAACGACCCTTGAGAACGATCTGCCATTTAGTTCCTTAGCGGTCACCTAGTCATAACTAATTGGAATCCATTAATAAAGTAAATCAATAAATGGTTCACAATCTAAAACCCCACTCTCGGGACCAATCCCACACTCTCGGGACTCTCAATCTACTCAAATGGGGTAAAGGAACCAACCCCCGAGCCTTAGAAACCATCCCGAGCCCTAAAAATGACATCCCCTTAAATTGGCCTAGCGCTGGGGTGCTGCCCATTGGCGTTGGGGCGCTGACTCAAGGCAGAGAGGCCCTAGCCTCTGCCCTGCATAGCGCTAAACTAACCTTCCTTTGAAACTAACCTTTGAAACTAACCTTTGAAACTAACCTTCCAAACCAATCTCAAACCCTACCAAAACATCCAATTCAACCCCTAAACTTAATCTACATCACACTGGTTAGGGCGAACTTGAGGATCTTACCCATCCCAGGTTCAATTCCCCACGGAGTTATTTAAACCTCTTGGGGCCACTGGGGCAGTCTGGAACAAAGCCAGAAGGGCTGTCGGCAGGTTACTCAAGTGGTAATTACCACTTGGCGCCAGGGCCTCGAGGGATTAGTGGGGGTGGGGCCCCTGATACCCTCGGTTATCAACGCTCTCCAATTCCCGCTATTCTCGATATTCTCAAATACCAAATATTCAAATCTCGTTACCCTTTTATTCCCGGCAATGTTCTAATCATTTAAATATCCCGAGACTCACCCTGAGCCTCGAACTTAATCCCGTTATGACATACCGCTTGGATTTGCATGACTTGAGTGGCCATAGAATTTTGTTGCAATTGCTTGGTCAATGATGCAACCTGAGCAGTGAGAGCGGTAATAGCATCCAGCTCATGCATACCAGCTACCTTCTTATTTCTATCTTGCTCACTAGGCCACTGATAGTTATTCATAGCCATTTCTTCAAGCAATTCATAGGCCTCATTAGCACTCTTGCTCATGAAAGCACCACCTGCTGTAGTGTCAATAATGGTTCAAGTTGTCCCACACAAACCGTTGTAAAAATTATGGGCTAGCATCCATTTTTCAATCCCATGATGATGACACTTCCTCAAAAGCTCCTTAAACCTCTCCCATGCATCATAAAGACACTCTCCATCAAATTGAGAGAAGTTATTAATTTCCCCTCTTAACTTTGTAGCCTTGGATGGAGGAAAAAAATTAGCAAGAAATTTTAGAGCTAATGCCTCCCATGAAGTGATTGAGTTGGCTTGAAGAGAGTTCAACCAACTTTTAGCTCTATCCCGCAGTGAGAATGGGAACAATCTCAGTCTAATGGCATCATCGGTGACCCCATTATATTTAAAAGTTCCACACAGCTCCAGGAAATTGGTTATGTGTGTATTGGGATCCTCAATAGGGAGTCCACCAAACTTGACAGTAGACTGGACCATTTGCAGAATCACCAACTTAATTGCAAAATTATTAGCTGCAACTACCGGCGGTTGGATGCATGGTTGTACTCCAGTAACAGCGGGGAGTACATAAGCCATGAGTGTGGGAACTGCTGGCTTAGCAGCATCCCCACTCAACACATTGCCCTGATGTTGGGCTATCTCTGCTAACCATTTCTGCTTTTTGTTTTGTCTGCAAGTCCTCTTAATTTCAGTATTAATGGGCAAAAGATTGACAGTCCATTTACGTCGCATATACCAATTGATACCTGAAATTAAGATTCTCAAACACAACAGTTAGAGACAATTAACACAGAAAAATCAAATTAGAATAAAAATTAATTGTATTGAAATTCATAAAAAGCAATCCCCGGCAACGGTGCCAAAAACTTGTTGTGTAAAATTAATACGCAAGTATACGTAACCGACACAAGTAATACTATGATAAATAAAGATCATTCCCACGAAGATTGATTTACTAATTACCAACAAATTAATTTTCTATTTTTATTTGATCAAATATAAATTGGTTTCAAAAATATTAAAATAACAAAAGCAATTTTAATTTCATCACTAAGGGGGTGTTTAGTATAGGGTAAAGTAAATGTGTGAATGAGAATCTAAATCTCTTCCTATGTTTGGTTCAAATTTTAATAGGGTAAAGTTAATAATTTGTGTGAGCCCCCGTGTATTTTAAGGGTAAAGTGAACATTTTTTTACATAAGAATTTAATATTACCTCCATCTAAGTTACTCTACACTTTTCAAAGCAACTCAACTACTCAAAACAAACAGACCCTAAAAGAGTTTGATCACAGAACTCATCTTCTAGTGCAAGGGAGTCATAAAGGCCGGTAAATCATCATTATTCTTCTTATTGGAATCTTGAATCAGAAATCTGGTTGAAAGTTTGAATGAAACTACCATGAAATACCTCACATCTACACCCCGTCTTTAGAAACATAAGTCGTAGGCAAAATATGTCATTTATTTATGTTATTTTAGTAATAAAAATAGATTTTTGAAGTGGATTTTTTTTTTAAATTATTATTTTAGTTTTGTTTATCTTTAGCATTTATTTTGATGTATTCTTTCTAAATTTAAGCATCACACTCATTAGACCGAATCAAAAATAAAAAAGCTGGGAATAGAGTTAAGGGAAAGATAGGAAATTCTAGGTTGGGAAAATTATAGCTCTATGTATCCCGCGTATGGGATTATAAATGCGTATGCTTGATGAAAAAATGTTTTGTTGAAAGTACCAATTTATAAAAGTATAGGTTGGTGTGACTTATCTTTAATATTCGTTGGAATTTTGGGTCTGATTAGAGTGGAAAATCAATAACTAAGGTAAGTCTACGCTCCAAGTACAAGAAGATATATCACATCAACATCATATGCATGTATGTACCATTTATTTAGTTACATATATGATTATGAATGGATCAATTCAAAGTTTTTTTTTTTTGTTTTTTGCTTTTGTTTTAAAGAAGTTTGGACGCAATTCCAATACATTAAATACAGGAGAATTCTCGTAAAATACATTCACTTTAAGTCCTATCAGTGGGGCTCTCAGTATTCTTTATCTGTGAACAGTTTTCGGTGCGATTTTTTTTATGATCATGTATATTGTAGCAATTTAGAGTATCCTGCAAATTTTCAGAAAATTCTGAATAGTTTGCAGTACCGAAAACTAGGTTCAACCATGTTGTTTTCCACGCGCATAAAAAAATTAGTCACACGTGCAACAACATGTTTAAACTTAATTTTCGGTACTGTAAACTATTCTGAATTTTCAGAAAATTTGCAAGATGCTCTAAATAGCTATAATATAGACAATTATAAAAAATAATCACACCAAAAATTACTAACAAGTCGAAAACACTGGAAGCTCAACCATCAGGTCTTAAAGTGTAAGCCTTATAAATATAAAATAAAATTGTCATTTATATATTAATGGGAAAGCACATATTTACTTTTTATTAGTTGGTTGCAAATGCAGCAACAACCTCTAGTCAACGAAAATGTTAACATTCTCCTTTAATGAATATGAAAATGATTGGTTATCTTCGTCCTAGAAAAGTAGAAGCTTGACTTTTTCTTGACATGAGTTTCTAATTATAATTATTCTATTCACATGTTCGCGAAATTACATAATAATTTACACCAATAATGAAATACGACATCCTCATACCATTTCTTACCTATACAAGTGAAATGGGAGAAAAATATTATACAACACGGAGATGGCATAGTCTCCTTCCTATTTATTTCCTTAATTATTTACGCTCACTCTTTTCAACAAGATTCTCCTTCCCATTGTTGATGTCGAAAGACCCTTTGAGAGCTTTGTTTGTATCCTCTTGAGTTAGAGGAACCGTAGCTAGAAAGATGATACTTGTAGTGCCCTAGGTAGCAGTAATGAGAGTTAGGGCCGATGAGATTTGGGCCGTTTAAGCGGTGCAATAAGAAGTAGGGGCAAAGTTTGAATCAAAAGAGCCTGAGTGTGCTGAAGAGATAGGTACTATGGGCCCTACGACCTTTCTTTTCATTGTGAGCTTTTGGAATGGTCCACAAGGTCTTCAAACACCAGAGGGGGTTTAAGGAGTGACAGGGTGGGCCAAAACTTATTAATAGTTTATTGGCCCAGGTATAAATTAAAGGGGTGGGCCCAACATTCCTTACTTGGCCAAGGATTGGACATTGTATCGGGCCCAAAAAATTGCCTCAATTGTTGGGCTGTTGTGACAGTTAGTATCCCGTGATCCGTAGTGGGAAAGATCGGGTAAAGCTGTGAAATCGCACATCGCCTGGGGAAGGTCAAGTGTGATGATTATAAGATTGTGTAGGTATGGGACTACATAGTTGAAGATGGCTTAAATGGATTGATGGGTACTACATATGCCTACAAGATGCATCTTCTTTTTCGGTAGCCCATCACTTGAGAACTCCAAAGTTAAGCGTGCTTGACCTGGAGTAGTCTTAGGATGGGTGATATCCTGGGAAGTTTTCCAAGGAAGCGTGCGAGTGAGGACAAAGCACGATGGAAAGACTCGTGTTGGTTTGTAGGGCCAGTCGTCATTTCAGAAAGGAGTCATAGTGACGTGGGACGTTACAGTTGTGTTTCCTTCTACACAATGGGTAGACTTCCCACGCGATGGAGAGGCCTTTGGCGAAGCATGCGTAACTAGAAATTGCATGGTACTTGTTAACCGAGATTTTCGGCAACTATCTTAATATCTATTATCTATATGATAATTATAATGAAAGCAGAAGATTAACACGGGGTTTTTACGTGGTTGGGGCGTTAACTAGTCTTAGTCCATGAGTCTATATTATTAGAGCTTGAAGAAACTTTTACAATGGAATTTCTCTCTATATTTTTACAGAGTTCCTATATTTTTTTTGGTGAAGAGAGACCCATTTTACAGTGTTCTATAGCTTATATTTATAGGCTTATGGGAACAACGGATCTGGGCCGGGTATGACCCAGGCCCATCAAAGATAGGGTTATTCCTGGCCTTTCTAGTGGAGGCCCAATACAAAAGGTACAAAATACGTGAATTCCAAACCAGCCAAGGCCCAATAGGTTGACCTTGGACCTACATCTCGCCCGAAAAAACGGTGCTTTTGGTCTGGACACTTCGAGTTACGAGGAAGATTCAGGAGACAAGACCAGTCAGAGTACCTGACAGCGCAGACCTGAAACAACGGCATGCAATCCCGAGGTGGCCTTTTCTGCAGGTGAAAAGTGGGGACAACACCCACGCGGAGTGAGGCGGCTTCAGGGTCCTGGACGCTTGACCCCTTCAACCGGGGGAGAGGTGATCCGGGTCCGTTTACCTTTGTCCCGCTTCGTTTACCACAGGCCCAGACCGTATCAGGGTCCGGGACCTGGACGCATAGGCCGCGGGGGTCCGAACGCTCTGTACGTCGCCCGGACTATCGTCCCGGAGGGACATGCCGGACCCCTCTAATGGGCCCAGACATGTACCCCCGGTCCATACCCCTCCCTTTGGACAATCTCCGTACCAGGAGGCCTTGGGCCGGGCCCGCACGCTTACATGGCCCCTGACGATGGGCCTGGACGACGGCCCCGAGCCCATGCAGGAAATGGGGAGAACAGTACTGTTCACACTTTCCGAAACACATCGTACATTTTGAGCCTCGTTACCATTTTTGGCCATGCTGGGCAACGCGTTGGTTGTCTCAGTCGAGCACAGACCTGAAGATTAAGCCTCAATGATCACGACCTTCTGGGGTACCTTTTGGGCTAAGTCCTGAATGGTTGTACCTGAGTTCAGAGATGTGGAGCAGACCTACGTCGAGAGAGTTGCTTTTGCAGGCTGAGACACACTAGCAAGATTGTTAAGGTTCCTAGGAGATTTTTGAATTTCTGCCGCCAATGGGGTCAGAGTGGTGCCGGTCTTTCAAAGCTTTCTCTTCTTAGGTTGAGGCGATTTTATCATTTCGATGGACTCGGCTAATGAAGACGCTGGGAGAGCGTTCCTTTCAACATTGGATTGAGCCTTCGAAGTAACCCAATCAAGAAACCACTTTAGATGGACTGAGTGAAATGGGGATCGCTCCTAGCTTTTAGCCTTTATCCACTCCATGTACATGGGATAACTTTGCTCTTCGTAGTTCTTAATAAGGGTAGGTTGAAAGAAAAACTTCATCTCGTGACCGAGTATGCTGCATTTAAAGCAGATTTTGGGCAGATAGACATACTTAAATTGCAACCACAAGGGAGTTAAGTTGCCCCTCTTGATCGAAAACCCAGAAACAAGCAACTTTCCCAACTCTATCACTACCTGGAACTTGAAAGTGCCTGAACCATATGTTAGGGCTCTCTCTGGTTAGTGTAAGTCTTCCAAGTTCTTGCTACCACCATATGCAAATTGACATTCTTCCAAAATTCAATGGGGATGTTGTGGACATACACCCATATCAGGGTGGTTGAGAATTCCACTCTTGAATAGCTTACATCTATCGGGCATGGCTCAATGGCAAGCAGAGCACTGCTGACGGACCAAGGTCTTCGATCTAGAATTCTTTGAGCGTCATCCATATAATTAAAACGAAACATAAACATGCCATTATGGAAATCTTGGGCCGACCAACCCTCAAAAGAGGCCCAGGCCACCTTCAAGGAAACCTTAAGAATATTGAAGGGTATCCGTTTTTTTTAGAAAATCTTATCTAGGAGCAAGTTACCGTGGACATAAGCGTTGTCAGACGGAACCAATTCCATTTCAAGATCCTCCATTGAAATTTGGAGAGCTTCATCGAACCACTCTGACAGCTCTGGTGCTTCAACGACTTGGAAACTCATGTTGAAGAAGAGTAATTGTAAATAGCAGACACAAGAAACAAGAACACGCGATTTCTAAGACACTTACTAAAGATCCTAGCTCATCTAGATCACTTTCTTCTTCTTTTTTTCCCTTTATTTTTCCTTCCATAGAACATCGTTATGCCTCCTCTCACCTATGGAGGTTGCCAAGTTGGTAAAGTTGGTCGTGGAATGTAAGAGCGGGAAGTACAAAGTCTCTGAGTGTGCGAACTGCTGGCTTAGCAGCGTCCCCACTCAACACATTGCCCTGATTTTGGGCCATCTTTGCTAACCATTTCTGCTTTCTGTTATGTCTGTAAGTCCTCTCAATTTCAGTATTAATGGGTAAAAGATTGCCAGTCCCTCTACGTCGCATATACCAATTGGCACCTGAAATTAAGATTCTCAAACACAACAGTTAGAGACAATTAACACAGAAAAATCAAATGAGAATAAAAATTAATTGTATTGATATTAATAAAAATCAATCCCCGGCAACGGCGCCAAAAACTTGTTGTGTAAAATTGATACTCAAGTATACGTAATCGACACAAGTAATACAATGATAAATAAATATCGTTCCCACGAAGATTGATTTACTAATTATCAACAAATTAATTTTCTATTTCTTTTTGGTCAACAATAAATTAGTTTCAACAATATTAAAATAACAAAAGCAATTTTAATTTCATCACTAAGGGGGTGTTTGGTATGGGGTAAAGTAAATATGGGAATGAGAATCTAAATCCCTTCCTATGTTTGATTCAAATTTTATTGGGGTAAAATTAATAATCTGTGTGAGCCTCATGTATTTTAAGAGTAAAGTGAACCATTTAGTATACAAGAGTTTAATATTACATCCATCATAAGTTACTTTATATTTTCTAAGGTAACTCAACTACTCAAAACAAACAACTCCTAAGAGAGTTTGATCCTCCACGTCACAGAACTCATCTTCTAGTGCAAGGGAGCCATAAAGGCCGCTAAATCAACATTATTCATCTTATCGGAATCTTGAATCGGAAATCTGGTTGGAAGTTTGAATGAAACCACCATGAAATACCTCACCTCTACACCAAGTCTTTAGAGAGAAAAGTTGTAGGCAAAATATTTCATTTATTTATGTTATTTTAGTAATAAAAATAGATTTTTGAAGTGGATTCTTTTTTATTTTAGTTTTGTTTTTCTATATTATTTATTTTTATGTATTCTTTCTAAATTTAGACCAAATCAAAAATATATCCCGCGTATGGGATTATATATGCGTATGCTTGATGAAAAAATGTTTTGTTGAAAGCACCAACCAATTTATAATAATATTGGTTAGCATCGCATGTGACTTTTCTTTAATATTCGTTGGAATTTTGGGTCTGATTAGAGTGGAAAATCAATAACTAATGTAAGGCTACGCTCCAAGTACAAGAAGATATATCACATCAACATCATATGCATGTATGGACCATTTATTTAGTTACATATATGATTATGAATGGATCAATTCAAAGTTTTTTTTTGTATTTTCCTTTTGTTTTAAAGAAGTTTGGACTATGTTCAGATACATTAAACATACACGGGAATTTTCATATAGGCCTTCATTTTAAGTCCTATCGGTGGCGTTCTCAGTATTCTCGATATGTAAGTAATTTTTGGTGCGATTTTTTTTATAACCGTGTATATTGTAGCTATTTAGAGCATCCTGCAAATTTTCAGAAAATTATGAATAGTTTACAGTACCGAAAACTAGGTTCAACCATGTTGTTTTCCACGCGCATAAAAAAAATTAGTCATACATGCAACAACATGTTTGAACTTAGTTTTCGATAATGTAAACTATTAAGAATTTTCTGAAAATTTGTAGATGCTCTAAATAGCTATAATATATACGGTCATAAAAAATAATCGAACAAAAAACTGCTCACAGGTCGAAAACACTAAAAGCCCTACTAGTAGGGCTTAAAGTGTAAGCCTTATAAATATAAAAAAAATGTCATTTATGTATGGGTTTATACTTTTTTGGACCCTGTGTTTTGTCTCATTACTTGTTTGGACCCTGTGTTTTGACAAATTACTTTTTGGACCCTAAGTTTTGTAAAATTGTTAAAATAGAACCCTAAACTCAATTTTGATGAAGAAAAAATTGAATATAATAATACAGTTTTTAAGCAGAATTGTTAATTTGGTAAATTATTTTTTATTTTAATTGAGAAATCATTGACCAAAATCAGATTTAGGGTTCTATTTTAATCATCTTACAAAACACACAGATACAAAAAATAATTTGTCAAAAAATACATAAAGATAGTTGGACAAAACACATATTATTTGTTTTTTATATATTAACGGGAAAGCACATATTTGTTTTTTATTGGTTGGTTCTATTATTATTTGTTGGTTGCAAATGCAGCAACAACCTCTAGTCAACGAAATGTTAACACTCTCCTGTAAAGAAAATGATTGGTTACCTTAGTCCTAGAAAAGTAGAAGCTTGACTTTTTCTTTACATGAGTTTCTAATTATAATTATTCTATTCACATGTTCGCGATATTAGGTAATAATTACACCAATATCGTAATGTCACGTAGTTTCCTTCCTATTTATTTCCTTAATTATTATACGATAAAAGACCAAACCGAAACCGAGTCAAAAACTCTGACTAATGCTTTTCTATAAAAACAGTAGTAACAAAGTGTGTTTCATGGTCTCTGCAGATACACAATCAAATTGGTAGAGAGAGATTGATTAGCTGAGCTCTGCAGAAAACCAACAACCAATCATGGAAGTGGCGGCATCAGTATCCGCAGCTCTGCCGGCGGCTTTGGTCTTGGTCAACAGAGTACTAGCCAGTCTCTCCGATCAAGGAGGGAGCTCCGGAGCAAAACAAGACGTTGAAAAACTCAAAAGTCTGCTCTCATCATTTCAATCCTTCATCAAGTTGAAAGAAAATCAGAAGAAGGATCATGTTTCTCAAGATTTAGTAAACAAGATTCAAGGTGTAACTGCTGAAATCGAAGATGCACTCGACGATTTCTTGTTCGAAGTTCACATGGATCGTACTCAACCCCACCCTAATGCACGCGTTCAGTCTCTCCACGACTTGGCTCATAAAATATTAAATTACAAACCCATCAAACGCTTATCCAAACGAGAGAAGAGGATCAACCAAATCATCGAAAACCACAACCTGATGGATCGTATGGCAGCAGAAAAACATGGTTCGGAATTGATTGACAAAGCATCCGACTCATTTTTCGAGGACAACAGATTGGTGGGGTTCATAACACGCCGAGAAGAGATGTTGAATCAGTTGATCAGTGGAGACTCGAAGCGTACGACCATTCAAGTTGTTGGTCCTGGTGGTTCGGGCAAGACTTTTCTTGTTAAGAAAGTTTCTGCAGATCAACATGTGGTGACGCACTTCCATTGCCGAGCTTGGCTTCGGCTGTCTCGTTTTGATTCCAGTGAGGTGTTTGTGTTAGACAGTCGTTTCGATCCAACTACCGGCGATAGTAGTATTGTCAGTGAATCTGGACGAGTTGACACAACAAGACTACACAACTACCTGCATCAGAAAAGGTATCTGCTCGTTCTTGACAATGTTTGGAATCGACAAAGTTTGGTGCAGATTTTGAAAGATTTACCTGATCAAGAAAATGGTAGCCGGGTTATAATCACTACTCGAAACAATATTGATGTAGCTGATGATAAACTCAAACACACACATAAACTAGATGGGTTGATTGAGGAAGAGGCATGGGAGCTTTTCTGCACACATGCTTTTCCAAGAAGTGGTTGTTGTCCAAATTTTTTGGAAAAAGTGTCCAGTAAAATATTGAACAAGTGTGATGGTCTGCCTTTAGCTATTGCTGCAGTTGGTTTTCTGCTTTCAACTGGGCAGTGGAGAGAAGTCGAGTATGATTGGGAAACTTTTTACAACAGCCTTGCACATGAGATTGGAACTAGCTCAAAGTTTCCCATTATAAGCAGTGTTTTGCAGCCAAGTTTTGTGGATCTTCAAGAAAATCTCAAGAGTTGTTTCTTGTATTTCAGCATCTTTCCAGAAGACCAATCTGTCTCGCGCGGGAGGTTGATTCGTTCCTGGCTAGCCGAGGGGTTTGTCAAGGAAGTGAATGGGAAAACACCAGAAGAAGTTGCGGAAACTTATCTCAACGAACTCATTGGACGAAACTTGGTTCGCATTTGCTCTTCTGAGATCGATGGTCGTGTAAGAACTTGCCAAGTTCTGAGGTTATACCATGACTTTATAGCTCCTCTGTCCAAGGATGGAAACTTTGTCACCGTTGTGGACAAGAAGAACTCCAAACCAAGTCAAGATAAAAAGGTTCGACGGCTTTCCTTTCATGAATATTTTCCATTAAAACTAGATGAGATGATAAGCAATGCTGAGTATGTTCGTACTTTGTTTATGTTTGGTCATCATGACATTGGTACCATTGAGGATGACTCAAAGAAAGAATCTAGATGGAAAAGAATAAAAAACAGAATAAGATCATTCACAACATCTAGTTATAGTGATCAAGATCATCACTTGGAAATGTTTTTGAGAAAGTTCAGACTGTTAAAGGTTCTAGATTTGCAACAAGTGCCAGTGCAAAATCTTACCAAATATGTAGGCTCTTTCATTCTCTTGAAGTGTCTTAATATGAGGTATACATGTATAGAGACAGTTCCAGATTCAATACAGAAACTCGTCCATTTGGAAACTTTGGATCTCAAGTACACATTGGTGAAAAAATTGCCTAAATGGATCCACAAGCTTCAAAAATTGCGCCATCTCCTAGTTTCTCGACGAAATAGTACGATTATTAGTGGCGAACCTCAAGCAATCTGCGTTTCTAATTCTCGTATTGGATCCATATCCTCTTTACAGAAAGTATCTCTGATAGCAGTGGAAAATGTTGAAGACATTAAGCAATTGGGACGTTTGAAGCAACTCAGGAAAGTTGGTCTTGCCAATCACCATGAAGAAAATGGAAGGGAATTGTGTGAGTCCATTCAGCAAATGGAAAATCTCTGCAAAATCAAAGTTAGAGCAGCCACAGCTGAGAAGTTTCTTGATTTGGATCACATAACAAAGCCTCCTACGAGTATCAAACACTTGAATCTAGAAGGTGGTCTAAGGAGATTTCCAAGCTGGATTAAGTCTCTTTCGAGTTTGGTTAAGGTTGTACTCAAGTCTTCAAAGCTAAGGCTCAAGGATGAAAGTAGTAGTCCCCTGGAGAATCTTGAATCTTTACAGTGCTTGATGGAGCTTGAAATGGTTGATTACTACGTGGGAACCAAGTTGGTTTTCAAAGCTAATACGTTCAAAAGCCTTAGGAAACTGCATGTGGAGCAATTTGATGAGCTAAAGGAGGTTGTTGTGGAGACTATGGCATTGGTTATGCTGCAAAAACTGACCATATGCAAGTGTGAGAAATTAAAGGCACTTCCAACAAGTTGTTGTCTTGGAAAACTTGAAGAATTGGTTGTGTATGAGATGAGTGGTGATTTTATTGATAATATTAAAAGGAGGATTAATGAGGGTCAGCTGAAAAACCATGTTCAGAGATCTAATGATGAAGCTTCTTCAAGTAGTAGTAGTAATGCTGGCCATGCATTAAGCAGAAGAATAATGTCTTATCGGCATATCTCATGATAGAGTAATGATTCGTGCACCTAAATACTCTCAAATATTACATAGAGTGACGTGTCACGTCACTATTTTTTAAAACAATGGGTCCAAATTTTAATAAATGTGATTGGCTAGGCTAAACTGGCACATCACTGCATGTAATATTTGAGTGTATATTTTGAATGCAGATATCATTACTCCTCATGATATATCTGATTAAAAATACAGGTGAGCAAATGTTTCAATTTCTTAGTGTGTTTCTTCTACATTAATTTACAAATATACCCTTTGTGTGGAAGTAATTTTATGATGTTAGTTTTGTCATTTGAGGCTTTGTGTGTAATTTCACTCTTTTGTTGTTTTTTCTTTATTTACAAATATTGTGTGACTTTGTTAGCTGATTTGCACACTTGTAATTTTGTGTTATTTTAATGAATAAAAGAGATATAATTTATTTTGTCTTTACTAACACTTAATAAGAAACACTATATATTTTATATGAATTCAAGACAACCTATATCATGGCAATCCCTAAAGAATACTAGAGCTCAACCAATGGTGATTTTGACTTTAAAGACACGGTTTAATAAATATTTTTCTCTGATTTTTCAAATTTTGTTGAGATTTTAGGACAAATGCCTCGTGTGTTTTATCTTATTTGGCAATTCAGTCCTTAAGAAATTAGTTTGGCAATTTAGTCCTTGAGTTCTATAACCATTAACAATTAAGTTCTTATTTTTTTTACTTTTTTTAACAAAATTATTAGTTTTTGAACTTTTTTTGTTTGGATTTTTTTTATATAATATGATGTGTAAAAATATTTAGAGGTGTTATAGTATTTAGACTAATGTCAAAATTATTAATAAAACTTAAAAGGATAATGGTGACAAAACTACTCAAGTAGTTATAATTCTTGCATTTTAATACCTATGTAAAAAATTTGACGGCAAAACTAATCAAGTAATTATGATCCTAGTAGTTAAATACCCATACAAGAATTTTGATAGCAAAATCATAAGTATTAGGTTTTCTTGCACTTAACTTTTTGCTGTTAAGTCAAATGTTAAAACTAACATTGTGAGACACGTGGTAGCCTCCAATTAGTCCAAAATATAATAAAAATAATTAAAAATCTCAAGAAAAAATAAAAAAATTATTTCAATTCCAAGTTTAATTTTTAAATATTTTTAAAATAATTAAAAATTTATAAGAAAAAAATTAAATAAAATATTTTAAATTCTAAAAAATTAACACAAGTATTTTTAAAACTAAAAAACATTAATTTAATGAAAAATCTAAATAAAACCATAAAATTTTCATTTTGATTGTCATTAAAATCTAAATACAATCTAATTTCATATTTTTGCACAAGTATTTAACTGCAAGAATTGTAACTACTTGAGTAGTTTTGCAGTTATTATCCCAAACTTAAAAGTTTGTAAAAAAAATTTTAACTAAAAAATGACTTAATTGTTGCTGTTTTTGAAACTCAAGAACATATTACCAAATAATATATATATTCTTAGGGATTGAATTGTTACAAAATTTAGAGGAGCATACTAAAAACCCACTTTTGTTCTATGTTGTGTTTGTAGACCCCAAAATATGGGTACAAAAATTCTCATAATTTTCTAAGTTATTTTTTGAGATGATTACAAAAAATGCTATTGGTGTGTCCAACCAAGGCACCAGAGTGCATGTCGTTCAACTAGTGTGTTCTTTAAAGGGAAATTTAGAAACTTCAAATAGTAGTTAGTCTCGACCAACTTTCCTTCGATGAAGTTTGTTGCTTCAGGCGGCGTCATGGGACATCCTGTTTGTTGCTTGTACATACTCGATACCACAATTTGGGCAACAGTGAAGTGTCATACGGTGGCTTGTAGTCCAGGATCACTGTGCTGACACCTGTCACTCTACTCCAGGCCCGGAGAACAAACTTCGCAGGCTTGGAAGATTTGAATGGAGAGGACCTAGATGGCACTGGCTATAGTCCTCGAGATGTAGCCTTCCCCGAGGACAAACTTCTCCATCGGTGGTGGACGACCAGTAATCAACAAGGCTTTCCGTCCGGGGAGCTCTAAGCGAGCTCACAAGGGCTTCATTACCTTCCATGAAGCTTAATTACTCTTCAGTGATTGTCACGTGTCACTTGGTGAAAATACGGACAACAATTATTTATTTTAAAAATGAATATTCAAATATTGATTCAATCAATTCAATAAATATTTTTTACAATTAAACCAATTTTAACAATTATTTTAGAGTATATTTTATAATACATTTTAACTAATTTATAAGAAAAAAGTATCTCTTTTTTTGTTTTTTTTAATCTCCTGGCCTTTAATAATAATGTTACTCTATAAAATCATACTTAATAACGATAAAAGCATAATAAATAAATTTTAAAAAAAATAAAAAATAAAGTCGAGTTGGGTGGGTTAACCCGACCAAACCAACCATTTTATTGGACGGGCTCAAACCTTTTTTTTTTCTTTGACTGGGCGGGTTACAAGTTGGCATATACCGACCCGACTTTCACATTAAATGGGTAAAAATATCCTATAACCTGACCAAACCACCCATTGGATACTCCTAATTGTAGCCGCTGCCACAACCATAATTGTAACGCCCCGGTTACCCCAGGACAGTTACGGTGATCAGTGACCCAGAAATTTAACTCGTTACCCGAGTTCTTTGGTTAAAAACGTGCTTCTAGGTATTATTAACAGGCTAAGGTGGAAAGTCAATCAAAAGGAAATGATATATTTTATTAAATACATAAAACTGTTCATGGGCCCATCAAAACTTTTACAGGTTATTTACAACTCAAAATGGTCATTTCTGTTTCAAATTTACAAACCCGCCGACCTAAGCGGCAAAAATAGGGTAAACCCCCTATTGACCCAGATTTTGGTCAACTGACACGGAGTCAAAATATGCTTGATGTGAATGAATATGTTGACAAGAATCAAATGACGAAAAGTAATAAGAACACGATAGTTTATAGTGGTTCGGCCCCAGGATTTGGTAATGACCTACGTCCACTTAGACTGTTATTGATATAAGAATCAAAGGAGTGATCAAAGAACAAGGGTTCAATGAGTTTCACTAACCTCTGAAGAACAATACAATATTCCAAGGAGAATTACTCTAATCTCAAATAATTCCAAAGCCAAAAAGTCCCTTCCTTGAGCTATCTTTTTCTATTTATAGGCTCAAGGGGGAGTACATAAGATCGTTATAGATATTCTCTCCTGAATAATCGGATACTCAGGAGATTGTGTGAGTTAAATTCGGGATTTACAAAGATCTTCACAGTAATGTTACTTTGCATGCAGAACCATCGACCAGACTGGTCACAGGTAAGACTGGGCTGCTTACTACTTCTAATGTGTCCTCTGGTCGATACCCTAGCAGAGCTCTTCCAGGTGTTAGCCACGTGTCCAGGGATCACTTGCCACGTCATCAATGCCAATTTTTTGGATAACATTTGCCCCCAAGTTTATTTATTACGAGCAATAAATAAACTTTTGAGCGAACGACTCTTCGGTAACCCCGACTTTTCAGTTCCCCAGTAATAATTCGACGGCCATTCTGCTTACCCATATTTCGAAAAAGGGAAACTGATGATTACACCTTTTTTATGCTGCAGACAAACTTATATAACATCTCCAAACTTCCCCTTTTCTTTTTACGCACACCATTGTCTTTTCAAGAAACCCTAAAAACCAGAGCTTTAATCTTCTCCGGAGACCGTTCTTCTGCATTTTCAAGACTCAGTCCGAGAGTTTCTTGATTTCCGAAGGCTCTTTTTCAATCTCCACAACCATTTTCTTGGTAAGTTTTTGAATCCTTACGCTTCAAATTTTTATAATGCATGCTTCTGTATGTTGACTGTTTGAGTCCATCTGCTTCTGGTTTGAGATGTTTGTGAGTAGAATGTCTTGTAGGCAAAAAAGGTTACGAGTTAGTTTAATAGTCGGGATCATGCTTTTAGGATGTAAAATCAAAGTAAAATTTTGATCTTTAGGCCAGTTGGAAAATAGGTTTTTCCCGTCCTAAGGGGAGTTGAAAAAGCTTTTTTGAAAAACTTTTTACTTTCACCCTTTGATCCGTTTTTCAAATTGTTCGTGTTGAAACATTTAGCTTTTTGTTAGAATGTTGTTGTATAAAAGCTTGGCTTTTATACTCGACCAGCGTTATTCTAAAAAGCCTTTAAAAATTCTCCATCCTCACCTCCCCATTCTTCTGTTTGCAGACATTGATGCCAGATTTGTGGGGAGGTGAACGGCCCATCGATGACGATCTTCTCGCCCAGCTGCTCGAAGGCAAAGAACAACCGGCCGACCGAATCCACGAGATTCCTTTTTCTCGATCCTCATCCAGACCTCGTCCTTCTCCTCCTCAAATGGCTCGTTCCAAATCCGTAGGCAAGAAAAGACCTGAATCCGACGATAGTCCAAACCTTCCTGCTCAGCCTAATTCGCAGGCTAGGGTTCCCTCGACCAGCGGTCGAAACAATCCTGTTCCTGACCCTAATATCCAAATTAGAGCCCGCCCTCGCCATCAGAATCTGCCTGATGTCGAGTGGTATATTTCCCCGACCAGCGTAGTGACCCTTCGGATGGTTGCTAACTATTTCAGGAAGTACCCTCTCACAGGGGTTTCCATTAAAATTCCTGCCGCAGACCAAAGGGCTAACCTCCCCGGAGGCATATATAGCGCCTGGTCTCGGTATCACATAGAGGCAGGGGCTTTCCTCCCTCTACATCCTTTTTATCAGGGGGTGGCTAATTATTTCGACATCGCCCCCTTCCAAATTACTCCAAATGGATATAGAATGCTGGCCGCACTCTATATCCTGTACAAACTTAAAAAATGGCCAGAACCTACCCCCCACGAGGTCAATTATCTTTTCGACCTTAAATCCAACCCGCAACAATATGGGACGGGTTTCTTCCACTTCTGTCACCAGGAGACAAACCGGACGTTCCTGAGTGACACTACGCACATATCTAACGTGGGGCAGTACAGTAAGGAGTACTTCCTTACTCCAGACATAACCAGCAACAACCTGGCCTTTGCTCGAGGAGGTAAGTGCCGTCTTTGACTGGTCGATACTTTTAATCAAAGAGTCTCCTTTCATTTTTCTCAAACTGTACTTTGTCTTTCAGGCCCATGGTTATGTCCGACCCCAACACCAGACATGGTGTTGAGGTCCAATACATTGGGCGGGATGACAGACGCAGAGAAAAGCGTCAAGTCCCTGGTTACTGATGAAAACATGAGGCTGTCTGGCCTCCTGGCTCCTCGCCATGAAATAAGAGGGTCTGTGGTAGCTGATGCCACTGCCGAGGGGGTTCTCGAGCAGCAACCTCCTGCGTCCCCTCCTCGAAGGAGGCCGACGGGGGTTACAATCAGGGATCCCACGGGCAATCCTTCCGCAGAAAGGCCTTCTGCTCCCCAAGGCAAGGGGAAACAAAAGGCCAAAGAGCCAGTTGTGGACCTAGGGGAATCCTCTGATGAGAACGGTAAAATTATTTTGCTTTTAAATAGCTTGCCAGTTCCCTGCCATTTGTTTGACGGGGAGGGCAACTTTACATATACTCCAAATCTAGGGCCAGACTTCTTCATGCCAGATAGTGAGTGTGTGACTAATAGAGTCAATAGTATAGCGACCAGTAGTTGTAGCTCGGGTACTAACTTTGTGACCTTCTTTTCCGTTTTGATAAAGAGTCTTCATCTGCTTTTATTTTTACCCTTTGCATGTTTTTACTTGTGTGCAGATATGGCCACTCCCAACGTCTTCGACTTATACCAGGCTGAGGAGGAAGAGGAAGTTCCTCAGCTTCGGCGAAAGTCGTCACGGAGACACAACGGCGAGACGAGCCAAGGACCTGCCAAAAAGAGTCGAACAGAAGACCCTCCTAGGGGCGTGCCAACTGGGCAAACTTCTGCTTATCCTCCGGCCCCTGCTGAGAAGGAGACTCCCCCTGCTCCAATGAACCCTCCTCCAGCTGCGCCCAACAGGGAATAAGACAAGTGGGAAGAAACTCTTGGGGCCAGACTCTCGAGCCGTGTCGTACGAGCAGCCAAAGACCGTATTGCGCACATCGGGAAAAACGACAGCATCAAGGATGCAATGGTTGAGTCAGAGAGTATGACGGTCGACCTAATTCTGAACAGGACCCTGAACGAAATAGCCAGCGTAAGTACTTCTTTATCTTTTTGGCCTTAGTCTTTTAGTCTTTGCCACAGGTTCTAACTTTATCCTCTGTCCTCAGGCTTTGCTGTCTGCCACTACTGCTCGTACTCGCACCCAAGCCACCATCGAACAGGCTCGAGCAAAGGCTATCGAGAGGCACCAAGTGAAGGCAGCCGAGGAACTTTCGGCTGCAGAGGCCAGGCATGGAAAGGAGTTGGAGGCGCTGGCTCAGCAGAGGGATGCCGTGGTGACAAAGCTATCAGAGGTTGAAGCTACGAAGGAAGCTATAATAAAGCAGAGGGAGGAGTATCAAGATGCCAGCCGCACCCAGTTTCGCGAAGTCAAGAGATTGGAAGAGGTGCTTAAGTCCAAGGACGATGCCATCGCTACTCTTGAGGGCAAAGTGGAGCAGCTGAAGCTCGACAACTCCAAGAATCTGGAAAGGTATAAGAAGACGACGCTCCGGTGTTTTTATAACTTCTGGAAACACAATCAGGGCGTCGATTTCAGCTATCTTTCAGAAGATGTCAGGACTGCTGAGCTGGCTCGCTGCACTGCTCAACTGGCTGAAGAGGAGGCAAGAGCAAGGATCCCTGCTTCTCCAAGCCTTGCTGGTGCAGAAGAAGAAAGAGCCGTTGAGGACGCGACGAATCAGAATGCTGATAAAGACCCTCCTGCTCCCAATGCCTCTTGATCTTTTTTATTATTTTTCCTTTCTTTTGATTATACGACCCATGGGTCGTGATGTAAAGACAGTGCCTTTTTTGAATTTGCTGCACGGGCAGTAAACCTTTTCTTTTATTTGAACAGCTACATCCAAGCAATGATGCTTGTGGTGTAAAAGATTACATCATGATGCTATAACATTTTCATTTATTATAACATTTGTCCGTATGACCGAACTTAACATAGTACTTTGGCTTGATTTAACAAAATATAAATTTTGAAAAATACTCTAAGTACCTTAGCATGCTTTCACTCATTTTGTTCATGTGTTTACATACCTCATGGTACGCTTTGCTATCAATGTGCCTTATATGCCCCCCAAGTGATCGAGGAGCTTTAGGTCCTTGGTCACTTGCCTTGACCACAACCTGTACGAACATTTCTGCTCGGGTGAAAAAGTAATACTTGTAATACAGCAAAACAACACACGTAATGAACAAATACTTGTAAATATAAATTCACAAAGGTTGGCAAGAATGACTGGCTACGCACAGTCCCTTATAATCTCGTATTAATAATGGACTAAACATGTATTTACGAGTGATTCTAAAATAGAATCGTACATATACGAGCGATTAGCCATACATCGTGGCTAACCCTCTCTGCTAAACTTGTAAAAAAAAAATTAATACAAGCCAGTCCTTTAAAAAGGACTATTCATTGATAGTACTTGCGCAGGTGTTCTCCATTCCAATAACGTGGAACGAGATCTCCGTTTAAGCGTGCAAGTTTGTAGGTGCCTGGATGAAGGACTTCTTCAATCTGGTAAGGTCCTTCCCAATTAAGACCGAGTACTCCAGTAGTGGGGTCGCGGGTGTTTAAGAAAACTCGTCGTAGCACCAAGTCACTGACGTTGAATTTTCTCTCTTTAACTTTGGAGTTAAAGTACCGGGCGATTTTTTGCTGGTAAGCAGCAACTCGGAGTTGGCCTTTCTCCCGTATCTCGTCAATTGAGTCTAGGGATTCCATCATCAGTTGGCTGTTCTGGTCTTGGTCGTATGTTAAGCGTCGATGTGAGGGGGGATCTAATTCGACAGGCAACATCGCCTCATATCCGTAGGCTAAGGAAAATTGGGTATGTCCTGTCGTTGTTCGGTGAGACGTTCTATACGACCAGAGGACTTCAGGTAGCTGCTCTGGCCACGCTCCCTTAGCTTCTTCAAGTCTCTTCTTCAGGGTATCTTTAAGAGTTTTATTCAAGGCTTCGACCTGCCCATTCACTTGGGGGTGTGCAACTGAAGAAAAGCTTTTGATAACTCCATGTCTTTCGCAGAAATCGGTGAATAAGTTGTTGTCATATTGGGTTCCGTTGTCTGAAACTATCTTTCTAGGCAAGCCATATCGACAGACAATGTTCTTGATAACAAAGTCAAGAACTTTCTTGGTCGTGATGGTAGCGAGCGGTTCAGCTTCGGCCCATTTGGTGAAGTAATCGACTGCGTACTTTACTCCGCCTTTCCCTGTAGGTAAGGATCCAATCAAATCTATCCCCCATACTGCAAAAGGCCACGGACTTTGCATCTGTTTTAATTCGTTTGGAGCTGCTCGTGGAATCTTCGAGAACCTTTGACATTTATCGCATCTTCGTACAAACTCCATCGAATCCTCCTTCATAGTTGGCCAGAAGTAGCCTTGCCTTAGAATCTTCTTTGCCAAACTCTGCCCCCCAGCGTGATCCCCACAGAAGCCTTCATGCACTTCTTTCATGAGTTCCTTAGCTTTTTCTGGTGTAACGCATCTGAGTAGTGGCAAGGAATATCCTCTTCGGTACATAACACCATCGACCAGTATGTACCTAGCAACTCGCCTTTGTAGAGTTCTGGCTTTGTTTCTATCTGTTGGTAGCGTACCGTTTGTCAGATACTCCAAATAAGGTGCCATCCATGTATCCTCCATTCGAATCTCCATACTGGATTCGACTGCTTGTATGCTTGGCTTACTCAGTCTTTCCACTGGCACAATGTTCAAAGTGTCAGCATCCTTCGAGCTCGCGAGTTTGGCTAAGGCATCTGTGTTTGAATTCTATTCCCGCGGAATTTGCTGAAGGGTGTACTCCGTGAATTGGGCTAGCAAGTCTTTTGTTTTATTCAAGTAGGCCACCATTTTTAAGCCTCGCGCTTGATATTCTCCTAGAACTTGATTCACCACCAGTTGTGAATCACTGTAAATATCAAGCATCTTTATGCTCATATCTTTTGCCATCCTCAATCCAGCGAGGAGTGCTTCGTATTCAGCTTCATTATTTGACGCGGTGAAGTCGAACCTAATAGCGCAGTGAAATCGATGCCCTTCCGGCGTTATCAATATCACTCCCGCTCCTGCGTGGGATTCGTTAGACGACCCGTCCGTGAATAATTTCCACGAAGGGGCTTTCTCTTGAGGCTCAGGCGCACTAGGCTGTTTGCACTGCTCGCTGTCTGGGATTTCGGTGAACTCTGCAATAAGGTCGGCCAAGACTTGTCCCTTGACTGCTGCTCGCGGTGAATAAGTTATATCGAACTACACCAATTCGACTGCCCATTTTAATAATCGTCCAGCCGCTTCTGGTTTTTGGAGGACTTGTCGAAGGGGCTGGTCAGTTAGAACTGTAATAGGATGAGCTTGAAAGTAGGGGCGTAACCTTCTAGAGGCCAGGATTAGGCAATATGCTAACCTCTCGATTGGTGGATTTCTCAATTCTGCCCCGGTCAGTCTCTTGCTGACATAATAGACTGCCTTTTGTACGCCTTTTTCCTCTCGCACTAGTACCGCCAGGTAAATAAACAAAGTTTCTCCTTCGATCGGCTTTGATAAGATGGGAGGTTGTGCCATATGGGCTTTCAAGGCATGGAATGCTTGCTCGCAGTCTCCTGTCCATTCAAACTTCTTATTTCCCCTAAGTAGATTGAAAAAAGGGACGCACTTGTCTGTTGATTTCGAAATAAATCTACTTAGGGCTGCGATTCTCTCGGTTAAACTTTGTACATATTTGATCCTTTCTGGCGACTTCATATCGATCAGGGCTTTTATCTTGTCGGGGTTGGCCTCGATTCCTCTTGAATTTACAATAAACCCCAAAAACTTCACTGATCCAACTCCGAAGGAACATTTAAGGGGATTTAACTTCATTTGGTATTTGTTCAACACATCAAAGCACTTTTGTAAATCCCTTACATGTCCTTCTCCCTTTTTAGACTTTACCAGCATGTCGTCCACATATACCTCCATGTTTACTCCGATCAGCTCCTTAAACATGTGGTTGACTAGCCGTTGGTAAGTCGCACCTGCGTTTTTCAGTCCGAAGAGCATTACTTTGTAACAGTATAAGCCCGTATCGGTCCGAAAGCTGGTGTGATCCTCATCGGGGGGATGCATGCTAATCTGGTTGTAGCCCGAATACGCATCCATGAACGAGAGGATCTCGTGTCCTGCAGTTGCATCGACCAGCTGGTCGATTCTTGGGAGTGAGAAGCAGTCCTTTGGGAAAGCTTTATTGAGGTCTATAAAATCCACGCAGGTTCGCCATTTGCCGTTTGGCTTGGGAACCAGCACTGGATTGGAGACCCATGATGGATAAAACGCCACCCTAATGAACCCATTCTCCTTTAACCTTTCAACTTCTTCTTTTAAGGCACTCGATCTATCCTTATCGAGCAGCCTTCTCTTTTGTTGCACGGGTGAAAAGGTCTTGTCTATATTCAGGACATGGTTGATGATTGCAGGATCTATCCCAGCCATGTCTTTATGCGACCAGGCGAAAACCTCCTGGTTCTTTCGCAAAAATTCCACCAGTGCGTGCTTCGTGGTACTAAGTTTTTCCCAACCTTCATGACTCTGGTCGGGTCTTTTTCGTCGAGTTGGACCTCCTCAAGGTCCTCGACGGGTCCAACATTTTCTTCAAAATCCCCAAAGCGAGGATCTAAGTCTCTATCCTCACTTTGGGCAACACCCTATTTGGTGGCTTCATCACCGGATTGGGCTTGTGTATCAACTGTCATCTGCAACCTATCGGAGGTAGTGCTCTTCGGCGTTCCATTCTTCACCTTTGTGATTGAGGCGTTGTAGCACTCCCTGGCTTCTCTCTGGTTCCCCAACACGCGTCCTACCCCTGCGTCTGTTGGGAACTTCATGGCCAAGTGCCACATAGAGATGATGGCCCGTAGATCAACCAGTATAGGCCTTCCAATGACGGCATTGTACGCTGAAGGACAATCGACCACTACAAAAGTGGCAAGTAATGTCCTTGTTGCAGGCGTTGTACCTGTTGTTACTGGTAGTTTGATCAATCCAGCGGGGGCGAGTCATTCTCCAAAGAAGCCGTATATCGTTTGGTTGCAGGGCTCCAAGTCCTTAACGGACAATTTCATGCATTCCAGTGTAGAATTATACAGGATATTGACTGAACTTCCTGTATCGACCAGCACTCTCTTCACCATCATGTTGGCAATCTGGATGTCCACGACCAGCGGATCGGAATGCGGGAAACGGACATGTTGGGCATCGCCATCAGAGAAGGTTATTTCACCTTCCTCTGCCCGAGCCTTTTTTGGTGCACGGTCCTCCACAGTCATCATCTCGATGTCCTGGTCGTGGCACAGAGTTCGAGCATATCGTTCCCTGGCCTTTCCGCTGTTTCCCGTGAGGTGCGGGCCTCCACAGATGGTTAAGAGTGTGCCAGTCATGGGGGCAGGCTGTAAGGGTGGCGAACGTTGGCACATGGGCGCCTGCTCGTTGCTACCTAGAGCTTCTCGTTGGGAATTTCCTGAGGCCCGTATGTATCTTCTCAAGTGTCCTTGTCTAATAAGGAACTCGATTTCGTCTTTCAACTGGTTGCATTCATTGGTGTCATGTCCGTAGTCGTTATGATAACGACAGAACTTGGTAGTGTCTCTCTTCGAAATATCCTTTCGAATGGGGCCAGGTTTTTTGTAAGGCACACTAGAACTTGTGGCCTGATAGACCTCTCCTCGAAACTCAACGAGGGCAGTGTAGTTAGTGAACCGAGGTTCATAACGATTACCCTTGGCTCGTTTATTGTCGGAGGTGGAAGGCTCGTTATACGGCCGTTTTCCACCATTCTTGCCATTGTCGTTGCCGTTCCCGTTGCCTTTGCCGTTGCCATTAGGTTTGGAACCATTGGCGGCTTTGGCGGGTTCGGAAGCCTTCTTATCCTTGCTTGAGGGCTTTCCATCGTCGGCAATGGCTTCTTCGAGTTTGATGTAGCGATCAGCCCGGTCCAAAAATTCCTGGGTAGTTCTCACTCCTTCCTTTTGGAGACTTTTCCAGAGGGGAGAATGACGTTTAACCCCTGCGGTTATGGCCATCATTTTGCCTTCGTCCCCCACTGTTTTCGCTCCAGCCGCCGCTCGCATAAAGCGCTAGATGTAGTCCTTCACTGATTCTCCATCCTGCTGGCGGATTTCAACCAGCTGGTTTGCTTCGGTCGGATGCACACGACCTGCATAGAACTTTCTGTAAAACTCCCCTACGAACATTTCCCAGGAAACTATGCTTGCGGGAGGGAACTTAAAAAACCATTCTTGCGCGGCTTCAGAAAGTGTTGCAGGGAAGATCCTGCACCGAGCGTCTTCGGACACTTTCTGAATGTCCATTTGTATCTCAAATTTATTGACATGAGATACTGGGTCTCCGTACCCGTCAAAATTTGGAAGTGTAGGCATTTTGAACTTGCTTGGAGTTTCTGCATTAGCTATCCTCTATACAAAAGGAGTGCCTTTCCTCCTATCGTGGTCGATATACGACGTCCTTCCCCCGACCAGCTGCTGCACTGCTTGGTTGATGGCATCTATTTGGGCCTGTACAGCGGCAGGAATCGCTGTGGCCTCTGTTGCTGGGGGGACGTTCTCGCCATGCCGCTCGCGGCGATCGTTGAGTACGTCACGCAAATCTTCGTCTCTTCTCTGCTGCTCGCTACCCCCGAGCCGGTTAAAGACATTATTTTGCTTGGGCTGCCCCCCAGCGTCCCGTCTATTGGGCTGGTCATCTTGAGGTACCTGGCTCCTGCCTTTACCTCTTTCTTCATTCCTTCGGCCAGCGTTTCCCTTGCCTGAGTCGGCCTCATTATATCCATGGCCATCTCTGAACCTTGATTGGCTATGGTGGGATTGACTGTTCCCTCGATTTCCATCCCTGGCTGAAACGTCCCGAACGTTAGATGGCGGCCTGCGCTGGTCGTGGCGTCCCCGTGCATTATCATGCCGTGGGGAACCCCGGATCGCAGAGCCCAACTCTGAGTCCCTCCTGTTACCAAGGGGATACTGACCTCTGTTCGGTAGGTTTGGCTCATCGCCCCTACGGCGTCTAGGACTATGAGGCTGATGCTCGGCCCTATTCTGCCTCTGTTGCGGGGGATTGCCGCTACCAGCTTAGGATGGCGGCTGCGCCTCAGGATCCAGCGGGACATCTTCATGGGGCACCTGAGGCTGCTCGGGCCTTTGCGGACTCGAAGGCTGGATCGGTGGGCTGGGATTAGGACCCCTCTGGGGTGGCTCATTGACAGGTTGGTTAGGCTGCAAAACAGGTGCGGCCTGATTCCTTGCCAGTTGCAAGGCTGCCTCAAGGGCTGCCATGGCTTCGCTCTGGCGGCGGTCCATCTCCGCCTGCCTTTCGCTTAATTCCGCGCGCTGCCGTTCAATCTCCTGCTGCTGCCGCGCCACAACTTCGGCAGCAGTCTCTTGACTGGCTTTCAGACTAGCCAGCTCCTCCTGCAACGCCCCCAGGGTACTCTTCAGCGTTGCATCATCCATCTCTTCCTCCTCAAATTCTAGATGTCGCTCATCCTCCGTCACGCTCGCAGGGGGAGGAGGAGGTGGGTTTGATGGCGCAGCAGCGGCCGCCTGTCCAGCTTTCCTTCCAGTTTTCGCCATTAGTTTTCTCAGCAATGATAAATCAAGCTCTCAATGAAAGCACCAGAATGTTGACCCAGATTTTGGTCAACTGACACGGAGTCGAAATATGCTTGATGTGAATGAATATGTTGACAAGAATCAAATGACGAAAAGTAATAAGAACACGATAGTTTATAGTGGTTCGGCCCCAGGATTTTGTAATGACCTACGTCCACTTAGACTGTTATTGATATAAGAATCAAAGGAATGATCAAAGAACAAGGGTTCAATGAGTTTCACTAACCTCTGAAGAACAATACAATATTCCAAGGAGAATTACTCTAATCTCAAATAATTCCAAAGCCAAAAAGTCCCTTCCTTGAGCTATCTTTTTCTATTTATAGGATCAAGGGGGATTACATAAGATCGTTACAGATATTCTCTCCTGAATAATCGGATACTCAGGAGATTGTGTGAGTTAAATTCGGGGTTTACAAAGATCTTCACAGTAATGTTACTTTGCATGTAGAACCATCGACCAGACTGGTCGCAAGTAAGACTGGGCTGCTTACTGCTTCTAATGCGTCCTCTGGTCGATACCCTAGCAGAGCTCTTCCAGGTGTTAGCCACGTGTCCAGGGATCAATTGCCACGTCATCAATGCCAATTTTTTGGATAACACCCCCTAGTTCCTCAGAGAACTCCTTGGCCCTGGTGGTCAAGCGGCCGCATATGTACACATCACCACCTAAGCTCTCCACTCAAGGCTGGGCGAGCTTTTCTTTCCCTTTACCTGCACCACATAGCACCCATGAGCCAAAGCCCAGCAAGAAAACACAATAAAGCATGAATATAATATCAACAATGATCATAATAATCATTCAAGACTTTCAGTCCAAAACAGATGAGTGACAGTTGCAAAAGTCACTAAGGTGGGTTTTGTTCCCATTAGCCATGTGACGATAGGGTCATCAGGGCTTTACAAATAAGTGAACTTTTCACTAGCTTAAACAGGATAGGTGCATGATGACTAGTCACCAACATAACCTACCTCATGACCATAGAGTCATAACCATGGGATTTCTCTCCCTAGCTATGTGACAAGCAGTCACCTAGGCCTTAGGCCCTGGCTCTGAGTAACTAGCTTAGACTAGTCAAGCGCTTATAAGCTTCATCGATCTTAGGGTCGGTCCAGCATTAATGCTTTAGAGTCATTCAATACTGATACCAATTAGATCTAATCTTTAATCGGCCCTGCGTTCAGGACAATTATGCCATTTCTGACTTTCAGGTCAATAATATGCGGCCAGTGCCGTCCCTGACTAATCAGTGCCATACACAAGCAAACAAACTTTGCTAGCATTTAATATGCAATCAATGTCCACATTTATCAACCAACATGCCTCAACAACAATCATGCATGTCACATATACACAGGATGCAGTTTTCTTACCTCAGGTTCGAGCGAGAAATAATAATATAAGAACGACCCTTGAGAATGATCTGCCCTTCAGTTCCTTAGCGGTCACCTAGTCATAACTAATTGGAATCCATTAATAAAGTAAATCAATAAATGGTTCACAATCTAAAACCCCACTCTCGGGACCAATCCCACACTCTCAGGACTCTCAATCTACTCAAATGGGGTAAAGGAACCAACCCCCGAGCCTTAGAAACCATCCCGAGCCCTAAAAATGACATCCCCTGAAATTGGCCTAACGCTGGGGTGCTGCGCATTGGTGCTGGGGCGCTGACTCAAGGCAGAGAGGCCCTAGCCTCTGCCCTGCATAGCATTGGGGCGCCAGCTTCAGACCAGAAAAGTTATGGTTTTCCCTCCTTGCGACTTCCTTTAAAACCAACCTTCCAAACCAATCTCAAACCCTACCAAAACATCCAATTCAACCCCTAAACTTAATCTACATCACACCCTCACCAAAACCCAAGCCTTCTTACTCAAAAACTCCCATTGATTCCAACTATCCATATCAAAATCCATAAGCTAAAAACTATATGAAAAACAGAGTATAGCCTAAAATCCATGGATGATTTCTTACCTCAAGCTGGTTTTGGGTCCTCTTCAATGGATGAACTAAGTCTATAACCTCCAAGCTTTGATTTCCTAGCTTGATTCTTAAATTTGGGATCAAAAACTTCAAAGGAAGATAGAGGGAAGATGATGTACGTGAAGAAGAAGAAGGGAAGGCTCTATTTTGTTCTGAATGTTTCTACAGCCAACTAAGTCATACATATCTCAAGTCAAATTTCCTTAATGCCCCTAGGTCAAATAAAAGTTTCTAAAGTCTCCCCAAGGGTAAAATCCTCATCTTCCACCTATTTCGTTAATCATAATTAACGCTCTCCAATTCCCGCTATTCTCGATATTCTCAAATACCAAATATTCAAATCCCGTTACCCTTTTATTCCCGGCAACGTTCTAATCATTTAAATATCCCGAGACTCACCCCGAGCCTCGAACTTAATCCCGTTATGACATACCGCTTAGATTTGCATGACTTGAGTGGCCATAGAATTTTGTTGCAATTGTTTGGTCAATGATGCAACCTGAGCAGTGAGAGCGGTAATAGCATCCAGCTCATGCATACCAGCTACCTTCTTATTTCTATCTTGCTCACTAGGCCACTGATAGTTATTCATAGCCATTTCTTCAAGCAATTCATAGATCTCATTAGCACTCTTGCTCATGAAAGCACCACCTGTTGCAGCGTCAATAATGGTTCGAGTTGTCCCACACAAACCGTTGTAAAAATTATGGGCTAGCATCCATTTTTCAATCCCATGATGATGACACTTCCTCAAAAGCTCCTTAAACCTCTTCCATGCATCATAAAGACACTCTCCATCAAATTGAGAGAAGTTATTAATTTCCCCTCTTAACTTTGCAGCCTTGGATGGAGGAAAAAAATTAGCAAGAAATTTTAGAGCTAATGCCTCCCATGAAGTGATTGAGTTGGCTTGAAGAGAGTTCAACCAACTTTTAGCTCTATCCCGCAGTGAGAATGGGAACAATCTCAGTCTAATGGCATCATCGGTGACCCCATTATATTTAAAAGTTCCACACAGCTCCAGGAAATTGGTTATGTGTGTATTGGGATCCTCAGTAGGGAGTCCACCAAACTCGACAGTAGACTGGACCATTTGCAGTATCGCCAGCTTAATTTCAAAATTATTGGCTGCAACTACCGGCGGTTGGATGCATGGTTGTACTCCAGTAACAGCGGGGAGTACAAAAGCCATGAGTGTGCGAACTGCTGGCTTAGCAGCATCCCCACTCAACACATTGCCCTGATGTTGGGCTATCTCTGCTAACCATTTATGCTTTTTGTTTTGTCTGCAAGTCCTCTTAATTTCAGTATTAATGGGCAAAAGATTGACAGTCCCTTTTGTTAGAATTTTCTAATACACTCAAATAACATGAATAAATAATAATCTCCAACACATAATCCAAAATCATGTCATTATAAATGCATATATGAGAAATCCTAAATCATAATTCTATAGATCATTTGCTAAATTAAAGAAGAAGATTAACACAAGAGCGGAAGCACTAACCTGATGCCATTGTTGGAGATTGCATAGAGGGTTTAGATCTTCCTATATAATATGTATCTCTATGAAAGAAGAGTCTCTCTTTTCTTTTCTGTTAATGAGATGACAGACAGAATAGAATAATACATATATATAGGGGACCACAACCCTAATTTATAATTAGTGATTTCCAATTTTGCCCATTATAAAATTAAAAATTCACTTTCCTGTTTCTCACATTAAATCCATGACACTTTAATACCCTATGATATTTATAACATAATTGGTTACTTAATTTTATATCACACTTTATAATAGCATTATACATTATACATATGTGCCCATAAAATATGATTTTAATCCAACACCTTTACGTCACATATAACAATTGATACCTGAAATTAAGATTCTCAAACACAACAGTTAGAGACAATTAACACAGAAAAATCCAATTAGAATAAAAATTAATTGTATTGAAATTCATAAAAATCAATCCCCGGCAACGGTGCCAAAAACTTGTTGTGTAAAATTAATACGCAAGTATGCGTAATAGACACAAGTAATACATGTTAGAATTTTATATAGACTAATATAATTACAAACATAATTCCATTATCACAATCATTTTGTAGAGTGCTTACGAATAGTTAAAGACCATAATGGGATGGTTAATATTAATCTAATTGCAATTGAGGCACATGGTAGCACCCTAAAGACTATAGGTTGGCCCATTAAATCATAGTCCACCATATCTGATAATATAAGCCCAATAGGCCCAATATACCCCTTAGGGTAAGAAGGCATATGAGACATATATATTGAACATATATGTTGTTGGGAAAAACACAGTGGTATATGGTTTGGTAAGGGTTGCTCTCCATAAGATCTCTCTTGTATTGTTTTTCTAATATTGTTCTGTGTAGGTCGTGAGAGATTCAATGATGAACATTGGAGACTCAATGTCAGGTATGTTTCATCTATATGTATTCAATTCAATGCTCTAAATAAAATGCGTTCCTGGATTATTGTATGAGCATGCTATATTTATTTGAATCTGATTTATGGATTTATGCTCATAGTATTATTTTATATTTAACAATTGGTATCAGAGCCAGGTTTTTTTATTTTAGAGCTTATTGTCATATACCCCAATTTTTTGTCAATTTTTTTTTACAATGAAATTTTGAATTGGGCTATGAAGAAAATTAGTATATTAATCATCAATGGGTTCAGACCAATTTTTACAAAATTTTGGGGAATTTTTTTGAGTGTTTTCGGCCATGGATACCCATTTTTTCCAAAAAAATTTCATAGATAAAAGTATATATGATTGTTGATTTTGAGAGTTTTTTAACCCAAATGGAGGCCGGAAATTGATAAAGGATGAGATGTGGAGCAAAACCCCTCAAAAAGAGTCGGATTTGGTGGCCGGAGATGGTCTATACGACCGGGTCACGAACCGGGTCGCGTAGACCCGAGATGCAGACCCACGGGTCAAATCTGGGTGACAGGGACGATAAAAACGATATGTCGTTTTGCCTCTGTCAGGCAAAAACGACATGTCGTTCGTACGGAAACGACACGTCGTTTTTTTGGAAACGACATGTCGTTTGACGTGTGAATGTCGATTTTTAGAGTGACAAACGACATGTCGTTTTTTGGTAAACTACATGTCGTTTTTGGGTAAACTACATGTCGTTTTTGGTAAACTACATGTCGTTTTTGAAACGTTTTTATAACCAAAATTTTTTTTTTTTTTTGGCGCGTGGGGGCGCGTGAGTGGTCTTTTTTGGCCAAAATTTTTGACAATTTCACTCCTATTCTTATACCTTATTTTATATATGTTTATGCACAAGATTAATCCATGAATTCTATTCATAATTGTATTTGTATTTAATCTTTTGTGGCATGAATCTTATTATATATTGTCAACAATTATTGTTTATTTTCTTGCCTGTCGTAAGAATAAGCATGGAAATTGTTTAGTAATGAGGAACATTTAAATATTAATTTATTTAAATTTTGTATCATCCTCCAAATTTGCATTAAGATCCATACAAGTAATTACTTATCCTATCGATAATAATTGCTTGCTAAGGATGCTTAATATGGTGAAGAAAATTTATTAAATATTATGAATCACAATTTATCTATCCTTTCGATAGTAAATTAATGTATTTGATTATAATGTTTAATAAATTGTTCTTACCTGTGTATGAGTTCTATTTTGTGTGTTTGTCTAAGAACTCTAGCATACATAATGATCATTTGTTATTTTGCGATCATATATTGATGAGAAAAGAGCACAAATGACATGGTTTATCATAACATGTATTTAATAGTTATTGCTCTTGTTTCTCATTCAGCTGTAAGCATTCCTAGATCTCCTGCCGTCTTGACGCTGAATGCAACCAACCACAAGCAGTGGATTGAAAATATCACGATGAACTTGACCTTCATGAAAGTGGACTTGGCCTTGAGAATTGATGCACCATCTAAGCCTGCTAATGATGCTACTGAGAAGGATAAGAAATCTTACGAGGACTGGGAACACTCCAATCGTTGTTGCTTGATGCTTATGAGATATCACATGGACGAATCCATTCGTGATAGTATTCCCAAGTCTGAAAATGCAAAGGATTTTCTTGCTGCCATTAAGGAAAAGTATAAGAAATTCTCAAAGAATGAGAAGAATGAACACTTGAACATGCTGCATCACACTGTTTACGATGGTTCAAGTGACATCAGGGCTCACATTGACAAGCTCATGGGCCACTATCATAAACTTAAGGCCATGGATATGGACCTTGGTGAGGATTACATGGTGTGGTTAGTGATGGAGAACATTCCATCTCAGTTTGATTCAATCAGATCAAGCTACAATGCTCAGAAGGAGCAATGGACTGTTGGGGAGATGTCTGCTATTCTTGCCAAGGAAGAGGAGGACATGAGAAAAGGTAGGGCAAGAAGTATCTCCATGGTGACGAACCCAAACAATCCTCACAAGAGAAAGTTCACTTCCAACAACTCTAGTGACCAAAAGCATCCTAAGAAGAAAGCCAACCATCCTAAGGGAAATGGGCAACCTAGCTCATCTTCAACTGGTCATAAGAATGAGTTTTTCAAAGGGAAGTGCAACTTTTGTCAATGCTTTGGGCATAAGAAAGCTGATTGTCGAAAGCTCAAAGCTCACTTAGAGAAGAAAGGTAATTGTCTTGTGATGGTTTGTTTAGAGTCCAATATTATTGATGTGCCCTCAAACACTTGGTGGTTAGATACTGGAGCTACAATTCATGTTACTAATTCCTTGCAGGCAGTGACAAACCGAAGAAGACCGAGTAGGTTGGAGGAGCATGTATACATGGGAGACGATACTAAAGTCAGAGTTGAATTTTTTGGGACTGTCAGACTGCAGCTAAATACTGGGCATTCTTTGGAGTTGCATGATGTTGCTTATTTACCCTCTATTAGGAGGAATTTGATTTCTGTATCTATTTTGGATAGACTAGGTTATAGTCTTCATTTTGGATCTGGAAAACTGACTTTGTATTGTGACTCTATGTTGGTTGGATATGGAACTTTATGTGGAAACTTATATAAGCTTGATTTACATGATGTTGTTCCTGTTACTTCTACTTCTTCCTGTTCTTCTTCTCTTAATGCTATTGTTGGGTCAAAACGTGCAAGATCAGATTTGAAATCTTCTATGCTTTGGCATAAACGTTTAGGCCATATTTCTAGAGATAGAATGGAGAGATTGGTGAAGGATGGTGTACTTCAGGATCTTGATTTCTCTGATTTCACTGCCTGCGTTGATTGTATAAAAGGAAAGTTGACTGCCAAGGTTAGAAAGAGCAAGTCAGACAGGTGCACATATGTATTGGACACTATTCATACTGATATTTGTGGGCCTTTTGTTCCACCTGCTATGGGTGGTTATAGATACTTTATCACCTTCATTGATGACTTTTCCCGGTATGGTCATGTTGAGCTCATTCGTGAAAAATCTGAATCTTTGGATGCTTTTAAGATTTTCAAGACGAATGTTGAGCTTCAAAAGGGAAAGAAGATTAAAATTGTCAACTCTGATAGAGGTGGGGAGTATTATGGACGTTATGATGAAACTGGAAGGAACCCCGGGCCTTTTGCCAAATACTTGCAGGAATGTGGTATTGATGCAAGATATACAATGCCAGGGACGCCCCAACAGAATGGAATCGCTGAAAGGAGAAATCGCACACTTCTTGACATGGTGCGTTGTATGTTGATTCATTCTAGCTTGCTAGAATTTTTATGGGGTGAGGCATTAAGAACTGCTGCTTATATCTTGAATCAAGTACCTAGTAAGTCTGTCCCAAAGACACCATATGAGTTGTGGTCGGGTAAGAAATCAAGTTTGCGTCATTTTCATGTTTGGGGATGTAAAGCTGAAGTAAGGCCCTATAACCCACAATCTAAGAAACTTGATCTGAAAACTATTAGTGGCTACTTTGTAGGTTACACTATTGGATCGAGGGGTTCCAGGTTCTATTGTCCTTCTCACACCACCAGAGTGATAGAATCAGATAGAGCTGTCTATTTTGAAGAAGAATTTGGTTCAAGTCAAGGGTCAAGAGAAATTGTATTCAGGGAAGAACGTGTTTATGTCCCTGTACCTGTTGCTTCCGCTTCCACTCATGTTGATGACCCTATGATTGAACAGATTCCGGTAGAAACTCATGATGAACCTCAAAATCAAGACCAAGGTGAAAATCTTGATATTGGGGATGATGAAGCTATGGTGAGAAGATCACAGAGAACCCGCAGGTCTGCTATTCCTAATGATTACCTTGTCTATTTACAGGAACATGAGTTTGATGTCGGAGACACTTTTGAGCCAGTTACCTATCAAGAAGCTATGAATAGTCCTCAATCTGTGTTGTGGATAGATGCAATGAAAGATGAGTTGAATTCTATGTCACAAAATGAAGTTTGGGAGTTGGTTGAATTACCCAAAGGTTGCAGACCCATTGGATGCAAATGGGTGTATAAGATCAAACGTGACTCCAATGGGCAAGTGGAAAGGTATAAGGCTAGGCTTGTGGCTAAGGGCTATAGCCAGAGAGAAGGTATTGATTTCAAAGAAACCTTTTCACCTGTTTCCACCAAAGATTCGTTGCGAATCATTATGGCTATAGTTGCTCATTTTGATCTAGAACTCAATCAAATGGATGTGAGGACTGCCTTCTTGAATGGAGATTTATTTGAAGATGTTTACATGACTCAACCTATTGGTTTTGAGAAGTCTGGCAAAGAACACATGGTTTGCAAGCTCAAAAAGTCTATCTATGGGCTTAAACAAGCATCAAGGCAGTGGTATCTCAAGTTCGATATGATTGTCACTGCAAATGGCTTCAAGGAGAATGTTGTAGATCAATGTATATATATGAAGGTCAGTGGGAGCAGTTTCATTTTTCTAGTATTGTATGTTGACGACATCCTGCTTGCATCTAATAATTCTGATCTGTTGTCTGAGACAAAACAACTTTTGTTTAGCCATTTTGATATGAGGGATCTTGGTGAGGCTTCCTATGTGCTTGGGATTCAGATTCTTCGAGATAGGTCTAATGGTATTCTTCGTTTGTCTCAGAAGACTTACATTGATCGGATCTTGAAAAAATTCAATATGCATGCATGTTCTCCTGGGAAGGCACCGATAGTGAAGGGTGATAAGTTCTCAAAGGCCCAATGTCCACAAAATGATAAAGAGAGAGATGAAATGAAAGTCATTCCTTATGCTTCATTGGTTGGTAGCTTGATGTATGCTCAAGTATGCACACGCCCTGATATTGCTTTTGTTGTCGGCGTGTTGGGTAGATACTTGAGTGATCCTGGTCTTAGCCATTGGAAAGCGGCTAAGAAAGTCATGAGGTATCTTCAGGGTACAAAGGATCATATTTTGACTTATCGGCGAGCTGACACTCTTGATATAGTTGGGTTCAGTGACGCCGATTATGCAGGATGCGTGGATGATAAAAAGTCTACTTCAGGCTACATTTATATGATGGCTGGAGGAGCTGTTTCATGGAAAAGTGTCAAGCAGACACTCACAGCTTCTTCTACGATGGAGGCAGAATATATGGCATGTTATGAGGCTACTTGTCAAGCAATATGGCTGCGAAATTTCATTTCAGCTTTGAATGTTGTAGACTCTATTTCGAGGCCGTTGAAATTGTATTGTGACAACTCCGCAGCAGTAGCTTTCTCTAAGAACACTAGGAGTACTTCTCGCTCAAAGCATATTGATATAAAGTACTATTTTGTTAAAGAGAAAGTCGCTGAGTCCCTCATTTCTATTGAGTACACGCCTACCACTAGCATGTTGGCAGACCCACTAACGAAAGGCTTACCCATATGTGTATTTCTAGAGCATGTTGCTCGAATGGGATTGTTAGGAGCCTAGCTTGTTGAGCTCAGTGGGAGTTTTGTTATTATGTATCAAACATGCTAGTATTTTGTATGGATTGCTTATAGCTTATGTTTTGTTATGAACATGCATAATGATAATTGAAGTCACTTCTTATTGTTGATGTTACGTATATATGTTTATATAAGTATATACTATTGTTCACTGAAGTGACAGATACAAAAGGAGATGAATGCGCATAGTCTCAAATTAATGTACCACATGCATGTTTGGTTTAATGATTGTTATTGTTTTTGAATGTCTTCAAGACCAAATCATAAATAATATATTTATCCTATCGATATGATATTATATATGATTTATTAGACTGTCTTTTGTGATGGACAACATTATGGTGGTTTAATTATATTGTCCAAGTGGGAGAATGTTAGAATTTTATATAGACTAATATAATTACAAACATAATTCCATTATCACAATCATTTTGTAGAGTGCCTACGAATAGTTAAAGACCATAATGGGATGGTTAATATTAATCTAATTGCAATTGAGGCACATGGTAGCACCCTAAAGACTATAGGTTGGCCCATTAAATCATAGTCCACCATATCTGATAATATAAGCCCAATAGGCCCAATATACCCCTTAGGGTAAGAAGGCATATGAGACATATATATTGAACATATATGTTGTTGGGAAAAACACAGTGGTATATGGTTTGGTAAGGGTTGCTCTCCATAAGATCTCTCTTGTATTGTTTTTCTAATATTGTTTTGTGTAGATCGTGAGAGATTCAAGGATGAACATTGGAGACTCAATGTCAGGTATGTTTCATCTATATGTATTCAATTCAATGCTCTAAATAAAATGCGTTCCTGGATTATTGTATGAGCATGCTATATTTATTTGAATCTGATTTATGGATTTATGCTCATAGTATTATTTTATATTTAACAATACAATGATAAATAAAGATCGTTCCCACGAAGATTGATTTGCTAATTACCAACAAATTAATTTTCTATTTTTATTTGATCAATAATAAATTGGTTTCAAAAATATTAAAATAACAAAAGCAATTTTAATTTCATCACTAAGGGGGTGTGTAGTATAGGGTAAAGTAAATGTGTGAATAAGAATCTAAATCCCTTCCTATGTTTGGTTCAAATTTTAATAGAGTAAAGTTAATAATTTGTGTGAGCCCCCATGTATTTTAAGGGTAAAGTGAATATTTTTGTACACAATAATTTAATATTATTTCCATCTAAGTTACTATACACTTTTCAAAGCAACTCAACTACTCAAAACAAACAGACCCTAAAAGAGTTTGATCACAGAACTCATCTTCTAGTGCAAGGGAGTCATAAAGGCCGGTAAATCATCATTATTCATCTTATCGGAATCTTGAATCAGAAATCTGGTTGGAAGTTTGAATGAAACTACCATGAAATACCTCACCTCCACACCACGTCTTTAGAAACATAAGTCGTAGGCAAAATATGTCATTTATTTATGTTATTTTAGTAATAAAAATAGATTTTTGAAGTGGATTTTTTTTTTAATTATTATTTTAGTTTTGTTTATCTTTAGCATTTATTTTGATGTATTCTTTCTAAATTTAAGCATCACGCTCAATAGACCAAATCAAAAATAAAAAAGCTGGGAATAGAGTTAAGGGAAAGATAGGAAATTCTAGGTTGGGAAAATTATAGCTCTATATATCCCGCGTATGGGATTATAAATGCGTATGCTTGATGAAAAAATGTTTTGTTGAAAGTACCAATTTATAAAAGTATAGGTTGGTGTGACTTATCTTTAATATTCGTTGGAATTTTGGGTCTGATTAGAGTGGAAAATCAATAACTAAGGTAAGTCTACGCTCCAAGTACAAGAAGATATATCACATCAACATCATATGCATGTGTGTACCATTTATTTAGTTACATATATGATTATGAATGGATCAATTCAAAGTTTTTTTTTTTTGGTTTTTGCTTTTGTTTTAAAGAAGTTTGGACGCAATTCCAATACATTAAATACAAGAGAATTCTCGTAAAATACATTCACTTTAAGTCCTATCAGTGGGGTTCTCAGTGTTCTTTATCTGTGAACAGTTTTCGGCGCGATTTTTTTTTATGATCATGTATATTGTAGCAATTTAGAGTATCCTGCAAATTTTCATAAAATTCCGAATAGTTTGCAGTACCGAAAACTAGGTTCAACCATGTTGTTTTCCACGCGCATAAAAAAATTAGTCACACGTGCAACAACATGTTTGAACTTAGTTTTCGGTACCGTAAATTATTCAGAATTTTCAAAAAATTTGTAGGATGCTCTAAATAGCTATAATATAGACAATCATAAAAAATAATCACACCAAAAATTACTAACAGGTCAAAAACACTGAAAGCTCAACCATCAGGTCTTAAAAGTGTAAGCCTTATAAATATAAAAAAAAATTGTCATTTATATATGAATGGGAAAGCACATATTTACTTTTTATTAGTTGGTTGCAAATGCAGCAACAACCTATACAAGTGAATATGAAAATGATTGGTTATCTTAGTCCTAGAAAAGTAGAAGCTTGACTTTTTCATGACATGAGTTTCTAATTATAATTATTCTATTCACATGTTCTCGAAATTACATAATAATTTACACCAATAACGAAATGCGACATCCTCGTACCATTTCTTACCTATACAAGTGAAATGGGAGAAAAATATTATACAACACGGAGAGGGCATAGTCTCCTTCCTATTTATTTCCTTAATTATTATACGCTCACTCTTTTCAACAAGATTCTCCTTCCCATTGTTGATGTCGAAAGACCCTTTGAGAGCTTTGTTTGTATCCTCTTGAGTTAGAGGAACCGTAGCTAGAAAGATGATACTTGTAGTGCCCTAGGTAGCAGTAATGAGAGTTAGGGCCGATGAGATTTGGGCCGTTTAAGCGGTGCAATAAGAAGTAGGGGCAAAGTTTGAATCAAAAGAGCCTGAGTGTGCTGAAGAGATAGGTATTATGGGCCCTACGACCTTTCTTTTCATTGTGAGCTTTTGGAATGGTCCACAAGGTCTTCAAACACCAGAGGGGGTTTAAGGAGTGACAGGGTGGGCCAAAACTTATTAATAGTTTATTGGCCCAGGTATAAATTAAAGGTGTGGGCCCAACATTCCTTACTTGGCCAAGGATTGGACACTGTATCGGGCCCAAAAAATTGCCTCAATTGTTGGGCTGTTGTGACAGTTAGTATCCCGTGATCCGTAGTGGGAAAGATCGGGTAAAGCTGTGAAATCGCACATCGCCTGGGGAAGGTCAAGTGTGATGATTATAAGACTGTGTAGGTATGGGACTACATAGTTGAAGATGGCTTAAATGGATTGATGGGTACTACATATGCCTACAAGATGCATCTTCTTTTTCGGTAGCCTATCACTTGAGAACTCCAAAGTTAAGCGTGCTTGACCTGGAGTAGTCTTATGATGGGTGATATCCTGGGAAGTTTTCCAAGGAAGCGTGCGAGTGAGGACAAAGCACGATGGAAAGACTCGCGTTGGTTTGTAGGGCCAGTCGTCATTTCAGGAAGGAGCCATAGTGACGTGGGACGTTACAGTTGTGTTTCCTTCTACACAATGGGTAGACTTCCCACGCGATGGAGAGGCCTTTGGCGAAGCATGCGTAACTAGAAATTGCATGGTACTTATTAACCGAGATTTTCGGCAACTATCTTAAAATCTATTATCTATACGATAATTATAATGAAAGCAGAAGATTAACACGGGATTTTTACGTCGTTGGGGCGTTAACTAGCCTTAGTCCACGAGTCTATATTATTAGAGCTTGAAGAAACTTTTACAATAGAATTTCTCTCTATATTTTTACAGAGTTCCTATATTTTTTTTGGTGAAGAGAGACCCCTTTTACAGTGTTCTGTAGCTTATATTTATAGGCTTATGGGAACACCGGGTATGACCCGGGCCCATCAGAGATAAGGTTATTCCTAGCCTTTCTAGTGGAGGCCCAATACAAAAGGTACAAAATACGTGAATTCCAAACCAGCCAAGGCCCAATAGGTTGACCTTGGAGCTACATCTCGCCCGACAAAACGGTGCTTTTGGTCTGGACACTTCGAGTTACGAGGCAGATTCAGGAGACAAGACCAGTCAGAGTACCTGACAGCGCAGACCTGAAACAACGGCATGCAATCCCGAGGTGGCCTTTTCTGCAGGTGAAAAGTGGGGACAACACCCACGCGGAGTGAGGCGGCTTCAGGGTCCTGGACGCTTGACCCCTTCAACCGGGGGAGAGGTGATCCGGGTCCGTTTACCTTTGTCCCGCTTCGTTTACCACAGGCCCGGACCGTATCAGGGTCCGGGACCTGGACGCGTAGGCCGCGGGGGTCCGAACGCTCTGTGCGTCGCCCGGACTATCGTCCCGGAGGACGGACCCGGAAGGACATGTCGGACCCCTCTAATGGGCCCAGACATGTACCCCCGGTCCATACCCCTCCCTTTGGACACTCTCCGTACCAGGAGGCCTTGGGCCGGGCCCGCACGCTTACATGGCCCCTGACGATGGGCCTGGACGGCGGCCCCGAGCCCATGCAGGAAATGGGGATAACAGTACTGTTCACACTTTCTGAAACACATCGTACATTTTGAGCCTCGTTACCATTTTTGGCCATGCTGGGCAACGCGTTGGTTGTCTCGATCGAGCACAGACCTGAAGATTAAGCCTCAATGGTCACGACCTTCTGGGGTACCTTTTGGGCTAAGTCCTGAATGGTTGTACCTGAGCTCAGAGATATGGAGCAGACCTACGTCGAGAGAGTTGCTTTTGCAGGCTGAGACACACTAGCAAGATTGTTAAGGTTCCTAGGAGATTTTTGAATTTCTGCCGCCAATGGGGTCGGAGTGGTGCCGGTCTTTCAAAGCTTTCTCTTCTTAGGTTGAGGCGATTTTATCATTTCGATGGACTCGGCTAATGAAGACGCTGGGAGAGCGTTCCTTTCAACATTGGATTGAGCCTTCGAAGTAACCCAATCAAGAAACCACTTTAGATGGACTGAGTGAAATGGGGATCGCTCCTAGCTTTTAGCCTTTATCCACTCCATGTACATGGGATAACTTTGCTCTTCGTAGTTCTTAATAAGGGTAGGTTGAAAGAAAAACTTCATCTCGTGACCGAGTATGCTGCATTTAAAGCAGATTTTGGGCAGATAGACATACTTAAATTGCAACCACAAGGGAGTTAAGTTCCCCCTCTTGATCGGAAACCCAGAAACAAGCAGCTTTCCCAACTCTATCACTGCCTGGAACTTGAAAGTGCCTGAACCATATGTTAGGGCTCTCTCTGGTATAGTGTAAGTCTTCCAAGTTCTTGCTACCACCATATGCAAATTGACATTCTTCCAAAATTCAATGGGGATGTTGTGGGCATACACCCATATCAGGGTGGTTGAGAATTCCACTCTTGAATAGCTTACATCTATCGGGCATGGCTCAATGGCAAGCAGAGCACTGCTGACGGACCAAGGTCTTCGATCTAAAATTCTTTGAGCGTCATCCATATAATTAAAACGAAACATAAACATGCCATTATGGAAATCTTGGGCCGACCAACCCTCAAAAGAGGCCTAGGCCACCTTCAAGGCAACCTTAAGAATATTGAAGGGTATCCGTTTTGTTTTAGAAAATCTTATCTAGGAGCAGGTTACCGTGGACATAAGCGTTGTCAGACGGAACCAATTCCATTTCAAGATCCTTCATTGAAATTTGGAGAGCTTCATCGAACCACTCTGACAGCTCTGGTGCTTCAACGACTTGGAAACTCATGTTGAAGAAGAGTAATTGTAAATAGCAGACACAAGAAACAAGAACACGCGATTTCTAAGACACTTACTAAAGATCCTAGCTCATCTAGATCACTTTCTTCTTCTTTTTTTCCCGTTATTTTTCCTTCCATAGAACATCGTTATGCCTCCTCTCACCTATGGAGGTTGCCAAGTTGGTAAAGTTGGTCGTGGAATGTAAGAGCGGGAAGTACATAGTCTCTGCGTGTGCGAATTGCTGGCTTAGCAGCGTCCCCACTCAACTAGGGGTGGCAATTCGTGTAAACGTGTCAGATTCGTGTCGACACGATTATGACACGACACGATTAAGGTCAACACGAACACGACACGATTATTAAACGTGTCAAAAATATGAACACGAACACGACACGATTATTAAACGGGCCAACACGACACGAACACGATAACACGATTATGACACGATTAATCATAATTATACGAAAAAAATCAGAAAACCTATGTAAAGTATTCGTGTTATCGTGTCTGACACGATTATGACACGACACGATTATTAAATGGGTCGACACGATTATGACACGACACGATTAAGGTAAACACGAACACGACACGATTATTAAACGTGTCAAAAACTCAAACACGAACACGACACGATTATTAAACGTGTCGTGTTCGTGTTTACCTTAATCGTGTCGTGTCGTGTTGTGTCATCGTGTCGTGACCCAAATTGCCACCCCTACACTCAACACATTGCCCTGATGTTGGGCCATCTTTGCTAACCATTTTTGCTTTCTGTTATGTCTGTAAGTCCTCTCAATTTCAATATTAATGGGCAAAAGATTGCCAGTCCCTCTACGTCGCATATACCAATTGGCACCTGAAATTAAGATTCTCAAACACAACAGTTAGAGACAATTAACACAGAAAAATCAAATGAGAATAAAAATTAATTGTATTGATATTAATAAAAATCAATCCCCGGCAACGGCGCCAAAAACTTGTTGTGTAAAATTGACATGCAAGCATACGTAATCGACACAAGTAATACAATAATAAATAAAGATCGTCCCCACAAAGATTGATTTACTAATTATCAACAAATTAATTTTCTATTTCTTTTTGGTCAACAACAAATTAGTTTCAACAATATTAAAATAACAAAAGCAATTTTAATTTCATCACTAAGGGGGTGTTTGGTATGAGGTAAAGTAAATATGAGAATGAGAATATAAATTCCTTTCTATGTTTGGTTAAATTTTAATGGGGTAAAATTAATAATTTGTGTGAACCCCATGTATTTTAAGGGTAAATGAACTATTTTGTACACAAAAGTTTAATATTACTTCCATCCTAAGTTACTCTATACTTTCTAAAGCAACTCAACTACTCAAAATAAAAGAGTTTGATCCTTCATGTCACAGAACTCTTCTTCTAGTGCAAGGGAGTCATAAAGGCCGCTAAATCATCATTATTCATCTTATCAGAATCTTGAATCAGAAATCTGGTTGGAAGTTTGAATGAAACCACCATGAAATACCTCACCTCTACACCGCGTCTTTAGAGAGAGAAGTGGTAGGCAAAATATTTCATTTATTTATGTTATTTTAGTAATAAAAATAGACTTTTGAAGTGGATTCTTTTTTATGTTTGTTTTGTTTTTCTATAGTATTTATTTTTATGTATTCTTTCTAAATTTAAGCTTAGACCAAATCAAAAATATATCCCGCGTATGGGATTATATATGCGTATGCTTGATGAAAAAATGTTTTGTTGAAAGCACCATCCAATTTATAATAGTATTGGTTAGCATCGCATGTGACTTTTCTTTAATATTCGTTGGAATTTTGGGTCTGATTAGAGTGGAAAATCAATAACTAATGTAAGGCTACGCTCCAAGTACAAGAAGATATATCACATCAACATCATATGCATGTATGGACCATTTATTTAGTTACATCTATGATTATGAATGGATCAATTCAAAGTTTTTTTTTTGTATTTTCCTTTTGTTTTAAAGAAGTTTGGACTATGTTCAGATACATTAAACATACACGGGAATTTTCATATAGGCCTTCACTTTAAGTCTTATCGGTGGCGTTCTCAGTGTTCTCGATATGTAAGTAATTTTCAGTGCGATTTTTTTTATAACCGTGTATATTGTAGCTATTTAGAGCATCCTGCAAATTTTCAGAAAATTATGAATAGTTTACAGTACCGAAAACTAGGTTCAACCATGTTGTTTTCCACACGCATAAAAAAAATTAGTCATACATGCAACAACATGTTTGAACTTAGTTTTCGATAATGTAAACTATTAAGAATTTTCTGAAAATTTGTAGATGCTCTAAATAGCTATAATATATACGGTCATAAAAAATAATCGCACAAAAAACTGCTCACAGGTCGAAAACACTAAAAGCCCTACTAGTAGGGCTTAAAGTGTAAGCCTTATAAATATAAAAAAAAAATGTCATTTATGTATGGATTTATACTTTTTTGGACCCTGTGTTTTGTCTCATTACTTGTTTGGACCCTGTGTTTTGACAAATTATTTTTTGGACCCTAAGTTTTGTAAAATGGTTAAAATAGAATCCTAAACTCAATTTTGATGAAGAAAAAATTGAATATAACAATACAGTTTTTAAGCAGAATAATTTTATTTTTATTCTGAATTGTTAATTTAGTAAATTATTTTTTATTTTAATTGAGAAATCATTATCCAAAATTGAATTTAGGATTTTATTTTAATCATCTTACAAACACATATACAAAAAATACATACAGATAGTTGGACAAAACATATATTATTTGTTTTTTATATATTAACGGGAAAGCACATATTTGTTTTTTATTGGTTATTGATTGGTTCTATTATTATTTGTTGGTTGCAAATGCAGCAACAACCTCTAGTCAACGAAAATGTTAACACTCTCCTCTCCTGTAAAGAAAATGATTGGTTACCTTAGTCCTAGAAAAGTAGAAGCTTGACTTTTTCTTTACATGAGTTTCTAATTATAATTATTCTATTCACATGTTCGCAATATTAGGTAATAATTACACCAATATCGTAATGTCACGTAGTTTCCTTCCTATTTATTTCCTTAATTATTACACGATAAAAGACCAAACCGAAACCGAGTCAAAAACTCTGACTAATGCTTTTCTATAAAAACAGTAGTAACAAAGTGTGTTTCATGGTCTCTGCAGATACACAATCAAATTGGTAGAGAGGGATTGATTAGCTGAGCTCTGCAGAAAACCAACAACCAATCATGGAAGTGGTGGCCATGGAAGTGGTGGCCGCAGCTGTGCCGGTGGCTTTGGCCTTGGTCGACAGAGTACTAGCCAGTCTCTCCGATCAAGGAGGGAGCTCCGGAGCAAAACAAGACGTTGAAAAACTCAAAAGTCGGCTCTCATCATTTCAATCCTTCGTCAAGTTGAAAGAAAATCAGAAGAAAGATCATGTTTCTCAAGATTTAGTAAACAAGATTCAAGGTGTAACTGCTGAAATCGAAGATGCACTCGACGATTTCATGTTCGAAGTTCACATGGATCGAACTCAACCCCACCCAAATGCACACGTTCAGTCTCTCCACGACTTGGCTCATAAAATGATTAATCACAAACCCATCAAACGCTTATCCGAACGAGCGAAGAGTATCAACCAAAGAATCGAAACCGACAATCTGATGGATCGTATGGCAGAAGGAAAACATGGTTCGGAGTTGACTGACTTACCATCGGACTTATTTCTCGATGACACCAGATTGGTGGGGTTCATAACACGCCGAGAAGAGATGTTGAATCAGTTGATCAGTGGAGACTCGAAGCGTACAACCATTCAAGTTGTTGGTCCTGGTGGTTCGGGCAAAACTTTTCTTGTTGAGAATGTTTCTTCAGATCAACGTGTGGTGACGCACTTCCATTGCCAAGCTTGGCTTCGGCTGTCTCGTTGTGATTCCAGTGAGGTGTTGGTGTTAGACAGTCGTTCCGATCTAACTACCGGCGATAGTAGTTTTGTCAGTGAATCTAGACGAGTTGACACAACAAGACTACACAACTATCTGCATCAGAAAAGGTATCTGATCGTTCTTGACAATGTTTGGAATCGACAACGTTTGGTGCAGATTTTGAAAGATTTACCTGATCAAGAAAATGGTAGCCGGGTTATAATCACTACTCGAAACAATATTGATGTAGCTGCTGATAAACCCAAACACACACATAAACTAGATGGGTTGATTGAGGAAGAGGCATGGAAGCTTTTCTGCACACATGCTTTTCCAAGAAGTGGTCATTGTCCAAAATTATTGGAAAAAGTGTCCAGTAAAATATTGAAAAAGTGTGATGGTCTGCCTTTAGCTATTGCTGCAGTTGGTTTTCTGCTTTCAACTGGGCAGCGGAGAGAAGTTGAGTATGATTGGGAAACTTTTTACAACAGCCTTGCACATGAGATTGGAACTAACTCAAAGTTTCCCATTATAAGAAGTGTTTTGCAGCCAAGTTTTGTGGATCTTCAAGAAAATCTCAAGAGTTGTTTCTTGTATTTCAGCATCTTTCCAGAAGGCCAATCTGTCTCGCGCGGGAGGTTGATTCGCTCCTGGCAAGCCGAGGGGTTTGTCAAGGAAGTAAATGGGAAAACACCAGAAGAAGTTGCAGAAACTTATCTCAACGAACTCATTGGACGAAACTTGGTTCGCATTTGCTCTTCTGAGATCGATGGTCGTGTAAGAACTTGCCAAGTTCTGAGGTTATTCCATGAGTTTATAGCTCCTCTGTCCAAGGATGGAAACTTTGTCACCGTTGTGGACAAGAACTCCAAACCAAGTCCAAATGAAAAGGTTCGACGGCTTTCCTTTCATGAATCTTTTCCATTAAAATCAGATGAGATGATAAGTGATGCTAAGTATGTTCGTACTTTGTTTATGTTTGGTCATCATCATCATCATCATCATCATGACATTGGTACCATTGTGGATGACTCAAAGAAAGAATCTAAAAGGGAAAGAATGAAAAACAGAATAAGATCATTCACAACATCCAGTTATAGTGATCAAGATCATCACTTGGAAATGTTTTTGGGAAAGTTCAGACTGTTGAAGGTTCTAGATTTGCAACAAGTGCCAGTGCAAAATCTTACCAAATATGTAGGCTCTTTCATTCTCTTGAAGTGCCTTAATATGAGGTATACATGTATAGAGACAGTTCCAGATTCAATACAGAAACTCGTCCATTTGGAAACTTTGGATCTCAAGTACACATTGGTGAAAGAATTGCCTAAATGGATCCACAAGCTTCAAAAATTGCGCCATCTCCTAGTTTCTCGACGAAGTAGTACGATTATTTGTGGCGAACCTCAAGCAATCTACGTTTCTAATTCTGGTATTGGATCCATATCCTCTTTACAGAAAGTATCTCTGATAGCAGTGGAAAATGTTGAAGTCATTAAGCAATTGGGACGTTTGAAGCAACTGAGGAAAGTTGGTCTTGCCAATCACCATGAAAAAAATGGAAGGGAATTGTGTGAGTCAATTCAGAAAATGGAAAAACTCTGCAAAATCAAAGTTAGAGCAGCCACAGCTGAGAAGTTTCTTGATTTGGATCACATGATAGAGCCTCCTACGAGTATCCAACACTTGAATCTAGAAGGTGGTCTGAGGAGATTTCCAAGCTGGATTAAGTCTCTTTCGAGTTTGGTTAAGCTTGTACTCAAGTCTTCAAAGCTAAGGCACAAGGATGAAAGTAGTAGTCCACTGGAGAATCTTGAATCTTTACAGTGTTTGATGGAGCTTGAAATGGTTGATTACTACGTGGGAACCAAGTTGGTTTTCAAAGCTAATACGTTCAAAAGCCTTAGGAAACTGCATGTGGAGCAATTTGATGAGCTAAAGGAGGTTGTTGTGGAGACTATGGCATTGGTTATGCTGCAAAAACTGACCATTTGCAAGTGTGAGAAATTAAAGGCACTTCCAACAAGTTGTTCTCTTGAAAAACTTGAAGAATTGGTTGTGTATGAGATGAGTGGTGATTTTATTGATGATATTAAAAGGAGGATTAATGAGGGTCAGCTGAAAAACCATATTCAGAGATCTAATGATGAAGCTTCTTCAAGTAGTAGTAGTAATGCTGGCCATGCATTAAGCAGGAGAATAATGTCTTATCGGCATATCTCATGATAGAGTAATGATTCGTGCACCCAAATACTCTCAAATATTACATAGAGTGACGTGTCACGTCACTATTTTTTAAAACAGTGGGTCCAAATTTTAATAAATGTGATTGGCTAGACTAAACTGGCACATCACTGCATGTAATATTTGAGTGTATATTTTGAATGCACATATCATTACTCCTCATGATATATCTGATTAAAAATACAGGTGAGCAAATGTTTCAATTTCTTAGTGTGTTTCGTCTACATTAATTTACAAATATACCCTTTGTGTGGAAGTAATTTTATGATGTTAGTTTTGTCATTTGAGGCTTTGTGTGTAATTTCACTCTTTTGTTGTTTTTTCTTTATTTACAAATATTGTGTGACTTTGTTAGCTGTTTTGCACACTTGTAATTTTGTGTTATTTTAATGAATAAAAGAGATATAATTTATTTTGTCTTTACTAACACTTAATAAGAAACACTATATTTTATATGAATTCAAGACAACCTATATCATGGCAATCCCTAAAGAATACTAGAGCTCAACCAATGGTGATTTTGACTTTAAAGACACGGTTTAATAAATATTTTTCTCTGATTTTTCAAATTTTGTTGAGATTTTAGGACAAATGCCTCGTGTGTTTTATCTTATTTGGCAATTCAGTCCTTAAGAAATTAGTTTGGCAATTTAGTCCTTGAGTTCTATAACCATTAACAATTAAGTTCTTATTTTTTTTACTTTTTTTAACAAAATTATTAGTTTTTGAACTTTTTTTGTTTGGATTTTTTTTATATAATATGATGTGTAAAAATATTTAGAGGTGTTATAGTATTTAGACTAATGTCAAAATTATTAATAAAACTTAAAAGGATAATGGTGACAAAACTACTCAAGTAGTTATAATTCTTGCATTTTAATACCTATGTAAAAAATTTGACGGCAAAACTAATCAAGTAATTATGATCCTAGTAGTTAAATACCCATACAAGAATTTTGATAGCAAAATCATAAGTATTAGGTTTTCTTGCACTTAACTTTTTGCTGTTAAGTCAAATGTTAAAACTAACATTGTGAGACACGTGGTAGCCTCCAATTAGTCCAAAATATTTTAAAAATAATTAAAAATCTCAAGAAAAAATAAAAAAATTATTTCAATTCCAAGTTTAATTTTTAAATATTTTTAAAATAATTAAAAATTTATAAGAAAAAAATTAAATAAAATATTTTAAATTCTAAAAAATTAACACAAGTATTTTTAAAACTAAAAAACATTAATTTAATGAAAAATCTAAATAAAACCATAAAATTTTCATTTTGATTGTCATTAAAATCTAAATACAATCTAATTTCATATTTTTGCACAAGTATTTAACTGCAAGAATTGTAACTACTTGAGTAGTTTTGCAGTTATTATCCCAAACTTAAAAGTTTGTAAAAAAAATTTTAACTAAAAAATGACTTAATTGTTGCTGTTTTTGAAACTCAAGAACATATTACCAAATAATATATATATTCTTAGGGATTGAATTGTTACAAAATTTAGAGGAGCATACTAAAAACCCACTTTTGTTCTATGTTGTGTTTGTAGACCCCAAAATATGGGTACAAAAATTCTCATAATTTTCTAAGTTATTTTTTGAGATGATTACAAAAAATGCTATTGGTGTGTCCAACCAAGGCACCAGAGTGCATGTCGTTCAACTAGTGTGTTCTTTAAAGGGAAATTTAGAAACTTCAAATAGTAGTTAGTCTTGACCAACTTTCCTTCGATGAAGTTTGTTGCTTCAGGCGGCGTCATGGGACATCCTGTTTGTTGCTTGTACATACTCGATACCACAATTTGGGCAACAGTGAAGTGTCATACGGTGGCTTGTAGTCCAGGATCACTGTGCTGACACCTGTCACTCTACTCCAGGCCCGGAGAACAAACTTCGCAGGCTGTGAAGATTTGAATGGAGAGGACCTAGATGGCACTGGCTATAGTCCTCGAGATGTAGCCTTCCCCGAGGACAAACTTCTCCATCGGTGGTGGACGACCAGTAATCAACAAGGCTTTCCGTCCGGGGAGCTCTAAGCGAGCTCACAAGGGCTTCATTACCTTCCATGAAGCTTAATTACTCTTCAGTGATTGTCACGTGTCACTTGGTGAAAATTATGACAACAATTATTTATTTTAAAAATGAATATTCAAATATTGATTCAATCAATTCAATAAATATTTTTTACAATTAAACCAATTTTAACAATTATTTTAGAGTATATTTTATAATACATTTTAACTAATTTATAAGAAAAAAGTATCTCTTTTTTTGTTTTTTTTAATCTCCTGGCCTTTAATAATAATGTTACTCTATAAAATCATACTTAATAACGATAAAAGCATAATAAATAAATTTTAAAAAAAATAAAAAATAAAGTCGAGTTGGGTGGGTTAACCCGACCAAACCAACCATTTTATTGGACGGGCTCAAACCTTTTTTTTTTCTTTGACTGGGCGGGTTACAAGTTGGCATATACCGACCCGACTTTCACATTAAATGGGTAAAAATATCCTATAACCTGACCAAACCACCCATTGGATACTCCTAATTGTAGCCGCTGCCACAACCATAATTGTAACGCCCCGGTTACCCCAGGACAGTTACGGTGATCAGTGACCCAGAAATTTAACTCGTTACCCGAGTTCTTTGGTTAAAAACGTGCTTCTAGGTATTATTAACAGGCTAAGGTGGAAAGTCAATCAAAAGGAAATGATATATTTTATTAAATACATAAAACTGTTCATGGGCCCATCAAAACTTTTACAGGTTATTTACAACTCAAAATGGTCATTTCTGTTTCAAATTTACAAACCCGCCGACCTAAGCGGCAAAAATAGGGTAAACCCCCTATTGACCCAGATTTTGGTCAACTGACACGGAGTCAAAATATGCTTGATGTGAATGAATATGTTGACAAGAATCAAATGACGAAAAGTAATAAGAACACGATAGTTTATAGTGGTTCGGCCCCAGGATTTGGTAATGACCTACGTCCACTTAGACTGTTATTGATATAAGAATCAAAGGAGTGATCAAAGAACAAGGGTTCAATGAGTTTCACTAACCTCTGAAGAACAATACAATATTCCAAGGAGAATTACTCTAATCTCAAATAATTCCAAAGCCAAAAAGTCCCTTCCTTGAGCTATCTTTTTCTATTTATAGGCTCAAGGGGGAGTACATAAGATCGTTATAGATATTCTCTCCTGAATAATCGGATACTCAGGAGATTGTGTGAGTTAAATTCGGGATTTACAAAGATCTTCACAGTAATGTTACTTTGCATGCAGAACCATCGACCAGACTGGTCACAGGTAAGACTGGGCTGCTTACTACTTCTAATGTGTCCTCTGGTCGATACCCTAGCAGAGCTCTTCCAGGTGTTAGCCACGTGTCCAGGGATCACTTGCCACGTCATCAATGCCAATTTTTTGGATAACATTTGCCCCCAAGTTTATTTATTACGAGCAATAAATAAACTTTTGAGCGAACGACTCTTCGGTAACCCCGACTTTTCAGTTCCCCAGTAATAATTCGACGGCCATTCTGCTTACCCATATTTCGAAAAAGGGAAACTGATGATTACACCTTTTTTATGCTGCAGACAAACTTATATAACATCTCCAAACTTCCCCTTTTCTTTTTACGCACACCATTGTCTTTTCAAGAAACCCTAAAAACCAGAGCTTTAATCTTCTCCGGAGACCGTTCTTCTGCATTTTCAAGACTCAGTCCGAGAGTTTCTTGATTTCCGAAGGCTCTTTTTCAATCTCCACAACCATTTTCTTGGTAAGTTTTTGAATCCTTACGCTTCAAATTTTTATAATGCATGCTTCTGTATGTTGACTGTTTGAGTCCATCTGCTTCTGGTTTGAGATGTTTGTGAGTAGAATGTCTTGTAGGCAAAAAAGGTTACGAGTTAGTTTAATAGTCGGGATCATGCTTTTAGGATGTAAAATCAAAGTAAAATTTTGATCTTTAGGCCAGTTGGAAAATAGGTTTTTCCCGTCCTAAGGGGAGTTGAAAAAGCTTTTTTGAAAAACTTTTTACTTTCACCCTTTGATCCGTTTTTCAAATTGTTCGTGTTGAAACATTTAGCTTTTTGTTAGAATGTTGTTGTATAAAAGCTTGGCTTTTATACTCGACCAGCGTTATTCTAAAAAGCCTTTAAAAATTCTCCATCCTCACCTCCCCATTCTTCTGTTTGCAGACATTGATGCCAGATTTGTGGGGAGGTGAACGGCCCATCGATGACGATCTTCTCGCCCAGCTGCTCGAAGGCAAAGAACAACCGGCCGACCGAATCCACGAGATTCCTTTTTCTCGATCCTCATCCAGACCTCGTCCTTCTCCTCCTCAAATGGCTCGTTCCAAATCCGTAGGCAAGAAAAGACCTGAATCCGACGATAGTCCAAACCTTCCTGCTCAGCCTAATTCGCAGGCTAGGGTTCCCTCGACCAGCGGTCGAAACAATCCTGTTCCTGACCCTAATATCCAAATTAGAGCCCGCCCTCGCCATCAGAATCTGCCTGATGTCGAGTGGTATATTTCCCCGACCAGCGTAGTGACCCTTCGGATGGTTGCTAACTATTTCAGGAAGTACCCTCTCACAGGGGTTTCCATTAAAATTCCTGCCGCAGACCAAAGGGCTAACCTCCCCGGAGGCATATATAGCGCCTGGTCTCGGTATCACATAGAGGCAGGGGCTTTCCTCCCTCTACATCCTTTTTATCAGGGGGTGGCTAATTATTTCGACATCGCCCCCTTCCAAATTACTCCAAATGGATATAGAATGCTGGCCGCACTCTATATCCTGTACAAACTTAAAAAATGGCCAGAACCTACCCCCCACGAGGTCAATTATCTTTTCGACCTTAAATCCAACCCGCAACAATATGGGACGGGTTTCTTCCACTTCTGTCACCAGGAGACAAACCGGACGTTCCTGAGTGACACTACGCACATATCTAACGTGGGGCAGTACAGTAAGGAGTACTTCCTTACTCCAGACATAACCAGCAACAACCTGGCCTTTGCTCGAGGAGGTAAGTGCCGTCTTTGACTGGTCGATACTTTTAATCAAAGAGTCTCCTTTCATTTTTCTCAAACTGTACTTTGTCTTTCAGGCCCATGGTTATGTCCGACCCCAACACCAGACATGGTGTTGAGGTCCAATACATTGGGCGGGATGACAGACGCAGAGAAAAGCGTCAAGTCCCTGGTTACTGATGAAAACATGAGGCTGTCTGGCCTCCTGGCTCCTCGCCATGAAATAAGAGGGTCTGTGGTAGCTGATGCCACTGCCGAGGGGGTTCTCGAGCAGCAACCTCCTGCGTCCCCTCCTCGAAGGAGGCCGACGGGGGTTACAATCAGGGATCCCACGGGCAATCCTTCCGCAGAAAGGCCTTCTGCTCCCCAAGGCAAGGGGAAACAAAAGGCCAAAGAGCCAGTTGTGGACCTAGGGGAATCCTCTGATGAGAACGGTAAAATTATTTTGCTTTTAAATAGCTTGCCAGTTCCCTGCCATTTGTTTGACGGGGAGGGCAACTTTACATATACTCCAAATCTAGGGCCAGACTTCTTCATGCCAGATAGTGAGTGTGTGACTAATAGAGTCAATAGTATAGCGACCAGTAGTTGTAGCTCGGGTACTAACTTTGTGACCTTCTTTTCCGTTTTGATAAAGAGTCTTCATCTGCTTTTATTTTTACCCTTTGCATGTTTTTACTTGTGTGCAGATATGGCCACTCCCAACGTCTTCGACTTATACCAGGCTGAGGAGGAAGAGGAAGTTCCTCAGCTTCGGCGAAAGTCGTCACGGAGACACAACGGCGAGACGAGCCAAGGACCTGCCAAAAAGAGTCGAACAGAAGACCCTCCTAGGGGCGTGCCAACTGGGCAAACTTCTGCTTATCCTCCGGCCCCTGCTGAGAAGGAGACTCCCCCTGCTCCAATGAACCCTCCTCCAGCTGCGCCCAACAGGGAATAAGACAAGTGGGAAGAAACTCTTGGGGCCAGACTCTCGAGCCGTGTCGTACGAGCAGCCAAAGACCGTATTGCGCACATCGGGAAAAACGACAGCATCAAGGATGCAATGGTTGAGTCAGAGAGTATGACGGTCGACCTAATTCTGAACAGGACCCTGAACGAAATAGCCAGCGTAAGTACTTCTTTATCTTTTTGGCCTTAGTCTTTTAGTCTTTGCCACAGGTTCTAACTTTATCCTCTGTCCTCAGGCTTTGCTGTCTGCCACTACTGCTCGTACTCGCACCCAAGCCACCATCGAGCAGGCTCGAGCAAAGGCTATCGAGAGGCACCAAGTGAAGGCAGCCGAGGAACTTTCGGCTGCAGAGGCCAGGCATGGAAAGGAGTTGGAGGCGCTGGCTCAGCAGAGGGATGCCGTGGTGACAAAGCTATCAGAGGTTGAAGCTACGAAGGAAGCTATAATAAAGCAGAGGGAGGAGTATCAAGATGCCAGCCGCACCCAGTTTCGCGAAGTCAAGAGATTGGAAGAGGTGCTTAAGTCCAAGGACGATGCCATCGCTACTCTTGAGGGCAAAGTGGAGCAGCTGAAGCTCGACAACTCCAAGAATCTGGAAAGGTATAAGAAGACGACGCTCCGGTGTTTTTATAACTTCTGGAAACACAATCAGGGCGTCGATTTCAGCTATCTTTCAGAAGATGTCAGGACTGCTGAGCTGGCTCGCTGCACTGCTCAACTGGCTGAAGAGGAGGCAAGAGCAAGGATCCCTGCTTCTCCAAGCCTTGCTGGTGCAGAAGAAGAAAGAGCCGTTGAGGACGCGACGAATCAGAATGCTGATAAAGACCCTCCTGCTCCCAATGCCTCTTGATCTTTTTTATTATTTTTCCTTTCTTTTGATTATACGACCCATGGGTCGTGATGTAAAGACAGTGCCTTTTTTGAATTTGCTGCACGGGCAGTAAACCTTTTCTTTTATTTGAACAGCTACATCCAAGCAATGATGCTTGTGGTGTAAAAGATTACATCATGATGCTATAACATTTTCATTTATTATAACATTTGTCCGTATGACCGAACTTAACATAGTACTTTGGCTTGATTTAACAAAATATAAATTTTGAAAAATACTCTAAGTACCTTAGCATGCTTTCACTCATTTTGTTCATGTGTTTACATACCTCATGGTACGCTTTGCTATCAATGTGCCTTATATGCCCCCCAAGTGATCGAGGAGCTTTAGGTCCTTGGTCACTTGCCTTGACCACAACCTGTACGAACATTTCTGCTCGGGTGAAAAAGTAATACTTGTAATACAGCAAAACAACACACGTAATGAACAAATACTTGTAAATATAAATTCACAAAGGTTGGCAAGAATGACTGGCTACGCACAGTCCCTTATAATCTCGTATTAATAATGGACTAAACATGTATTTACGAGTGATTCTAAAATAGAATCGTACATATACGAGCGATTAGCCATACATCGTGGCTAACCCTCTCTGCTAAACTTGTAAAAAAAAAATTAATACAAGCCAGTCCTTTAAAAAGGACTATTCATTGATAGTACTTGCGCAGGTGTTCTCCATTCCAATAACGTGGAACGAGATCTCCGTTTAAGCGTGCAAGTTTGTAGGTGCCTGGATGAAGGACTTCTTCAATCTGGTAAGGTCCTTCCCAATTAAGACCGAGTACTCCAGTAGTGGGGTCGCGGGTGTTTAAGAAAACTCGTCGTAGCACCAAGTCACTGACGTTGAATTTTCTCTCTTTAACTTTGGAGTTAAAGTACCGGGCGATTTTTTGCTGGTAAGCAGCAACTCGGAGTTGGCCTTTCTCCCGTATCTCGTCAATTGAGTCTAGGGATTCCATCATCAGTTGGCTGTTCTGGTCTTGGTCGTATGTTAAGCGTCGATGTGAGGGGGGATCTAATTCGACAGGCAACATCGCCTCATATCCGTAGGCTAAGGAAAATTGGGTATGTCCTGTCGTTGTTCGGTGAGACGTTCTATACGACCAGAGGACTTCAGGTAGCTGCTCTGGCCACGCTCCCTTAGCTTCTTCAAGTCTCTTCTTCAGGGTATCTTTAAGAGTTTTATTCAAGGCTTCGACCTGCCCATTCACTTGGGGGTGTGCAACTGAAGAAAAGCTTTTGATAACTCCATGTCTTTCGCAGAAATCGGTGAATAAGTTGTTGTCATATTGGGTTCCGTTGTCTGAAACTATCTTTCTAGGCAAGCCATATCGACAGACAATGTTCTTGATAACAAAGTCAAGAACTTTCTTGGTCGTGATGGTAGCGAGCGGTTCAGCTTCGGCCCATTTGGTGAAGTAATCGACTGCGTACTTTACTCCGCCTTTCCCTGTAGGTAAGGATCCAATCAAATCTATCCCCCATACTGCAAAAGGCCACGGACTTTGCATCTGTTTTAATTCGTTTGGAGCTGCTCGTGGAATCTTCGAGAACCTTTGACATTTATCGCATCTTCGTACAAACTCCATCGAATCCTCCTTCATAGTTGGCCAGAAGTAGCCTTGCCTTAGAATCTTCTTTGCCAAACTCTGCCCCCCAGCGTGATCCCCACAGAAGCCTTCATGCACCTCTTTCATGAGTTCCTTAGCTTTTTCTGGTGTAACGCATCTGAGTAGTGGCAAGGAATATCCTCTTCGGTACATAACACCATCGACCAGTATGTACCTAGCAACTCGCCTTTGTAGAGTTCTGGCTTTGTTTCTATCTGTTGGTAGCGTACCGTTTGTCAGATACTCCAAATAAGGTGCCATCCATGTATCCTCCATTCGAATCTCCATACTGGATTCGACTGCTTGTATGCTTGGCTTACTCAGTCTTTCCACTGGCACAATGTTCAAAGTGTCAGCATCCTTCGAGCTCGCGAGTTTGGCTAAGGCATCTGTGTTTGAATTCTATTCCCGCGGAATTTGCTGAAGGGTGTACTCCGTGAATTGGGCTAGCAAGTCTTTTGTTTTATTCAAGTAGGCCACCATTTTTAAGCCTCGCGCTTGATATTCTCCTAGAACTTGATTCACCACCAGTTGTGAATCACTGTAAATATCAAGCATCTTTATGCTCATATCTTTTGCCATCCTCAATCCAGCGAGGAGTGCTTCGTATTCAGCTTCATTATTTGACGCGGTGAAGTCGAACCTAATAGCGCAGTGAAATCGATGCCCTTCCGGCGTTATCAATATCACTCCCGCTCCTGCGTGGGATTCGTTAGACGACCCGTCCGTGAATAATTTCCACGAAGGGGCTTTCTCTTGAGGCTCAGGCGCACTAGGCTGTTTGCACTGCTCGCTGTCTGGGATTTCGGTGAACTCTGCAATAAGGTCGGCCAAGACTTGTCCCTTGACTGCTGCTCGCGGTGAATAAGTTATATCGAACTACACCAATTCGACTGCCCATTTTAATAATCGTCCAGCCGCTTCTGGTTTTTGGAGGACTTGTCGAAGGGGCTGGTCAGTTAGAACTGTAATAGGATGAGCTTGAAAGTAGGGGCGTAACCTTCTAGAGGCCAGGATTAGGCAATATGCTAACCTCTCGATTGGTGGATTTCTCAATTCTGCCCCGGTCAGTCTCTTGCTGACATAATAGACTGCCTTTTGTACGCCTTTTTCCTCTCGCACTAGTACCGCCAGGTAAATAAACAAAGTTTCTCCTTCGATCGGCTTTGATAAGATGGGAGGTTGTGCCATATGGGCTTTCAAGGCATGGAATGCTTGCTCGCAGTCTCCTGTCCATTCAAACTTCTTATTTCCCCTAAGTAGATTGAAAAAAGGGACGCACTTGTCTGTTGATTTCGAAATAAATCTACTTAGGGCTGCGATTCTCTCGGTTAAACTTTGTACATATTTGATCCTTTCTGGCGACTTCATATCGATCAGGGCTTTTATCTTGTCGGGGTTGGCCTCGATTCCTCTTGAATTTACAATAAACCCCAAAAACTTCACTGATCCAACTCCGAAGGAACATTTAAGGGGATTTAACTTCATTTGGTATTTGTTCAACACATCAAAGCACTTTTGTAAATCCCTTACATGTCCTTCTCCCTTTTTAGACTTTACCAGCATGTCGTCCACATATACCTCCATGTTTACTCCGATCAGCTCCTTAAACATGTGGTTGACTATCCGTTGGTAAGTCGCACCTGCGTTTTTCAGTCCGAAGAGCATTACTTTGTAACAGTATAAGCCCGTATCGGTCCGAAAGCTGGTGTGATCCTCATCGGGGGGATGCATGCTAATCTGGTTGTAGCCCGAATACGCATCCATGAACGAGAGGATCTCGTGTCCTGCAGTTGCATCGACCAGCTGGTCGATTCTTGGGAGTGAGAAGCAGTCCTTTGGGCAAGCTTTATTGAGGTCTATAAAATCCACGCAGGTTCGCCATTTGCCGTTTGGCTTGGGAACCAGCACTGGATTGGAGACCCATGATGGATAAAACGCCACCCTGATGAACCCATTCTCCTTTAACCTTTCAACTTCTTCTTTTAAGGCACTCGATCTATCCTTATCGAGCAGCCTTCTCTTTTGTTGCACGGGTGAAAAGGTCTTGTCTATATTCAGGACATGGTTGATGATTGCAGGATCTATCCCAGCCATGTCTTTATGCGACCAGGCGAAAACCTCCTGGTTCTTTCGCAAAAATTCCACCAGTGCGTGCTTCGTGGTACTAAGTTTTTCCCAACCTTCATGACTCTGGTCGGGTCTTTTTCGTCGAGTTGGACCTCCTCAAGGTCCTCGACGGGTCCAACGTTTTCTTCAAAATCCCCAAAGCGAGGATCTAAGTCTCTATCCTCACTTTGGGCAACACCCTATTTGGTGGCTTCATCACCGGATTGGGCTTGTGTATCAACTGTCATCTGCAACCTATCGGAGGTAGTGCTCTTCGGCGTTCCATTCTTCGCCTTTGTGATTGAGGCGTTGTAGCACTCCTTGGCTTCTCTCTGGTTCCCCAACACGCGTCCTACCCCTGCGTCTGTTGGGAACTTCATGGCCAAGTGCCACATAGAGATGATGGCCCGTAGATCAACCAGTATAGGCCTTCCAATGACGGCATTGTACGCTGAAGGACAATCGACCACTACAAAAGTGGCAAGTAATGTCCTTGTTGCAGGCGTTGTACCTGTTGTTACTGGTAGTTTGATCAATCCAGCGGGGGCGAGTCATTCTCCAAAGAAGCCGTATATCGTTTGGTTGCAGGGCTCCAAGTCCTTAACGGACAATTTCATGCATTCCAGTGTAGAATTATACAGGATATTGACTGAACTTCCTGTATCGACCAGCACTATCTTCACCATCATGTTGGCAATCTGGATGTCCACGACCAGCGGATCGGAATGCGGGAAACGGACATGTTGGGCATCGCCGTCAGAGAAGGTTATTTCACCTTCCTCTGCCCGAGCCTTTTTTGGTGCACGGTCCTCCACAGTCATCATCTCGATGTCCTGGTCGTGGCACAGAGTTCGAGCATATCGTTCCCTGGCCTTTCCGCTGTTTCCCGTGAGGTGCGGGCCTCCACAGATGGTTAAGAGTGTGCCAGTCATGGGGGCAGGCTGTAAGGGTGGCGAGCGTTGGCACATGGGCGCCTGCTCGTTGCTACCTAGAGCTTCTCGTTGGGAATTTCCTGAGGCCCGTATGTATCTTCTCAAGTGTCCTTGTCTAATAAGGAACTCGATTTCGTCTTTCAACTGGTTGCATTCATTGGTGTCATGTCCGTAGTCGTTATGATAACGACAGAACTTGGTAGTGTCTCTCTTCGAAATATCCTTTCGAATGGGGCCAGGTTTTTTGTAAGGCACACTAGAACTTGTGGCCTGATAGACCTCTCCCCGAAACTCAACGAGGGCAGTGTAGTTAGTGAACCGAGGTTCATAACGATTACCCTTGGCTCGTTTATTGTCGGAGGTGGAAGGCTCGTTATACGGCCGTTTTCCACCATTCTTGCCATTGTCGTTGCCGTTCCCGTTGCCTTTGCCGTTGCCATTAGGTTTGGAACCATTGGCGGCTTTGGCGGGTTCGGAAGCCTTCTTATCCTTGCTTGAGGGCTTTCCATCGTCGGCAATGGCTTCTTCGAGTTTGATGTAGCGATCAGCCCGGTCCAAAAATTCCTGGGTAGTTCTCACTCCTTCCTTTTGGAGACTTTTCCAGAGGGGAGAATGACGTTTAACCCCTGCGGTTATGGCCATCATTTTGCCTTCGTCCCCCACTGTTTTCGCTCCAGCCGCCGCTCGCATAAAGCGCTAGATGTAGTCCTTCACTGATTCTCCATCCTGCTGGCGGATTTCAACCAGCTGGTTTGCTTCGGTCGGATGCACACGACCTGCATAGAACTTTCTGTAAAACTCCCCTACGAACATTTCCCAGGAAACTATGCTTGCGGGAGGGAACTTAAAAAACCATTCTTGCGCGGCTTCAGAAAGTGTTGCAGGGAAGATCCTGCACCGAGCGTCTTCGGACACTTTCTGAATGTCCATTTGTATCTCAAATTTATTGACATGAGATACTGGGTCTCCGTACCCGTCAAAATTTGGAAGTGTAGGCATTTTAAACTTGCTTGGAGTTTCTGCATTAGCTATCCTCTATACAAAAGGAGTGCCTTTCCTCCTATCGTGGTCGATATACGACGTCCTTCCCCCGACCAGCTGCTGCACTGCTTGGTTGATGGCATCTATTTGGGCCTGTACAGCGGCAGGAATCGCTGTGGCCTCTGTTGCTGGGGGGACGTTCTCGCCATGCCGCTCGCGGCGATCGTTGAGTACGTCACGCAAATCTTCGTCTCTTCTCTGCTGCTCGCTACCCCCGAGCCGGTTAAAGACATTATTTTGCTTGGGCTGCCCCCCAGCGTCCCGTCTATTGGGCTGGTCATCTTGAGGTACCTGGCTCCTGCCTTTACCTCTTTCTTCATTCCTTCGGCCAGCGTTTCCCTTGCCTGAGTCGGCCTCATTATATCCATGGCCATCTCTGAACCTTGATTGGCTATGGTGGGATTGACTGTTCCCTCGATTTCCATCCCTGGCTGAAACGTCCCGAACGTTAGATGGCGGCCTGCGCTGGTCGTGGCGTCCCCGTGCATTATCATGCCGTGGGGAACCCCGGATCGCAGAGCCCAACTCTGAGTCCCTCCTGTTACCAAGGGGATACTGACCTCTGTTCGGTAGGTTTGGCTCATCGCCCCTACGGCGTCTAGGACTATGAGGCTGATGCTCGGCCCTATTCTGCCTCTGTTGCGGGGGATTGCCGCTACCAGCTTAGGATGGCGGCTGCGCCTCAGGGTCCAGCGGGACATCTTCATGGGGCACCTGAGGCTGCTCGGGCCTTTGCGGACTCGAAGGCTGGATCGGTGGGCTGGGATTAGGACCCCTCTGGGGTGGCTCATTGACAGGTTGGTTAGGCTGCAAAACAGGTGCGGCCTGATTCCTTGCCAGTTGCAAGGCTGCCTCAAGGGCTGCCATGGCTTCGCTCTGGCGGCGGTCCATCTCCGCCTGCCTTTCGCTTAATTCCGTGCGCTGCCGTTCAATCTCCTGCTGCTGCCGCGCCACAACTTCGGCAGCAGTCTCTTGACTGGCTTTCAGACTAGCCAGCTCCTCCTGCAACGCCCCCAGGGTACTCTTCAGCGTTGCATCATCCATCTCTTCCTCCTCAAATTCTAGATGTCGCTCATCCTCCGTCACGCTCGCAGGGGGAGGAGGAGGTGGGTTTGATGGCGCAGCAGCGGCCGCCTGTCCAGCTTTCCTTCCAGTTTTCGCCATTAGTTTTCTCAGCAATGATAAATCAAGCTCTCAATGAAAGCACCAGAATGTTGACCCAGATTTTGGTCAACTGACACGGAGTCGAAATATGCTTGATGTGAATGAATATGTTGACAAGAATCAAATGACGAAAAGTAATAAGAACACGATAGTTTATAGTGGTTCGGCCCCAGGATTTGGTAATGACCTACGTCCACTTAGACTGTTATTGATATAAGAATCAAAGGAATGATCAAAGAACAAGGGTTCAATGAGTTTCACTAACCTCTGAAGAACAATACAATATTCCAAGGAGAATTACTCTAATCTCAAATAATTCCAAAGCCAAAAAGTCCCTTCCTTGAGCTATCTTTTTCTATTTATAGGATCAAGGGGGATTACATAAGATCGTTACAGATATTCTCTCCTGAATAATCGGATACTCAGGAGATTGTGTGAGTTAAATTCGGGGTTTACAAAGATCTTCACAGTAATGTTACTTTGCATGTAGAACCATCGACCAGACTGGTCGCAGGTAAGACTGGGCTGCTTACTGCTTCTAATGCGTCCTCTGGTCGATACCCTAGCAGAGCTCTTCCAGGTGTTAGCCACGTGTCCAGGGATCACTTGCCACGTCATCAATGCCAATTTTTTGGATAACACCCCCTAGTTCCTCAGAGAACTCCTTGGCCCTGGTGGTCAAGCGGCCGCATATGTACACATCACCACCTAAGCTCTCCACTCAAGGCTGGGCGAGCTTTTCTTTCCCTTTACCTGCACCACATAGCACCCATGAGCCAAAGCCCAGCAAGAAAACACAATAAAGCATGAATATAATATCAACAATGATCATAATAATCATTCAAGACTTTCAGTCCAAAACAGATGAGTGACAGTTGCAAAAGTCACTAAGGTGGGTTTTGTTCCCATTAGCCATGTGACGATAGGGTCATCAGGGCTTTACAAATAAGTGAACTTTTCACTAGCTTAAACAGGATAGGTGCATGATGACTAGTCACCAACATAACCTACCTCATGACCATAGAGTCATAACCATGGGATTTCTCTCCCTAGCCATGTGACAAGCAGTCACCTAGGCCTTAGGCCCTGGCTCTGAGTAACTAGCTTAGACTAGTCAAGCGCTTATAAGCTTCATCGATCTTAGGGTCGGTCCAGCATTAATGCTTTAGAGTCATTCAATACTGATACCAATTAGATCTAATCTTTAATCGGCCCTGCGTTCAGGACAATTATGCCATTTCTGACTTTCAGGTCAATAATATGCGGCCAGTGCCGTCCCTGACTAATCAGTGCCATACACAAGCAAACAAACTTTGCTAGCATTTAATATGCAATCAATGTCCACATTTATCAACCAACATGCCTCAACAACAATCATGCATGTCACATATACACAGGATGCAGTTTTCTTACCTCAGGTTCGAGCGAGAAATAATAATATAAGAACGACCCTTGAGAATGATCTGCCCTTCAGTTCCTTAGCGGTCACCTAGTCATAACTAATTGGAATCCATTAATAAAGTAAATCAATAAATGGTTCACAATCTAAAACCCCACTCTCGGGACCAATCCCACACTCTCAGGACTCTCAATCTACTCAAATGGGGTAAAGGAACCAACCCCCGAGCCTTAGAAACCATCCCGAGCCCTAAAAATGACATCCCCTGAAATTGGCCTAACGCTGGGGTGCTGCGCATTGGTGCTGGGGCGCTGACTCAAGGCAGAGAGGCCCTAGCCTCTGCCCTGCATAGCATTGGGGCGCCAGCTTCAGACCAGAAAAGTTATGGTTTTCCCTCCTTGCGACTTCCTTTAAAACCAACCTTCCAAACCAATCTCAAACCCTACCAAAACATCCAATTCAACCCCTAAACTTAATCTACATCACACCCTCACCAAAACCCAAGCCTTCTTACTCAAAAACTCCCATTGATTCCAACTATCCATATCAAAATCCATAAGCTAAAAACTATATGAAAAACAGAGTATAGCCTAAAATCCATGGATGATTTCTTACCTCAAGCTGGTTTTGGGTCCTCTTCAATGGATGAACTAAGTCTATAACCTCCAAGCTTTGATTTCCTAGCTTGATTCTTAAATTTGGGATCAAAAACTTCAAAGGAAGATAGAGGGAAGATGATGTACGTGAAGAAGAAGAAGGGAAGGCTCTATTTTGTTCTGAATGTTTCTACAGCCAACTAAGTCATACATATCTCAAGTCAAATTTCCTTGATGCCCCTAGGTCAAATAAAAGTTTCTAAAGTCTCCCCAAGGGTAAAATCCTCATCTTCCACCTATTTCGTTAATCATAATTAACGCTCTCCAATTCCCGCTATTCTCGATATTCTCAAATACCAAATATTCAAATCCCGTTACCCTTTTATTCCCGGCAACGTTCTAATCATTTAAATATCCCGAGACTCACCCCGAGCCTCGAACTTAATCCCGTTATGACATACCGCTTAGATTTGCATGACTTGAGTGGCCATAGAATTTTGTTGCAATTGTTTGGTCAATGATGCAACCTGAGCAGTGAGAGCGGTAATAGCATCCAGCTCATGCATACCAGCTACCTTCTTATTTCTATCTTGCTCACTAGGCCACTGATAGTTATTCATAGCCATTTCTTCAAGCAATTCATAGATCTCATTAGCACTCTTGCTCATGAAAGCACCACCTGTTGCAGCGTCAATAATGGTTCGAGTTGTCCCACACAAACCGTTGTAAAAATTATGGGCTAGCATCCATTTTTCAATCCCATGATGATGACACTTCCTCAAAAGCTCCTTAAACCTCTTCCATGCATCATAAAGACACTCTCCATCAAATTGAGAGAAGTTATTAATTTCCCCTCTTAACTTTGCAGCCTTGGATGGAGGAAAAAAATTAGCAAGAAATTTTAGAGCTAATGCCTCCCATGAAGTGATTGAGTTGGCTTGAAGAGAGTTCAACCAACTTTTAGCTCTATCCCGCAGTGAGAATGGGAACAATCTCAGTCTAATGGCATCATCGGTGACCCCATTATATTTAAAAGTTCCACACAGCTCCAGGAAATTGGTTATGTGTGTATTGGGATCCTCAGTAGGGAGTCCACCAAACTCGACAGTAGACTGGACCATTTGCAGTATCGCCAGCTTAATTTCAAAATTATTGGCTGCAACTACCGGCGGTTGGATGCATGGTTGTACTCCAGTAACAGCGGGGAGTACAAAAGCCATGAGTGTGCGAACTGCTGGCTTAGCAGCATCCCCACTCAACACATTGCCCTGATGTTGGGCTATCTCTGCTAACCATTTATGCTTTTTGTTTTGTCTGCAAGTCCTCTTAATTTCAGTATTAATGGGCAAAAGATTGACAGTCCCTTTTGTTAGAATTTTCTAATACACTCAAATAACATGAATAAATAATAATCTCCAACACATAATCCAAAATCATGTCATTATAAATGCATATATGAGAAATCCTAAATCATAATTCTATAGATCATTTGCTAAATTAAAGAAGAAGATTAACACAAGAGCGGAAGCACTAACCTGATGCCATTGTTGGAGATTGCATAGAGGGTTTAGATCTTCCTATATAATATGTATCTCTATGAAAGAAGAGTCTCTCTTTTCTTTTCTGTTAATGAGATGACAGACAGAATAGAATAATATATATATATAGGGGACCACAACCTTAATTTATAATTAGTGATTTTCAATTTTGCCCATTATAAAATTAAAAATTCACTTTCCTGTTTCTCACATTAAATCCATGACACTTTAATACCCTATGATATTTATAACATAATTGGTTACTTAATTTTATATCACACTTTATAATAGCATTATACATTATACATATGTGCCCATAAAATATGATTTTAATCCAACACCTTTACGTCACATATAACAATTGATACCTGAAATTAAGATTCTCAAACACAACAGTTAGAGACAATTAACACAGAAAAATCCAATTAGAATAAAAATTAATTGTATTGAAATTCATAAAAATCAATCCCCGGCAACGGTGCCAAAAACTTGTTGTGTAAAATTAATACGCAAGTATGCGTAATAGACACAAGTAATACATGTTAGAATTTTATATAGACTAATATAATTACAAACATAATTCCATTATCACAATCATTTTGTAGAGTGCTTACGAATAGTTAAAGACCATAATGGGATGGTTAATATTAATCTAATTGCAATTGAGGCACATGGTAGCACCCTAAAGACTATAGGTTGGCCCATTAAATCATAGTCCACCATATCTGATAATATAAGCCCAATAGGCCCAATATACCCCTTAGGGTAAGAAGGCATATGAGACATATATATTGAACATATATGTTGTTGGGAAAAACACAGTGGTATATGGTTTGGTAAGGGTTGCTCTCCATAAGATCTCTCTTGTATTGTTTTTCTAATATTGTTCTGTGTAGGTCGTGAGAGATTCAATGATGAACATTGGAGACTCAATGTCAGGTATGTTTCATCTATATGTATTCAATTCAATGCTCTAAATAAAATGCGTTCCTGGATTATTGTATGAGCATGCTATATTTATTTGAATCTGATTTATGGATTTATGCTCATAGTATTATTTTATATTTAACAATTGGTATCAGAGCCAGGTTTTTTTATTTTAGAGCTTATTGTCATATACCCCAATTTTTTGTCAATTTTTTTTTACAATGAAATTTTGAATTGGGCTATGAAGAAAATTAGTATATTAATCATCAATGGGTTCAGACCAATTTTTACAAAATTTTGGGGAATTTTTTTGAGTGTTTTCGGCCATGGATACCCATTTTTTCCAAAAAAATTTCATAGATAAAAGTATATATGATTGTTGATTTTGAGAGTTTTTTAACCCAAATGGAGGCCGGAAATTGATAAAGGATGAGATGTGGAGCAAAACCCCTCAAAAAGAGTCGGATTTGGTGGCCGGAGATGGTCTATACGACCGGGTCACGAACCGGGTCGCGTAGACCCGAGATGCAGACCCACGGGTCAAATCTGGGTGACAGGGACGATAAAAACGATATGTCGTTTTGCCTCTGTCAGGCAAAAACGACATGTCGTTCGTACGGAAACGACACGTCGTTTTTTTGGAAACGACATGTCGTTTGACGTGTGAATGTCGATTTTTAGAGTGACAAACGACATGTCGTTTTTTGGTAAACTACATGTCGTTTTTGGGTAAACTACATGTCGTTTTTGGTAAACTACATGTCGTTTTTGAAACGTTTTTATAACCAAAATTTTTTTTTTTTTTTGGCGCGTGGGGGCGCGTGAGTGGTCTTTTTTGGCCAAAATTTTTGACAATTTCACTCCTATTCTTATACCTTATTTTATATATGTTTATGCACAAGATTAATCCATGAATTCTATTCATAATTGTATTTGTATTTAATCTTTTGTGGCATGAATCTTATTATATATTGTCAACAATTATTGTTTATTTTCTTGCCTGTCGTAAGAATAAGCATGGAAATTGTTTAGTAATGAGGAACATTTAAATATTAATTTATTTAAATTTTGTATCATCCTCCAAATTTGCATTAAGATCCATACAAGTAATTACTTATCCTATCGATAATAATTGCTTGCTAAGGATGCTTAATATGGTGAAGAAAATTTATTAAATATTATGAATCACAATTTATCTATCCTTTCGATAGTAAATTAATGTATTTGATTATAATGTTTAATAAATTGTTCTTACCTGTGTATGAGTTCTATTTTGTGTGTTTGTCTAAGAACTCTAGCATACATAATGATCATTTGTTATTTTGCGATCATATATTGATGAGAAAAGAGCACAAATGACATGGTTTATCATAACATGTATTTAATAGTTATTGCTCTTGTTTCTCATTCAGCTGTAAGCATTCCTAGATCTCCTGCCGTCTTGACGCTGAATGCAACCAACCACAAGCAGTGGATTGAAAATATCACGATGAACTTGACCTTCATGAAAGTGGACTTGGCCTTGAGAATTGATGCACCATCTAAGCCTGCTAATGATGCTACTGAGAAGGATAAGAAATCTTACGAGGACTGGGAACACTCCAATCGTTGTTGCTTGATGCTTATGAGATATCACATGGACGAATCCATTCGTGATAGTATTCCCAAGTCTGAAAATGCAAAGGATTTTCTTGCTGCCATTAAGGAAAAGTATAAGAAATTCTCAAAGAATGAGAAGAATGAACACTTGAACATGCTGCATCACACTGTTTACGATGGTTCAAGTGACATCAGGGCTCACATTGACAAGCTCATGGGCCACTATCATAAACTTAAGGCCATGGATATGGACCTTGGTGAGGATTACATGGTGTGGTTAGTGATGGAGAACATTCCATCTCAGTTTGATTCAATCAGATCAAGCTACAATGCTCAGAAGGAGCAATGGACTGTTGGGGAGATGTCTGCTATTCTTGCCAAGGAAGAGGAGGACATGAGAAAAGGTAGGGCAAGAAGTATCTCCATGGTGACGAACCCAAACAATCCTCACAAGAGAAAGTTCACTTCCAACAACTCTAGTGACCAAAAGCATCCTAAGAAGAAAGCCAACCATCCTAAGGGAAATGGGCAACCTAGCTCATCTTCAACTGGTCATAAGAATGAGTTTTTCAAAGGGAAGTGCAACTTTTGTCAATGCTTTGGGCATAAGAAAGCTGATTGTCGAAAGCTCAAAGCTCACTTAGAGAAGAAAGGTAATTGTCTTGTGATGGTTTGTTTAGAGTCCAATATTATTGATGTGCCCTCAAACACTTGGTGGTTAGATACTGGAGCTACAATTCATGTTACTAATTCCTTGCAGGCAGTGACAAACCGAAGAAGACCGAGTAGGTTGGAGGAGCATGTATACATGGGAGACGATACTAAAGTCAGAGTTGAATTTTTTGGGACTGTCAGACTGCAGCTAAATACTGGGCATTCTTTGGAGTTGCATGATGTTGCTTATTTACCCTCTATTAGGAGGAATTTGATTTCTGTATCTATTTTGGATAGACTAGGTTATAGTCTTCATTTTGGATCTGGAAAACTGACTTTGTATTGTGACTCTATGTTGGTTGGATATGGAACTTTATGTGGAAACTTATATAAGCTTGATTTACATGATGTTGTTCCTGTTACTTCTACTTCTTCCTGTTCTTCTTCTCTTAATGCTATTGTTGGGTCAAAACGTGCAAGATCAGATTTGAAATCTTCTATGCTTTGGCATAAACGTTTAGGCCATATTTCTAGAGATAGAATGGAGAGATTGGTGAAGGATGGTGTACTTCAGGATCTTGATTTCTCTGATTTCACTGCCTGCGTTGATTGTATAAAAGGAAAGTTGACTGCCAAGGTTAGAAAGAGCAAGTCAGACAGGTGCACATATGTATTGGACACTATTCATACTGATATTTGTGGGCCTTTTGTTCCACCTGCTATGGGTGGTTATAGATACTTTATCACCTTCATTGATGACTTTTCCCGGTATGGTCATGTTGAGCTCATTCGTGAAAAATCTGAATCTTTGGATGCTTTTAAGATTTTCAAGACGAATGTTGAGCTTCAAAAGGGAAAGAAGATTAAAATTGTCAACTCTGATAGAGGTGGGGAGTATTATGGACGTTATGATGAAACTGGAAGGAACCCCGGGCCTTTTGCCAAATACTTGCAGGAATGTGGTATTGATGCAAGATATACAATGCCAGGGACGCCCCAACAGAATGGAATCGCTGAAAGGAGAAATCGCACACTTCTTGACATGGTGCGTTGTATGTTGATTCATTCTAGCTTGCTAGAATTTTTATGGGGTGAGGCATTAAGAACTGCTGCTTATATCTTGAATCAAGTACCTAGTAAGTCTGTCCCAAAGACACCATATGAGTTGTGGTCGGGTAAGAAATCAAGTTTGCGTCATTTTCATGTTTGGGGATGTAAAGCTGAAGTAAGGCCCTATAACCCACAATCTAAGAAACTTGATCTGAAAACTATTAGTGGCTACTTTGTAGGTTACACTATTGGATCGAGGGGTTCCAGGTTCTATTGTCCTTCTCACACCACCAGAGTGATAGAATCAGATAGAGCTGTCTATTTTGAAGAAGAATTTGGTTCAAGTCAAGGGTCAAGAGAAATTGTATTCAGGGAAGAACGTGTTTATGTCCCTGTACCTGTTGCTTCCGCTTCCACTCATGTTGATGACCCTGTGATTGAACAGATTCCGGTAGAAACTCATGATGAACCTCAAAATCAAGACCAAGGTGAAAATCTTGATATTGGGGATGATGAAGCTATGGTGAGAAGATCACAGAGAACCCGCAGGTCTGCTATTCCTAATGATTACCTTGTCTATTTACAGGAACATGAGTTTGATGTCGGAGACACTTTTGAGCCAGTTACCTATCAAGAAGCTATGAATAGTCCTCAATCTGTGTTGTGGATAGATGCAATGAAAGATGAGTTGAATTCTATGTCACAAAATGAAGTTTGGGAGTTGGTTGAATTACCCAAAGGTTGCAGACCCATTGGATGCAAATGGGTGTATAAGATCAAACGTGACTCCAATGGGCAAGTGGAAAGGTATAAGGCTAGGCTTGTGGCTAAGGGCTATAGCCAGAGAGAAGGTATTGATTTCAAAGAAACCTTTTCACCTGTTTCCACCAAAGATTCGTTGCGAATCATTATGGCTATAGTTGCTCATTTTGATCTAGAACTCAATCAAATGGATGTGAGGACTGCCTTCTTGAATGGAGATTTATTTGAAGATGTTTACATGACTCAACCTATTGGTTTTGAGAAGTCTGGCAAAGAACACATGGTTTGCAAGCTCAAAAAGTCTATCTATGGGCTTAAACAAGCATCAAGGCAGTGGTATCTCAAGTTCGATATGATTGTCACTGCAAATGGCTTCAAGGAGAATGTTGTAGATCAATGTATATATATGAAGGTCAGTGGGAGCAGTTTCATTTTTCTAGTATTGTATGTTGACGACATCCTGCTTGCATCTAATAATTCTGATCTGTTGTCTGAGACAAAACAACTTTTGTTTAGCCATTTTGATATGAGGGATCTTGGTGAGGCTTCCTATGTGCTTGGGATTCAGATTCTTCGAGATAGGTCTAATGGTATTCTTCGTTTGTCTCAGAAGACTTACATTGATCGGATCTTGAAAAAATTCAATATGCATGCATGTTCTCCTGGGAAGGCACCGATAGTGAAGGGTGATAAGTTCTCAAAGGCCCAATGTCCACAAAATGATAAAGAGAGAGATGAAATGAAAGTCATTCCTTATGCTTCATTGGTTGGTAGCTTGATGTATGCTCAAGTATGCACACGCCCTGATATTGCTTTTGTTGTCGGCGTGTTGGGTAGATACTTGAGTGATCCTGGTCTTAGCCATTGGAAAGCGGCTAAGAAAGTCATGAGGTATCTTCAGGGTACAAAGGATCATATTTTGACTTATCGGCGAGCTGACACTCTTGATATAGTTGGGTTCAGTGACGCCGATTATGCAGGATGCGTGGATGATAAAAAGTCTACTTCAGGCTACATTTATATGATGGCTGGAGGAGCTGTTTCATGGAAAAGTGTCAAGCAGACACTCACAGCTTCTTCTACGATGGAGGCAGAATATATGGCATGTTATGAGGCTACTTGTCAAGCAATATGGCTGCGAAATTTCATTTCAGCTTTGAATGTTGTAGACTCTATTTCGAGGCCGTTGAAATTGTATTGTGACAACTCCGCAGCAGTAGCTTTCTCTAAGAACACTAGGAGTACTTCTCGCTCAAAGCATATTGATATAAAGTACTATTTTGTTAAAGAGAAAGTCGCTGAGTCCCTCATTTCTATTGAGTACACGCCTACCACTAGCATGTTGGCAGACCCACTAACGAAAGGCTTACCCATATGTGTATTTCTAGAGCATGTTGCTCGAATGGGATTGTTAGGAGCCTAGCTTGTTGAGCTCAGTGGGAGTTTTGTTATTATGTATCAAACATGCTAGTATTTTGTATGGATTGCTTATAGCTTATGTTTTGTTATGAACATGCATAATGATAATTGAAGTCACTTCTTATTGTTGATGTTACGTATATATGTTTATATAAGTATATACTATTGTTCACTGAAGTGACAGATACAAAAGGAGATGAATGCGCATAGTCTCAAATTAATGTACCACATGCATGTTTGGTTTAATGATTGTTATTGTTTTTGAATGTCTTCAAGACCAAATCATAAATAATATATTTATCCTATCGATATGATATTATATATGATTTATTAGACTGTCTTTTGTGATGGACAACATTATGGTGGTTTAATTATATTGTCCAAGTGGGAGAATGTTAGAATTTTATATAGACTAATATAATTACAAACATAATTCCATTATCACAATCATTTTGTAGAGTGCCTACGAATAGTTAAAGACCATAATGGGATGGTTAATATTAATCTAATTGCAATTGAGGCACATGGTAGCACCCTAAAGACTATAGGTTGGCCCATTAAATCATAGTCCACCATATCTGATAATATAAGCCCAATAGGCCCAATATACCCCTTAGGGTAAGAAGGCATATGAGACATATATATTGAACATATATGTTGTTGGGAAAAACACAGTGGTATATGGTTTGGTAAGGGTTGCTCTCCATAAGATCTCTCTTGTATTGTTTTTCTAATATTGTTTTGTGTAGATCGTGAGAGATTCAAGGATGAACATTGGAGACTCAATGTCAGGTATGTTTCATCTATATGTATTCAATTCAATGCTCTAAATAAAATGCGTTCCTGGATTATTGTATGAGCATGCTATATTTATTTGAATCTGATTTATGGATTTATGCTCATAGTATTATTTTATATTTAACAATACAATGATAAATAAAGATCGTTCCCACGAAGATTGATTTGCTAATTACCAACAAATTAATTTTCTATTTTTATTTGATCAATAATAAATTGGTTTCAAAAATATTAAAATAACAAAAGCAATTTTAATTTCATCACTAAGGGGGTGTGTAGTATAGGGTAAAGTAAATGTGTGAATAAGAATCTAAATCCCTTCCTATGTTTGGTTCAAATTTTAATAGAGTAAAGTTAATAATTTGTGTGAGCCCCCATGTATTTTAAGGGTAAAGTGAATATTTTTGTACACAATAATTTAATATTATTTCCATCTAAGTTACTATACACTTTTCAAAGCAACTCAACTACTCAAAACAAACAGACCCTAAAAGAGTTTGATCACAGAACTCATCTTCTAGTGCAAGGGAGTCATAAAGGCCGGTAAATCATCATTATTCATCTTATCGGAATCTTGAATCAGAAATCTGGTTGGAAGTTTGAATGAAACTACCATGAAATACCTCACCTCCACACCACGTCTTTAGAAACATAAGTCGTAGGCAAAATATGTCATTTATTTATGTTATTTTAGTAATAAAAATAGATTTTTGAAGTGGATTTTTTTTTTAATTATTATTTTAGTTTTGTTTATCTTTAGCATTTATTTTGATGTATTCTTTCTAAATTTAAGCATCACGCTCAATAGACCAAATCAAAAATAAAAAAGCTGGGAATAGAGTTAAGGGAAAGATAGGAAATTCTAGGTTGGGAAAATTATAGCTCTATATATCCCGCGTATGGGATTATAAATGCGTATGCTTGATGAAAAAATGTTTTGTTGAAAGTACCAATTTATAAAAGTATAGGTTGGTGTGACTTATCTTTAATATTCGTTGGAATTTTGGGTCTGATTAGAGTGGAAAATCAATAACTAAGGTAAGTCTACGCTCCAAGTACAAGAAGATATATCACATCAACATCATATGCATGTGTGTACCATTTATTTAGTTACATATATGATTATGAATGGATCAATTCAAAGTTTTTTTTTTTTGGTTTTTGCTTTTGTTTTAAAGAAGTTTGGACGCAATTCCAATACATTAAATACAAGAGAATTCTCGTAAAATACATTCACTTTAAGTCCTATCAGTGGGGTTCTCAGTGTTCTTTATCTGTGAACAGTTTTCGGCGCGATTTTTTTTTATGATCATGTATATTGTAGCAATTTAGAGTATCCTGCAAATTTTCATAAAATTCCGAATAGTTTGCAGTACCGAAAACTAGGTTCAACCATGTTGTTTTCCACGCGCATAAAAAAATTAGTCACACGTGCAACAACATGTTTGAACTTAGTTTTCGGTACCGTAAATTATTCAGAATTTTCAAAAAATTTGCAGGATGCTCTAAATAGCTATAATATAGACAATCATAAAAAATAATCACACCAAAAATTACTAACAGGTCAAAAACACTGAAAGCTCAACCATCAGGTCTTAAAAGTGTAAGCCTTATAAATATAAAAAAAAATTGTCATTTATATATGAATGGGAAAGCACATATTTACTTTTTATTAGTTGGTTGCAAATGCAGCAACAACCTATACAAGTGAATATGAAAATGATTGGTTATCTTAGTCCTAGAAAAGTAGAAGCTTGACTTTTTCATGACATGAGTTTCTAATTATAATTATTCTATTCACATGTTCTCGAAATTACATAATAATTTACACCAATAACGAAATGCGACATCCTCGTACCATTTCTTACCTATACAAGTGAAATGGGAGAAAAATATTATACAACACGGAGAGGGCATAGTCTCCTTCCTATTTATTTCCTTAATTATTATACGCTCACTCTTTTCAACAAGATTCTCCTTCCCATTGTTGATGTCGAAAGACCCTTTGAGAGCTTTGTTTGTATCCTCTTGAGTTAGAGGAACCGTAGCTAGAAAGATGATACTTGTAGTGCCCTAGGTAGCAGTAATGAGAGTTAGGGCCGATGAGATTTGGGCCGTTTAAGCGGTGCAATAAGAAGTAGGGGCAAAGTTTGAATCAAAAGAGCCTGAGTGTGCTGAAGAGATAGGTATTATGGGCCCTACGACCTTTCTTTTCATTGTGAGCTTTTGGAATGGTCCACAAGGTCTTCAAACACCAGAGGGGGTTTAAGGAGTGACAGGGTGGGCCAAAACTTATTAATAGTTTATTGGCCCAGGTATAAATTAAAGGTGTGGGCCCAACATTCCTTACTTGGCCAAGGATTGGACACTGTATCGGGCCCAAAAAATTGCCTCAATTGTTGGGCTGTTGTGACAGTTAGTATCCCGTGATCCGTAGTGGGAAAGATCGGGTAAAGCTGTGAAATCGCACATCGCCTGGGGAAGGTCAAGTGTGATGATTATAAGACTGTGTAGGTATGGGACTACATAGTTGAAGATGGCTTAAATGGATTGATGGGTACTACATATGCCTACAAGATGCATCTTCTTTTTCGGTAGCCTATCACTTGAGAACTCCAAAGTTAAGCGTGCTTGACCTGGAGTAGTCTTATGATGGGTGATATCCTGGGAAGTTTTCCAAGGAAGCGTGCGAGTGAGGACAAAGCACGATGGAAAGACTCGCGTTGGTTTGTAGGGCCAGTCGTCATTTCAGGAAGGAGCCATAGTGACGTGGGACGTTACAGTTGTGTTTCCTTCTACACAATGGGTAGACTTCCCACGCGATGGAGAGGCCTTTGGCGAAGCATGCGTAACTAGAAATTGCATGGTACTTATTAACCGAGATTTTCGGCAACTATCTTAAAATCTATTATCTATACGATAATTATAATGAAAGCAGAAGATTAACACGGGATTTTTACGTCGTTGGGGCGTTAACTAGCCTTAGTCCACGAGTCTATATTATTAGAGCTTGAAGAAACTTTTACAATAGAATTTCTCTCTATATTTTTACAGAGTTCCTATATTTTTTTTGGTGAAGAGAGACCCCTTTTACAGTGTTCTGTAGCTTATATTTATAGGCTTATGGGAACACCGGGTATGACCCGGGCCCATCAGAGATAAGGTTATTCCTAGCCTTTCTAGTGGAGGCCCAATACAAAAGGTACAAAATACGTGAATTCCAAACCAGCCAAGGCCCAATAGGTTGACCTTGGAGCTACATCTCGCCCGACAAAACGGTGCTTTTGGTCTGGACACTTCGAGTTACGAGGCAGATTCAGGAGACAAGACCAGTCAGAGTACCTGACAGCGCAGACCTGAAACAACGGCATGCAATCCCGAGGTGGCCTTTTCTGCAGGTGAAAAGTGGGGACAACACCCACGCGGAGTGAGGCGGCTTCAGGGTCCTGGACGCTTGACCCCTTCAACCGGGGGAGAGGTGATCCGGGTCCGTTTACCTTTGTCCCGCTTCGTTTACCACAGGCCCGGACCGTATCAGGGTCCGGGACCTGGACGCGTAGGCCGCGGGGGTCCGAACGCTCTGTGCGTCGCCCGGACTATCGTCCCGGAGGACGGACCCGGAAGGACATGTCGGACCCCTCTAATGGGCCCAGACATGTACCCCCGGTCCATACCCCTCCCTTTGGACACTCTCCGTACCAGGAGGCCTTGGGCCGGGCCCGCACGCTTACATGGCCCCTGACGATGGGCCTGGACGGCGGCCCCGAGCCCATGCAGGAAATGGGGATAACAGTACTGTTCACACTTTCTGAAACACATCGTACATTTTGAGCCTCGTTACCATTTTTGGCCATGCTGGGCAACGCGTTGGTTGTCTCGATCGAGCACAGACCTGAAGATTAAGCCTCAATGGTCACGACCTTCTGGGGTACCTTTTGGGCTAAGTCCTGAATGGTTGTACCTGAGCTCAGAGATATGGAGCAGACCTACGTCGAGAGAGTTGCTTTTGCAGGCTGAGACACACTAGCAAGATTGTTAAGGTTCCTAGGAGATTTTTGAATTTCTGCCGCCAATGGGGTCGGAGTGGTGCCGGTCTTTCAAAGCTTTCTCTTCTTAGGTTGAGGCGATTTTATCATTTCGATGGACTCGGCTAATGAAGACGCTGGGAGAGCGTTCCTTTCAACATTGGATTGAGCCTTCGAAGTAACCCAATCAAGAAACCACTTTAGATGGACTGAGTGAAATGGGGATCGCTCCTAGCTTTTAGCCTTTATCCACTCCATGTACATGGGATAACTTTGCTCTTCGTAGTTCTTAATAAGGGTAGGTTGAAAGAAAAACTTCATCTCGTGACCGAGTATGCTGCATTTAAAGCAGATTTTGGGCAGATAGACATACTTAAATTGCAACCACAAGGGAGTTAAGTTCCCCCTCTTGATCGGAAACCCAGAAACAAGCAGCTTTCCCAACTCTATCACTGCCTGGAACTTGAAAGTGCCTGAACCATATGTTAGGGCTCTCTCTGGTATAGTGTAAGTCTTCCAAGTTCTTGCTACCACCATATGCAAATTGACATTCTTCCAAAATTCAATGGGGATGTTGTGGGCATACACCCATATCAGGGTGGTTGAGAATTCCACTCTTGAATAGCTTACATCTATCGGGCATGGCTCAATGGCAAGCAGAGCACTGCTGACGGACCAAGGTCTTCGATCTAAAATTCTTTGAGCGTCATCCATATAATTAAAACGAAACATAAACATGCCATTATGGAAATCTTGGGCCGACCAACCCTCAAAAGAGGCCTAGGCCACCTTCAAGGCAACCTTAAGAATATTGAAGGGTATCCGTTTTGTTTTAGAAAATCTTATCTAGGAGCAGGTTACCGTGGACATAAGCGTTGTCAGACGGAACCAATTCCATTTCAAGATCCTTCATTGAAATTTGGAGAGCTTCATCGAACCACTCTGACAGCTCTGGTGCTTCAACGACTTGGAAACTCATGTTGAAGAAGAGTAATTGTAAATAGCAGACACAAGAAACAAGAACACGCGATTTCTAAGACACTTACTAAAGATCCTAGCTCATCTAGATCACTTTCTTCTTCTTTTTTTCCCGTTATTTTTCCTTCCATAGAACATCGTTATGCCTCCTCTCACCTATGGAGGTTGCCAAGTTGGTAAAGTTGGTCGTGGAATGTAAGAGCGGGAAGTACATAGTCTCTGCGTGTGCGAATTGCTGGCTTAGCAGCGTCCCCACTCAACTAGGGGTGGCAATTCGTGTAAACGTGTCAGATTCGTGTCGACACGATTATGACACGACACGATTAAGGTCAACACGAACACGACACGATTATTAAACGTGTCAAAAATATGAACACGAACACGACACGATTATTAAACGGGCCAACACGACACGAACACGATAACACGATTATGACACGATTAATCATAATTATACGAAAAAAATCAGAAAACCTATGTAAAGTATTCGTGTTATCGTGTCTGACACGATTATGACACGACACGATTATTAAATGGGTCGACACGATTATGACACGACACGATTAAGGTAAACACGAACACGACACGATTATTAAACGTGTCAAAAACTCAAACACGAACACGACACGATTATTAAACGTGTCGTGTTCGTGTTTACCTTAATCGTGTCGTGTCGTGTTGTGTCATCGTGTCGTGACCCAAATTGCCACCCCTACACTCAACACATTGCCCTGATGTTGGGCCATCTTTGCTAACCATTTTTGCTTTCTGTTATGTCTGTAAGTCCTCTCAATTTCAATATTAATGGGCAAAAGATTGCCAGTCCCTCTACGTCGCATATACCAATTGGCACCTGAAATTAAGATTCTCAAACACAACAGTTAGAGACAATTAACACAGAAAAATCAAATGAGAATAAAAATTAATTGTATTGATATTAATAAAAATCAATCCCCGGCAACGGCGCCAAAAACTTGTTGTGTAAAATTGACATGCAAGCATACGTAATCGACACAAGTAATACAATAATAAATAAAGATCGTCCCCACAAAGATTGATTTACTAATTATCAACAAATTAATTTTCTATTTCTTTTTGGTCAACAATAAATTAGTTTCAACAATATTAAAATAACAAAAGCAATTTTAATTTCATCACTAAGGGGGTGTTTGGTATGAGGTAAAGTAAATATGAGAATGAGAATATAAATTCCTTTCTATGTTTGGTTAAATTTTAATGGGGTAAAATTAATAATTTGTGTGAACCCCATGTATTTTAAGGGTAAATGAACTATTTTGTACACAAAAGTTTAATATTACTTCCATCCTAAGTTACTCTATACTTTCTAAAGCAACTCAACTACTCAAAATAAAAGAGTTTGATCCTTCATGTCACAGAACTCTTCTTCTAGTGCAAGGGAGTCATAAAGGCCGCTAAATCATCATTATTCATCTTATCAGAATCTTGAATCAGAAATCTGGTTGGAAGTTTGAATGAAACCACCATGAAATACCTCACCTCTACACCGCGTCTTTAGAGAGAAAAGTGGTAGGCAAAATATTTCATTTATTTATGTTATTTTAGTAATAAAAATAGACTTTTGAAGTGGATTCTTTTTTATGTTTGTTTTGTTTTTCTATAGTATTTATTTTTATGTATTCTTTCTAAATTTAAGCTTAGACCAAATCAAAAATATATCCCGCGTATGGGATTATATATGCGTATGCTTGATGAAAAAATGTTTTGTTGAAAGCACCATCCAATTATAATAGTATTGGTTAGCATCGCATGTGACTTTTCTTTAATATTCGTTGGAATTTTGGGTCTGATTAGAGTGGAAAATCAATAACTAATGTAAGGCTACGCTCCAAGTACAAGAAGATATATCACATCAACATCATATGCATGTATGGACCATTTATTTAGTTACATCTATGATTATGAATGGATCAATTCAAAGTTTTTTTTTTGTATTTTCCTTTTGTTTTAAAGAAGTTTGGACTATGTTCAGATACATTAAACATACACGGGAATTTTCATATAGGCCTTCACTTTAAGTCTTATCGGTGGCGTTCTCAGTGTTCTCGATATGTAAGTAATTTTCAGTGCGATTTTTTTTATAACCGTGTATATTGTAGCTATTTAGAGCATCCTGCAAATTTTCAGAAAATTATGAATAGTTTACAGTACCGAAAACTAGGTTCAACCATGTTGTTTTCCACACGCATAAAAAAAATTAGTCATACATGCAACAACATGTTTGAACTTAGTTTTCGATAATGTAAACTATTAAGAATTTTCTGAAAATTTGTAGATGCTCTAAATAGCTATAATATATACGGTCATAAAAAATAATCGCACAAAAAACTGCTCACAGGTCGAAAACACTAAAAGCCCTACTAGTAGGGCTTAAAGTGTAAGCCTTATAAATATAAAAAAAAATGTCATTTATGTATGGATTTATACTTTTTTGGACCCTGTGTTTTGTCTCATTACTTGTTTGGACCCTGTGTTTTGACAAATTATTTTTTGGACCCTAAATTTTGTAAAATGGTTAAAATAGAATCCTAAACTCAATTTTGATGAAGAAAAAATTGAATATAACAATACAGTTTTTAAGCAGAATAATTTTATTTTTATTCTGAATTGTTAATTTAGTAAATTATTTTTTATTTTAATTAAGAAATCATTATCCAAAATTGAATTTAGGATTTTATTTTAATCATCTTACAAACACATATACAAAAAATACATACAGAGTTGGACAAAACACATATTATTTGTTTTTTATATATTAACGGGAAAGCACATATTTGTTTTTTATTGGTTGGTTCTATTATTATTTGTTGGTTGCAAATGCAGCAACAACCTCTAGTCAACGAAAATGTTAACACTCTCCTCTCCTGTAAAGAAAATGATTGGTTACCTTAGTCCTAGAAAAGTAGAAGCTTGACTTTTTCTTTACATGAGTTTCTAATTATAATTATTCTATTCACATGTTCGCAATATTAGGTAATAATTACACCAATATCGTAATGTCACGTAGTTTCCTTCCTATTTATTTCCTTAATTATTACACGATAAAAGACCAAACCGAAACCGAGTCAAAAACTCTGACTAATGCTTTTCTATAAAAACAGTAGTAACAAAGTGTGTTTCATGGTCTCTGCAGATACACAATCAAATTGGTAGAGAGGGATTGATTAGCTGAGCTCTGCAGAAAACCAACAACCAATCATGGAAGTGGTGGCCATGGAAGTGGTGGCCGCAGCTGTGCCGGTGGCTTTGGCCTTGGTCGACAGAGTACTAGCCAGTCTCTCCGATCAAGGAGGGAGCTCCGGAGCAAAACAAGACGTTGAAAAACTCAAAAGTCGGCTCTCATCATTTCAATCCTTCGTCAAGTTGAAAGAAAATCAGAAGAAAGATCATGTTTCTCAAGATTTAGTAAACAAGATTCAAGGTGTAACTGCTGAAATCGAAGATGCACTCGACGATTTCATGTTCGAAGTTCACATGGATCGAACTCAACCCCACCCAAATGCACACGTTCAGTCTCTCCACGACTTGGCTCATAAAATGATTAATCACAAACCCATCAAACGCTTATCCGAACGAGCGAAGAGTATCAACCAAAGAATCGAAACCGACAATCTGATGGATCGTATGGCAGAAGGAAAACATGGTTCGGAGTTGACTGACTTACCATCGGACTTATTTCTCGATGACACCAGATTGGTGGGGTTCATAACACGCCGAGAAGAGATGTTGAATCAGTTGATCAGTGGAGACTCGAAGCGTACAACCATTCAAGTTGTTGGTCCTGGTGGTTCGGGCAAAACTTTTCTTGTTGAGAATGTTTCTTCAGATCAACGTGTGGTGACGCACTTCCATTGCCAAGCTTGGCTTCGGCTGTCTCGTTGTGATTCCAGTGAGGTGTTGGTGTTAGACAGTCGTTCCGATCTAACTACCGGCGATAGTAGTTTTGTCAGTGAATCTAGACGAGTTGACACAACAAGACTACACAACTATCTGCATCAGAAAAGGTATCTGATCGTTCTTGACAATGTTTGGAATCGACAACGTTTGGTGCAGATTTTGAAAGATTTACCTGATCAAGAAAATGGTAGCCGGGTTATAATCACTACTCGAAACAATATTGATGTAGCTGCTGATAAACCCAAACACACACATAAACTAGATGGGTTGATTGAGGAAGAGGCATGGAAGCTTTTCTGCACACATGCTTTTCCAAGAAGTGGTCATTGTCCAAAATTATTGGAAAAAGTGTCCAGTAAAATATTGAAAAAGTGTGATGGTCTGCCTTTAGCTATTGCTGCAGTTGGTTTTCTGCTTTCAACTGGGCAGCGGAGAGAAGTTGAGTATGATTGGGAAACTTTTTACAACAGCCTTGCACATGAGATTGGAACTAACTCAAAGTTTCCCATTATAAGAAGTGTTTTGCAGCCAAGTTTTGTGGATCTTCAAGAAAATCTCAAGAGTTGTTTCTTGTATTTCAGCATCTTTCCAGAAGGCCAATCTGTCTCGCGCGGGAGGTTGATTCGCTCCTGGCAAGCCGAGGGGTTTGTCAAGGAAGTAAATGGGAAAACACCAGAAGAAGTTGCAGAAACTTATCTCAACGAACTCATTGGACGAAACTTGGTTCGCATTTGCTCTTCTGAGATCGATGGTCGTGTAAGAACTTGCCAAGTTCTGAGGTTATTCCATGAGTTTATAGCTCCTCTGTCCAAGGATGGAAACTTTGTCACCGTTGTGGACAAGAACTCCAAACCAAGTCCAAATGAAAAGGTTCGACGGCTTTCCTTTCATGAATCTTTTCCATTAAAATCAGATGAGATGATAAGTGATGCTAAGTATGTTCGTACTTTGTTTATGTTTGGTCATCATCATCATCATCATCATCATGACATTGGTACCATTGTGGATGACTCAAAGAAAGAATCTAAAAGGGAAAGAATGAAAAACAGAATAAGATCATTCACAACATCCAGTTATAGTGATCAAGATCATCACTTGGAAATGTTTTTGGGAAAGTTCAGACTGTTAAAGGTTCTAGATTTGCAACAAGTGCCAGTGCAGAATCTTACCAAATATGTAGGCTCTTTCATTCTCTTGAAGTGCCTTAATATGAGGTATACATGTATAGAGACAGTTCCAGATTCAATACAGAAACTCGTCCATTTGGAAACTTTGGATCTCAAGTACACATTGGTGAAAGAATTGCCTAAATGGATCCACAAGCTTCAAAAATTGCGCCATCTCCTAGTTTCTCGACGAAGTAGTACGATTATTTGTGGCGAACCTCAAGCAATCTACGTTTCTAATTCTGGTATTGGATCCATATCCTCTTTACAGAAAGTATCTCTGATAGCAGTGGAAAATGTTGAAGTCATTAAGCAATTGGGACGTTTGAAGCAACTGAGGAAAGTTGGTCTTGCCAATCACCATGAAAAAAATGGAAGGGAATTGTGTGAGTCAATTCAGAAAATGGAAAAACTCTGCAAAATCAAAGTTAGAGCAGCCACAGCTGAGAAGTTTCTTGATTTGGATCACATGATAGAGCCTCCTACGAGTATCCAACACTTGAATCTAGAAGGTGGTCTGAGGAGATTTCCAAGCTGGATTAAGTCTCTTTCGAGTTTGGTTAAGCTTGTACTCAAGTCTTCAAAGCTAAGGCACAAGGATGAAAGTAGTAGTCCACTGGAGAATCTTGAATCTTTACAGTGTTTGATGGAGCTTGAAATGGTTGATTACTACGTGGGAACCAAGTTGGTTTTCAAAGCTAATACGTTCAAAAGCCTTAGGAAACTGCATGTGGAGCAATTTGATGAGCTAAAGGAGGTTGTTGTGGAGACTATGGCATTGGTTATGCTGCAAAAACTGACCATATGCAAGTGTGAGAAATTAAAGGCACTTCCAACAAGTTGTTCTCTTGAAAAACTTGAAGAATTGGTTGTGTATGGGATGAGTGGTGATTTTATTTATGATATTAATAGGAGGATTAATGAGGGTCAGCTGAAAAACCATATTCAGAGATCTAATGATGAAGCTTCTTCAAGTAGTAGTAGTAATGCTGGCCATGCATTAAGCAGGAGAATAATGTCTTATCGACATATCTCATGATAGAGTAATGATTCGTGCACCCAAATTCTTCCAAATATTACGTATAGTGACGTGTCACATTATTATTTTTTAAAACAATAGGTCAAAGTTTTAATAAATGTGATTGGCTAGGCTAAACTGGCACATCACTGTATGTAATGTTTCATAGTATATTTTGGGTGCACATATCATTATTCCCTCCTGATATATCCAATTAAAAATGAAGGTGAGCAAATGTTTCAATTTCTTAGTGTGTTTTCTTCTACATTAATTTATAAATATACCCTTTGTGTGAAAGTAAGTTTATGATGTTAGTTTTGTCATTTGAGGCTTTGTGTGTAATTTCACTCTTTTGTTGTTTTTTCTTTATTTACAAATATTGTGTGACTTTGTGACTTTGTTAGCTGTTTTGCACACTTGTAATTTTGTGTTATTTTAATGAATAAAAGAGATATAATTTATTTTGTCTTTACTAACACCTAATAAGAAACACTATATATTTTATATGAATTCAAGACAACCTATATCATGGCAATCCCTATTGGATACTAGAGCTCAACCAATGGTGATTTTGACTTTAAAGACACGGTTTAATAAATATTTTTCTCTGATTTTTCAAATTTTGTTGAGATTTTAGCACAAATGCCTCGTGTGTTTTATCTTATTTGACAATTCAGTCCTTAAGATATTAGTTTGGCAATTTAGTCCTTGAGTTCTATAACCATTAATAATTAAGTTCTTATTTTTTTTTTACTTTTTTTTAACAAAATTATTAGTTTTTGAACTTTTTTTGTTTGGATTTTTTTTATATAATATGATGTGTAAAAATATTTAGAGGTGTGTTGACCATAATTTTGGTCAACTGACACAGAGTCAAATATGCTTGATGTGGACAAATATGTTGAAATAAAGGTGATGACGAAAGCAATAAAGAATACAAGAATTTATAGTGGTTCGGCCCCAAAGTCTGGTAATAACCTACGTCCACTTGAGTTGTTATTGATGTAAGATCCAAAGGAGTGATCAAAAAACTAGGGTTCAATGAGTTTCACCAACCTCTGAATAAGAAAATACAATCTCTCGAATGTGATAACTCTAATCTCAGATAATTAGAAAGCCAAAAGTCCCTTCCTTGAGCTATCTTTCTCTATTTATAGGCTCAAGAAAGATTACATTAATTTGTTACAGATATTATTTCCTAAATAATCGGATACTCAGGAAATCCTGGGATATAATTTCGGATATGGTTATAACTGCATAAGATCTTTTCCAAATATAGCGAGTATACGACCAGGCTGGTCGTATATTAAGATTGAGCGTCGCGCCACAAGAAATAACCTTGGTCGATATACGAACAAAGCTCCTGCCATATGTCAGCCACGTGTACTAAACGTCCGCCATGTCACTCATGCCTGTTTTTTGGATAACACTTGCCCCCAAGTTTGTTTATCGCGACCAGCAATAAAGAAACTTTAGGGAAACAACTGTTCATATACCCCACGAAATCTGTCAGGATCCTCGTGCGTTTTTGAAAATCGTGACATAATTATGTCTAATCAAGCCTTTTCGGTTTTCAAGGAAGCAATTTGACGGCTTATACACTCCCCCACATTTCGAAAATGGGAAAGTAATGATTACCCCCTTTTTGCCATACTTCAGCCCCTATAAGTAACCTCTTCATCTTCATTATAATTTTTTACTCACCATCTCAGTCAAGAACTTCAAGAACTTTTCGCTTCAGAACCCAAAATTTCGAGATCACTGAGACGCCCAGCCGAAGGTCTTTCCGACTTGAAATATTTTTTCTGCATCTCCACACTTTTCCCAGGTAACCACTTCATCTTTTAAAACTTTTCCTCGTGCCATGCATGTCGTTACTGTACTCTGTGATTTCATGTTCTTGAGTAGAAATTATGAGGATTTTCGTATAAGCCATCTGATGCTCGGTGAGAGGGTGTATTTATGCATTATATAAGTTAGGAACTAGTTCGATAGCAAGGATCATAGGTTTAGGGCGTAAGATCGACGTAAAAATTCAATCTTTAAGCTAGTTGAAAAAACTGGGTTTTTTCCCGCCCTTTAGGAGTAGAAAAAATTTCTTTTCAGAAAATATTTTATTTCCTTTTTGATCCGTTTTACAAACTGTTAGCACCAAACTTAGTGTGCGGGTAGGATACTGTTGATCAATAGACGTGAGCAACGTTATCCCAGTCCCCTACGTTACTTCACAGACTATGTGTCTTATCTCATCCATTGTCTGTTTGCAGTTCTTATGCAAGACCCTTGGGGAGGAGAGAGACCTATCGAAGACGACCTCCTAGCGCAGCTGCTTGAAGGCGAAGAAAACCCCTCTATTCTGATACCTGCTATCCCTTTTTCTCGCCCTAGCCCAAACCCTCCTCCAGTCCTAACCCAGAGAATGGCCCGAACCAAAACAAAAGCTCAAAAAAGGAAACTTCCTAACTCTTCGAGTCAGCCTACTGCTAACACCCCCTCAACCAACGGTCGAGGTGAATATGCTCTTGATGTCAATGTCCAAAGGTGTGCCCGTCTTCGACATGCCGACCAGCCAGATGTTGAGTGGCACGTTGTTCCCCAGAGTAAGGTGACTCTGCGAATGATCGCCAACTACCTGAACAAGTACAACCTGACGGGGGTGACCTTAGTCAGGCCTTCTATCGACCAGCGGGCCAACCTTCCAGGTGGAGCCTACAGCACCTGGTCGAGGTTTCACATTGAGGCAGGTGCCACACTACCTCTTCACTCGTTTTTTCAGGGGGTTGCAAATTACTTCGGAGTAGCCCCCTTCCAAATTACCCCCAATGGATATAGAATGCTGGCCGCACTCTATATCCCTTATAAACTCAAAAAATGGCCAGTACTTACCCCCCACGAGGTCAACTTTCTCTTTGACCTTAAGTCCAACCCTAACCAAGAAAGTACGGGGTTCTTCCACTTCTGTCATCAAGAAATCGAGCGCACTTTCTTGTTTGACACTACTCACATTTCCAATGTGGGGAGGTATCACCATGAATATTTCCTCACTCCTGATCTAGTCGCAAACAACTTGGCTTTCACCCGTGGAGGTAAAAAAATTTTGCCATTGGCTTCTTCATTTAGTAAATTTCTGTCACAATGTCTTGACATCCGATTGTGTTCCAGGCCCATGGTTACGTCCAATCCTAACTCCAGGGATGGAGTCAAGGGCAGCACTCTTAGCCAGCACGCCAAATGCTGATAAGAGTGTTAAAAACTTAGTCACTGGGGCTAACCTTAGGCTGGTTGGCCTCTGGAGCCCTCAGCCTGCGACGAGTGAACCTTTGGCGGACGATGTCCAAGCCGAAGTGGAACCCGAGCAGCAACCTCAGGTGTCTCCTCCGCGAAGGAGGCCAACTGGGGTTACGATCAGGGAACCCGCAGCCCCCCATCGAGCAGAGAAACCCTTGGCCCCCGAGGGCAAAGGAAAACAAAAGGTTGCTGAGCCTACCGAACTTTCTGATGACTCGTTTGACGAAAACAGTATAATAATCTCGCTTTTAAATCATTTTCCAATTCCCTCTCATCTATTTGATGGGGATGGAAACTTTAGGAATGCTCCCTCTTTAAACTCAGATTTCTTCCAGGAACTAGGTAGTTCAGTAAATAATGTTACGACCAGTAGTTGTAGCCCGGGTACTTTACTTGTAATCATTTTACTTTTATTCTTTTTATCCTACATGGCCATTTATTCTTACTGCTGGTAGTGCTTCCTTTGGTGCAGGTATGGACTCTGAGGATGTCTTCGAGCACTATCAGGCCGCCGCGTCCTCTCCTGTTCCGAAGAAGGATAGCAAGGGGGCTCGAGGGGAAAGTAGCAAGACCCCCTCGAAGAAGGCTCGAACAAAAGATGCTCCTGCCAACGCCCCTTCCAAGGAGAACTCGCCACCTCCACCCCCTACCGAGCAGACGACTCCCACACCTGTCAATCCACAGCCTTCTTCTAAGGCTGCCAACAAGAAGACTTTGGACAACTTGCCCGAAGGCTCCCTGCCCAGCCTCGTGGTTGGCTCAGCCAAGGATAGGATATACAAGCTTTCGAAGCACAAACGCAGCCAGGCCGCCCTCACAGAAACTGCCTCAATGGAGGCCGACCAAATCATCAACAGAGGGTTGAATGAGATTGTTAGCGTAAGTTACCTCTTTCTACTTGATCATTTATGTCTGGCTTCCTTTCCTTACTTTATCTCATTTTTTGTCTTCAGGGGCTGCTATCTTTAATTGCTGGTTGGCGCCGTACTGGGGCATTGGTTTCTCGGGGGAAGAACTTCGACTCTAGGCTTGCCCAGGCTAAGCAAGCACTTGAGGCCGAGAACAACAAGCTGCTCGAGGAGAACAAGGGGCTGTCCAAACAGCAAGAACAACTGCTCGAGGACAAAGCTGCTCTCGCCAAAGAGCTTTTGGACACCCAAGATGCCCTGAAGAAAGCCAACGAATCCAGGGAAAAATTCAGGGAGAATTCCAGGCTCATCACCCAAGAATGTAAGCAGCTTAATCTTGATCTAACCACCAGCAGGAACCAGACGACGGAGCTTGAAAAGCAAGTGCAGGAGCTCGAGGAGGAAGGGGCCAAGAATTTGAAGAAGTACAAGGAAGCCACTCACCTTTGCTTCTATGAATTCTGGAAGAACAACCCGGAGGCCAACTTCACCTATTTATCCAAGCGGCTGAGGAAGACTTTGATGGCGCAGTGCGCCATTCGGCTGGAAGAAGAGGAAAAGGCCAAAGTGCCTGCTGCTGATGCTGAAACTGGTCCTTCGGCCGACCATGGCACTCCTGCCAATCCTCAAGACCCCCCCTGCTCCTTAGAATTAATTTTTTTTCTTTTTATTTTGTTTCCATGGCCCACGGGTCGTTTTGTAAAGACAATATATTTTTATTACTGCAAGGGCAGCTTTTACTTTTAATTAAATAGTTACATCCGAGCAGTGCTGCTCGCGGTGTAAAAGAATGCTTTTTTGATATTATAATATTTTTGTCTATTATAATATCTGTTCGCATGACCGAACTTAGCATAGTACTTTGGTTTGATTTAACAAAATATAAATTTTGAAAAATACTCTAAGTACCGTAGCATGCTTTCACTTATTTTGTTCATGTGTTTACATACCGCTTGGTATGCTTTGCTATCGATGTACCTTATATGCCCCCCAAGTGATCGAGGAGCTTTAGGTCCTTGGTCACTTGCCTTGACCATGACCTGTGCGAACACTACTGCTCGTAAGGAAATTCAACACTTATAATACAGCAAAACAACACACGTAATGAACAAATACTTGTAAAAATAAATTCACAAAGGTTGGCAAGAATGACTGGCTGCGCACAGTCCCTTATAATCTCGTATTAAAGATGGACTAAACATGTCTTTACGAGTGATCTTAAAAAGATCTTACACTTATAAGCGATTAGCCATACAACGTGGCTAACCCTTTTTCAAAACTTGTAAAAAGTAAAATTGATACAAGCCAGTCCTTTAAAAGGGGATGTTCATTGATAATACTTGCGCAGGTGTTCTTCGTTCCAGTAGCGTGGAACGAGATCTCCATTTAAGCGTGCAAGCTTGTAAGTGCCTGGATGAAGTACTTCTTCAATCTAGTAAGGTCCTTCCCAGTTTGGTCCGAGTACTCCAGCAGTTGGGTCGCGGGTGTGACAGTCAAAATCCCGTGATCCGTAAGGGGAAAGACCGGGTAAGCTGTGCAATCCCACACCGCCTGGGGAATGTCAAGTGTAATGATTCTAAGACTGTGTAGGTATGGGACTACACAGTTGAAGAGGGCTTAAATGGATTGATGGGTACTACCTATATCAGGAAGGTGCATCTTCTTTTCGGTAGTCCATCACTTGAGAACTCCATGGTTAAGCATGCTTGGCCTGGAGTAATCTAGGGATGGGTGACCTCCTGGGAAGTTTTACCAGGAAGTGTGCGAGTGAGGATAAAGCACGCTGGAAAGACTTGTCTTGGTTTGTAGGGCCAGTTGTCATTCCAGAAAGCAGCCATAGTGACGTGGGGCGTCACATAATGGTATCAGAGCTATGCCAAGGTTAAGGTTCCTGTAGACTGGCTAGGCATGTACACAGATCACTGAAGTCAAGCTCGACTCTTGGTTTGGTAACTCTTTATGTAGTTATGTGCATAACTGCCTAAATGTGGTGTAAATGTTTTACCTGTATACATGGGATATTATGAATTGTTATGTGATACATGCTGAGTGCTAAGTGCCATAAACATGTATCTGTTTGTGCATATTGAATGACTGTGGAATATGATAATTGTCTGCTTGTTCTTGGACCGTGAGGCGGCAAGAGGTTTAGTTATTACTACCTGACTGGCCGTATTGATTATTGTTTCAGTAAGGTATCAGTGACATAATGAACCCAGAACAGACAGACACTACAGCTGGCCAGAGTGGTCAGGGTCAGAATAATGACAACAGCCAAGGTCAAGAGAATGACCAATCCCAGATTCCACAGCCAGCACCTACAAACTGGCAGTAGTTGTTTAATGATTTGCAGGCTATAGTGTTGAAACAGGGAGAAGAGCTTCGTCTCCTGAGGCAGCAACAAGTGCCTGCAGTGGTTAATGTGTCAGAGGCACCTTCTGTGTCGGTGCTAGTTACTGGGCAACTGCCTGGGGTTGAAAACAGATTGAAACCTCTTTATGAGCGGTTCAGGAAACAACAACCTCCTGTGTTTGAAGGCAGTGCCGATCCTACCAAAGATGAACAATGGATGAGCATGATTACCACTATTCTTGACTTTATGAGGATAGTTGGTACTGAGAGGGTGGCCTGTGCGGCCTATATGTTTTGGGATGATGCCCGGATTTGGTGGGAAGTGGTTGGCCAGACCAAGGATGTTAATCTCCTGAGTTGGGAGGAATTTCAGACCTTGTTCAATGAAAAGTACTATAATGATGCTATAAGAGCGGCGAAGGCCGATGAATTTATGAGGCTATTTCAGGGAAGCTTATCAGTAACTGAATATGCCTTAAAGTTTGACTGTTTGGCAAAGTTTGCCAAAGAGCTGGTGCCCACCGATGGGACCAGGAGAGAGAGATTCCTCCAGGGGCTACAACCCAGGTTAGCCCGTGACGTTCGCATCACCACTGTGGCAGGAGTCACTACTTATGCACAGGTGGTGGAGAAAGCACTCACAGCTGAGAGTGCAGAGACTAAGATCTGGCGTGACAGTGCAGCCAGAAGGGATTTCAGGAGGACAGTTCCTCCATTTGTTGGTTCTGGTAGAGGTGTTGGCCCCAGTGATTAGAAGAGGAAGGTTCCTGATACCTTCCCAGTTCCAGGTCCTGACAAGAGACCTCGTGGTATTACAATAGGTCGTCCTGGGAGCAGCGAAGCCTGGAAGGCTCGTCCTGAATGCCCTAGGTGCAAGAGGCGCCATTTGGGAGAGTGTTGGGCAAAGGCCTGCTATTTGTGTGGAGTAGTGGGTCACCTTAAGAAAGATTGCCCTCAGATAGGGAAAGAAGAACCCAGAAAGGTGGACAGCTCGGCCCCAGCTCGAGTGTTCATGTTGACTCAAGCAGAAGCTGAGGCTTCCCCCTCAGTTGTTACAGGTAAGATTCTTAGTGCAGGAACCCCTTATCATGTGTTAATTGATTCTGGTGCTACACATTCCTTTGTTGCTAGTAGCATTATTGATAGGTTGTGTAGACCTTGTGATTTCTATGTTGTGGGGTTTGGTACTTTGTTACCCACTGTAGAGATAGTGGTGTCCAGAAGATGGGTCAGATCTTTGCCAGTGACAGTAGAGGACAGAGAGTTGTCAGTGGACCTGATAGAGTTAGTTATGACTGACTTTGATATGATACTGGGTATGGATTGGTTGGCAAAGTATGGGGCAACCATTGACTACAGAAGGAAGACGGTCACCTTTGAGCCTGAAGGTGATGATCCTTTTGTATTTGTTGGTACTGTGCATGGACCTCGCGTTCCTATGATTTTTGTGTTGAGGGCCAGGGATCTACTGCAGAGAGGTTGCATTGGATTCTTAGCCAGTGTGGTTGACACCATTCAGGTCATGCCAGTGAGACCAGAGGACACAAGACTTGTATGTGAGTTTCTGGATGTGTTTCCAGAGGATTTTCCAGGATTGCCACCACACAGGGAGATTGAGTTCGTTATAGAACTGGCACCAGGGACGGAGCCAGTGTCTAGAGCGCCGTACAGAATGGCCCCAGCTGAGTTGAAGGAACTGAAAGTGCAGTTGCAAGAGCTGCTAGATATGGGTTTCATCAGACCTAGTTTCTCACCCTGGGGTGCGCCAGTTCTGTTTGTAAAGAAGAAAGATGGTTCTCTGAGAATGTGTATAGATTACAGGGAACTGAATAAGTTGACAATTAAGAACCGTTATCCTTTGCCAAGGATAGATGACCCGTTCGATCAGCTGCAAGGTATGAAGGTATTCTCTAAGATCGACCTTCGTTCTGGTTATCATCAGTTGAGGGTCAGGGAGGGAGATATACCGAAGACTGCCTTTCGTTCCAGGTATGGGCATTATGAGTTTCTAGTTATGTCATTTGGATTGACTAATGCTCCTGTTGCTTTCATGGATATGATGAACAGAGTGTTCAAGGATTACTTAGACCAGTTTGTGATCGTCTTCATCGATGATATTCTGGTATATTCTCAGACTGAGTCAGAGCATGAGCGGCATCTGAGGTTGGTTCTACAGAGACTGAGAGAACATAGATTGTTTGCAAAGTTCAAGAAGTGTGAATTCTGGTTGTCTCAGGTATCCTTTCTTGGGCATATTGTCAGTAAGGAAGGGATTAAGGTAGATCCAGCAAAGATCGAAGCGGTCAGAGGTTGGCCAAGGCCAAAGAATGCTTCTGAGGTTAGAAGTTTCCTTGGATTGGAAGGTTATTACAGGCGGTTCGTGGAAGGGTTCTCAAAGATTGCTAGTGCTTTGACTGAGCTGACACGCAAGAGCCAAAAGTTTGTGTGGTCAGATAAGTGTGAGAACAGCTTCCAGGAACTGAAGCAGAGATTGATTACAGCTCCGATTCTGAGTCTTCCGACAGATCAGGAGAAGTTTGTGATTTACTGTGATGCTTCTCATCAGGGTTTGGGCTGTGTCTTGATGCAATCAGAGAGGGTTATTGCCTATGCTTCTCGTCAGTTGAAGGAGTATGAGAAGAGGTATCCTACTCATGATCTAGAGTTGGCAGCGGTGGTTTTTGCTTTAAAGATATGGAGGCATTATCTCTATGGAGAGAAGTGCGAGATTTATACAGACCACAAGAGCCTGAAGTACTTCTTCACCCAGAAAGACCTAAACATGAGGCAAAGGCGTTGGCTGGAGTTAGTGAAAGACTATGATTGTGAGATTTTGTATCACCCAGGAAAGGCCAACGTGGTAGATGATGCTTTGAGCCAGAAGGGTTCGGGGCAGATTCATGGTATGAGGCTGATAGCCAGAGAGTTAGCAGATGATATGACCAGAGCTGGTATAGAGTTGCTGGTGGGCCAGTTGGCTAACATTACGCTACAGTCTACACTGTTAGAAAGGATCAAAGAGGGTCAGTTGAGTGATCCACAATTGATCAAGATCAGGGAAGATGTTCTGGCGGGAGCATCCAGAGATTATATAGTGTCTGAGGTAGGCTTGTTGAGATACAAAGGGCGAATATGTGTTCCGTTAGACACTGCATTGAGGCGAGAGATTCTGGATGAATCTCATACTACACCTTGCTCTTTGCATCCAGGCACCACGAAGATGTACCAGGATGTGAGATCGTTATATTGGTGGCCGGGGATGAAGAGAGATGTAGTAGAATATGTGGCTAAGTGCTTGACATGTCAACAGGTCAAGGCTGAGCATCAGAGGCCGGCAGGATCACTGCAGCCTCTGGATATTCCAGAGTGGAAGTGGGAAGACATCACGATGGACTTTGTGGTGGGCTTACCCAGGACTACTGGTCAGCATGATTCTATTTGGGTGATAGTGGATCGCTACACCAAGTCAACTCACTTTCTGCCAGTGAGGACTACATACACAGTTGATCAGTATGCAGATCTCTATGTGAGAGAGATCGTGTGGCTCCATGGTGCACCTAGGTCGATCGTGCCGGATCGGGACCCCACTTTTACTTCCAAGTTCTGGGGGAGTTTGCAGAAAGCCATGGGGACAAAGTTGAAGTTCAGTACAGCTTATCATCCTCAGACAGATGGGAAATCTGAGAGGACGATCCAGATTTTGGATGACATGCTGAGAGCGTGTGTACTGGATTTCGGTGGGTCTTGGAGTAAGTATCTGCCTTTGATAGAATTCTCCTACAACAACAGTTACCAATCTACCATTGGAGTAGCACCTTATGAGATGCTATATGGTAGGAAATGCAGATCTCCCATCCATTGGGATGAGACAGGAGAAAGGAGATACTTCGGTCCTGATGCAGTTCAGAGGACCAGTGAGGCTATTGAGAAGATTAGAGCTAGAATGCTTGCTTCTCAGAGTAGACAGAAGAGCTATGCAGATCTCAAGCGCAGGAATGTGGAGTTCCAGGTAGGAGATTATGTTTTCCTCAAAGTCTCACCATGGAAAGGGGTGAGAAGGTTTGGGAAGAAGGGCAAGCTGAGTCCTAGATTTGTAGGTCCATTTGAGATCCTGGAGAGGATTGGTCAGGTGGCTTACAGATTGGCTTTGCCTCCAGCATTGTCTGCCGTGCATAATGTGTTCCATGTATCAGCTCTTCGGAGGTATGTATCTGATGTGGGTCATATTCTGAGTTATGAAGATCTGGAGCTTGAACCAGATCTCTCCTTTGAGGAGCAGCCAGTTCAGATACTTGACAGAAAGGACAAGGTCCTCAGGAACAAGACAATACCTTTGGTTAAGGTATTGTGGAGGAACAACAAGGTCGAGGAGGCGACCTGGGAGCTGGAGTCAGATATGCAGAGTCAGTATCCCGAGCTGTTCAGGTAAATTTCGGGGACGAAATTTCAGTAAGGAGGGGATAGTTGTAATGCCCCGAATTCTCCGTTGTGTTTAACGGCATGAATAGTAGGCCGGGAGGGCCATACTTGCTTAATTAAGTTATTAATTGATACAATGCATGTATATATGTTGATTATATTATGATATGATGTGAAATGCATGCATGTGAGTCCATATTTCTTATTACAGGGGTGTGATGGTAATTGGACCCGTTGAGGGTAAATTGATTATTTGCACGCATGTTGGTGATATATTTTGAGACCACATTATGATGTGGGTTTGTTCGAGCTATTTGGCATGAGACGATCAAGGAATGTTAATTATCGGTTTGGTCATGACAGGCTTAAGCTCGGGGCTCGGGGTGAGTCTCGGGGTGTTTTAAGGATTAGAATGCTACCGGGTATTAAAGGGTAACGGGATGTGAATTATTGGTGTTTGAGGATATTGAGATTAGCGGGAATTGGGAAGCGTTAATTATGATTAACGGTGTAGGTGGAAAGTGCCAAAATTACCCTTGAAGTGGTTTTAGAAGCTTTAAAAGACCTAGGGGTATATTGGTCATTTGGGATTTGGATATATATGGTTTTAGATGGCTGTAAAAACAGAACCAAAAAAACAGAGTTTTCTTTATCCTTCCCGTACGTTCATCTCTCTCACTTTCTTCTTTGGAGTTTTTGAGCTCAAAGTGTGGAACTAAGCTAGGAAATCAAGGGGCTTAGGTTATAGACTTGGTTCAGCCATTGGAGAGGGTTCAAAGCTGGTTTGAGGTGAGTTTTATCCATTGTTTTTCTGGTTTTGCCCTGTTTTAATGTTAGTTTTTAGCTTGTGTTTTTATGGAGAATTGTTGGAATTGATGGAGGTTTTAATTGGGGTTTGTCTTGGGTTTTGCTAAGGGTGTGATATATAACAAGATTAGGGATTGTATTGGAGGTTTGAGTGGTGTTTGAACTGGGTTTGAAGGGTTGGTTCCAAGAGAAAACGCAAGGGAAGAAAAACAGGGGTTTTGGTTGAACTGGTGGTTGCGCCGCGGCATGGCCAGGGTGAGCTGCGGCCCTTGGGGAAAACTAAGTTTGGGCGCCTCTGTTTGAGGGGCGGGCCGCGGCATGGCCAAGGAGGGACGCGGCCCTTAGTGGCTTTTTGGCCAGAATTGGCTTTTTGGCTCGGGGATGCAAGCCTAAGGTCTCGGGGTTGAACCTATTACCCGGTTGAGTAGTGTTTGATGTCCTGGAGGTTAGGTTTTGGTTTGGGAACCTTTTATTGTTCACTTTTTTTGATGGAATCCTGTAATTGGTTATGACCAGGTAACCGCTAAAGGACCAAAAGGTCGATCGTTCTCAGGGTTGTTCTTTTATTCATTCTTGCTCGAACCAGAGGTAAGAAAATTGCACCCCAAGTGTGACATGCATGGATATTCGTGAGGCATGTTGGTTATGTAATATGGACATGGATTGAATATGGAATGCTTAGCATATGTTGCTCACTTATGCATGGTAATAACTTATTAGTCAGGTTTGGCGAAGGTGCTAGTATCAACTGTGAAGTTGTGACTCATTAGTCAGGTTCGGCAGTGGTACTGGGCACTAGTCACGTTGCACTGACTCATCAGTCAGAATTGGCAAAGGTGTTAATATCAACTGTGAAGCTGTGACTTATTAGTCACGTTCGGGAGTGATATTGGACACTGGTCACATAGCGCTGACTCATTAGTCAGAACGGCCTTAGCGTGTATCACGCAAGCCAACAAAGATTAGATCTAATCGACTATTAGCATTGAATGACTCAAAGAGCATTAATGCCAGACCGACCCTGAGGGTCGATGAATGAAATAAGCGCTTGGAGGCTAGTGGCTTACCTAGCAGCCACTCTCCCTCGCTAGAATCATGTGATGTTCACTCGCTTGTTTGAAGGCTTTATGTTCAGTGTGATTATAATGATAATCATTTGATAATGTTTATGAAAAGTATTATGTTTTCTTGCTGGGCCTTGGCTCATGGGTGCTATGTGGTGCAGGTAAAGGGAAAGAAAAGCTCACATAGCTTTGAGTAGAGAGCTGATGTGGTGTTGTGTACATATGCGGCCGCTTGACCACCACGGCCAAGGAGTTCTCAGAGGAACTAGGGAGTTTACCCTATTTTTGCCGCTTAGGTCGGCGGGATTGTAACTTTACAACAGTAGTGTCCATTTTGTACTGAGAACAGCTTATAAACGTTTTGTTTAGCTCTGCAGAGCAGTTTGTAATGAAAATCTCCATTTCCTTTTTATTGGTTTTATACCTTAACCTGTTAATCACACTTAGAGCACGTTTTTTACCAAAGGACTCAGGTAGTGAGTCAAATTTCCGGTCCACCGTTCACCGTAACTGTTCTGGGGTAGCCAGGGCGTTACAACTTGGTATCAGAGCCTTGACCCAGCCGGAAGTGTGGCCGACGGGGACGTCGGGCCCGTAAAGGGGGGGGGGTGATTGTGACAGTCAGAATCCCGTGATCCGTAAGGGGAAAGACCGGGTAAGCTGTGCAATCCCACACCGCCTGGGGAAGGTCAAGTGTAATGATTCTAAGACTGTGTAGGTATGGGACTACACAGTTGAAGAGGGCTTAAATGGATTGATGGGTACTACCTATATCAGGAAGGTGCATCTTCTTTTCGGTAGCCCATCACTTGAGAACTCCATGGTTAAGCGTGATTGGCCTGGAGTAATCTAGGGATGGGTGACCTCCTGGGAAGTTTTACCAGGAAGTGTGCGAGTGAGGACAAAGCACGCTGGAAAGACTTGTCTTGGTTTGTAGGGCCAGTCGTCATTCCAGAAAGCAGCCATAGTGATGTAGGGCGTCATAGCGGGTGTTTAAGAAAACTCGTCGTAACACCAGGTCTCCAACGTTGAACTTCCTTTCTTTTACCCTTGAGTTAAAGTATTGGGCGACCTTTTGCTGATACGCAGCTACTCGAAGTTGGGCTTTTTCCCGTTTCTCGTCAAGTGAGTCTAGGGACTCCATCATCAGTTGGCTATTCTGGTCCTGGTCGTATGTAATTCGTCGATGGGAGGGCGGATCTAACTTGACGGGCAACATAGCTTCATACCCGTATGCTAAGGAAAACGGGGTATGACCTGTTGCTGTTCGGTGAGAAGCGCTATACGACCAGAGGACTTCGGGCAATTGTTCTGGCCATGCTCCCTTAGCGGCTTCAAGCCTTTTCTTCAGGGTGTCTTTAAGTGTTTTATTCACCGCTTCAACTTGCCCATTTGCTTGTGGATGTGCGACTGAAGAAAAGCTTTTGATGATTCCATGTCTTTCGCAGAAGTCCGTGAATAAGTCGATGTCAAACTAGGTGCCGTTGTCTGAGACAATTTTTCGAGGCAAACCATATCGGCAAACAATGTTCTTGATGACAAAGTCAAGAACTTTCTTGGTCGTTATGGTAGCGAGCAGCTCAGCTTCGGCCTACTTGGTGAAGTAGTCGACTGCTACAATTGCGTATTTCACTCCACCTTTTCCCGTTGGCAGTGATCCAATCAAATCTATACCCCATACTGCGAAGGGCCAAGGACTCTGCATCTGCTTTAACTCGTTGGGAGCTGCGCGCGGGATCTTGGAAAATCTCTGACACTTATCGCATTTTCGCACAAACTCCATTGAATCTTCGTTCATAGTCGGCCAGAAATATCATTGCCTCAGAATCTTTTTTGACAAGCTTTGCCCCCCAGCGTGGTCCCCACAGAAGCATTCATGTACCTCCTTCATCAACTCTTTAGCCTTCTCCAGTGTAATACATCTAAGCAGTGGCATGGAATATCCTCTTCGGTAAAGAACGCCATCGACCAGCATGTACCTAGCAGCCTGCCTTTGGAGGGTTCTGGCTTTGTTCCTCTCTGCTGGTAGTACACCATTTGCGAGATACTCCAAGTATGGTGCCTGAATTAGGACAGCGGTACGAATCATGTATAAGGCTTGTTTTGTGTTTTTACATTTGACGAAGGAAAGACTCAAAGTGGAGGTTCAACAAGGTTTTGAAGGTTCATCAAAGTTGAAGAAAATTGCTCTACAATTAGGGTTTGTATCATAATTCTCAATCTTTATTTAATCTCTGTCAACCATAATTTGGCGTAGATTCTAAATTTTGTTGTGGTGTAATCTCACTCTCCCCCAACAATTTGTCATCCCAATAAATAATTATTTTTTAGAATTATTTATTTTTTTAATTTAAAAAAGCTGTTGCAACAATAAATTTTACCATATAGGGCAATATATTCAAATTGTGCCTACACTAAAGGTACTCCCATGAGACAAAATATGTCATTTTTTGTAAAGACTACAATATTTATCGTGACATATTTTATCATTGTAATAGCTTATTACAAGGATATCAATTGTCACTGCAATAAAATACTTTTAGTATATATATGTGTAATAAAACGCATACCAATGACCAAATGGAGAAAAATCAAAATTCAATATAGTTAGCAACTCAATCATGCAATGAAATAACCTTCGAATTCTGCTATACAACAAAACTCAACAAAAAGAAAAATCAAGTAGAGCAACAATAACCAGTGTGTTTGGTGGCAGATACTTCATGATCACTATCAATATGAATAATCTGTTTGGACTTGAGACTTGTGGGTGTTTGGTATTGATCATTGGCCACTAATAGTTTAGCTTGCAAATTCTTTTGGATTGTGATTTCATGTATTTTGGTAACCATATTGAGAAAAGCTTCCTCAACATTAAGATTCTCCAAAGCTGAAGTTTCCATGAAACACAAACCTTCTTTCTCTGCCAAACCCTTTCCATCCTCTTCGTTGACTTCTCTCGATGATTGACCTAAATCTGATTTGTTACCAACTAAAACCACAACCATTTCTGGGTTCCCGAACTCCCTTAGTTCTTTCAACCATTTTTTTACATTTTCGAATGTTTTTTGTCGTGTGATGTCGTACACTAATAGAGCGCCCAGTGCCCCACGGTAGTATGAACTTGTAATTGCCCTAAACCTGTAAAAATAACATCTCTTTTATATAAAAAAAAAATGTGTAGATAACGAAAATTCTTGGTTTTAACCATTTTTTTCCATTAACTTTAACAAAATATTCTTATATTTAAGAGAGTATTCTTATATTTAATGTACATTATACATTGATTTTACTTAGTATATATATATATATGAATATTTTTATTTAAATAATTAAATGATGTAACATGTATTAATCAATTAGACATGAATTTGAAAACTAAAATTAGACAAATATTCCTAATAAATGTCAATGTAAATTTATAGGATAAATAGTGTTGGACCATTTTATCTTTACTCAATTAATATTATTTAGGAAATATTTTATTTGGTTTATTCTATTTTAGTTAAATTCCATAAATAATCATTTGGCTGTAAAAATAGTCAAGAATAACTATTAATTTTACAAAGTTTATAGAATTTAATCCACTGCCAGTACGAAATTTAATTAATGATATGGTCGATTTTCTGATAAACTTTCTTAATATGGCCCTTTTATCCCCATTCTTGCACTTACATAATAACATTTGTAATTATATGTAAAAGGATTTATACATTTTTAGATCCTGTGTTTTGTCCTATTACCTGTTTAGACCATGTGTTTTGACAAATTTTTTTTTTAATCCTATGTTTTGTAAAATGGTTAAAATAGAACTCTAAACTCAATTTTGATGAAGAAAAAATTAAATATAACAATACAGATTTTAAGCAGAATGATTTTATTTTTGTTCTGAATTGTTAGTTTGGTAACTTATTTGTGATTTTAGTTGAGAAAACATTGACCAAAATCGGGTTTAAGGTTCTATTTTAACAATTTTACAAAACATAGGGTCCAAAAAATCATTTGTCAAAACACAAAGTTCAAACAGGTAATAAGATAAAACACAGGGTACAAAAAAGCATAATCCCTATGTAAAATAATCGTATTAAGATAAAATTAATCAAAATGAGTGTAGAATTAATTTGAGTGTAGAATTAATTTGAATAGGTCTAACAAATAAATTATTATAAAGCTGCCTGACTTGTTGCATATTTTCTAATAAGTTGATTTATTAATTATATATGTTTGTTTGGAAAAAAATTACAAGATTTTTCAATGCCATAAATATGGATAATTTAAATTTTATTGTTGTAATAAGAAGCATAGGCATTAAAAACTTTGTTTGTGTATATGTTTATGTTGAGAAAGTAGAATTGTAATAAATAGGATTAAATTAAAAATATAAGAAAAAAATAAATGAGTTGATTATTCACTAATAAAACAAGAGAAATTAGATGCAAAGTCATTGAAATAATACAAGAACATGAGAGATTAATTAAAATAAAATAAAATTATTTAAGTATTTTAATGGGATTAAGTTATTCTATACTAGATCGATTAAATTAATTAGTGAATATTGTAAACTATGACTCTCACAAAGTATAAACAAAACTATTTGAGTAGTGAGTACTCATATATTTTCTGTTTATGGTACAAATAACCAAACATTAATTCATTAATTTTAGTTTCTTTTTGGGTAGATAATCCAGAGATTAAGGGTCAAAATTGGAAGAATATATAAAGCTTTTTTTATTTTAGTTTTGGATATATACATGTGATGATATTCATACTTAAAATATACATAAACACCCTAATTACATATACAAGGTTTTTTTTTTTTTTTTGACAAATACATATACAAGTTTTTTACTTTTTTTATTTTTTATATTTTTATATATGTTTCTATATAAAGTTTTAAAATAAATACTATTTATGTTTATATGTTATTTTTTCATAATGTAAAGAAACAAAATTAAGGATGATAGGTGTGCATAATTTAACCAAAAAAAAAATTTAATTTTGTAATAAAAAAAGAGATATTTTTATAAAATTTGGGAGTGTGAATATAATACCAAATATATATACCTCAAAAAGTGGGAAAATTATACTATACACAATGATGGGAAAAAGGAAGGTTCGTAGTAGTAATCATGTTATTGTTTCCTTTCTCAGTACATCATGTTATAAAAGAATATATATTTAGTTATTTTTCAAATATAAATAATAAACAAACAATAAACTAATATTCCTCAAGAAAAAATAAAATAAATATAGCATATTTTCTAAAAATATATAAGCAATCCCACAAAAAAAAAATTATAATAATTAGATTGATTTTACTATTATAATGTAAAGGTACAAATATGCTTTCATTTCCAAATTGAAAATGGTAAAATTTAGGGCAATTATAATGTCTATGTGGGGTTGTTTCTTCTTCAATTTCAATCTCTTTCTTATGTTCTAAGTTGTCATAAATGAATTTTCAGAGAGCTCTTTGTACATATTATGAATATGTTACTTAGTACCATCACTACCATATAGCTCTTTATAAAACATTAATAAATATGTGGAATTCTAGACATTATATAAATTTATTATAATAAATGTTATTTACACCTCTTTACTTTTGATTAAATACTAACTTATTCATTTCTTGTTTAATACCAGCTAATATTTGACAAATTAGTACAAAAACATATTATTGTACATAATTTTAATAAAATTTATTTTTAATGTTGCTGGAATATTTCTATATTAATCAAATTTATGTAATTTAAATAGAATTATTTAGTAATATTGAAAATAAATTTGATTAAAATTATATTATATATGTGATAGTGATGTAAATTGGTATTTAAGCAAACAAGTGTGGTATAATCTCTTATTTCCCACTATGTTGCTAATTAAATTTTATACCTAATCACTATTGTTAGGTTATATTATTTGATTGAAGGAATGAAATATAAGAATTGGAAGTTGGTTATAATCTAAAATATTAGAATGATATTCTAAATGGAAGAATTTTTCTATAATCTGATTATTCCTTCTAAAAATTGAGGAAATTCCAATGCATAATAAAAATAAAAATAAAAATTGTTAATCTTTTATATTAAATTTTATTCATATTTGTGTTCTTATGTTCTCATTTTAATTTTACTAATTTTATTATTCTCAATTAAACAACGCCTTAAAAATTGTAAAATACCCAATTTATTTTCTAAAAGAGACTATAAATATATATACACATATGGAAAAGAAAAAAAGTAAAATGGTATTTTTCTTTTTCTTTTGAATCAATCTTAAATATAGTTAAGATAAAAATATATATAGGATTCTATATATATATATATATTAATCTTTGGGAATTAGGTATGATCATAAATAAAATAAAACTTTAGCATATGTAAAATAAAATTTAATACATAACCCAACTAAAAAAAGAAAAAGAAGAAGAAAGACATTATATAGTCCCTTCACTATATTGACTCTGTCCCTACATTTAATATATATATATATATATATATATATTTATATAAAAGTAGAGGATGAGTAACTAGTGGGAAAGTCCATATGGTTAGAGATGTCAACCTTTAAATTATTTTAATTTGCTTTTATTATATAATTTATGTGACTTGTTAATATCTTCTTCTTCTTTTTTCATAAATATAGTTTTTATGTTATTAATGTGAAAAAATATAAGGATTATACTTTATTTAAACTGTATGGAAAAATTTATTAAAGAAAAAAATACAATATAAAAAACATAATTGCTAACTAATTAAATGTGAGAAATTTGATTAAAAATAAAATTATGGCATAAACAAAATTTTATACAAAAATATGAGGAACTAACCTATAGCCATAAAATAACTTTTTTTTAAAAATCATATTTTTACAAATTTTATTAAAAAAATTTATATAAAATGTAATTTTTTTTTTTAAAATGCGTTAGGTATTTTATTTTTCGTTTCGAAAGATTTATGATATAATTTTTTAATCATAGCTCTTCGATTTCTCTAGACATGCTCTTAGGTTAACAATAGACTAATTTCGATGGAAAAAAAATAGAAATATCTTTCTATATTCATAAATGTGATTTAATCATTTTATAAGAAAAAATAAAGTAGAGTATGAGTAACCTAAGCCATGCCTATATTATATTATAAAGCCGTAACTGGCGTTGGCTCCACTAAATAATAAATACCAATAATATGATTATTAACCAAAAAGTTTTATTAGTAAACAAACAATGAAAGGGGCTCACATGTTGTTATAACTATTCTTTTTAATCTATGGATATGACCAAAGACATCAATAACAACAAACCGAATACATAATAATAATAATAATAATAAGGTTTTTTTTTAAAAAATTATATTTTGTCCAATTATCTGTTTGGATTATGTATTTTGATAAATGAATTTTTAGACTCCGTGTTTTATAAAATGGTTCAAATAAAACCCTAAATTTGATTTTGATCAAAATTTTCTGAACTAAAATTACAAATAATTTACCAATCTAATAATTTAAAACAAAAATAAAATTATTTTGTCTAACAACTATATTATTATATTCAATTTATCAAAATACAGCGTTCAAACATATAATGTGACAAGACACATGAACTAAAATAGTATAAACCCTACTACTACCACTAATAATAATAGAAATTTAATTAAAAATTAAGAAAGAAACATTATTAATTCAATTTGGGAGTCTTTAACATTTTTAATCAATGAATTATTTTAGGTAAAAATGGGTCCCAAAAGAGTTGATTATATTTTCTTCTTTACGCTTACAACTCTGACTTTAATATTCAAAGAGTCTGATTTTACAGACTGCCAGAAACATCATTCTTGTCTTTAAATACCTATAAATATATTTTTTATATAAATATTTGTAATTTTGTACATTATTTAAATAATAAATAAGTTTGATAGGTTTATAATTATTATATTTACAAATTATAATGAGTTCTGTTGTCTTCAACCCCAATTAAATCAGAAATTAAAGCTTGTTTTATGAGCTCACGGTATTTAAATATTTAACATAAAAAATTGTAGAAATTTTGGAACTTTTAAGTTTTGAGAATTTAATTACTATAATTAAAACTTGAGGACTAAATCGTAATATTGATTTAGTTCAAGGACCACTAGTGTAAAATTTCTAAAACCTCATCTCAGTTAGGCCATTTTCATGGACTCTTCTCCAAATTCAATTATTGATAATCGAACAAATAATCAACTTAATTAGTTAAGATATTTCAATTTAATTAATCTAATAATACAATACCTAAACTTAATCATCTTTATGTTATATTCTATCCTATCATCAACTCAAAATAATTTCTGATCAACTCTTTAGAAACACAAGTATAGTATTGTTCAGAAAATTTCTAACACACAAACATATATATATATATAAATATATGTGTATATATATATATAAAGGTACCTTTCTTGGCCAGCAGTATCCCATATTTGAGCTTTGATGAGTTTATCACCAACCCTAATATTTCTGTAAGCAAACTCAACTCCAATGGTGGGTTTTGAGTCTAATCGAAATTCGTTTTTGGAGAACCTTGAAAGCAGATTTGATTTTCCCACTGCTGAGTCTCCAATCAGAACTGCCTTGAAAAGATAGTCACAATCTTCATCAAAGGAATCATCCATGGTGATGATGATGATGATCAAACTCCTAGAAAGGAAAAGAAAAGAAAAGAAAAGAAAAGAAAATTTTGAAGAGGAGAAATGAATAGTGATATGAATAGATTTGATGATGAAAGGGAAAAGAAAGTCTTATGTTCCTAAATATATAATACAAAGAAGTTGATAAGGAATGTACTATATATCAAAAGTAAAGATCATTTGTGTTTTTTGGAAAGTATATATATATATATAAATATATATATTTGAGTATGTTTACATGTGAAGACATGAGATATTAGATATCATAGATGTGTTTTGATGTTGTTGTCAAGGCTAGTGCTTGTAATTAGCAAAGTAGGAAAACCCCTTTTTGAAAATAAAATTTTCTTTGACTAATTTTCCTACCCTTTTAGGGTCCAATCATGTTAAGACACGTGGAATTTGGAGTTATGGTGTATTTTTGGATTTCTTTGGGAGCTTACGTGGCGTTCTCTTATTGGTTGTTTCATACTTTTATGCCAATAGAGCACTGATCTTAACTGTAGGGGAAAAAGTTGCTTTCATGCTTCCGGATATTTAGTTGCTTTGAATAAGGGTTTTTAGGGTGATAATTGTTAATGATACCAAAAGCTTTCCTCTCTAATATAATTAATTTATTAGTTTTTAGATGTGACACGTGGCGTTGGAGATTATGAAGTGCTTTGTAATTAATAATAAAAATATGTTTTAATATAGCTATTTTTTCTTTTAATTTGGTTAGAATATGCATAAAGTAGGAAATTTATTTTTAGAATAATACAAAAAGGTAGTGTCATGATAATACATTTTTATGTAAAAATAATATAATTTTTTGTTTGGACGCCTACTCTAAAGCTAAGGCAGGTTAGGCCTATGCTTGGGCCCCTAAATATGATAGTTTAGCTAGCTAGGCCCATTTACATATTATTCATGGCCAAGTCCAAAGCATTTATTCTTTGAGGAAATTATATTTTATATAGGATTTTTAATAAAGTGTGCAAAAATATGATTTTTTTTCAAAAAAAGTTTATCTGTAGCTTTTTTTAAGATTTTTCACTTTTGTGGGTTTATTTTCCCATATATTTTTTTTATAATAATTGGTTTATGTCATAGTTTTACTCTTAATCAAATTTGGAAAGGTATGTTTGTAATTTGATTATTATATTTTTAGGTTATTTATTTTTTAATATTGTTTTTATATTACTAAATTTATATTACATTTTTCTTTGGTTGTTTTGCAAATTTTTTTTTGTAATATGAATTGTTTTTAAAATTATTATTTATTTATTTATTATAAACATGTTTTTTTTAAGATTGTACGTTTTTTTTTCAAATCCTAGGTAGGGTAACCAGTTACTTGATTGATCTTAAAAAAAAATCCTAGAGCTAGGTTAAATAACATGCACCAGGAGGGGTAACCAATTATCCTGAGATGAGTAACTTTCTGCGAGGGGTAACCAGTTATCCTGAGATGAGTAACTTTCTGCCATAAGAGAGGTAACCAATTACCTAAGAGGGGTGACGTGTTAATTATATTAAATATGAAAAGAAACATCAAATTTGAAGGGAAAAATGGAAGAACACTTCATTAAAAAGGAAGAAGAAGTAACTATGATTTTAGTAACATAAGTAACTAGTTACCATAAAGAAACCATAAATATACACACACCAGAACGTGAAAGTAACAAGTTACCCTCAGAAATATACACACAAAGAATGTGAAGGTAACCAGTTACCCATTCACGTTTTCATATTTTTATTAGTTTTCTTTCCAAATTTTGGTATTCCTATAAGTGTTACAATAAAAAGAATTTTTTTTATATATAGTGGAAAAAACTATAAAAAAATTACAATAATAAAAGATAATAAATAAAAAATAGTAGAATAATTATGTAATGTTAAAATATATGTATGAAAAAAAAAGAAATAGAATGAGAAAAGATTAAGTACAAAAATGAAAAAAAAAAAAAAAAAAGAAATGATGAATGAAAAAAAATAGATGAATAAATAAGAATGAAAAGAAGAAGAAGAAGAAAAATAATGGGAAAATGAAAAAAAAAATATGAATGAAAAAATTGGTAGAAAAAAATGAAAAAAAAATGGAAGAAGAAAAAAAAAAGCTCATATGTGAGAAAAAAGAAAAAAAAAAATGGAAAGATAAAATCATAAATACAAAAATGAAGAAAAAATAGAATGAAAAAAAAAACTGAAAAAATATGAAAAAAAAACAATACAATACAAATGAAAGAAAAAAATAGATAAATGAATAAAAATAAAAATAAATGAAAAAATGGAAAGAAAAAAAGATGAAGGAAAAAATTGGTAGAAAAAAAAAAGAAAAAGGAAAAAATGGAAAAAAAAAAAACAAGTAAGGAAAAAAAATAATAAAAAATGATGGAAAAAAATTTTAAAAAAATAAAATTACCTTCAAAATCAAAGAAAACATAACTATGATAAAAAAAATGTGACATTTCCATATTTTAGTTAGCTACTAATTGTATTTCCTATACTTTAACTTTTTCTTTAATAAATTTCACATACAAATTAAGAAAAGTATAATTCCCATATTTTTGCACATTAATAGTATAAAAGCCATATTTTTTAAAAATTCTCAAAAATAAAAAATCATAGGCCCAATGACAAGGGATCCAGGTTCGTTAACTTAATATTATAAGAAATGTGAGAAGAATTAAAAAAAGGAAGGTGCTTACTATTTTAACCGTTTAAGAAACTTAATAAAAAAATAAAAAATAAAAAGAATCACACATACTAATCTATATTTACATAAAGGAGAACACTAAAAAATTGATGTGACACACTAAAATCTCTAGAATGTATTCTATTTATTTTCTATTTTTTCACATATTTTAATTTTTTTTATAATTTATCATTATTTTATTAATATATATCCATCCTTAGGTAACTTTTTTTTTTACAAAAAAAATTAATAACCATAAACCTAAAAACATAACTCACTCGTCCCATCTCCCTCTCATTCTTTTCTCAGCCGCTCTCTTTGGACTCAATCTCTCTCACTCGATGGCGACGGGCTAGTGATCTGCGATTGTTTTTATGTTTCGTGAGTGTAGAGTCCCAGAATGCTTACTTAGTTAGCTAGCTAGTAGTAGTTGTAGTATTTTAAATTTCATGGATTTTAGTTCAAACCGGGACTTAGTTGAACACTCGTAGCAACACTAATAAATTTTATGAGTTTAATCTATAGTTGAAGAATATTAATTATAACATAAGGGTTGATTAATATAGTTGATCATAAAGATGTTATTTATTATACTATAAGGTTTAGATAGAATTATTAAGATCATGACACTTGTTGTGTGCATGTTTATTTAAGGATTTAATTGTAGTTTAAATAAAAGAAAGTTCAAGAAAGCTATAGAATCTTCCAAGACCATTAGGATCATGACATTTGTCACAATCTTGTTTATTTGTGGATTGAATTGTTATTTAGATAATTAAATAGATTTTCCGTAACTTTAAGGTACTGTAACTTTCGACCTATTTTTTACTCAGTTATGTTATGAATTTCGAAAAATAGTATTTCTAGAAAGTTATAGATAATTGAATTAGCTTTCTAACAGTATAAAGATAGTCTAAATCAGAGTTCTACAGCTCTAGTTATGTTGATTTTACTATAGGTGAATTTAGAGTTACGAGATTTAGAAAGTTAGAAGTTAGGATTATATTTTATTTAAATTTAAATTTGGATTATAATTAGAATGAAATTAAATATATTTTTTAAAATAGAAGAAAGATCTGGAAACTCTATAACCTTCCAGAACCACTAAGAGTATGACACTTGTCATGATCATGTTTATTTAAGGATGTAAATATTTATGTTTAATAAGATGATTTCACTCCTCAAACTCTATAAATAAGACCTAGTACCCAACTCTTTCACTTACTCTTCAGTTGTGATCATACTCCAAGGTGCTAGTGAGAACATAAGAGTGATACACTCGGGTTGAGAAATAAAAAGTTTTATTATTCTTAAGCTTTATCAAACACTTGGAAAGTAAGGATTGGAGTATTTCGGTATTGGAGTTAGGCCAATCCTTAAAATCAACAAAGGTACCCTTATTGTTAAGTTTAATTCTTTTGATTCCTTAGTTTCTTTAGTTTTCATTCAAGTTCTAACTTTTGTTATGGTTTTGTGATTAGGTTTTTAAGCTATTTGAACTTAAGGTGTCTTTTCGGTGAGTTTTATCTTGGTGGTTTAATTCTATTATTTTCATCTTTTTCCTTTAAAAATTCTCGCGCTATTCTATTGCTGGTTTTAGGAGTGTTTTACGTCCCGCATTTGTTCTCATATCCTAGTTTTGGTAAAGAAATACTCGCTATGCTTTTATGTTGTGTTATGTTTAATATGTGATGATAAGTTTATGTTTTAATATGTTATGTTATGATTTACCCTATCTCAAATATTAGACAGGGGACATAGATGGTTTATCACATGTCATAATGACCATTATTAGTATACTCTTATATAGTATATGTTATAATATGTTTATAGTACATGTTATGATATGTTTTTAGTATATGTTATGATATGTTTATAACATATGTTATGATATGATTTTATGTGTATGTTTATGTTGTTAGTAGTTTTTCATTGCTGAGCATTAGCCTCACTCATTTTCTTTTAGTATGATGCAAGAAAATAGATGCAGAGGCGGAATGATTCTTGGAAGCTTGGTGTGTGTATGGAGATGAATGAAGTGGATGGGCTACGTGTCGATTCGAGGACAACGTTTTTTTTAGTCTCTTTAAAATTATGTTTTTCCGCATGTAGCTTTGTAAACAATTTTATTTAAAATTATGTTTTATTTTAAAACAATGAGCTCATTTATGTATTACAAATATTGTTTTTCTAAAGTTTTTAATAAAGCTATTAATTTTCTTATGTATGTTCTTTTCAAAGTTTTGCTTATGTCTAGTAGGTTTAATGACCTAAGTTTCATAGATAGTTGGGTTGTTACAATGAGAGTTCTTGATATACAATAGGAGAGATTAGACAACTTATTTCTTTTGCTTTTGTGATTCATTATCTTTTTGTAATTGGTTTTCAAGCTTTAATAAATACTAATAGATTTTTAAGTTTTTATGTTGCCATTGTTTTTGTGTTTCATGAGAGTTCTTGATATAATTCTTATGCTTTTGTGTTGCGATTGCATCTACCCGTAGAAAAATTATTGAAAATTTTGTACTTTTGGAAAGTTCAAATCTAAAGCAGCCATAATAGCAATAGTGGCAAAGCAAACAAATGTTGTAGAGCTTGATCACCCAAAGCCTAAATAAAAACATAAACTCATAGTTGTAAGATTTTATTTTTAACATATGATTATCTCTCTTATTGTTTTATCCTTTTAATGAAAACCAACTACAATTGAGAACATCATATTTTACTTCTGTTATGTTATTTTTTCTCTTTTTTTATTTTAATTTAAATATTAATTTTAATTCAAATAAAATATTTATTAATAGCCACTTTTCTAATAATTATATTGAAAACTCAATCATATAAAAATTGACTATTTGCGACTTTCTATTCACATATCTTGATTTATTTATAAATAATATACTTATTATAACTAATTTTATGATAATTATATAATAAATCAATCAAATGTAGTTGCCATTTATTTTCATGATTTTTCATTCTATATTTGTTTTGATATTTCGAATTCAAAATATTTTCATTTATATTTAAATAAGATATTTAGTCATAACTGATTTCCTTATAACTATAATTATAAATTATCATATATAACTTGACATTTAATTAATTCATATCTATTTAATACTACATTTGTAATTTTTCTCATTATATATAAATATCTATATTATTTAACTATAATATCTATTTTTATTTTGTGTTTTTATTTCAACCATATAACTATAAAGTTTTATTTAATAATATTTAGTTTATATGATTTTACAAACCATTATATTAGTTTATTTTAAAGCTTTTATGTTTTTAAGCATCGTATAAGTAATTAAATGTCAATTTTCATTAATTTAATGTTTTCGTGTTTTTTTTCATAACCATATCTATTTTTCTTTTTGTATTTTTATAATCATATAACTATATATTTTTATATAATAATATTTTGTTTATATAAATTTTTAAACCAATAAAAATTATATATTTATATGAATTAACTTATTCATTTGATATTAGTTTATTTTAAAGCTTTTTTTGTTTTTTGTTTTTTTATAACTGTTACTTTCATTCATATTTTTAAAAAATAATAATGATAAAATGTAAGTTAAGAATATTACTTTTGTTATGTTCTTTTCCCTCATTTTTTATTTTAATTTAAATAAGATATTTATTGACAATTAACCTTCTATTAATTATAATAAAAAGTCAATCATATAAAAATAGACAACTTGACGATTTTCTAGTCATGATTATCTTTTTATCGTTTTGAAATTTCAAAAACAAAATTTAAAATATCTTAATTTTAAATAATATATTTATTATTAACTAATTTTATAATAATTATAATAATAAGTCAATTATTTATAATTGGTATTTATCTTCAAGATTTTTTCATTTTATATTTATTTGTTTCGATATTTTAAATTCAAAACATTTTAATTTATATTTAAATAATATATTTAGTCATAACTAAATTTCTAATAATTATAATAATAAATTATCATATATAAATTGGCATTTAATTAATTCAAATCTATTTAATACTATATATTTTTCTCATTATAAATATCTATATTATTTAACTATTTACAAATACCATTATTGAAAAAATGACCTCTTTTACTTGCAAATATCATTATTGAAAGAATGATCTCCTTTACTTAAAATTCTCCTTGGACCAAGGCAAAAATTGTTTAAATTTGGAAAAAATATAAGGACTTATAACTATGTTTGTATTTACATCAATTATGAGTGGTCAAGTTGATGCATCACTCAATTAATCAACAAGTTCTTATGTTTTCTGGATGAGTAGTCAAAATTATCATCACATTGGTTCTTTGTTGCCAGGAAGTCATATAATAATAAATAAAAGCACGTGTATACCAAGTTGTTCAATTTGTGTTTTCGACACTTTAATAATTCAGAATTTATCAAAGACTGTAACACCCTAATTTCACAAAATATTATTGAGAACACAACGTTGGATTAAAAACATAAAATTGCTCATTTATTTAAGAAAATTATAATAAGCAAATAGATCCCATATTTTTACAAAAATAAAGATACTTAAAGAAAATGCTTTCATAAATAAAAGTTTAGGCCCTTGATCATTCATTGACTATATGGTCCCCACGAAAACATCACTAAGCTCAATTTTCATTCATTCCAACCAAACAACAAATTAGTGTTATATTTTAAATATAATGTTGACTGATTAAATAAGTGTTACAATAGTGAGCTATTTAATCTAGGGGGGAATACTATATTATTTATAATATAATGTTTAGATTAAATAAATGTAACAAAATGTGTCACATATTGTAACATAATATATATATATATATGAAAGTTACATTTTTAGATAGTGTGAATATCAAAATGTGTAACATATTTGGGGTTACAAAAACAGTTACAAATTTGTAACTCTCAAATATTACCCAATAATGTATAGATTTGATGTTACACATTTTGATTTAAATTTGTCAAAGTATTAAGTGATATGAATGTTGGAGACATGATTTTAACCCTCATAATGTGTTTGGAGGTTACAAAATTGTGTGGGAAGAGTATAGAACCGTTTGGAAAAATTGCACAAAAGTGTGTGCTAAAAATGAGTTGTGGCCGCGGCCACAAGTGTTCCTAGCCGTGGCATATGGAACAGAGGCTCACGACCGCGGCCAAGAATAGCTTTGGCTGCGGCCAGTGAGGCTAACAGCCAAAGCTATTTTTTCATTTCCATTTTGAACGGTTCCAACAACTCATGTAACTCTCAAAACTAGTTTTTAAGTCCCTAAACATCCAGCTAAATATTGGAAACAATCATGGGGGTTGGTGGAATTTGAAATTCAAAGGGTTTCTCAAAACTCTATAAATAAGAGTATATTGCTCACTTGTAAGACAACTCTATTTCTATCCACTAGAGCACTTGACTAGAAATACACTAAAATACTTGATTATTAGATAGAGCTATTTCCAATATTGAAATAATCATTTAGTGCTTGAGATATGGGGAAATAAGTTTTTGGACAAAGATTGTAAACCTTGTTCAAGCTGGTGATCCCTAATGCTCTTCATTTTGGTTGTGTGAGTGAGAGTATTTGCTTATTGTTCTTGTTCTTCTCTTCTTCTATTTCTATTTACTTGTATTTTGTAAGAGAGTTGTAACTCTTATTTATCAATCATCTTGTTTATTGTAACATTTTGCATAGAGTTTTATCTTTGGTTTTACCATTTCCATTGAGTATAATATATATCTCTAACACTTAGTCTTAATGAAAACATGTTAAGATGATTAGATCACTCTCGTTGTTCATAAATTACAACATTCAATGGAGTATGGCTAGTTTTAGTAAAAACAAATGGTTCATCTTTCCTAATTATGTAATCAATGTCCATCATTTCTCAATGAAGGAGAATTCTCTACTTTCACACTTTACAGTTATCCCCTATCAATTAGGACATGTCACAATGAATATAAAAAGTTCGCAAGTCATGAATTTGTATTAAAGATCACATGTTTATTAAAAATTGGGGAGCGACTACAACGCATCCACTTTTTTTACAACACTGATGCAATTAGTTTGTGTTTTCTACACCTTGATAATTTTTTTTTCAATTTTTTTGTATGACAATGTATATTGTATTCATTTAAGACACCCTGTAAATTTTCAAGAAATTCCGAATAATTTACAGTGCCGAAAACAAGGTTCAAGCAATTAACTTTTACACCCGTATACAAAAACTAGCATATAGCAATGTGCAATGCACGCTTGCTTAGTTGTATTGAGAAAATGTGTGAACTTAGTTTTATGTTTTAACTTTCGTATTAAATTTTATTATATAATCAAGGGTAGGTAATCATTTGGTACAATGTATTTTTGTAAAGTATCGTTTTGAAACCCTATATTTACATTAATGGTCATTTGGTACTTTGTATTTTGAGATCGTACATATTTAGTCTCTTGTATTTTAAAATCGTACATATTTGGTACCGTAAACTAAAATTTAATTGATAGAATTTTACCAATTTAATCAAACTTCTCTCAATTAGATGAGTTTCAAATTTAAATTTAATTACTTAATTACATATAACTGATGATAGTTTTATCATATTGATAAAATTTTATATATCAAATTTGAATCTAGGGCATCAAATATGTATGATTTTAAAATACATGGTACCATATGATTGATTATTAAAAAAAAAAGGTACCAAAACGATACTTTGCAAAAACACGGGTACCAAATGAGTAAATTTCCTATAATTAATGTCATATATTTTAAAAGACAATATTTAATATAATGTATAACATAAAGATATTACTAAAAATACCGTTGGAATTCAAACAATAGCATTGTTGATAAGTATATAATGGTTTTGTTTCTGAACGAATGATCTTGTTAGTGAACGATTTTAAAGGCTAGACCTTCGTAAATAATAATAATAAAAAATCTATAGTTTAATAAAGAATGAGATTTTGTCTAAATAAATAAATAAATGAAGAAAGGGGTTAATTTGTGTTTGTAATTTAGAATGATGATTCATCGTTGTTGTCATCTTGTGTGGCTTCAATGGACGTAATAGTGAAATGCTTGTATTTGACATTCTTCATTTGCAGACAATTTGAACATCCTGTAAATTTTCAAAAAATTCCGAATAATTTACAGTGCCGAAAACAAGGTTCAAACAGTTGACTTTTACACGCATATACAAAAATCTAAGCATGCATACAACAAGTTGTTTGTACCCTGTTTTCGGTACCATAATTTATTCGGAATTTCTTGAAAATTTGTAGAAGGTTCTAGATAACTATAATGTACACCGTCATATAAAAAAAATTGAAATTATATCTATTCAGGTACGAAAATAGAATAAAGATGCACCAATATTGTTAAAATAGTGAATGCATTGTAGTCACTCCCTACCAACAGGGTCATATATATAAAATCTATGTTTTATATTCAACTAATGTGAAATATCAAGTGATTTTGGTTGTGATGACAACTAAGAAAAGAGCGATGTTGATAATTTTTATAATAAAAGTAAGGGAATGAGTCATATCTGATCGAGAAGGATTTTTTTTTTTTTTTTTTTTAAAAAAAGCAAAATATGACATGTTATTAAAGCTAGAAGTATCTTAATTTCATTAAAAAAATATGCTGGAACTCTAAATATTTTTATTTATTTTACATAATAGAGTTATGCTAGTAATTTAATTAAGCAAATTATTGAAATTGAATCGAAATAAAGGGAATTAAAATAATATATCCTCTTAACTAATTAAATAAGATTTTTTTAGTATTTAATTAAAAATCAACTTTAAATAACTTTTATTTTAGAATTCAGCCTAGTCAATATATTTTTTTAATCATATAAATTAAGCCAATAAACTTTTGTAAGTAGTGAGCCAACTCAAAATAATTAATTAGAAGTTTAAGCAAATCTTAAACTAAAAATAAAGAATATCGTTGCCAAACAATACCAAATAAGTAAAAGTAAAATTAACACTTTATATTATAGCTACCCACTCTCACTTTTGAATAGCACAATGTTATTAGAACGAAATTGGCTCTTGCCGACTATGCATTAGTTTTCCATTTCGAAAATTTGAGATTTTATGTATAATGAGTGGCCTAAATTTAAAGCACTTTTATTCTTAACATTATGTAAAATTAATGCTAAACTTTGTCCAATTATCAAAAATACCCTACCGGATTTTGCACTGAGTTGTGTCTTTAGTTGTATCAATCTTGACATCTGGTAGGAGTATTTTTGGTAATTGAACAAAATTTAACATCAATTTTACATGATGCAAAAATTAAGAATGATTTAGATTTAGGCCCCTTGATTATGCATAAAATCTCAAATTTCCCTTCTGTTTTCACATAGTTGTTTGCCTTACAAGTTACCCTCTCCCAAAAATGCTTGATTACATTTCAATAAGCTAGGCTTAGGATTTAATGACTCATACTTAGTGTGGACTTGTCCTACATTAATTAAGTGAAAATTATATAGTTGACTTTATTTTAGAGTATTGATATAAGACACCGAAAAAGTAATAAATGTGGGTTAGGCTTTTTTTCGACACGATACAATATTCTGGGGTGAGTTTGGAAGATAGAAGGAACAATACATAAGCAACAATAAACTAGCTCAAAACCACGATAAAAATGTCCAAAATCAAGTGCAATAATTTAACATTAATAATCATATAATAAATTTTCATTTGTGAATTATATTTAAATTAAAACCATAAAGTCTAATATAATCTTAGGAATTTATATTTTGATCATTATACTACACCTCTCTTCATAGAAATAAGATCCTCGAATTCCTATTCCTCCAGTATATAAAAAAAATCTAATTGTGAAACATAAAATTAAAATTATTTTATTTTGTTTCGATGTTTCACCTCAAATTTTGAGACGGATTTATTAATCTCGAAATATAGGCTTGTAAGAATGGAGAACAAATATATAAAGCAAGGTCAGTGTGATCATATACACAAATGATCATGAACCTAGGTGTAATGTCACTATAACAGTACGAACATGAGTTGTAGGCTCGAACAGGAGGGTCGACTCCGAGGATCAACCTCGAAGATCCTGAAAGATGAAGAAGCAGATAACAATGTGACTGTGAGCTCGAATCATGGTGTAAGCTCGAAAGTGTCAACATGGAAAATAGTAGGTGGTTACAACACGCTTATAATTGTGGAATTAGTTATAGCCGCATTTAAACAACTTTATTCTTAAGAGGTGTTTGATATTTAATATATCATATTGTATTTTAATATATTCTTTTATAACTTTAAATTCAAATTAGATATTAATGTAACTTCCCTAAAATTAAGATAATGAATATTTAAATCAGGTCTATAAATAGCTTGGATGATAGTCATTTATTTTCATGAACAATTGCTTGTACTCAAGAACTTTGCAAAATTTCTTTTAGGCTTTACGCAAATTATTAATAAAAGTGGCTCGTGGACTAGGTAGATTTAACTAATGTACCACGTAAAAAATCTCTATATTTTCTTTTCTTCCTTGATTATTCAAAATCGCTTAATTGCTATTGTTTAGTTTTGGTTGACGAAGAACGTCGTCAACAGTTTGATGCTCTCATTGAAAGCATTAAGCACTCTTTCAAACATCCCATCTAGATTTGTGTTCATCACAAAAATGGCTGCAACTACTAGAAACATTCCTGAATCTGGAAGTGGACGAACACTGCCCAAAATCTTAGAGGAAAATACCCTGCAGACTGAGGAACACCCCTAATGGCCTAGCAAGCAACCTATTAACGATTAGACCCCAGATGAAGGAAGTGCTTCATCGACACCACGAGACCATGGTCAAAGTTCTAGGCCACCAAATCAGGATTACTACAATCCTGAGAGATATATATGTCCCAATGGTGGAGCTAGAGAACCAAAGGTTGCGAGAATGATTAGCAGAAACTACTTGGCTAAATGAAGAAATGGCAAGAATGGCAACTGAGGCCCTAGCAACCCTACGAAGGACTAGGGGGTGTCCTCGGGGTAGTACTGTGGCTCGAATGGTCGAGCAGCGAGCCCAACAAAATCAAACAGGAAGAGCTAGGGCGAAAACTCTAGAGAAGGGTTTCATCTCGAAACCCAACACGCTCCAAACAAACTAGAGAGATTCATGTTGATACTGGGAACAATCGAGTTGTCCCACAAGCAGCCCGGGGTAATAACCCAGAACCTGCAAGGCCTGTCTCGAATAATGAGAGACTGCCATCATCTCCGATTAGGCACCCCCCTTCTCCAATCAGACATCCCTCACTAGTTCCTGGTAAACCTCGAATGGGGCACCTTAAAGACCTGCCCAAAGTGCAAGAAGTGCCAGTCGAGACAGAAACACTTGAGTCTGACACGAGCAAAGGGATAATCGTGAGGTCCCAATGGGGGCAAATCAAGGGCACAGGTAGCCGAGACAACCCCAACCATCGGGGGAGTCACATGTCGAGATCACGTGCCACTGAGATCAGAGTACATGTGGATAATCCACCGTGAAACCATGCTCAACACCAGCATCAGAGGACAGTCAGTTTCCTCGAAGATAGTGAGGATCATAGTAGGTCGATGAGGGTCCACGATACCAAACCAAGATTTTATGAAAATTATCCTAATAATGGCCCGGATCTCCGAGACCACCTGAACTAGAACCAGGGGTAGTACAACCAACCAAACCCGAACTGAAGGGCACACTTAAATGTCCAATGGTAGCTCTATTAGGGCATATAGTGTCATCCTCGCCTAAGTCCCATTTAACAATCAGGCATGAAAAATTATCCTCATCCCTGCCATGTTGCCTATTTAGACAAAGAATCCCTGCGGGCCCCATCGGAAAATATACATCCATAAGAAAACCCATATTTTTATATAGGTCGGTGTGGTACAATTACGATAATTTTTTTTTGTAAGCACACAAATATGGACCCGATCAGCACAACACATTTTTGTTGAAGGCACGAAAATATGAGAAATGTTAAGGGGTATCACTGATGTCCAACACCATATGAAAGTAATTAACATAGAGTATCGCTAACCAATGGTGATAGCCAACTCGCATGGTATTGGACACCTTAAAATGTCAAATAGCAACACCCCGAAAATATGGGGTGGAGCGGGACCACAAGGGACAATTATAACTCTTATCATGTGGTGCCCAATCACTATTGGGTGAATAAAAATCACTTGTCCCAAATTGTCAATCCATTCACTGTCGCACCAGTAAACAATTCACATCTATCCATTTTATTTATCATACCACACTACTTCCGTTTATATGAATCTATTAATTCATTTCTTGGAAAAAGTAAATTATCGGTATATTGCAATAGAAATATTTTATATTTATTTGAAAAAAAAGAAGTCATGTCTTATACCTATTTAAATAAATTATTTTATTAAAATGTATTATGGATTAATTTACATAATGTCCTAGCAGGAAAAAGTATATTTATTTTTTGTAGATGTAACTTATAATATTTTTTTGTTTTAATATTTATTTTTTGTAGATGTAACTTATAATATTTTTTTGTTTTAATTTTATAATTATATATATCTTTTGGATGATCTGTTTTCTTCCTTTTTATTTGTAAGAATGATAATTTGCTTTCTTAGTAAAACGTATTGAAGAAAACATTATGCTATATAATTTGTTGCCAAGATTTAAATTTTCATTTTTTATACCAATAATAAAAAGGCGTGAGTCTAAATTATTTTCAATTCTAATAAAAAAATTATTTAAAAAAACAATTAAAATACTATAATAAAACATACCAATTATTGGAGGAAAAATAAAACTTAAAAATGATTACAAAATTGAAACAAAATTAACAGTATTTTCTTTGTAAATAAAGAAGCAAACAAAAGTTACAGCAATATAAATTTAATAAAAAATATATTTAAATAGTTTTATTTTAGGGAATAGTACGTTTAAGAAATATAAAATAATAATTTCCCAAAAAAAATAATTATTTTGTTGAAAGTATTACAATAAAAAACAGATTTAAATAGTTTAATAAAATAATTTATTTAAATATGACATGACCTTTTTAAAAATAAAATAAACATTGAAAATTTCTATTACAATATACTAACATTGGAAATTTTTAGGGTTGGGGCTTTAAACAAGTTCCACCGGGAATTCTTTTGTATTCTCAATTTATAAATAGTTTTCAGTACAACTTCTTTTTATAACCGTATATATTATAGTTATTTAGAGCATTTTGTAAATTTTTAAAAAATTCTGAATAATTTACAGTGCCAAAACCTAATTTAAAAATAAATTATTGCACGCGTCATTAATTTTTTTTATACGCATGAAAAATAACATGTTTGAATCTAATTTTCAGCATTATAAATTATTTAAAATTTTCTAAAATATTTTAAATAACTACAGTATACACAATTATAAAACAAAATACCATCGAAAAGCTATTTTTGAAACCCGAATCCTCTCCCTTACATATTCAAATATCGGGATGATAAGTATTTTTCAACCAGAAACAGCAACTTACATCAAATAAATAAAATGGACAGGTGTCAATTGTTTATTGGTTCGAAGTAAAGGAGCAGGTAATTTGGGGCTGGTGATTTTTAATGCTATTATCCTTTAATTTTATTATTATCTCAAATCCGCGCAAGTCAAAGGTTGACCAATCAAAATGGTAAGTCTCACAAACATGAGCAATTAAATAATGAAAGATCCCCATACAATGGGCTGCCAGGCACCACCTCCAATAATATCACTACTTTATTTTTTCTTCATTTGGCCGAGAAAATTGATACCAATATTACTATAAATAATCTCTCAATTTACTATAATATTTTTTAGGATACTCTTCAAATTTTTGTGAATTGACAAATTTTAATTATTTTATGGCGACTAATATCACTATTGCATACCATAATTTTTTATTTTTCAGTTGTAAAATTGATTCGTAATATATAATTATATATATACGAGTCTGGAGATTCGAGAAAAGAAAGCTGGAACGAAAGTGATTTTCTCGGGAAAATTTTAACACAAACAAGATAAACCAGATTTGGCTTTTGCGATTTAGTGGTACAATATAGACCAATGACAAACAGAGAGGAATCACTAGCGAATTTGAAACGATCCATGGCCATATCTTATCTTCTACTTGAGCTACTAATTTTTGTTCTTTTGCAGAGATAGCTATAAAATCTAATGTAATAACCCTAGCAAAGAGCCAAAAGGATCTTAAACGAGCACCACTAAAACCAATGTGCTTACCCGAATGAAGATCCACCGTTGAGATCTAGTGAATCGCGGAGCCCTTGTTGCTACCGTTGGCCATGGAATTAGTCATCATCGTCTTGAACTCCTCGAAATTGACATTGCCGTCACCGTCGGCATCGACGGATCCGATCATCCGATGACAATCTTCGACCGAGCAATTCATGCCGAGGCGACTGAGAACTTGGTGGAGCTCGGAGGCGGAGATGAGGCCGTTGTGATCCTGATCGTAGAGGTCGAAGGCATCCTTAAGCTCGGAGGCGCCGCCGTCTTCTGAGCTCTGGCGGCAGAAGGCTGCGAACTCTTCGAGCGAAATGAAGCCGTCGTGGTCGGAATCGAGTTCTTCCATGACTTGCTGGAGGTCCTTGGAGGCAACGGAGGTGCCGAGGGCTTTGAGAACGTTGCCGAGCTCGGAAACGGAGATCTTGCCGTCGCCGTTGGTGTCGAATTGGGTGAAGACTTTCTTGAGCTCGTCGGAGTTTTGGAGGTACACCGATGGATTGGATTGGATGGGTTCGGAGGTTGGAGTAGTGGTCGCCATGGTTGTGATTGATTTAGTTGTAATGTTTCTCGGTTTCGAGAATTTTTGGTTTGAGAGAATCTGAGCTGATTTGGTTATATATAGGTCTCAAAACATGGAGAGAGACTCACACGGGTAATGCGGATCATGAAGTTTTTACATTTTTCTCGTAGACCCCACAATTGTTTTTTATTTATTTTTTAAATATTATATTTATTTTCTTTCAAAAAAAATATTATATTTATTTTTTTGAGAAAATATTGTAGGGTTTATATTATTTTATACTTTGTATTTTAGCTCATTACTTGTTTGGACCCTGTGTTTTAAAAAATTAATTTTTAGACTTTGTATTTTCTAAAATAGTTCAAATAGACCCCTAAACTCAATTTTAGTCAAAGTTTTTTGAACTAAAATCACAAATAATTCATCAAACTAACAACTCAAAACAAAAATATAGTCATTCTGCCTAAGAACTGTGTTGTTATATTCAATTTTTTTTCATCAAAATCAGGTTTATGAGTCTATTTGAACTATTTTACAAAATACAGAATCTAAAAAACAATTTATCAAAATATAAAATTTAAATAAGTAATGAAGTAAAACACATAATGTATAGTCTATAGTCTAGGCTATAGTCTATATCTAATATTTATTATGTGAGTGAGTACATAAATTATGTATGATTATTATTATTATTATTAAATTACAGAGTATTTATTGAAACTTATCACTATTTCAAGTTATCGATTGAAAAAAATTAATAAGCATTAAATGAGATTTAACAGGTAACTTCCTATTTATCTTGTTAATATGTTATTTATTTAAAGATATTAATTACGATTTGACATATTTAAAGAATAGTGCCATTTCAAAAATAAATAAATAAATAACCATCACGTATCATTATTTAGAACCACATAATTTAAAATGTGAGAAACTCACGTAAAATATATTAAATGAATGATGTTTGAGGATTGCTAACAAAAAAATTTATATTTCCAATTCTTAGAGCTCTTGTATTGGCTTTTTTAAAATAGTTATATTTTAAAATTATAGCTCAAATGTGATAAAATAGTTCTCTATCAAATGAAGTATTCTAATTTTTTTTTAGCTTAATATATTATTCATTAGTTACACGTAGAAATAACTATTCACTCCTTTATAAATATTTTATTATTTTTTTTCTAACTTTTCTATATATATGTTTGATATTAGGAATAATATTATATGGTTTTAGTAATTTTTTTAAAACTTATATACATATTATTATTTTATATTTTGTTATAATTATTATATTGAGAATTATTTTTAAATTTTGTATTAATTTGTATTTTATTTATTTTGGAATAATCTAAAATAAAGTATAATTATGTTTTGATATTATATAGGAATAAATATCATAAATATTAAAAAATATAAAAATACTATTGATAATGAAAGAAAAAAATTTAAATGAATAAAAAACAATATTTAAATGATATAGAGAAAAAATAGAGAAGCTAATGTATGGTGTAATGTAAAAGTTAGAGGTAAAATAGATAAAGTAGTGTTTTAATGAGGTATTTTAAAAGATAGAGAAGTGCATCTAATGGGAGTGCTCTTAGTAAGCATTTGTTCTTTAAAACATATAGAAGTATTTTTTTTTAATTCTTTTTATACTTTGTAGTTATAACATCTTTTTTGTAATCATGTTTATATTTTTTTGAACTTGTGTGGTAAACAATAATATCAAAAACTTTATTTTTGACATTGTAAATTATTCAAAATATTTGTAAGAAATATATCATAATTACAACCAACACATGAAAAAAAAAATTAATATTCCAACATGTAATTTTGGGAACTGAGGTTGACTATAGCAATCCTAGTGATATTTATTGATTCAAAATTTGGGCAACTATAGTTATATAGAAAACTACCCAATTTACAAAACACAAAATTCAAGAAAAACAAATAATTTTTTTTGGTTACCCCACTTAATTTAAAGAGTAGCATACATTCACGAGTTACTTAAGGCCTCTGTTGATATTGTCTTTTGTTTTTTTATTTTCAGAAACGAGAATAAAAAATAATTCTATGAATTTAAAAAAAATAATAGATGTTTGATTAATGTTTTTTAAAAACATTCTTTTAGAGGATATTTGATTCATTAACTAAAAAATTATTTTTTATTTTTAAAACTTAAATTTTGTTTTTTGAAAATAAGAAAGGGTGTTTGATATTGTTTTCAGAAAACAATTTTAAAAAACAAAATTACAAAATTTTTAAAAACAAAATTACAAAAAATAGAAAATTTTGATAACAAAAAAAAATTGTTTTTAGTTATTCTTAATTTTTTTTGTCAATTTTTTTCTTTACACAACTTTTTTAATTATTATTATCTCACATAACTTTATCTCTCATTAATTTATCTCTCCTCACTTTCTCTAACATCATTTTCTCTTTCATCACTTTTGATCTCCTTATTTTCTCTCCCATCACTTATTATCTCATTATTTTCTTTTTCATCACCTCCTATATTCTCATTTTCTTTCTCCTCATTTTTTCTATCTCACCATTTTCTCTCTCTTTTTTTTTGCGTCAATTTCTCTCTCCTTATTTTTCATCATTTTTTTCTTTCACATTACTTTATCTCATTATTTATTACAAACTTTTAAAATATTTTTCTTTTTGTAAATATATTTATTTAATTTTTTTTTTTAAAACTAAAAATTTATTTTTAGAAAACATTAACCAAACACCTGTTGTTTTTTTAAAACTACAAAATATGTTTTCTGTTATCATTTCTTAAAGGGTTTATACATTTTTAGACCCTGTATTTTACCTCATTACCTGTTTGGACCCTGTGTTTTGACAAATTATTTTTTGAACCCTGTGTTTTGTAAAATGGTTCAAATAGGCCCCTAAACCTGATTTTGATGAACAAAAAATTGAATATAACAACAGTTCTTAGGCAGAATGACTGTATTTTTGTTCTGAATTGTCAAATTGATGAATTATTTGTGATTTTAGTTCAAAAAACTTTGATCAAAATCAGGTTTAGGGGTCTATTTGAACTATTTTAGAAAACACAGGGTTCAAAAAATAATTAATCAAAACGCAGGGTCCAAACAGGTAATGAGACAAAACACAGGGTCTAAAAATGTATAAACCCTTTCTTAAAACATAATTTTAAAAACAAAATACAGAAAATAATGTCAAACAAACCCAAAGTTTTTTTTTCTTTTCTATTTATTCTCATTTGACATTACAATTTCTCTTTGACATGATGTTTCAATAAAATGACTCAAATATTTAATATTAATTTAAAAACAAATATGGTTTTAAAATTTCCCTACAAATAACTTTTAGTATAAATAATTGCCAAATATATATATAATTTAAAAAAAAATGTGATAAAAAAAGATACATAAATGTTATGTGCCCCGAATTAATATTAAAAGGGAAATTTCACTATTCATACTGAATAGCGCCTAATATTACTAAAAAATCATAGCGCTATTAATCTTTTCATTTTGATGCTAAACACTCCTCTCATACCCAAAATACCCCTCCCATTATATCAAGAATCCTAAAACCTTCTCTTCCTCTCTCTTATCTCTCTTCTCTCTCTCCCTCTCTCTCTTATTCTCACGAAATCCTCCCTAAAACCCACAGATTTGTATGATTTTCTTGTCGAAATCGTTGTTAGTCATCTCCATTGTCTTTGTGAAGTCGTCAATATCAAAGGAAACATCCATTTTGAGGGTTTTTGGAGGAGAAAAACCATGGGTAAAAAGATTGTTCATTTTATGTGTTGGGTATTGTTTGTTTACATTTTTTTTTGGCTATTTCGAACAGATCTGAGCTTATATTAGTGTATTTTTTTTGGTTTCTTACAGATGTTGTACCTTAATTTCAGCACGAGTTCGTTCACTCTGCTCGGGTACAGCTAGCAGATAAATACGTGGAAAAATAATAAAGTAAGATATCTGATTGTTATCTATGTGGACAGCTCGAGATTCATAATGGTTAGACCTAGTGTTATACTTCCTGACTTTACCATGAACTAAGAATCAGATAGCTGTTAGAGCACAAGCTCGTGAGAGATATGCAGCTCGTAGTGATTTAGATATGACGCATACTAAAGGATCCCCAAAAATTCGGGATTTATTTATACGTTTATTCATGACTAGGCTGTCATATTTATTATCTGAGACAGCAGGAACATATTTATTTTGTTATCAAATCATATCCCAGCATAAATGGGAATGATTTGTGTTAAATATAGACATTATGTAATTACGTGATTGACTCACGCAGTTGCCCAGCACATGTTCGTGTTGTTCCCCTATAAATGCTGGGAATATTGAACAGGAAAAGGGGACCATTATTCTGTAATACCGAAACTCTGCCAAAATAGAGAGAGAAACAACAATAATATTAACTCGTGGACTATGTGGATTTTAACCACTGAACCACGTAAAAGTTCTATGTTTCTTGAGTGAATTCTTATTATTTTCATTACAGTTTACCATCAAGCACTAATCTGCCTTATTATTTCTTAATTCACTGTTGGCGAAAAACTGCGTCAACAGTTTGGTGCTTTCATTGAGAGAAAATTAATGCTTCACCAAAGTCCCAGTCAATTTCCATCATGGTGCTCACTCGCTCAATGCATGATAATGAAATAGAACAGCCCGATGGGTAGGAGGCCCATCATACCACTGTTCTGAATGAATGTGGCCCTGAGATTCAGCAACGTCCAGGAAAACAACCGGCGAGTCTAGGCGACACTGGGAGTTCGGTGTCATTACCACCAAACCCAAACCCAAGCTATCTAATTACCATTGAGAAGGAGAACACGCAATTGAAGAGCCATCTCGCTAGGGCAAACAGGCAGATTGAGGAGGTTTTGGCTCGGTTACCCCCTCTTGCAACCGATGTTAATGTCAGAAAGTGGAAAAGTGGGTCTCATAAGTCCCACAGGAATAATCGATCCAAACCGAGTTGATCAGTCAGAACCGCCACTCCAATTTCTGTACCTGCAGGGCGAGATCACCAAAATGCTCGACCCAGCGACCATCACAGGGGTCGTCAGCATGCCATTCGGTCGGTTAGGACTGCAACCCCAAGTTCGGGGCCTTCTTCACAGGTCCCCAGGAATGCCCATGACAATCTATGAGGAGGGGTTGGGACAGGCTCCCGAAGACAAAATGCTCCAACAAATCCTCCTACGCCGCGATCGGATCACTAGGCACAAAGAACTAGAAACATTGGAGTAGAACAGAGGGGGGCTAATTTAGTCCATCCTGATGGAACGAGGATAGTCTCACCAATAAGGCATACCCCGTCACCTATAAGACATCCAACACCACCTCGTCCTCAACATGATATTCCAGCTCCTGTAGACAATAGGAGAAATCCTCCCCCATCTGCCAATACTTACGTTCCACGAACACGTGTTGAGAATCCAGGTTCTCGCCCCAGTCGCGACCTGTAAGCTTCACAAACGAGAGTTACTTGACTAAAATCCATCGTAGCGGCAAGTCCGACAGTAACCTAATGAATCATTTGAGTTCAGCGTAGAGCCCTCGATATGACCTGCAACCCGATTTGCGCGATCGTCTGAACTCGCAGAAAAGATATCCAGCTCGGGATGAAGATATTAGATATACACGACAAGAGGGAGGTCCGTCCATAGTATGCGATAACGGGAATGCCCCGCAAAACTAAGCTCGAACTTGGAGGGACAATAACCCGTCAAACGCATACGATAAGATGGGAGCTATTGAACAGCCCCCAGGTAACCTAGGGACTAAGGACCAAACCCTCGAAGAGGCTTTTGTCCGAAAAAGAAAAGGACGATTTCGACTCAGATGAGGAGCTTGAACCTTTCGCTCCAAATATTGCGGTGACCACATATCCGGTAGGGTTTAGAATGCCAAACCTGTCAAAATTTGATGGAGACGAGGATCCGTCAGAACACCTCGGAATGTTTAACACCATGATGATGACTCACAATGTCGGGCTCGATCTAAGGTGTATTTTGTTCCCTGCAACTCTGGTCGGGCCAACTAAGCAGTAGTTTAAACAATACAAGAAGCATTCCATAATCTCGTGGAAGAAGTTTTCTTTTGATTTCAAAAAAACATTCCGAGCTTCACAGGCAGCTCAGGTTGAGGCTGGCTCATTGGGCAACATAAAGCAGCAACCTAGCAAGACGTTGAAGGCATATCTGAGTAGATTTGCCAATGCTGTTGCACGAAATAGGGATGCTGATGACAGCTCCAAACTCATGGTAATGAGGATAGGAATCCTCGTCGAGGGCAACCTATGGCAGGAACTCCAAAGAAAATGAGCTAAAAGCGAAGATGAATTCTTAGCTTGGACTCAAGAATGGATAAATCTCGAGGAGGCACGAGCTTCTGTTGCAGGAACCAGCCAAACCCTTATCCAACGAGCAGTAACAGATGTGGCAGCTATGACCCAAACTGTTACCTAGAATAACCAAGGGGGAATAACAAAAGAAAAGGGAAGGGTGAACCCGACCAGAGCGAGAGAAAAAAAACAAGCCCGCAAAGAAGTTCAAGCCCGAAAGAAACACGTGAGCACATTTTTCTAGCCAATTCTAGTCGCCTTCTATGGAAGAAGCCAGAACCATTGAAGAACCAGAGGGCGAAGAGAGATCCCTCAAAATTCTGCTGGTTCCACAACGACATCAGTCATAACACTGATGATTGCCGGCAGCTGAAGGATGAGATTGAAACTCTCATCAGGGCGGTACCTTTGGCTCAGTACGCCCGAAATCGGGTGAGTCCAAGTCAGCTCGCTGGGCAGAACCCGCTACCTGTTCCGGAAGCTCCGACAAGCCAACCCAGAGCTCAAACAAATTAGGTCGACCCTCCCCCGAAAATAGGGGGAGAAATAACCACCATTGCTAGAGGACCTTATTTTTTGGGCACGAGCAGGGGGGCCCAAAAGAGGTACATTAACGAATTGAAGTATCATAACGGGATGGAGTTCATTCCGGAGCAACGGTTATCGAAACAACAACGATTGGAAAAGCAGCCAATCATTTTCATGGAAAAGGATGCTAGCCACGTCCAATTCTCACATAACGATCTGCCGGTGGTAACCGTTCAGCTCGCCAACCGAAGGGTTCGAAGAACACTAGTGGATAACTGAAGTTTTGTGAATCTACTTTTCAGGTCCACCCTAGAAAAAATGGGGTTATCCATAACTGATTTGAAGGCGACCTTGATGACTCTGTACGGGTTTTCGAGTTAAGGATCAGCAGCCATTGGGACGATCGGATTGGTGGTGACATTGGGACAAGAATCACGAACTGTTTCCAAATTACTCGAGTTCATGGTAATCGATTGTCTGGCTGCATACAATGCGATTTTTGGTCGACCTGCGTTGATGGCATTTGAAGCAATAACCTCTATCCGCCACCTGGTAATGAAATTCCCCTCAGCTGTAGGAATATGCACAGTTAGAGGCGACCAGCTCACTGCCAGGGAATGCTATAGCATTTCTATGAAGGAAAAATCAAAACCCGGGCAGCAAGCGATGGTCATAAATGACGGAGATGAGGAGTACCAGGAAGTAGAAGTTACTTATGGGACGAAAGAACCTCAGCAAAAAGAGGATAGTGAGGTCGCCCAATGCGAAGACATTGACCCACAGGTAGGCGAAGACAGATCAAAGCACAAAGCCATATAAGAGCTCGAGGAAGTAAACATCGATTCTAAAGAAGCTTCAAAAGTCATAAAGATTGGAAAGTATCTTGACGACAAAAGGAAGAATGAGCTAGTTGATTTCTTACAGAAAAATCTAGACATCTTCGCTTGGTCGCATGAAGATATGGTGGGAATAAGTCCAAATATAATAATGCACATCTTAAATGTGGACAAGAATGTGCTTGCGAAATCCCACAAATGGAGACGTTTGGGAACAGTTCGAAATCCCGATTTGGGTTGCCAATCCAGTGCTGGTGTCGAAGCCGAACGGGAAGTGGAGAACCTGTATCGACTTCTCCGATCTAAATAAAGCTTGTCCCAATGACTATTTCCCACTGTCAAGGATCGACCAGTTGGTAAATAACATGGCAGGTCACGAGCTCATGTCCTTCATGGACTCGTACTTTGGATATAACCAAATCGCGAAGAAGATTGGAAAAATTGATTATTCAATGGCTTTTTAAAGCTCAAGTATTCAATAAACCTAGCGCAAACTAAGTTTAAATCATCTAAAACCATGGATGTAACCAGGTCCGAAACTTAGAAATTTGGAAAAATTGATTATTCATCGGCCTTTTAAAGCTCGAATTTTCAATAAACCTAGTACGAACTAAGTTTAAACCATTAAAAACTCTGGATATAACCAGGTTCGAGGCCTGATTCTTAACAGGTACGACGCAAATAAGCGAACAAAAACTTGGACATAACCAAGTTTGGTAAAATCTATCTCGATCTAAAAGTCGATCCCTAAAATTTCGAATGTACAAGCGTCTAAGGATTCATAAACATGAGAAGATAATAAAGGAAAGACAAATAGATCACAAGTTAGATATATGTTGAAATAAAACAAACAAATGTATTGTCACATCGAGGAGAAATGACCTCGAGCTAAGCCCGAAGGCAATTGTTTAATACCAAAAGATTGTTAGAAAATTACAAAGAAATCATAAATGAGATCATTGGGCTCCGTTAGCTCGCCCACCGAAGTAACTTCCTCACCATCTCCCTCCGTCGCTCCGGAAGCCTCACCAGTCTCTGAGGGTTCTTACAAAAACCGAGCCTTGAATTTAGCAAGGTATGGATCCCACAGCCCAGGCCCTATGAAGGAGAAGTTCCCGTCCTGGTTGAAAGCCCAACAATGGTAAAACATCTCCTCCATGGCTGATGATGACACTGCTGCTTCCTCCTTGGCTTTAACTTCGGCCTCGAGTAGTTTTGCTTATAACTCACCATTCTCGGCCTGAAGTTGTTCAGCACGGTGGCCTGTGCTGCCTATATGTTTCGGGAAGATGCCCGGATTTGGTGGGAAGTGGTTGGCCAGACCAAGGATGTTAATCTCCTGAGCTGGGAGGAATTTCAGACCTTGTTCAATGAAAAGTATTACAATGACGCCATTAGAGCAGCGAAGGCTGATGAATTTATGAGGCTACTTTAGGGAAACTTATCAGTAACCGAGTATGCCTTAAGGTTTGACCGTTTGGAAAAGTTTGCCAAGGAGCTGGTGCCCACTGATGGGACCAGGAGAGAGCGTTTCTTACAGGTGCTACAGCCTAGGTTAGCCCGAGATGTGCGCATCACCACTGTGGCAGGAGTCACTACTTATGCACAGGCGGTGGAGAAGGCACTTACTGCTGAAACTGCAGAGATTAAGATCTGGCGTGAGAATGCAGCCAGAAGGGATTTCAGAAGGCCAGGTCCTCCATTTGTGGGTTCTGGTAGGGGTGTTGGCCCCAATGATCAGAAGAGGAAGGTTCCTGACACCTTCCCAGTTTCAGGTCCTGACAGGAGACCTCGTGGTGTTACAATAGGTCGTCCTGGGGGCAGTGAAGCCTGGAAGTCCTATCCCGAGTGTCCTAGATGCAAGAGACATCACTTGGGAGAGTGTAAGGCAAGGGCCTGCTTCTCTTGTGGAGCAGTAGGTCATCTGAAAAAGGATTGCCCTAAGGCAAGAAAGGAAGAGCCCAGGAAGGCAGATAGCTCGGCCCCAGCGCGAGTGTTTGCTTTGACTCAAGCAGAAGCTGAGGCTTCGCCCTCAGTTGTTACAGGTCAGCTTCTTAGTGCAGGAACTGTTTATAATGTATTGATTGACTCTGGTGCTACACATTCCTTTGTTGCGAGTAGTGTTATTGATAGATTGTGTAGACCTTGTGATTTCTATGCTGTGGGGTTTGGTACTTTGTTACCCACTGGGGAGCTGGTTGTATCCAGGAGGTGGGTCAGATCTTTGCCAGTGATTGTAGAGGGCAGAGAGTTGTCAGTGGATCTTATAGAGTTGGTTATGACTGACTTCGATATGATACTGAGTATGGATTGGTTGGCCAAGTATGGGGCAACCATTGACTGCAGGAGGAAGATGGTCACCTTTGAGCCTGAGGGTGTGGATCCTTTTGTATTTGTTGGTACTGTGCATGGACCCCGTATTCCTATGATTTCTGCATTGAGGGCTAGGGATTTATTGCAAGGGGGTTGCATTGGATTCTTAGCCAGTGTGGTTGATACCACCAAGGTCGTGCCAGTGAGACCAGAGGATACTAGACTTGTGTGTGAGTTTCTGGATGTGTTTCCAGAGGATCTGCCAGGGTTGCCACCACACAGAGAGATTGAGTTCGTTATAGAATTGGCCCCAGGGACGGAGCCAGTGTCTAGAACACCATACAGAATGGCCCCAGCTGAGTTGAAAGAATTAAAGGTACAGTTGCAAGAGCTGTTGGACTTGGGTTTTATCAGACCTAGCTTTTTCCCTTGGGGTGCGCCAGTTCTGTTTGTGAAGAAGAAAGATGGTTCTCTGAGGATGTGTATAGATTACAGGGAACTGAATAAGTTGACAATTAAGAACCGGTATCCTTTGCTAAGGATAGACGATCTGTTTGATCAGTTGCAGGGTAAGACGGTATTCTCTAAGATCGACCTTCGTTCTGGTTATCATCAGTTGAGGGTCAAGGAGGGAGACATACCAAAGACCGCTTTTCGCACTAGGTATGTGCATTATGAGTTTTTAGTTATGTCATTTGGATTGACTAATGCCCCTGCTGCTTTCATGGATATGATGAACAGAGTGTTCAAGGATTATTTGGACCAGTTTGTGATCGTCTTTATCGATGATATTCTGGTATATTCTCAGACTGAGTTAGAGCATGAGCAGCATCTGAGGTTGGTTCTACAGAGGTTGAGGGAGCATAGATTGTTTGCAAAGTTCAAGAAGTGTGAGTTCTGGTTGTCTCAGGTGTCCTTTCTTGGGCACATTGTCAGTAAGGAGGGGATTAAAGTGGATCCATCGAAGATTGAAGTGGTCAGAGATTGGCCAAGGCCAAAGAATGCTTCTGAGGTTAGAAGTTTCCTTGGGTTGGCAGGGTATTACAGACGTTTTGTGGAGGGGTTCTCAAAGATTACTACTTCGTTGACTGAGTTGACACGCAAAGGTCAGAAGTTTGTGTGGTCAGACAAATGTGAGAACAGCTTCCAGGAGTTAAAACAGAGGTTGATTACAGCTCCAGTTCTGAGTCTTCCGACAGACCAGGAGAAGTTTGTGATATACTGCGATGCTTCTCATCAGGGTTTGGGCTGTGTTTTGATGCAATCAGAGAGAGTTATAGCTTATGCTTCTCGTCAGCTGAAGGAGTACGAGAAGAGGTATCCTACCCATGATCTAGAATTACCAGCGGTGGTTTTTGCTTTAAAGATATGGAGGCACTATCTCTATGGAGAGAAGTGTGAGATTTATACAGACCACAAGAGCCTAAAGTATTTCTTTACTCAGAAAGACTTGAACATGAGGCAGAGGCGTTGGCTAGAGTTAGTGAAAGATTATGATTGTGAGATTCTGTATCACCCAGGGAAAACCAACGTGGTAGCAGATGCTTTAAGCCGGAAGGGTCCGGGACAGATTCATGCTATTAGGCTGATAGCCAGAGAGTTAGCTGATGATATGACCAGAGCTGGTATAGAGTTGCTGGTGGGCCAGTTGGCCAATGTTACGCTACAGTCTACGCTGCTAGAGAGGATTAAAGAGGGTCAGTTGAGTGATCCACAGCTGATCAGGATTAGAGAGGATGTCTTGGCTGGAGTATCCAGGGATTATACAGTGTCTGATTTGGGGTTGTTGAGATACAAGGGACGGATATGTGTTCTGTTAGACACTGCGTTGAGGCGGGAGATTCTGGATGAATCTCATACTACACCTTACTCTTTGCATCCAGGCACCACGAAGATGTATCAGGATGTGAGATCGTTGTATTGGTGGCCAGGGATGAAGAGGGATGTAGTAGAGTACGTGGCTAAGTGCTTGACTTGTCAACAGGTCAAGGCTGAGCATCAGAGGCCGGCAGGGTTATTGCAACCTCTGGATATCCCAGAGTGGAAGTGGGAAGACATCACAATGGACTTTGTGGTGGGCTTGCCCAGGACTGTTGGTCAGCATGATTCCATTTGGGTGATAGTGGATCGCTATACCAAGTCAGCTCACTTTCTACCAGTGAGGACTACTTATACTGTTGACCAGTATGCAGATCTCTATGTGAGAGAGATCGTGCGCCTCCATGGAGCTCCTAGGTCGATCGTGTCAGATCGGGACCCTACGTTCACTTCCAAGTTTTGGAAGAGTTTACAGACAGCCATGGGTACACAACTGAAGTTCAGCACCGCTTATCATCCTCAGACAGATGGGCAATCTGAGAGGACGATCCAGATATTAGAAGACATGCTGCGAGCATGTGTGCTGGACTTTGGTGGATCATGGAGTAAGTATTTGCCTTTGATATAGTTCTCCTATAATAACAGTTATCAGTCTACCATTGGAGTTGCACCTTATGAGATGCAATATGGTAGGAAGTGTAGATCCCCCATTCATTGGGATGAGACAGGTGAAAGGAGATACTTAGGTCCTGAGGCAGTTCAGAGGACCAGTGAGGCTATTGATAAGATTAGAGCTCGAATGCTTACTTCTCAGAGTAGACAGAAGAGCTATGCAGATCCCAAACGCAGAAACGTGGAGTTCCAGGTAGGAGACTATGTCTTCCTCAGAGTCTCGCCATGGAAAGGGGTGAGAAGGTTTGGGAAGAAAGGCAAGCTGAGTCCCAGGTTTGTAGGTCCATTTGAGATCCTGGAGAGGATTGGTCAAGTGGCTTACAGGCTAGCTTTGCCTCCGGCGTTGTCAGCCGTGCATAATGTGTTTCATGTATCCGCTCTTCGGAGGTATGTGTCTGATGAGAGACATGTTTTGAGTTATGAGGATCTGGATCTTGAGCCAGATCTCTCCTTTGAGGAGCAGCCTGTTCAGATACTTGATCAGAAGGATAAAGTCCTCAGGAACAAGACAATACCTTTGGTTAAGGTATTGTGGAGGAACAGCAGGGTCGAGGAGGCGACCTGGGAGCTGGAGTCTGATATGCGGAGTCAGTTTCCCGAGCTGTTCAGGTAAATTTCGAGGACGAAATTTCTGTAAGGAGGGGATAGTTGTAATGCCCCGGATTCCCTAATGTGGTTTAACGGTTGGATTAGTAGGCCGGGAGGGCCATAATTGCTTAATTATGCTGTTAAACGTGTTTATGTACGTTTATGAGAATTATATTATAATATAATGTTAATTGTATGCATGTCGGTGATATATGTTGAGACCACATTATGATGTGGGTTTGTTCGAGCTGTTCGACATGAGACGATCATAGATGATTGATTAGCGGTTTAGTCACAACGGGATTAAGTGTCGGGACTTGGTTTGAGTCTCGGGGTGATTTTGATGATTAGAGCGTTACCGGGAGATAAAGGGTAACGGGATGTGAATTATTAGTGTTTATGATTTTCGAGAATAACGGGAATTGGAGAGCGTTAATTATGATTAACGAGTTAGGAGGAAAGTACCAAAAATGCCCTTGGGAGTCTTTAGAAACCATTAATTGACCTAGGGGTAAAATGGTCATTTCACCCCTAGGATAGATATAACCCTTATTCAGCTGAAAAAGGTGATGGAAAAACAGAGTGTTTTTTAGAGTCCTCCCGTACCTTTTTTTCTCTTCACTGTTCTTTGTGATTTCTGAATCAACTTTGAGGATTCTAGCTTGGGAAGCAAGCCTTGGGAGATTGGGAGTATGTTCCACTAGTGAAGGCCACCATAAGCCAAGCTTTGGGTAAGTTCTAACCATAGTTTCTCTGGTTTGCTCTGTTTTAGTTTTTGTTTTGCAGCTGAAATGTTTAGGGTGAATTCATGGGTTTTGTAGGGAGTTTTGGCTAGGGTTCCCATGCTTGTGATGTTTGGGATGTGTTGGGATGGTTTTTGGGTTCATTTGGCATCAAGAATAGGCTTTGGAAGCTTGGGAATCGAGTTAGAATCGAAGGAGATGAAGAAGGTCGGTTCAGGGGTGTTCTGGGCTGGAGGTAGCGCTACAGCGCCCACCCTAGGGCGCTATAGCGCTCCTCAGGAGGGTTTCTGGCACTTGGGCGGTTCTGAGTATAGCGCTGTAGCGCTAGGGGTTGAGCGCTCTAGCGCTACCCTGTTCCTTCCAAACCCCGTTTTGAGTGTTTTTAAGGGTTTTTGACTTGGGGTTTCAAACCTTAAGGCCCAGGATCGATTCTACTCACCGTGTGGGCATGTTTCGAGGTCCCGAGGGTGGTGCTTAGGTTCAGACCCTATTATTGTGGATTCTCATTAATGGAGGTTATAATTGGTTGTGATTAGGTAACCGCTAAGGAACTAAAAGACCGATCGTTCTCAGGGGTCGTCTTTACCATACTTCTCGCCCGAACTTGAGGTAAGAAAACAGTGTATGGACACAGTTGCACCCTGTACAGGTATATGACATGCATGGTTTGATATTGAGGCATGTTGTTTGTTATATGTGAACGTGGGTTGCATATCAAATGCTAATGATTGCTAATCACCTGTTAAAGACACTGACTAGTCAGGGACCGACTCTAAAGTCGATGATCACGCATTGAGTAGCTCTATGGCATTAATGCGAGGCCGACCTAAGGCCGAAGAAACTTACAAGCGCTTGCCTGGTCTACGACCAGATGACTATAGCCAAGGTATATGACCCCGGTGATCGTTTGTCACGTGGCTAAGGGACGTTGTCCATAGTTTCGACTCTAGAGTCGTGAGGAAGGTTATGTTGGTGACCAATCACCATGCACCTGTCCTGAACATGCTTATGAAAGAAATCACTTATCAGTTAAGCCCTGGTGACCCTATCGTCACATGGCTAGAGGGAGCGATGCTCATTACTGTGACTTTTGGCTATTGTCACCTATTTGTTGGACTGATAGTCCTGGATGATTATTATGATCGTTGTTGATATTATACCGTATCTTATTGTGTTTTCTTGCTGGGCCTTGGCTCATGGGTGCTATGTGGTGCAGGTAAAGGAAAGGAAAAGCTTGGCCAGCCTTGAGTGGAGAGCTTGGGCGATGTAATGTACATACAGGGCCGCTTGACTGCCACGGTCAAGGAGTTCTCAGAGGGACTAGGGGTTTACCCTATTTTTGCCGCTTAGGCCGTTGGGGATTGTATATATGAAACTGTAGCGACTCTTTTGTAATACGAACTACTTGTAAACATTTTAAAAGGCTCATGAGCAATTTATTTACTTAACGAAATGTACCCTTTCCTTTTACTGGTTTTTCACCTTAACCTGATAATATTACTTAGATCACGTTTTTAGCCAAAGGACTCGGGTAACGAGTCAAATTTCCGGTTCACCATTCTCCGTAACTGTTCTGGGGTAGCCAGGGCGTTACAAAATTACTTGGGGAGGTGGAGGCATGTGTCGAGGGGGAGGACGAGGAACTTGCCCAACGACGATAGTAGTCACTGGAGCTGGCTCCCGAGCAGAGCTCGTGTCTTTACCCTTAAATGGGGATTTTGTTGTATCCCCCGTTTTAGGGGTGGCCTTCTTTGTCACCCTGAGCCTTTTCAAGACGGGGCCCGCTCTGGACTTTTTAGCCTTAAAGGCAGTCCTTAGGTCGGGAGCTCCTGTCGATGCCATCTCTTCGCTTGAAAAGGACAAAGGGAGTTGTTGATGCGGTTTTTCGCCAACAGTGAATTATATGAATAATTAGGATGGATTAGTGCTTAATGATAAACTGTACTAAGAAAGTGATAATACTCAAGGATGTTGGAAGTCAAATGCAAAGAAAATGATCACTTCTTTTTACGTGGTTCGGAGGTTAAAATCCCCCTAGTCCACTAGTCTGTGTTATTACTGTATCTCTCTCTATAATTTTACAGCCCTTGCATTACAGAGAAAATCCAACCCTCAACACTTCCTAGGGTCTTGGTATTTATAAGAGAATGATTCCTGGGTAGGTGTTGGGGTCATCCCGTGATCCCTCACATCATCTCTGTTACATCAATGATTAATATTTTCATTTTCATATTAAAGTGTGGTCTAATCATTAAGTAAAAGGGATCATGAGCCGCATGGTCTGATTTAGGCGTGTGATATCTAATCACGCACCTTTATATTGATTATCCGGGAATTCGGGGTAAAACAGACACGTGATGTCTGTTCACGCACGTTTACATTGCGTAGTCAATGTTATAAAGATTCTGGGGTACGTCAGACCTCTGGCGTACCACGAGCTAGTATGCTGTCAGCTCGTGCCAATGGATGATGTATTCCTCAAGTGGTTCCAGACAGTATGTTGCCACGAACTCATCAGCTCGTGCTACCTGTCTAGGGAATCGTGCTAAACTTCCCTGGACAAAAGGTGGACACGTAGAACATCAATTATATCCTTTTGCTTGCCAGCTGTACCCGAGCTACCTAAAAAGGTACGTGTTGATTTTCAGGGCGTACAAGAGTTAATTCACAAAACTAATGTTTCAAAGACATGTAAAAAAAAAAGGGGGGGGGGGGGGGGAATAAATATCCTTCTCTCCGGGCTGAGGGAGGAATCTATTATCACTAGCTCGGGTGTATGAGCCAAAATAGAGACAAAATTGGTATACAATTGCACGACCTCCGGCCTTGGGATTAACGGAGGGGAGGGGGAATCTAAGGATACAATCTCTAAATGATTAAAATTGAGACAAAATTGGTATATAATGTGGTTTTTGCAAGCAAAAAACTACTCAGTGACTTAAATGCAACTTTTCAAACTACTTATTGATTTTTGCTGCCAAAAAGACTAAATTAATTAAGTGTAACATTTTAGACTACTTACTGATTTTTACCAAAAAAAAAACTATCTAGTAATTTATATGTGCAACTTTCTAGACTATTTACTGATTTTTTGTGTAAATTTTCCTTAAAAGAATTAGATCCATAACACATCAATAGTCACTGAATTGTCATAAAAATTTGGGTAGAGTTTGGTTTGATAGAATAGAATGGTAATAGAATGAAATAATAATAGTAATGAGAATTGATTACGATGATTGTTTTGTTGTTGGAATGAACATTAGAATCAAGATTATTTTGTTTAGTTTGGTGTTGGAATGGAATGAAATAAGTGATAAATTGACGAAAATATTCTCACTTTAATTATTTTATTTATACTTTTAAAATATTCAAAATTTGAGTAATTTAGAAAGAAATTTATGATTTAAATTCAAAATAAAATAATATAATTATTTTAGATAATTTAAATCCATTTTTTATAAATAAAAATTATAGACTAAAATAATATGGAATAATAGTAAATAGGGTTTTAATTCCTAATTTGTGTAGAAAAAGATTGGGTAAAATAGTCATTTTACTTTTATTTTTAATATTATTACTTGAATCCAAATTTCATCATTTAATGGAATTTTAATTCCATTGAAAACCTATTCCTAGAACTAAAACTCCAAAGCAAACAAATGAATTGGATTTGTGATTCCATTCCAATAAACCAAACATACTATAATCTAAACAATTCAAAATCTTAATGCAACAAGTTTGATCTAACCCACATCAAATGTTTTAAAAAAACTACAAAGACATCAAACACTCAATAAATTTTCGTTGCTAGATATTAAAAAAAAAAACTAACAAAATTATTTCAAAATAAGAGATAGTATATAGTACATCTTGTTATAAGCTACAAATTTTTATGTATATTTGATATACACTAAGCTTCAAAGGAATGAAAATCACTATTTAAAGAGAAAGAAATTTAGTCCCAAAGATAATATTTCATGTCAGATTATTTTTTTTTGACCGATGCCTTTTTACTATAAATATTCATACCTTCCCCAAGGGGAATACTAATGCACCCTCTCCTGTTCTCGATAAACAGATATTTGTATGTTTTATAGTTATTTAGAGTATACTATATATTTTTGTAAAACTGTCAATTATTTACAAAAACAAAGTTTAAAAAGATTGATTTACATGAGTATAAAAAAAAATACATTGTGCAATATACTATTTAAATTATGTTTTTAACACAATAAATCAAAATCTTACAAAATATTTTAAATAACTACAATATATACTGTCATACTTATTAAGATACCAAAAATAGTATAAGTGCAATGATGTGCTCTCTTTTAGGGGTGTACTACATGATTGTGGTCCCCTAAAAGTTTGGGTAGCAAAATTACTAATTATTTTACACATGGTAATGTCACATCAACAGACAAAATACACATCATTAATCTATTAGCCAATTATGACGAAATCTAACATAAGTCTCATATTTCAATAACGTGCATAGTTTGAGGAGAATTTTCAAAATCGCGAATCATTCGGTGGGCATGATCATCTGAGGGACAAAAATACTATTTATTCCGCGTTAAATTATAGAGTTTATACTTTTTTGGACCCTGTGTTGTGTCTCATTACCTGTTTGGACCCTATGTTGTGTCTCATTACCTGTTTTGATAAATTACTTTTTGGACCCTATATTTTGTAAAATTGTTAAAATAGAATCCTAAACTCAATTTTGATAAAGAAAAAATTGAATATAACAACACAGTTTTTAAGTTGAATAATTTTATTTTTGTTCTGAATTGTTAGTTTGATAAATTATTTATAATTTTAGTTGAGAAAATATTGACCAAAATCAAGTTTAGGGTTCTATTTTAACAATTTTACAAAACATAGAATCTAAAAAATAATTTATCAAAATACAGTGTCCAAACAAATAATTGGAAAAACTACAAATTCTAAAAAAAAAAATATAAACCCTAAATTATTTATTGAAACTAGACAAAGTAACTTTTTTTTTTTTGAAGGAATATTTAATGAGGCAGCTACAATTGTAGTTCCGAAAGAATAGGATAAGTGATGACGTGGAGTGGAGCACACGCAAGATTGACATATACGTAAAGGCCAAATTGTCAGTAACATCGTGTGCTTTTTTCCTTTCATTCTTTTTCAATTAAATTCATATTTCTAACGCCGCGTTTGTGTACGAACTCAACTCGGTTTCAACACGGTTCCAACACAGCAAACCCAAAACCAAAACCAAACCAAATTATTATTATTTGTTAAATTACGTAGAAAAAAGGACATCTGTACCTGCAGAGAAGTAGATTGACTAAAAGTACAATGGACACGTGTTCTTCTTGGAACTAACTAACTGACTACGTGTGAACAATATCAACCGTCGGATTGGGACATTGGAAGCCGCGTGATCTTTTTGTTTGATTTTGATTCCCTTTAACGTGAGGTGCTGAGACTAATTGATTTTTGAATATTGACTAATTGTCTCTTGCCACGTCAATATCTACTCGAACTTAAAAAAAAGAATTTAATGTCACGTGCTAAATTATTGAAGTCAGTTATTTTTGTCGTAGAATAAAATCTTATGGTATGATTAGTAGAGTTTTTAAATCTAATTTTATTATTTTAAAAATTTTAAAATAATGAGACTTATAAGAATAAATAATTGATAAGATATTTTTGAATATAAAATTAAAAGAAAATCACGTTTTTTCTTATTTCAAATCATTGTATCCTAAAATCTGTATGATTGGTTCACGATTAGAAAAATGTATTTTTGAAAAGCGGGATTCTGAAATAAAAATCTAAATTTAGTGACTAAAAATATGTTTATGAAAATGTGATTGGTTCAATATCAGTAAACTGTTTTTGAGTTTTAAAAAACTGAATCTGTGATTGGTATTAAATTTAAAAATATAACAGAAATTGAATATGTGGGATTTTGGAAAATAATTTCACAAAACTGTGAAAACGAGCTTTTCTCTTTTTCAATTTTCCTTAACAAATTTTGGATACAGATTTGAATTTGATTTTTAAAAACAAACTACCAATCACTAATTATAATGAGTCCCACTAATTTTAAGTATTTGAAAACATAAAATTGGATCCCAATAGGATACTAATCAAACCTATCACTTTTTTATATTTTTAGATTCCATGCCAATCATATATTCAGATTTTTAAATCCCAAAAATAGTTTTAGATACTGAATCAATCACATTTTCAAAAACATATTTTCAAACTATAAATTAAAATTTTATTTTAGAAACACACTTTTTGAAAATACAATTTTCCAATCAAGAACTAATCAGACCCTTAAGTATTTAAGTACTTGAATCATTACCGCTTATATATTTTAGCCGTTAATTAATTTTTTACCAATAGTAATGTCAATGTCTCGTCAAATTTAACAGAAAATTTAAGTATTTTTTTAGCAAAAAAAATTTAGGTATTTAAATGCTTAAATCTTAACAATTTAAGTATTTTAGCGATTGTATTAGTTCTAATGTTCTTAAATTAAAATTATTTAATTAGTGTGAATAAGACTAATGGTGTGGCACCACTATGTATACATTTAATAATATATATACATATTTATTCTTAATTCAATTATCAATTCCAACCTACATTTTGAGATAATATAATTCGTCTCAAAATTTGAGATATAACATAGAGTATTTAATTATAATTTTCGCAAACCGTTTAATATTATATTTATTGGTCGGTTACATTTTGAATAAAGGAGATAGTGGAATAGTGGGCAGGATTACTCTTCTTTTAATTAACATTTTTTGTTTAATAAATTAGAGATGTATTAGGGATTTTAAGTGAGAATGTTTGGTGTTTTTTTTTTGTTTTATTCTTTATATTTATATTGTAATATACTAATATGTTTATTTTTATTATATGAAATGAAGGCATGATTGTGAAACTGTTTTGTTTAGTTATATTGTAAAGTTTTTATTATTTTTTGTAATTTTTTTCAATGTAATGTAAGACAATAAACAAATATGTATATATTCTTCTTATTAATAGAGAATAAATTTTGAATGTTAGAAGTGTTGTTTAAATAGTTGAATGTAATAAATTGTGTATCATGATAAAAAAAATTTGATTAGAAAAAATCAATATTTAAACAAATAATCAAATTTATTTACAGGATAAAATAAATAAATAAAATGGTTTATATTATTTCATGATGTCATTAATTATTGTGTGCAATAGGTTGTTAAACAATATATATACTTTTTAAAACAGTCAAAATTAACATTTGAATCAATAAAAATAAACAAAGAGTTTGTATCATTTCTGGTGAATTCTCCTATAGGGCTTCATTTTAAGCCCTAACGGTAGGGCTCTCAGTGTTCTCAACCCGTGAACAGTTTTTGGCGCGATTTTTTTATGACCGTGTATATTGTAGCTATTTAGAGCTTCCTGCAAATTTTCAGAAAATTCCGAATAATTTACAGTAGTGAAAACTAGGTTCAAACATGTTGTTGCACACGTGACTAATTTTTCTTATGTGCGTGGAAAACAACATGTTTGAATCTAGTTTTCAGTACTGTAAACTATTCTGAATTTTATGAAGATTTGCATGATGCTCTAAATAGCTACAATATACACGGTCATAAAAAAAGTCGTGCTGAAAATTGTTCACGGGTCGATAAACACTGACAACCCTACTAGTAAGGCTTAAAGTGAAGGCCCTATAGAAAAATTGTCCTATCATTTCAAGGTTATTGATTTTTGTGTGCGTTAGGTTATTAAAATATTAAACAAATGTGTATAAAATTTCACTAAAAAAAAGAACAATTTCTTATGTTGGTTAAAATAGTTTTTAATAATAAACTGAGTATAATAATAAACAGTTTTATTTATGTAAAAATAGTCGTTGAACCAATAATTAATATTTTCTCCAGAAAATCAAGTAATATTATTACAATGATTTAAAAAACTGAAATGGATGGTTCATTGAAATTGTTTACTATTAATTTTTTATGACAAAGAAATTTTTTATTGTTTCACTTATACATACCTATATATAATTAATTAACATGGTTATGATTAAATGACATAATCAGTTGGAATAAAAAATTTAAATGGAGAGATGCAAAATATACCAAATATCTACTATATATATACCAAATATTTACTGTATAAATATAAATATATACCCCACATATATTCTATATATCTCTTTTATATAAAAAATGTGTAAATAACGAAAATTCTTGGTTTTAACGTTTTTTTTATTTTTTTTAATGTTACATTTTTCAGAATATTCTTATATTTAAATGAATATTATTATATTTAATGGTAGTTTGTAAAAATCACGTAAACTTAAATAAAATAAAATAAATAATTAAAAAAAATTAAAATATGATATTTTTGAGATATTTTACAAAGATAATTATTTAAAAATAATAACTAATTAAAAAAATTAAAATTTGATATTTTTGAGATATTTTACAACAATAATTATTTAAAAAATAATAAATAATTAAACAAATTAAAATATGATATTTTTGAGATATTTTACAATGACAATTATTTAAAAATAATAAATAATTAAACAAATTAAAATAATATATTTTACAATGATAATTATTTAAAAATAATAAAATTATACGCTTTATAACTTAAGTAAAATTTAATTAAACTTAAACTTACTTATTAAAATAATATCATATTAAACATATAATATAATCTACTGTCAATTAGCAACAAATTGTTTTTTTTTAAAACTAGCAAGAAACTTAAATTTAAAATCCACGTATAATATTTAATATTACATTAAACATATAATATGTAATCACTTGTTGTTACTCCTAAATTCAAAATATAGAAGAAACATAAACTTAAACAAAAATAAATAAATTATTTAATTAAAACAGGATATTTATTTAAAATTTATATGACATTAATATAAATTTAATAAAAATAATTAATTAAATTTCTATAAATAAAACTAAGGAAACGTGCATTGTACCGTTACTTGTATCTAGTATATATATCTCTTCTATATAATAAGTGTGTAGATAACATAAATTCTTGGTTTTAACAATTTTTTATTTTTTTAATGTTAACTTTAATGGAATATTCTTATATTTAACATAATATTTTTATATTTAACGGTAGTTGTAAATACTTAAACTTAAATAAAATAAAATTAATAATTTATAAAATTAAAATATGATATTTTTGAGATATTTTACAATGATAATTATTTAAAAATAATAAATCATTAAACAAATTAAAATAGGATATTTTTGAGATAGTTTACAACGATAATTATTTAAAAATAATTAATAATTAAACAAATTAAAATATGATATTTTTAGATATTTTACAATAATAATTATTTAAAAATCATACATTTTATAACTTAAATAAAATTTAATTAAACTTAAACTAACTTATTAGAATAATATCATATTAAACATATAATATAATCTACTGTCAATTAGCAAAAAATTGTTTTTTTAAAAAAAACTAGCAAGAAACTTAAATTTAAAATCCACGTATAATATTACATTAAACATATAATATATAATATTTTGTTGTCACTCCAAAATTAAAAAACTAGAACAAACATAAACTTAAACAAAAATAAATAAATTATTTAATTAAAATATGATATTTATTTGAAATTTATATGACATTAATATAAATTTAATAAAAATAATTAATAAATTCTATAAATAAAACTAAACAAACGTGCATATTGCATGTTGCTTGTATCTAGTATCAAAATATATGTAAAATATGTGAATATTTTTTATATTTTGATTGTCATCCATGGTGCCCAACACCAACTTAGGTTGATTGGTGTAATTTAGTAGATCTCATATCTTCTATTTTAAATTAAAATATGTAAGACCCAATAATAAATTGCATCAATAACAGTATAACATGTAATATGGTGATGGAGGTCATTAGTGCAAGGATCTCATATAGTAGTAGACCTAGCTTATATGAAATTTCGTAAACCTTAATTTCATATTTATCTATTGCATCTAGTTTATATGGAATTTCTTAAAGCCTAATCTCATGATAATCATTTCAAGTTTTTGAATATTCTACTCATATTATCTTATATATCTATTTATTCTGTATAAAATTAGACTTTGATATTATAAAATTTAGATAAAAGAGATGCCTTCAAAAAATGCATCCAAAGTTTGGACTTCGTGAACTACTCAAACTAACTTCATATTGTTTTTTGTGATCAAATGGAATATGAAAATATTAATGAATTATTAGTTGGTGGCCACTAAGAGATAGACAATACATATACGAAACTTTACTTGAAATTAATAATTTATTTATAAAAATATTTTACTCATATATTTATGCAAAGTAAAATAGACTACAAATTTGAAATAGACAAATTAAAGAGAAAAGCATTATATATATTGGACAGCACTTGTCAATCAGACATTAAAAGAAGAGAATAGGAAAAAAAAAAAGTAATTTAACTACACAACTATACTTTTTTTTTTGGATGGAAAATACTAATTTGACTCCTCATATTTTCTCAAACACGCGATTTGTTATTGTATTTTGTTAAATAACAATTCAGAATTTGTATTTTATAAAATGGGTCAAAATAGTACATTTTACTCAATTCTTGTAAAAAAAAAATTCAAATATAATATTTTATTCTCAATTCCTCGACCACCTTTCTTTACTTCTCTTAACTCATCGTATCACTAATGACCCGATAATTGATTTTATAATTGAAAATATTTTGATCAAATTCGGGTTTAGGTACTATTTTGTAAAACACAGGGTCTGAATTATCATTTAACAAAATACAGAGGCCGATCGCGTATTCAGAAAAAACACATAAGGCCAAAATGGTATTTTCCCAATTTTTTAATCTGAATTTAACTACAAAACTTATTGTTATGTTTTTTTAGTAATTTTTTTTTGGTTGTTATTGTGATTGTTAAGCTTATTTTTAAGTATACTTCCAGTTTTTTCTCATTGATTCTGGATTCTGTTTTGAAAGAACTCAGACAATTTCTCATTGATTCTTACAACAGTAGCCCAAGGGACCTCCATATGACCCAAATGATACCAATTGTTTCTAGATGTCCAATACATCAGCAGCTTAGTATTATGCAAACAGCTCCTCATGTTCAAAGGATTAATTAAAACAACATTAAAATTTTACTCGAACAAAACCACATCATTCTCTTCCGAAAATTATTTGCTGAAAACTACTGCTAGCCAGCTAGGCTTTTAGTAGTTAGTCTCCATTCAATCTGTTCTCTATGAACTTCATTGAACATAGAAACTTGAGAAGAACAACAGCCACACAGATCATTATGCATAGTTTTTCCATCAATTGCCAAGGTTTCAAAAACAACTAGTATGCATTATGCATATTTTTTCTATGAATAACTTCTTCGAAGCCAATGATCTTTCTTTCAAAGAACCGAAACTTCTCTGTTCGTCGCATTGTGAAATTGAATCTCTCCTACAGATGACTCCTTCTAGAAAGCTATACTTGCCTTTCTGGTAATCTCGTTTTAGACTCTCATCCATTGACTCCTTAGGCCATGTCTACAAAACAACAAGTGTTCCTCTTGAAGAAAAAGGTTATCTGTCTCAATTGACACAGTATTATTTGTGAACACTCACAGCGATTCTAGTCTGGTTTCGATCTCTTGTAACCTGCCATTTGATTTTAAGGCTGAATCGTCAACAAAAATTTGTTTTCTCGAGCTGCCATGTAACTTGTCAAGAATCCTCCATGTCACACAATCTGGTGTAAGTCCATTCCTTTTCATCTCTCTAACAACTTGATAAGCTTCTTCCCTCAATCCTAGTCTGCAGGCGCTATCAACTAGAATGTTATAGCTAAAAATATTTGGAGAAACCCCAGAATCAATTAGTTCGTAAAGGAAATGACAAGCCTCGCTGAATTTTCCAGAGCTACAAAGCCCTTTGATAATAGTTGCATAGACAAAGTTGTCATGATTCTTGGATGGCCAGATAACATCGTCCCAAAACCTTTTGGCCTCTTCTATCTGATCACACTTGCATAATCCATCAATTATGATAGTGTATGTAGTACTGTCAGCTGCCACACCTTTGCCTACCATGACATTGTAAATCTCCATAGCTTCATTTGCTAGCTGAAGTTTGAACAATCCACGAAGGACGGCATTATATGTCACAACGCCAGGGTTCAAACCATTGTCATGCATTACTCTACACAGCAAATCAAGAGCATCTTCAGTTCTTCCAACGTCCAGTAATCCAAAAATGATAGTGGTGAATGTCACGGTGTCAGGGGCAGAAAACTTGCTCACCATCATGTCATCTAGTACTTTCAAAGCTTCTTCTACTCTTCCCATCTTACAAAACCCTTTAATAATGGTATTGAGTGTGATCACATCAGGTTGACACTGAGTTTGGAGCATAACAACAAGTGCATTCAAAAGCTCAGTTGCAGCATTATCCATGAAACAAAGAGCTCTGAGATATATGTTATAAACTCTAGTTCTGTCAACTCCTTTCTTGTCGAGCATAATATGAAGGACAAATTTTGCCTTGTGAAGGTCGTTTTCTCGGCAAAGACCTTCCACTAAAACCTTGTAAGTGTGCTCAGATGGCCGATATCCAAATTCAGTTCCTTCTTTTAACAACTGATAAGCCCTCATGCAGCCTCCCTCCTTGCTAAGACCATGTATGATAGAATTATATGACACCAAGCTTGGGACTAACCCTCTTTTCCTCATTATATAAACAATCCTCGAAGCGCCATGATGTTTTCCGGTTTTACAAAGAGAATCAATCATTTGAGCATAAGAAAACTCCTCGCTGAGACTCTTTCCTTGAGGCATATCTTCTGCAATCCTGAACAACTCCTGGAAAAACCCTTCTCTACACAAAGAATCAATAAGATTAGAAAAGGCTGCATTATTCAAGGACGGGTCATCCCCACACTTCATTCTCTCCCAGAGCAAGCACATGAGTTCCCTCCCACGCTCAACCTCTCGAATCCTTAAAACACCACCAATCAATACACTGTACGTCAGAGAATTCGGAACAACACCTCTCTCACCCATTTCATCAAACACCTTCTGGGCACAATCAAATTCACCAACCTTACAGTACCCATTAATCAAAGAAGTATAGGTAACAGTATTCGGACAATGCCCTCTTCTCAACAAATCAAAAATCAACCTATGAGCTTCGGCAGGCCTCGACAACGAACATAGCTGATCAATCAAACGGTTATAATTAATCAAAGAAGGCACAAACTCACGCTTCACATCAATCAATCGACGGATAACACTCAAAGTCGCGTCCGGAGATCGAGAACCAAGCAAACGAGCAATGAGAACATTGCAAGTCCGCTCGTCGGGGACACAACCGGAATCAATGGAAAGAGAAAACCGGTGGTGAGCTTCTTCGAATCGATTGGAGTCACAAAGCCCATGAACGACACTGCTGAGGTTGAGAGAATCGGGCTGGAAGCCACTGAGGCGGAGACGGTCGAGGAGGCGGAGGGCCTGGTCAACGTTGCGGTGTTTGGTGCAGAGGAGATGAACGGTTTTGGTCACATACGACGTGTCGTCGAGGGTGGGCTGGTCTAGAACGGAGTCCTCGGTTGGTTGTCGTTGGGTGAAGAATAGTACGAGTGGGATTGTTATGGTGTGGCGACGAGGCAATGGAAGAAGCTTAGGGAATGGAAAGCTTGAACCAAGCATTTTAACGGCATGGTGGTGAGAGCAGGTATGGAGTTGCAGAAGAAAAGGAGATGAATGAAAGTAACTGTATTTAACTACCAAAGAAGGAAGAAGAAGAAGAAGAAGATTCCAATCCCAATCAGCTGCAACTGGTCTCAGGATATTCAATCTGCGCCTGTTACATTTGGACCACTCTAACACAAATACGACACCGTTTCTATATCACCACGTAGAAACTTATTATTTTTTCATAAATACATATTTTTTTAATATTATTTTTACCATCTCTAATTTTTTTTTTCATTTTTATTAATTTAACGTTTTAAAATTACTATTTTATTTACAAAAATACGGTGTCAAAAAATAATTTAAAATCAATGAGACATTAACCTCACAACAACTGCAAATTAATTCAATATGAGCATATTACATTATTCTAAAATTAAGGAGACATCGACTGCAAATTAACTTGTTATCAACCGAAAAATAAATAAAAAATAACATCGAAAAACTTATCACTATTTTACTCAATGCTATTTACTTTTGCTTCACCTCGACTTTTTTATATACTACAAGTTATAAGCTATTATTGTTAGCAAAATAAAAGTTATAAGGGCTATTCTAGTAATCAAGCACAATTTCAATTCTTTTTCATTTTATACTCAAGACCTGCATGCATATTGGATGATGAACCTTAACGAAAGAGAGAATGGAATGTAGGGTAAGAAGCATACGGGTCATCTTAAAATTGATTTTTGATATGGGACTCTCTAAGATCTCCGCATAGTGGTTTTGTTGTTCTCCTTTTTGGCTCATGATAGGAGTGTAGAATGTAGTTTAAAAAAACAGAATGTGGTAATGGATAAGAGCAGTCCTAATGAATGAGGTATGATACCTCAAATTGGAAAAAAGTAACTAATAAACGATAAAAGATGCATCCAATGGAAGATGTATAATGCATCTACTCAGGGGTGGACACACATTGGAACGAGTGGGGTCAACTGACCCCAGTGAATTTTTAGAAATTACATGTACATATGTTAATATTTTTGTAATATTTTAAGTATTTTAATAATTAAATGTATTGATCCCACTAAAATATTTACATTTTCTTTTTTCTTTTTTAAGATTTTATAGTTCTGTTTGTTTATTTCAAACTTTACCACATGTACTTTGCTTTTAATTCATAAGAATATTATTCATATGTATTTTTGTTAATGGATTTTTTTTTTTTTGACCCCAGTAAAAATATATTCTAAGTCTGCCCCTGCATCTACTGTTGTAGCTCAATATTTCTCATTCTCTCTAGTTAAAGAATATTAAGGAAAATATGAACATAACAATTCAATAAATAATATATGTATGTATAGTTTAGTGGATTGTTGTAAAAAATTTATCTTTTATTTATAAATATAAACATGAAAATATTTATTATATATACAATATATGTATATATTTAGTTTAAAAAATATATATGGCTATAAATATAGTATGGTATGTAAAAATATAATATTTAAATGAAGTAGAGAAGAAATAGAAAAACTAATATATGTTATAATGTAAGAGCACTCCGAACTATAAAAATTCTTTTTTTTTATTATTTTTTTGGATTAGTTTATATTTTATTTTATCTTATAAATGTGGATAAATTTAAAATATAATTCTTTAACAAGAATCCATATATCAAACAAAGGACCAAATTTTCCTTACACATGTCAGTGGCAAAAGTAAGTACCAACTAAGAAATGAACATCCATGGCTTGGGGAAACATCTCTCACAAGGTTGGCTCTTATGGATGAATTATATTACAAAGTTCAACAATTTTAAACCTTAACTAGAGATTAAAAAAAAAAAAAAACCTAAAGGTTGTTTGACTACATAACTAAAAAAAACAGAAAATTTTGAGAAATTATAAAGTTCAACAACTTTAAACCTTAACTAGAGATTAAAAATAAAATAGAAACTAAAGGTTGTTTTGCTACTTAACAAAATTTTTTGTTGTTCTAAAATATTTGTCTATTTTTTTCTAACATTATTTTTTTAATTATTATTCTCTCATATCATTTATTATTACATTGTCTTATTTATTATGAATTTCTCTATCCTCGTTTTTTTTCGCATTTATTCTCTTATCATTTTCTGTTGCTCTTTACTTTCTTTCTCATTTTTTATTATATCAATTTCTCTCTTCTCAAATCTCTTTCATAACTTTCTCTTTTTTTAAATTTTCACTCCCTATTTTTCATCACTTTTTCTTTCAAAATGCTTTATCTAAACATTTATTACAAACTTAAAAAAAAAAAAATCTCTAGTAAAAAATACAAAAAAAATTATTTTTAAAGAACATTAACCGAACATCTTTTATTTTTCATGATCTAATTTGTGAAAACAAAACTTTAAAAATAAATGGTTTATATCTTTTTGGATCCCGTATTTTGTCTCATTACCAGTTTGGACCCTGTGTTTTGCTAAATTATTTTTTGGACCTCTATATTTTGTAAAATAATTCAAATAGAATCCTAAACACGATTTTGGTCCAAATTTTCTTAACTCAAATCACAAATAATTTACCAAATTAACATTTCAAAACAAAAATAAAAGTATTATGCATAAAAACAGTGTTGTTAGATGTATAAAAAATAAAAACAAAACATATGCAACAAGCAAAACCATTTGCATAAAATCTTTATGCAAATGTAGTATATGCAAAACATATCTTTATGTATACTCTGGCTTTTTCACTTTCTTAAATGATGATTAGGATATATGTAATGGCGATTGAGAGACTCCACCATGGTTGGTCGTGAAAAAGAAAGAGGGAGAAAAAAAAAACTGTTTAAAATAAAAGACATCACGTCAAAAACGAAAAAAAAAGACCAAATTGGAAAACGACACAAGTTTTCAAAAACTATATCAATCCTAGAAAACAACAAATCCTAGAAAACAACATTAATCTCATAAATGACACATTTCCCAATAAGCAACATAAATCTTGGAAAGCGATATCATATCAAGAGAACGACATTATTACTTTAAAACGATATAATTAACGAAAAACGACATGATTCGTACACGATATAATTTGGATAAAACGGCATCATTCAATTGAAACGAAATTAATATCTAGAAACGACATCTTTTTAATAAACGACGATACGCCGAGAAAACGACATTAATACAATGACATTATTTCGGAAAAACGACAATGGTTCAAGAAAACAACATTATTTTTTAAACGTCTTTAATCTTCCCATTCTAATAATTACTTTGTTGACCAAATAACCAAAAATAACTTGTCAACAAAAAATATAATCAATGATTAATCATTACTATGATTTGGATTAGTTAAATTTTGATTATATTTTTTGTTGACAAGTTATTTTTGGTTATTTGGTCAACTACTTAGTGGAAAACATCATCCCGTCTTGAACTTGTCTTGTTTATATTGTAATTTATATTTTTAATATAAGTATTATTAAAAATATATAATATAATAATTTATATAAAAATATATATTTATTAATGGTATAATTTATTTATTTTTAATTATTTTATAGTAAAAAATATTAATTATTTTTATTAAACAGGTACTTGATGGGCCCAACTCCGTGCCCCCACCCTGCCCGTCCCGTTTATATCTCTAGTTATGTATCAACTTTAAATAGAAAAATCAATCTTTGGGAAACTTTATATTTTTCAAGTAAAGAAAGAGAGCATTTCACTAGGATGATGTACTGATATATTTTATTCGTTAAATTGTAATGCATTTTGGATATGTATTATTATAATAATGATCTAAAAAAGTAATAAGAAATACATTATTAGAATGAATGAGAAAAAAAATAAGTTATGAAAGAAGAAAAAGTGGTGAGGAAATCACATTTAGGAGACATGGAAAATGGTTCGAAGGTCGTAGATGCGTCCAAATTTATAAGCGGGTATATATTTAGTGGAGAATTTTCCTATAGGACCTTCACTTTAAGCCTTACCGGTAGGGCTCTCAGTGTTTACAACCTGTGAATAGTTTTCGGCGCGATTTTTTTTTATGATTGTGTATATTGTAGCTATTTAGAGCATAGTGCAAATTTTCAGAAAATTCCAAATAGTTTACAGTACCGAAAACTAGGTTCAAATATGTTGTTGCACGCGTGACTAATTTTTTTTATGCGTGTAAAAAACAACATGTTTGAACCTAATTTTCGGTATTGTAAACTATTCGGAATTTTCTGAAAATTTGCAGAATGCTCTAAATAGCTACAATATACACGGTCATAAAAAATAGTCACGCCGAAAACTGTTCACAGGTCGAGAAACACTGAAAGCCCTACCGGTAGGGCTTAAAGTGAAGCCCCTATAGAAGAATTGTCCTATATTTATTTAGTGTCTTGTATTTTATCGAAATATATACTTAAAATCTTATGTTTTCAATAATGCTGATCCGGTATTCTATAATTTGAAATTGTTCATACTTGGTACCCTAACCTCAAATTTGATTAATAAAAATTTCAATATGACCAAACTTCCCTTAATTATATGTAATCAAGTAATTAAAATCTATTATCATATAATGATTCACTACATTATAAAATAGATAAACTATAGTAAATGAACCAAAACAATGATATCAAGAAGCTAATGTCTTCATTTTTAAAATTATAGACAAATGACTATTTTACATTATTGATTACCTAAATTGTCATTTTCTAGCGTATGACTTTAATATAGTAGTACATGTATATTAGTTTTGTTTAATTAGTTTTTATTTTAAAATTATATTGATTTTTTAAGTTTTTTATAAGTTGTTGGTATATTATTTTTCAACTAGTGTATATGTTTTTTGTTGTATGGTATATCATTTTTGTATGATATTTAGTTTCTATCTTACTAAACATAATGGTAGTATATAATTTTGTATCATGTTATATATATTTTAATGGTAGTATATAAATTTGTTAGCATAGTATATACATTTTTTAGTAATAATTTTGTAAGTTTTACTGGTATATTATTTTTCAACTCAATATATGTATTTTGTGGTATGCTATATTATTTAACAACTCATACAAAATTAAAAAAAATCAAAATAACTTTAAAATAAAAACTAATAATATTAAAATATTTAGAATAAAATAGTAATTTACTAAGGGCATATTTTGTAATATGTAATATTAAAATTGTGGTTAGACTACTGTATTATAAAATTAAAAATATGTACATTTACTTACTTTCAATTAATAGTCATTTTATATCAAACCCTTATAAAATACGGGAGAGTTTATAAAGATAAATTTTAATAGAATAATGCTAATTATGTACTCCTTCAACGCCCAACTAACACAAGTGTTGTAAATACCGATTACAAAGTTAATGAAGAGAGATCTATAATAAGTATATGTTCCATACAAGTTCAAGTCAAATATGATAATTGTGGTGGCGTTTGATTGGTTCGAATAAAAATTAAGGAATGGAAATGGTGAAAAAATTATAGAAACTTAATAAAAGTTAATATGAATTAAAAAAAAAAAGAGTAATGGGTGAAAATAACATATTTTTTGAAGTTATTTTGTATTCTGGTTTAGTTTTGATAATGACCTCTGTCTAAAATTTCGACCAGCTCTCTAAAAATTTCGACCAACTGTCAGAATTTTTTTATCAGCTGTCTGAAAAATTTCGACTAGCTGTCTGGAGTGTCAGATGTTATTTTGCAAAAAATTATTAAAACTGGAATAGAGTACAAATATCTTCAAAAAATATGTCATTTCGCCAAGAAATCCCTAAAAAAAATTATTAATTTTATTTCAATTTTGAATTAAAATAGTCTTTACTCCCCTATTATAGTAGAATAGTTATTTTGCCAAAATATAAAAAAAAAATTAGGACAATTCTCATATAGGAGCTTTACTTTAAGTCCTACCGGTGAGACTTTCAGTGTTCTCGACCTGTGAACAGTTTTCGTGCGATTTTTTTTATGACCGTGTATATTGTAACTATTTAGAGCATCCTACAAATTTTCATAAAATTCCAAATAGTTTACAATACTGAAAACTAAGTTCAAACATATTGCACTCGTGACTAATTTTTTTTATGCACATAGAAAGCAACATGTTTGAACCTAGTTTTAAGTGCTGTAAACTATTCGAAATTTTCTGAAAATTTGTAAGTTGCTTTGAACAACTACAATATACACGGTCATAAAAAAATCGTGACGAAAACTATTAATGAATCGAAAACACTGAATAGCCCCACCAATATGGCTTAAAGTACAGACCTTATAAGAGAATTTACAAAAAAAAATTATTTTCGACATTTTCAATACTCTAAAATACAAACATTTTCATTCTATTCTCTAACCATTCATCACCTTATGTATCATGCTAAACTTTCTTATGGGGTGTTTGGTATGAGATAAAGTAAATGTGAGAATGAAAATATAATTCTATTCCTATATTTAGTTCAAATTTCAAAAGAGTAAAGCTAATAATTTGTGTGAGCCTTACATATATTTTAAGAGTAAAGTGAATATTTTTGCACACAAGAGTTTAATATTACCTCATCCCAAATCGCTCTAGACTTTCCAAAACATCTCAACTACTCAAAACAAACACCCACCTAATTCTTTACTTGTTTTGGTCCTCACACAGCATTACTCGTTTTTAAAAGATGCCTCACTCTTCTCATTCACGATTCAAACACATTCAAATCATTTCGAAAAAGTAATTACACTTTAACCAAAAGTAAACAAATCATTAAACATCAATTAATATAGTAAAAATTACTCAACTATAAGTTAAAAAGCCAGATCCATTACTCAACTATTATATTATAAATTTATAACATAAATTAATTATAATAACATATAATAGTGTTCATTAACTTAATTAATAATATGATAAACCAAAAATAAAATAGATCTCAACGATGGTGGCGAGGACAAAACGTAACCAAATAGTTGCCACGTGTACAGGTAGCAATGCTAGTTGGATCATCATAGGCATAAGAATAAGCCTTGGGACAAGCCGCCTTAAAGATCTTCGAATAAGCCGTCGGCTTACACGACTGAGGGCTCCCGTACGCGCCGGTGCAGCAATATCTCGGCGAGTTAAACGCCGAGCACGCGCTCTTGCACGCCACCACGCGCCTCCCGTCGCGAGAACGGACCTGGAGGCTTGCCGGGCACATGACGTTGAGGTCGCTGATGCAGCCGGCGTAGCTGCACTTCCCCGGGCCGCCGCCGGTGCGGAACGTGGTTATGGAGATCCCGAGGTTGTAGCCGTCGACGAGGCTGACGTCGTAGAAGTCTTGGTCGTTACCGAGGGTGATCTCGGCTAGTGTAGCCGGGGGAGCACCACCTGCGCCGCCGCAGAAGAGGGCTCCGCCGCAGTCTCCTGTGGCGCAGCGGCCGCGGCCGGAAGCGTCGAATGAGCAGCCGTGACGGCCCCAGAAGCGGCCGGACCAGAGCGGGGGGAGACGGAGGGAGTAGGCCTTGTTGGGAGCGAGCTTGAAGCCTCCGCGGGCGAGGAGGGGTGAGCCGGCGCCGGGCTGGATCCCCGGCCAGACTGTGTAGGAGCACTTGTTTACGAGGGTGAGGGTGGTTGCTCCGGCGAAAACGACGTCGTTAACTGCAAACGAAAAGAGAAGAGAATCGTTAGTCAGAGATGGTTAAAACTACACAGTACATACAGACATTGTTGAAATGTGAGTGATTTTGTGTGATGAGAGGTTTGGAGAGTACCTAGAATGATGAAAAGGAGTGAAGTGAGAACGAGTGTGAGTACAGATCTCTGCAGAACCGCCATGATTGCGAAGTTGAGAAGCTCAGCTCAGATAAGAGTGAAAATGACTACTTTTAAAGAGTTGAAAAAGGAAGAGTAGGTTTATGGTCTCGGAGCCCGTCTCCTTAGGAGAAGAGTTGTTTATTAGAGGTATATATGTGTATATATATATAGGAATGAAAGGGTTTAATGAAATGTATGGTCTCAAAGAACATATAGAAATATTTTATTTTAATTGCTTTTATTATTGGGAACTTATTCTTAGATAAATACTAAATTGCAATATATCCTATTATAAGTTTGGAGGTTTTTATCTTAGGCGTTATGCTTTCATATTGTAATTGGCGTGATTTGCTGTTTGTTTGGTCTTCTCATTATGAGATTTGTGCGGTTTTGTTTCTGGTTGATCGGTAAGGTTTTGTGCTATTAAACATTTGAATGAATGTTATATTTAAAAAAAAAAAATATAGCAATCTAGGGTATCCAACACTATTTTTCTCATATTAATTAATATTGAATCCTACAAATTTCTATTAAATTAAATTTAAACTTAAATATACATGAGATCTGATATTGCACTAATAATAATATATCACGTCCTAAAATATTAAAATCCTTAATATATCTTTTAACCAGGCAAGAAGCCATGAAATGTCAAGTGGGATCTCAAGGCTCTACTAAAACTATAAAATATTATTTATATAATATTAAGTTAATATAAGTATTAAGAATAATTTTAATAAATTACTAAACATATATAATAAGCCCTACTATAATGTAAGAATTAATCCCATTTTTGAAGATGAAGATGATCTAAAAATTCAAGAATCATCAACTTTAAAGACAGAAAAACTTTCATAAAAGAAAAAACTCATTGCTTTTGATAACTATTAATTATGCGTTTATATGTTTAAGCCCCCACTCCAAAAAAAATTACTGGCTACATCAATGCTTATAACAATGCTATTAATCTTAGAATACCCTAATTATCATTAATAATAATAATAATATATGCTCATAAAATATGTATCAAAATAGATTTTAGAGGGATAAAGTTATAATATTTTTTAACCAATTAAATTTATTTATTTAAATTTTTTTTATTTAATACATGTTACATTATTGGGTGTGTAATACCTATTTATTTTTTCCACTTGTCATTACTCTTCATAAAACGATAAATTTTTTATATATAAGACTGAAGCCACTCAAAAGTCATACTTCTATTTTTACTTTGTCTTATTGTTATTATGGAAAATCGCACCTTTGTACATGAAAAAGTTGATTAATATGTTGACGTACAAATAACAATTTCCTTTCTTTTGATTAGAAAAAGAAAAGTGATTTATTTTATTCATAGAAACTATAAAAAGGATAATTTTGGGGTTAGTTCTTAACCACAATCTAATTTCCACTTAATAATAAATAAATCACACACATCTATCTAAGAAAATTAAAAAGCACAAACTCTATAAAGAAGTGAAAAGAGAAAAAAGAAAAATCAAGAATTTACTTTAGAAACATATGTGTTTTTTTTCTTTTCTTCCATTTGAAAATGTAATAAAGGAATGTTAAAGTAGGGACAAGACAAGTTTTATCTTTTCCTTTCTCGAAGTATTACCTGCGCACTAATAAAGGTAATTGAAATGTGGATCAAAAGAAAATATTAAGATATTTTCATAGTATAGTACGATCTGTTTATGTTTTGATATAGTCATTTATTCTCGATGTTAAATTTATTATTGACATTGGTGAAAGTACGTAGCTAAAGAAATATTTACAGTAAAAATATATAAGTTATAAGTACCGAACTACATACCATAAAAAAATAATTTAAGTACTACAAATATAAGTGCATCTCTAATTACACTAGCTAATTAATAGTTAATACCATCATTTCAACATGCTCTCTGTAATAGCTAAAGTTGTTTAATTCAACCAGTTTTACAAATTTAATTTTCCAATATAGAAAATTTAATAATTTTTACAAATTTAGATTACTATCATTACTTTTTTATTATTAAAATAATATACCATTAATTTGGCTAACCACTTCACACTAGCTATATTTGTCTAGTCAAAAAGTAAATTGATATTATAGCTAGCCTAGAAGGGTTATAATTAGAGCGGTAAAAAGTTAAGAAAATGTCATATCATTAACTAAAGAGTAGTGATATCTGCACTCAAACATTACACACAATGACATATCATTGTTTTTTAAAATAGTGGGTCCCAGTTTTAATAAATGTGATTAGTTAGGCTAAACTGTCACATCACTGTATGTAATATTTATGTATATATTTTAGGTATACATATCATTACTCTACGTTTGTATATGTATAATAATTTAAAGGGTTTATACTTTTTTGGATCTTGTGTTTTGTCCTATTACCTGTTTGAACCCTGTGTTTTGACAAATTACTTTTTGGACCATATGTTTTGTAAAATAGTTAAAATAGAACACTAAACTCAATTTTGATGAAGAAAAAATTGAATATAACAACACAGTTTTTAAGCAGAATAATTTTATTTTTGTTCTGAATTATTAGTTTGGTAAATTATTTGTGATTTTAGTTGAGAAAACATTGACCAAAATCGGGTTTAAGGTTCTATTTCAACCATTTTACAAAACATAGAGTCCAAAAAGTAATTTGTCAAAATACAGAATCCAAACAGATAATGAGACAAAAAATAGAATAAAAAAAAATATAAACCCTAATTTAAATAATTTCTCCAAAGGTATCACAAATAAAGTTAATTGAAATGTGGGCAAAAAAGAAAAGAGGCCAGTGGGCTTTAAAGTTGTAAATGGGCTGGGCCATCATAGAAGAGAAGAAGTCACCTGCCCAAGATGTGAATTTTGGAAGTGGAGAAATGGGTAATAGCTAATAGGTAAGTAGTGGAAGTTTGTGTAGATGACAAAGTGCACAACAAACGAAGGTGTCAGAGGTTCAGTGGGAAAGTGTTGTCTTCATCAGACAAAAAAGTAAAGTGGCCACTCACATGTCAAAGGGGAGGGAATCTGTGCCGAAGGACAGTGTGTGTGTGTGGTGAAAAAAGGTACCCTATTATTAACAATATGAGTCATTTACCCTAATATTTGGTCCTTTTCATATGTGGGTCTTGTCTTTCATTACTATCCACTCCTAAACTTCAAAATACACTCAACTCAACTCAACTCCCAATTGGTTTTTTTCTATTTGTATATTTTGGGATAGATCCCAACCCAAAATGGGAGGGGTAAGGTTAATCACTGTAAATTTTTTGTAGCCATTACTCACTCACTAAAAGCAACTCCAAGTTGTCAAAACTCTTTAAATCATCTTCAAATATAATTTTTTTATTCTCTCATCCATACTACCTTACCTTTGACAATTTTTCTTTGATTGCTCCAATGCTAGTCAATTCTAAAAATTGTTTATTATGGTCTCACACATCATTATTTAAAATGTACTTACTCTTGACATCGCTCCTTTAACTTTATTTAGAGTAGCAAAAAAAGAGTCAATGTCAGCAAACACTCCTTCAAGCAACGAGCATTGGAGTTGCTCTAAGAATAACTTTTTTTTTTTACCTTACTTTATAGTTTATAGCAACTCCAACTATGATTTTTATTATTTAGTTAAATTTTGACCAAAATAGTTAAAAAGTTATTTTATGAGCTATTTTTAACTTAACAATTTCAATACAACTAACTAATGAATAATTTAATTATATTTTTATGATATACACTTTGGTTCTATTATATCTTTTATTAAAATGATAATAATGATAGTAAAATAATAATAAAATATAGTTTAATTAGCCATGGAGTCTCTCCAAAAAATAAAAGTTAAAATGGCTAGCACTTGGAGTGATAAAAAATACAAAAAAAAAATAAAAAATTTAGCAAAAAAAAAAAATAAAGCTAGTATGTTGGAGATGCTCTTAGATCACTAACAATGGGTGAGTTATAATAGCTAAAGCTATAAAATATAGCTCAAAATCTACTAAAACACACTCCATTGGATGAGCTAAACTACTCCTCTATAGCTAAGGTTTACCTCTCTTTCAAACATTTATTATTATTATTTTAGTCATTTCATTTTGTTTTCTTTCTAAATTAATTGTTTTTTATTGTTTATCCCATTTTACTATTATTTTAATTAATAAAAATATTTAATAATAATAATAATATATGAAGCTGATGTATGGTGTAATGTAAACGTTATTGGTAAAATAAAATAAGTGATGTTTTAGTGAAGTATTTTAAAAAATATAGTAGAATATCGGTTGGGAGTGCTCTTAACAAGGAGACAAGATTATATGAGATCGATATATAGTTTGGAGACATATTTGATTTGTGAAAAAGATTATTAAAGTAAAAATTTTTAAATAATGAAAGGAAAAAAAAATCTAATTAAAACAAAAGTTAGTAATACAATTATTTTTATCTTCTATCCAAATTAAAATTTGTAAAAATTAATTTCATTTAAAAAAAAAATCAATCCATATATGTCAATATGTGCATTAACAATAAAATTTCAGATAAAATTGTTATCCTAATAATTCACTAATTTGCTATGAGATTTTCTTTTATTCATTTATTTTTTTAAAAAAAAACACCTTTTATTTTAAAAGATACATATTCAATGAATTTGAATTAAAAGTATTGTTGTGCAATGAAGTCTAAGGCTCTCGAACTCATCTCTTTTATTTTACTTTATCTTTCACTACAAGAATAACTAATATCACTAACGGCACTATCACTGACGGCAAAATGTTGTTAGTAAAAGTCATAGTATCACCAACGATATTTCACTGTCGTCAGTAATACTTTTTTTTTGGTTAAATAAAACATCACCAACGAAAATTGCAACAATGAGGACAATGTCGTCATTGATAAATTTATCAATGACGACATTGTCCTCATTGATGTTTTCTTCTGTTTTTGAAAATGAACCGTTAAAGAGACGGGCTTTTTCCCTCTAAAAAGTATTGCCAACGACTTTGTCGTTAATAATACTTTGCCACGTCGTCAGTGATGTCCAATCACCAACGACTTTGTCCTCATTGATAGTCGTTGGTGAAAATCATTAAAAATCACCTTCTTCAACCCCGAGCCCCCATTTCCTCTTAACATATTTTTATCAGTTTTCAGATCTAAACTCCTCCCTTATCACCTTATCACCGTCCCCTCCCTCTGCCGCCGTCCCCTCCCCTCCCGTCCCCTCCGGCCTATCACCACGGCCGTCGCCTCCCCTCCCGTCCCCTCCCGTCTCCCGTGACTCGCACCACCGCCGCCATCTCCCTCTGCCGCCGTGCTCTCCCTCACCGTCGGCTTCTCCCTCTCCCGCCGTCCTCTCTTAAACCGCCGTCGTCTCCCTCTCCGTGGCATAGATCGGTACGCACCACCACCATGGCATACTAATTTTTTTATTTTTTTTTATGTATATATATATGTATATTTATATTTTTGTTTGATTTTACAGATATAAAGGGAGCCGACAGAGAACGGGGAATCGCCGCATAAATCACTGTTAGTATTTTTTTCTTTTATCTGTTGCAAATTATTACTGTGTTTTATTATCAATGTTAGTATTAATTTTAGTGTAGGTTTAAAAAAATCAGATGTAATTTAATTTTGTATAGTTTTGAAAAAAAAACAGATTATATATGATTTTTTTTTAATTATTAATTAGTTGTTTAATTATTTCTGCATATATATATATGTAATTATTGTGTATCTTGAAATTCTGTAAATCTGTGATGTATTTAGAAATTTTTGTAATGTTTAGTGCAGGTTTTAAAATTTTTGGATATGTTAAAAATTAGCTGTTATGCTGCCGAAATTTTAGTAGAATTTTTAGACATTTAAAAAAAATTATGTTAATTAGATAATTTATAATAAGTTAGTAATTTGATAAAAATTATTGAAAAGTTTAATTTTAAAAAGGATTATTATTTAAATAATTAACAATTTAAAAAATTTGATAAAATTAATTTCAGAATTAGTAATTTAAGTAAGAAAATATTATTGCATATTTTCTATAAAAAATAATATTTAATAAAAATAAATAATTAGACAATTAATTTAATAAATCATAAATAATAATTTAAATGATTTAATATTTAATTTTAACATAATAAAATTTTGTGCTCAAAAAAAGATTAATATTATTTTTTAAAATCAATAAATATATTATAAGTTTAATTATTTGAATGTTTCTTTTAGAATTATCTAAATAATATTTAAAATAAAAGTTAAAAAAAAATCATAAAATAACATAAAACACATTTTGTTCAACTTGTACATTAATCATAAAATTTGTACCTCACAAACCAATTTGATTAAAATTAATTTATTTTAAATTTTTGGTAGATGACAATCGATAAGACTTGGGTGACCATGAGAAATCGTAAGGATCCTGCTTACTGGGAAGGTCTCCAAGTCTTTATGGCACTCGCGTCTAAACACAAAGATTGTGACGGAAGAATTTTCTGTCCTTGTGTTAGATGCAAGAATACCAGACTGCATCCTTTAGATACTGTGGAGGCACATATTTTTACCAAGGGTTTTGAAAGCAGTTATGAGAGGTGGACTTACCATGGGGAGCCAGATGAACCAATCGAGGCTAACAATGCCGATGCCGATGAGATGGTTGATGTCATTGAAGATTTCTTTCCTCCTATAAATGACGATGGAAGAGCAACCGACGATGGAATTCAGAGGGGTCAATATTATGATGAGATGTTTGAGGAGATCGAGGCAGAGTTGTACCCCGGTTGCGATTGGATATCCTCCCTCAACTTTGTAGCAAAGTTGATGCACTTAAAAAATTTGGGAAAAATACCAAATTATATCTTTGATGAATTGTTGAAATTGTTGAAGTTTGCATTTCCGAAGGAAAACAAAATCCCTCCAACATTCTATGAGGCGAAGAAGAAACTAAGTAAATTAGGCCTAGGGTATGAATCAATTCATGTGTGCAAGAACAATTGTTGTTTATTTTACAATGACCATGCACCGAAAGATTTTTGCCCGGTATGTGGGACCAGTAGATGGATTAATGAGAACACAAGTGGAAAAAAGATAGCGCATAAGGTGATGCGTTACTTTCCATTAACTCCAAGATTGAAAAGATTATACAGTTCAAGAATTACAGCCAAAGAGATGGTATGGCATCGTACTGGGCGTGTGAAAGAAAATGGTGTTATGCGTCATCCTGTTGATTCCGCCGCGTGGAAAAACTTTGATAGCAGACATCCGGACTTTGCAAGAGATCCACGGAATGTGCGCAAGGGCTTGGCTGCCGATGGATTTAATCCTTTTGGCAACATGAGCTTATCGTATAGTATGTGGCCTGTAGTTTTGGCGAATTATAATTTGCCACAATGGATGTGTATGAAGGATAACAATTTCTTGTTGACTCTCCTTATTCCCGGACCTAAATCACCTGGTAAAAACATGGACGTATTCTTGAGGCCTTTGGTGGACGAGCTGAAGGAATTGTGGACTAACGGGATTGAGACAAGAGATGCGACAAGCAATTCAATGTTCAAGATGCGTGCAGCTCTTCTTTGGACAATTAATGATTTTCCCGCTCGCAGTAGCTTGTCTGGATGGAGTGGCCAAGGATATAAAGCTTGTCCTACATGCAATGAGGATACTAGTTCTATTCGAGTGATTGGTAAGACCTCTTACGTTGGCCATAGACGTTTCTTGCCATCCAATCATTGTATGAGAAAGGACCGTGAATTTGATGGAAAAGTTTAAAAGAGGCTTCCTCCAAGACGATTTACTTGTTTAGAGATATTAGAACAAGTGAATGCTATATCAGAACGAGCTCCGGGGAAACGAAAAAGAGGTGAGACTGAAAGTAATTGGAGGAAAAAAAGCATCTTTTATGAACTAGAGTATTGGAGTACCAATGAGCTGAAACACAACATAGACGTTATGCATGTGGAGAAGAATGTTTGTGATAGTATCCTTGGCACCCTCTTGGATAATGACAAGTCTAAAGACACCACCAATGCAAGACAAGATTTGAAAAATATGGGAGTTCGTCAATCCTTATGGATTTACGAAGAGCTCACAAAAGGTTGCTAAAACCCCATGCCCCTTATGTGTTGACTGCTGAAGATAAGCAATTATTTTGTAGATTTTTGAAAGAAGTTAAATTGCCAAATGGGTTTTGTTCGAACTTGAAGAAGAAAGTAACTGACAACAATATTGTTGGATTGAAATCCCATGACTGTCATGTTATCATGCAACGGTTACTTCCTGTTTGTATTGGCAAGTTTTTATCGAAGGAAATATCAACCACCATAATAGAATTGTGTAATTTTTTCAGAATTTTATGTTCTAGGACATTGAATGTAAAAGACATGGAGAAGGCACAAGGAGACCTCATTCAAATTTTATGCAAAATGGAGAGGATTTATCCTCCAGCATTTTTTGATATCATGATACATTTGGTACTACATTTGCCTGAGGAAGCCATATTGGGTGGGCCAGTTTTTATGAGATGGATGTACCCATTTGAAAGGTACATGAAAAAGTTGAAAAATTATGTTAGGAATAAAGCACGCCCAGAAGGATCTATTGCTGAAGGATATGTTATAGACGAGGCTTTGACATTTTGCTCCATGTACTTCAAAGGTGTGCATACAAAATTCAATTGTCCTGAGCGCAATGAAGATGCTCCTCTTCTATCTCGGTACCTAACAGTTTTCAAATCTCAATGTCGTCCACTCGGAAAACAAACAATAATACCTCTCGACGAGAAGACTCGCAAAAGAGCTGAGTGGTACATACTAGAGAATTGTACTGAGATCGATTTTTATATGAAGTAAGTTAATCAAATGATTACATGTTGCTTAATGAATAACATTGTATAATTCTTTTTAATTAAAATTATAATAATTTTTTATTTAATAGAGAGCATCTCGAAGGAATCAGACGGAGGGACCCGAACGCTAACCATAACCTTTTACATAAAAAAGAATTTCAGTCGTGGTTTCATGAGAAGGTATACAAGTGTTCCTTATCCTAATATATACTTATTCCTGATCTTCAAATCTCTCAAATCCTGATTGTTTTTTTTTTCTTCAGATTTTCAATTTGTATAAGCTCGGGTCATTAGAACATAGTGATGAATTGCTAGCTTTAGCATCTGGGTCTGATTTCGTTGTGTATTCATATCCGACATGTATAGTTAATGTGGTACGATTTGGCTGGCACATTTCAAATCTTAGGCTGGCACATTTCAAGGAATATTACACAAAACCAGAAGACTTCGAAAACGCAGTCAAAAACCCCCCCAATGAACTCAATGAAGAACAATGGCGACTAATATGTCAGGTGTTCACATCTCCTCAGTTTATTGCTCGTTCTAAGCAAAATTCTCTCAATCGGCAGAAGATGAAATACTCTCCAACACAAGGGTCGATAACGATGGCCGAAACCCTTCATGAAAATGTAAGTTAATGTATATATAATATATATTTAATGAAGTTTAATTTAATTATAATTTTCTTACAATTTATATTTATCAGCAAAGCAAGGGTTACATTGAGAATTGGAAGGATTGTCATACAAAGAAATGCACAAACACCTTTGTCAACGACTATGCCAAAAATGAATGGGTAAGATTATATAAATTAATTACTTTTAAATATATTCAAATAATTATAATTTGATTTTACTTTCTGACTTATTCTTAAAATAGGAACGGATGAAGAATACTTATGACAGCCGATCTAGTACTTCTGACTCTACAGAAGTTTCTGAGATTGAGATACTTCGTGAGACTCTTGGAGAGAGGCGTGGCCATAACCGAGGAGTGGGTCGCAAATTGAAAGGACAATCATCAAAACGGCGTACACAACCAACAACTACTAACCAGCCCGACTTACAGCAGACAGTAGCTCAATTGCAAAGACAAGTTCAGATATTGTCTCAAAAACTGTCTCCTGAGGAACGTGCTGAAATGGATCTTGAGATGAATAATGCAGCTCCAACGCAACCAACGCATCCACGGCCATCTCATTCTCATATGCCTAGAGATGGATCTGGTTCATCTTTTCAGCCAATGGGTTTTCAGCATCAGCAATCGCAACAGACTCCTCTTTCCTTTCAGCAACTACTACAACAACCTCCTATTCATTCGTCTGCATCTTTAACCCCTGAACACATGATTCAATTTCAACAATATCAGATGTTCCAGTCATTCTTCCAGATGATGTCACAGTCGCCAAACAGTTCACAAGTAATGATGCAGATGATGACGCAATCGCCTCAGACGTCTCAAGTTTCTCAGTCACGGACGCCACAAATGATGCCGACACAACAAATGTCTCAGATGCCGCATACTTTTCAGATGATGCTGATACCACAAGGGCAGCAATATGGGCAGCAAACATCATCGATGATGCCTACATCACATGGGCAGCAAACATCGCCAATGATGCCTACACCACATGGGCAGCAAACATCGCCGATGATGCCAAGTTCGCAGGTGCTGCCCTACTACCCACAGATGCCAAATGTTCCTCAACAACAAATTCCGAGAAATGCTAGTGATGATGACGATGACGATGCTACTACAAATTTCTTTTAGTATTTTTATATACGTTTTATGGACTATTGATTATGTATTTATTTATGTTTTATGAACACTTTAGTATTTTATATTTCTATGTATGACTTTTTAAAATTTAATATGAACATTTTTAGTTTGTTATATGTTTTATTTTTAATTAAATTATTTTTTATATTAATTAGTTATAAAAAAATGAAATAATTAATTATTTTTATATTAATTAATAATTAAAAATAAATAAATAAATAACACTAACGACATAGTCGTCATTGATAATATTATCAATGACGACTAAGTCGTCATTGATAGTTAAAAGCATTAAAAAAAAAAGGTTAAATTATCACCAACGATATTGTCGTCAGTGATACTTTTTTTTACCAACGACTTGTAAAGTCGTCATTGATATTGACTTTCATCGACGAGGTATCACCAACGACCTATCACTAACGACCTATCACTAACGACATATCGCCATTGATAGCCACTACTCACGAAAGAAGCACCCTTCACTGACGAAATTTGTCCTCGTTGAAGCCTTTTTTTCTTGTAGTGTTTATATTATTTTTACCCTGTTCTCACTATATCATAAATTATATATTCTCATTAAATATGTATACATAATACTCTCTTTATTCTATTAATTAAATTCAAACAATTATTTAGAGTTTACAAATTAATATCAATTAAATATATTTTTATTAATTACATAATAATAAAATACATATATTTATTATTTAAAAATACTACACATGACTAAAATATCATTTTCCTTATGTGAATTAAATATTACATTTGCAACTAAATAAGTATTAATTAAATTTAAATAGAAAAGTACATAACTAAAATTACATATTAATCTATATTAATATTAATATTATCATTATTCGATAATTGGATCATTATAAAACACCGTCTTAAAAAAAAAACTGGGATAAAAACACCTGTACATGCTAGGGGTGCACACAGGTCAGATTTTCGGGTTTCGAGTGCATCGGGTTCAGATTTTGCGGGTTTCGGGTTGGGAAATGGGGTACCAAACCCGCTCTGAATTTTTTCAATTTTTTAGGTAATTTTGGATTTTGGGTTTCGTCGGGTCAGGTGGGGTTGGGTTTCAGGTGGGATTGGGCCGAAAATGGTAAAAAAAATTCAAAAATACCAATTTTTGACACTATTTTAAAAAAAATTTACTTTGATTTTTTTACAAATTGGGCATTGGTAAATTTTTTTGAAAGGGTAGGGGATTAGGGTTTTTTTGTCATCAAATTTGAATTAAAATTAAAATAAAATTTTATTTTTTTTTATTTTTTTGGGTCCGGGTGTAACACGAACTCGTGTGTGTATTTACCACACTCGAACCCGACCCAAAATTAACGGATTTGGCCAAAAAGTGAGTTTTCGAGTTTTGCAGGTCAAATATTCACCCTTAGTACATGCACATTTAAGGGTGTGTTATATCGGTAGAGTAAAAAGTACTATTATACCCTAGTTATTCCCAAAGTTATTTTGGAGAATGTTAGAGTATAATTTAAAAAAAAATTATTTTAGTGATTAGAAGCTCTTCCTAAAGAAGAAGTTTCTCTAAGAAGCTCTTTTATAACATAAAAGAAGTTGTTATGAGTTTTAATGAAATTTTAAAAATTTATATTTTATTCACTTTTAATAATAGAATTTTATTTTAATTTTAATAAAATCAAAACATAATTCTTTTAAAATAAACTATCCAAACAATAGCTAAAAAAACTTATGTTTTTACTTTTCTTTTTACGGGCCAAAAGTAGAAGTAAAAACTATACCATTCGAATAAAAAAATACCATTGGGTTAGAAAATAGCTTGTTCTCAAGACTAGATAGCATTGCCCTAACTAAAATCACAATTTAAAAAATATGAAATAATAACATACATAAAATTAGGTATTAAAAAAAATTATTAAAAAAATCTGTTCAACCTAACGGTTTGAATTGAAAGCAATTATTAGCTAACCTACTAATACCATGTGAGTGTGGTACCATTACCATACTGAAGTACGCATTTTACATAGGCTTTATATCTTTTTGAACAATTTGTTTTTTTTTATTATTTGTTTGGATCTTGTGTTTTGACAAATTACTTTTTGGACTCTATATTTTGTAAAATAGTTAAAATAGAATCCTAAACTCAATTTTGATGAAGAAAAAATTAAATATAACAACACAGTTTTTAAGCAGAATGATTTTATTTTTGTTCTGAACTATTAGTTTGGTAAATTATTTGTAATTTTAATTGAGAAAATATTGACTAAAATCGGATTTAGGGTTCTATTTTAACAATTTTACAAAATATAGGGTCCAAAAAATAATGAGAAAAAACACAGAGTCCAAAAAAATATAAACTCTTTTACCTATTAAAAACATAGCAACATTTGTTACAACTCACATTTTAGTACAATTATTTACCCAAAATATTGTTAAAGAGTTATGTGCTCAAAAATTTACTTGTCAAAATTCATGAGTCTAAAGCTTGAAGGGAATATAATTTTTTGGTACTCTGTGTTTTATCGAAATACAGATTTAGTATTTTATTGTATTAATAATGCTCGTCTGTTACCCTGTAATTTTAAATTGTATATATTTGGTATTCTAGACTCAAATTTGAAAAATAAATTTTTATCAATATGAACAAATTACCATAAGTTATATGTAAAAAACTAATTAAATTCAAATTTTAAACTCATATAATTAATAACAGTTTGATTATATTGATAAAATTTAAATCTGGGGTACCAAATATGTACTATTTCAAATTACAAAGTATCAAATGAGTATTATTAAAAACATATGCTACCAAATATGTATTTTGATAAAATATAAAATACCAAATAAGTATTTACCATGAAATAGTATTTGTGGAAAAAAGTATTGATATATTTAAGTCAATATTTTACTTATGATATATGTCCAAAACCGAAAATAAAAGTGTCAAGATGCTAGCCAAGTACTAGCAATATTTATATTGATTATGAAACCCATTTTAGATCTATACAACTTTATGCTTAAAAAAGAAAAAAAAAAAGAAAAAGAAAAAGAAAAAGAAAAAGAAAAAAGAAGTGTGATTTATGTATCACACTCACATTTTCTGTCCTCATATTCGACCGTTTATTTCATCTTTATATTCTTACCTAAACATGTATGATTTTTATACTAAGGTCTTACGTGGTATGTGTTATAGTTGATTTAGATTCATAATATAGTATAAAAATATTTTTAACCAAGATTCGATTGGAATTATTGTCGTTTAATACACTTTTTGTAAAGATCTGACCGTTGTGAGAAAAAAGTAGGGTTTTTATTTATTAAATATTTAAGGATTTAGGTTAGTAGTAATAAATAAATGAAAGTTTATGTGATAGGTCGTCATAGGACACTTTTCAAAAATCTCAAAGCTGCTGAGGGCAATTATTGAGTTCATATTGATTATGGTCAGGCTTATTAATAAAGAGCTTATTTAATTCACACACACAAAAAATATATTTAAAAATAAAATATCTAATTATATATAAAGTATTATTTTAAGAATTAAAAATATCTCCACGTGATGTTTTGTGTGTTTAATTTAACCTTTATTGGTTTCTTTTCATAGTATTCCTTTATCCTATTTTTAGTGCATAGTTTATACCTGTGGTATATTAGCATGTGCTACATTCTTAGGGCCGTACAAAAGTTTTTGAAAATCGCCAAATTAGGATAAACTGTCAAAATCAAATCGAAAAAATCGATAAAAAATACAATCTGAATATCCAACAAAAATTCAAACCGCCCAAATAACCTGAATAAACCGAGTAAGAGTTTTTTTTTTTCCATTATAAATACATATATTAAGTATATTATTATATATATTATATGTAATATTGAATATTGTTTTTAAATTTTTAACAATGAGTTTAGAATAATGTCTTAAAGTTTCAATTTAGAATAATATGTTTAAATTTGGAATATATATACTATACTTTTAGTTTGTTGAATCTAATGATTTGAACATTTTTTTTAAAAAAAACTTAAAGATTGGTTTGGGTGGGTTAGCCCGACCAAAGTACATAAAATATTGGATGGGTTAAAGTTTTTTTTTATTAATTAGACAGGTGAGAGTTGGATTTTTGCAACCCAATTTTTACATTGAGTTGATAAAAATATGTTATAACCCGACCAAATTAACCAATGAACACACCTACTTTTTCCATATATTGGTCCCTGGGCTTTGTATGGTATCAACTTTGACCCAAACACCAAACCAAAGGGTTGAAAACTTGTTCAATATAAGACTTTACATTTAAAAGAAGAAAAAAATACTCATGAGCAAAATTAGGCTCATGACCAATACTCAAGCCTAGCTACAAAGGCCCAAATAGTTGTAAACCTAAATAGAGAAATATAAAGGTGAGTCATGTAACTGGGCCAGGCCCAGACCAAAATCCATATGTTCTTCTCCATGTGATGGGCTGGGTATTATTAGCTTGGCCCAAGATTTAGCCTATTGGGCCGTGATAAGAGTTTATCCTATATCTAGACCAACTTTAATGGTCTATGGGCTTCAGTCCAGCTAAGAACTCATTCAGTCTTCAACTGCTAGTAAGCTAAGACTGCTTCCCGAGTCACTTCAAAAGGTTGAGCAACAAGTTTCTAGGGAGGCATATAAAAGCCTAGCCCCAAGCCACTTTGAGGCTACATTCAAGCACTAGTATCACTAGATAATATTACTTTTTTCAGTCTTAAGATGTGGTATTTACTACTTTTTCTTCATTTGATTACTACATTATAACTTATATACTAACATGATCGTCGAAGTCTCTTCGTTAGTGGTATATAAGAATTTTATAATCTTTCTCTAAAAAATTGTGGAAATCATTATATTAAATTTGGCACCCGCGGTGTGGCCCTAAAAAGTTGAATTAGAAGCAAGTATCATACTATTATAGCAATGAACTCGAAAAAAGAGGAGATCGACATCTATGCATAGATTGTCGCCTTAAAAGCAAAGAAACGGAAAACTTCATAGCGTTTTGGGCACTCGAGCACGAGGAATGTATGTTCAAGGAGAGGAACCTAGCTCTTAAAGTTGGAGTGGAGCATTGACGATGATGTTATGTACACTCCTCGATCCTTAGATGAGGTTTATGATACCAATCTCATAGATGTAGACGCTTGACACTACACTAAAGGAGTAGCGAGCTAGGTTGTAGCCTAGTAATTGACAGTATTTCAGAGGGCATCAGCCATCAGATGTGCTGAAGGGTCGAATGTAGAAGAATCATCCCACAATACTACCTTTTTGCCAACAGTCGACATTGCAACACTCAACACTCGTATGTCGACTGCTCTCGAGGGAGCATTTAGGCATCAGATTCCTACAACAAATGTTATAGCTACTACATAACTATCCCCTACTAATTTGCTTGTAGAGAAAAACTCCAGCCCAACACCAAAGGAGTAGATCGAAGAGTTGGTTGCTCGTAAACTCAAAGGAATAGAAGTCACGATTCAACGAGTTCTAACTTGTCATACTTTAATAAAAAAGAGCTTGCCAAGCAGCTTCACAGACTCTAGCTTGTCATACTTTAATAAAAAAGAGCTTGCCAAGCAGCTTCACAGACTCGCCCTTTCAAAATAGGCTACTAGTAAGAACAATATAAGTGATTATTTACACAATTGATTGAGGGCTAATTGTAAGAACAAAATGTTTTGGTATGAAAAATTCCATTTGATATTAATTTTATTTTAGAAAACATTTAATGACATAAGCAACAAAGGATGTGGAACCTTCAATGGTCACCAAACCTAAAACATCAAGGAAAGAATGAAATATTTAGATAATCCCCCAATGATGTGGACCAATCAAGATAAATATTTTTATTCCTTAATTTTTTTTTTCATTAAATAGTACATTGAATATTTGTAGAGGAGAACCTTTGATACACTATTATCATGTTGAATTAGCCCACTGACTTAGGCATCAAATGTTATTTTTGCAAGTACCCTGAATAGATCTTTATTATTTATAACATATTAAATAATTAATTAAATCAATCAAAGTGTGTATGTAAAGGTGCATCCAGATGTTAATTTCGTCATTATTCCAATTATAAAAAATAAAATTAAAAATGCTTTAGCCAAATTTTTCGATACAACATATATTATAATTTCAAGTACTACGTGTTACATACATTAACAAACTGGGAATTGTCCCCACTTTTTTTTTAATTATTACTTTTAATATTTACATGTACTTGCTCATTAATATTTCATCCACTCATTTATACTATTAAGCTTATTAAACTTTTTATATTTAATTTTCATGTGTTCATTTCTTAAAAAACAATTTTGTTACTTTCATCACATATTTAATTTTGATAAATTCTCGGGTGCACCCCCTAAAAGGGGCATGCCGGTGCACTCTCTGTTGTTTTTAGCTCGAAAAGTATTTTCGACGAATTTTTTTTTATCATTATATATATTGCAGTTATTTAGAGCAGCCAACAAATTTTCAAAAAATTCCAAATAATTTACAGTACCGAAAATAAGGTTCAAACATGTTACTTTCTACGCATATAAAAAAATTAGTCACACGTGCAACAAACTATTTTGAATATAGTTTTCGGCACTGAAAATTAATCAGAATTTTTTAAAAATTTACAGAATACTCTAAATAACTACATTGTACACGATCATAAAAAAAATCCAACGAAAATACTTCCCGTGCCAAAAACACCAAGGGGCACCGGTGTGCCCTTTTTGGGGTGCACCGGAGAATTCCCCTATATTTTTTAAAATATTTTATATAATCTAAAATTAAAGATCAGCAGAGATTATATATGGATAGAGAGGATTATACTCATGGAAATTAAAGGGCAGAGGAGAAAGAGATGTGATATGATGATTCATTTCATGATGTCATGACAGAAATAAGAGTGAGAATTAAATGGCATATCAATGGAAGAATGTGGAAAACACCAAGTAAGGCCACGGCCTCTGCCATGCAGCAGCGCAGCAATAAAATTGACCATACACACAACACATACATACATACGTTATCACTTATTTCCTCAAATTCTTTTCTCTCTCACACACACACACACATTCATGTGACCTTAACTTCTTTTCCTCATTTATTTATTTATGTTTTTTCAAAAGTATAAAGTTAGAAAATTTTACAAATGAATATTTAATTACCAATGACAATAAGTTTTAGGGTAGTTCTCTCGTGCACACAAAAAAAGGAGGACACTTGTACATCTTTTTTAGTTATGACCGAGTATATTGTAGTTATTTAGAGCGTCCTGCAAATTTTCGAAATTTTTTAATTAATTTATAGTGTAGAAAACAAAGTTCAAATAGTTTGTTACACTCGTGGCTATTTTTTTTATGTGCATGGAATGTAACATGTTTGAACCTTATTTTCGGCACTGTAAATTATTTTGAATTTTCTAAAAATTTGCAAGATGCTCTAAATAACTAGATTGTATATAATCATAACTAAATGAGATGTACGAGTGTGCTCCTTTTTTTGTGTGCATGAGAGAACTACCCTAAAACTTATTGTCATTGCTAATTAATTGACTCATGATAGCATGACAATAATTATGAGGCTCCATTTAAAAATCAATTGGTGATTAGTAGAGTTATCCAAATTCTTATTAATGTCTCAATATTTTTACACTTATTCTATACGGGATACCATACTCCAATACTCTCATATAAACATAGGCATTATTGGCTTAACCACACAAATTCCCAATGTTTTTTCTTATTTTGCAATTTGCTTTGAATCTTATTTGCTATACATTTTTTTTTTGGGTAAATCAGAACTGTGTATTGCCCAACTATTAAACAATTTACAACCTATACAGCACCAATAAAATTAGGTCTGTAATATTCTATTTCAAATTTTCAAACCATTCTCTATCTATCAACTTTACTTTCTTTGGCATTACACCTTGTATTCTATTTTTCACATCACTTTGTATTCTTTTTGTGAACACCAACACCGTACAAACCCCTTGGTTCCATATTGCAACATTCCGGCAATGTCAGATCTGGTATACTACAGCTACAAGTGCCGCTGCCAAAACCTGCTTCCTGAAAGGTGAGAGCTTTGCCCGAGCAATCCCTCTTAGCAATTTTGGAATTGTTGTTGTAAACACCTTCCAATCTAGCCATTATTTTATGCTAAGAAAACTGAGATTACTTAAATGACAATCAAAGAATAAATGATCTCTAGTTTCCTTACTCATTCCACACATTACACATTGGTAATCTTGGGCTTTCTTGAACCTGTGAAGCCTTTCTTTCACCTGTAATCGATCAGGGACCGAGAGCCATAGAATAAATCTATGCTTCGGAACGGCAAGTCTATTCCACACCTCCATTCTCCAATGGACTTTCGAATGAGATGAGCAAAGGAGAGTGTACCCTTCTTTAATTTTATATTTACCCAAGGAGATCAAGTGGACCAAGTTGAGTTGCTTGTATGCTTCTTTTACCCGAACAATCTGACGCCAGCACCAACTACTGGTACTTGGGGCCGTATAGGCCCACCAATCCCCATCACCTATGTAGACCGCATATACCCATTGTACCCATTGTACCCATCACCTATGTAGACCGTTATACATTTTGAACATTGGCAAATTCCAATTCGAGTGCTGGGGCTTAGTGTGTTGTTACCAAAATCCTCAAAGAACATTTTATAATATTTACATAGATATTTAATGAATTCCATAAGAATTCTTTTTTTTTTATTATTGTGATTTTTATCAAGCCTTTCCGACATTATGATGACTCTTTTACTGTACATACGAAAATGAAGATGTCACGTACACTCGACATCATATAAAGTTTGAAGTCTTTTTTACTTCTTGACTCCAAAGCGCATGAACCACAAAATGGAATAAAATCCTTTGAATGTGAACACTGTGAAATTCACAACAATACAAATCAATTAAGGGGACCATTTTTGGAACATAGCTAAACCTTTTTTTTTTTTTTTTTAATTTGTATTTTCTTTACTTTTTTGAATGTGATATGTCTATATTTCAGAAGTGATAATTAACCATGGATGATGCAATTTGAGAATGCATAATTCTGATAAAGGAATATTGATGTATCAAAGACTGTGTAAAAATAAGAATCTGGCCAAAATATTTGACAACTAGAATGTACGTACTGATCTGGACTAGTATGATGCTGACACTACATCTCTTACTTACGTAGCTAGTTTGGTTTCTCAGTTATATTACTTGTACTTTTCTTTCGACCCCATAAATTGAATTGAATTGAATTGTTTCGAAATTGTGATGTTTGCATTTGATGATTTAAGTTCAAATATTGATGAGAACCGAATTTCTTTTGAGCTCATATAACATAACAAATTAACCATAAGATTTTAGAACAAAAAAGACAAGTAAATTATCAACAAATAAAAAGCAAAAGAACGGTTATCTTAATGGGCTTATCCAATGTTGTTAAAGACTATAGTTTGTTATTAGAGATTAATTATTATTGATAAATTTTAATTTCTTGTATAATAATTAATGCTGAAAATTTCATTACGAAATTAAGCCCTCTATTTAAGTAACATGAGCAGCATTTTGGAATTGTGATTGCCCTAGTTTTTGCTCTATTTGTTTGAAGGGATTGTAGAGAATACTAACATAGTTGCTATATTGCTAAGCCGAATATATACTGCCCACTAGTGAAGGTGTACTTCCTGCTATTGCGAAACTCCAAATATTTATTCTTGCTCTTCAATATGTTAATAATACATCTTTATCTTTGGAGGAGAGTAGTGTCGAACAACTAGTAATATATATTGCCCACTAGTAAAGATGTACTTCCGAAAATTGCAAAATTTCCAAATATTTGATCTTGCTCTCCAATGTGAACACCATATCCTAGTTTTTGGAGAAGAGTAGTGTCGAACAACTAGCAACATATTCTGCCCCCATAAGTGATAAGATGTACTTCCGACAATTGCATAACTTCCAAATATTTGATCTTGCTCTCCAATGTTAACAACACATCCTTATCTTTGGAGAAGAGTAGGGTCGAACAACTAGCTACATATTTTGCCCCCACTAATGAAGATGTACTTCCGATAATTGCAAAACTCCAAATATTTGATCTTGCTCTCCAATGTTAATAGCACATCTTATCTTTGGAGAAGAGTAGTGTCAAACAACTAGCATCATATTCTGCCCCCACTAATGAAGATGTACTTCCAAGAATTGCAAAACTCCAAATATTTGATCTTGCTCTCCAATGTTAACAACACATCCTTATCTTTGGAGAAGAGTAGTGTCGAACAGCTAGCAACATATTCTGCCCCCACTAATGAAGATGTACTTCCGAGAATTGCAAAACTCCAAATATTTGATATTGCTCTCCAATATTAACAGCACATCGATCCTCGTCTTTGAAGAAGAGTAGTATCGAATAACTAGCAACATGAGAATCAAAATACCACCAAAGAGGGGACAACAAATACAAACCAACATAGGGTATAATATATAGTACATATATATAAATTAATTACAAACAAATGCAATAGGTTCATCTCGAAGTCAATTTATTTATTTTAATTAATCATAAAGTAAAATGTTATATTTAGTCATGATTTAAGTTTTGAGAAAGAGTATATTGAGTCATTAATTTTATGTCTATTAAATATAGTTAACATCAGCTAGCTAGGTTGTTATTTTTTTGGTTTATTTTTCTTTTATGGTTTGTTAATGGTTACTCTTTTTGTAAGTTGTAATCAATAACATAAGGCCCTTTTCTCCCTCATTTGTAAACAAGTAGCTTTCATTCAATAAAGGCATTTCTTTATCTCATTCTTGGTCTACAACAAGTAATGTCTAAACTTAAATCATAAGAAAGCATGACTCCTGAAGGAGCTAGAGGGGACCATATATGGCCTGTGCTTTAATTTTTTAAATTTCATTTAATTTGCATGTGAATATTTTAGATCATTGAACTTGTATATATCCCCTCACATAATTTTTAAAATTCCAATTAATTAATTGGTCATTTTTGTACTAAAATTCTAGTTGCACATGTCAATATTTTTCGAGTTATACATAAAAATATATATTTTTCATTTGTACATGATATTTGTGTTCTTAAATTATTTCATTAAACTCATAATAGCAAGAAAATTATAAAGGCAAAAAAGAAAAATCTTAGCCTTAAAGCACTCACTATAGCTCATGTAAAATAACTACAAAGCTAAAAATATAGCTAAGAGCACTCTCAATGGATGAGGTAAAATGTCTAATTCTTTATAATATAGAAAAAAAATTGTTAAATAGTCTTCCAATGGGTGATGTAAAGTTATATTTTTTTACCTAAATGAATAATATTTCTCTATATATAGTGAAATACTTTTCATCAAGCTATAAATATTTTATTATATTTTTATAAACTTTTGTATATATATGAGTGTGATACCATTATATTTAATTATTTTATTTCTTAAAATGAATAAAATATTTTTTTAAAAATATAATATTTAAATGATGTAGAGAAAAAATAGAGAAGCTGATGTATGGTATAATGTAAAAGTTTGAGGTAAATTATAAAAAAAAATACGTTTTGGTAATGTATTTTGTAATACACTTTCTCTATAATATTTAGTTAAAACTCACAAAAACATCTTCCATCTGCTCCTTTATACATATATTTATAATAGTTATGCACAAACTCCAATTAATCCATATCTACATTTACATATCATTTATATAATATTTTAATATTATTATTTTGCTTTATAAGCATTCTCTCTCCCATTTAGTATATATATTTATTATTTCTTTTTTTTCAATTATTTTATTTTACTTTAATTAATAAAATATGTTTAAAGATATAATATTTAAATGATGTAGAGAAATATATAGAGAAGCTGATGTATAGTATAATGTAAAACTTAGAGTTAAAATATAAAAATGTGTGTTTTTAGGAGATATATTTTAAAGAATGGAGTAAAAAATATCCATTAAAAGTGCTCTAAAAACACTAAAATTCTTCTCCGGCAGCTTTTCTATAACATCTAATGCATAATAACTAAGCTATATTAACATTTAGCTACAAAAATACCTCTACTTCAAATATATTTAATTATTTTTTGTCATCCTTTCTTCTTTATATTTTTTTTCTTTCTTTCTTTTTTATCTTCAGTTCTTTAAATAAATAAATAATATTTAAATATTAGAAGGATAAAATATAAAGAAGTTGATATATATGGTGTAATATAAAAATGTGAAATAAAATAAAAAAAATAAAATTTTGATGAAATATTTTAAAAGATAAAATAAATGAAGAAGCTGCTTGAAGTATTTAGTTACATACTCTGCTTAAAATACTCTACTTAAAGTTAATTATTTCTCCAAAATCACTCTCAATATTATAAACATGTTGCATTTCATTCATAAAATCCATTGAATATATATACATACATATATGTAGGTAAAAAGGTGTATATTGACACAGCTTTAGAGAGGAGACAATTTGCAGGCATTTTGACCAAGTCTATAAAGGCAAATGCTGCTCCTCATTCCAAGGTTAAAAAGAAACATTTCAATTTTCAAACATCGGAGAGAGAGAGAGAGAGAGAGTCATAAACTGCCTGGAAAGTAATAACATATATATAATGCATATTATTCTGGCAAAATATATTAATATGCATAGTGTGCAGAAAAACACTGAAGAGAGTACGTATATGTAGTACAGTATATATGAATACATATCAGTAAACTGTGTACTGAAACGGTGAAAAGGTGGAGACCAATAGAATGTATATAAATCACAATTCAATATAAATATATATATATGAAATGAATGTGTAGTGTTGCATTCCGAGGATAGATATATATATATATGTGTGTGTCTGTGTTAAGCATTAACTAGCTAGACTGCTACAAAGTTATATACATATACATATACATATATATATATATATCCCTAGCTAATAGCTATTACCCTAGCTAAGGCCACTTTGTCTCACTTCTTTCAAACCTCTCATCTCACCATCTTGTTGGTTTGATGATAAGTTCACATACCAACAAACAAGTACCTTCCTTTTATATTTTAGTGACAACACACTAGTACTACTCCCTAATCCTATCAATAATTTGTCCCATTAAGATCTTGATTAGACTATACCAAATTAAACTTAAAATACATTTATGATTTTGAATTTAGTAACAACACACGACCTTACTCTAACCCTTTCCAGTTTCAATAAATTGTCCCACATTAAGCTCTTTATTATATATTTATGATTTTGGATTTTGACCCTATTTTATAAAAAAAGAAAAGAAAGACATCCTATTATCACTGCAAGAAAGTTTGAAATTAGAGGCGAAACAATTAGAGACGGACTTAGTCCGCCGGTAATGTACGGGTTATTAGCGGCGGACTACTGGATCCGCCACTAATAATATGGAAATTAATAAAAACAATTAATTTTTTTATTAGCGGCGGACTTACCAATTATTAGCGGCGGGTAGTCCACCGCTAATACAATGCCCGGGAAACGAAAGGGTGTTCAATTTCAAAATTATTAGCGGCGGATATTTTCCCTTAGTAGAGGCGGACTATCCGCCGCTTATACTATTAGCGGCGGATAAATATCCGCCGGTAATAAGACTAGCTAGTAAAAATAACAACCTAGCTAGCTAATGTAGTTTAGACTTTATTTTATGTACTTAATTAGATTAATATTTAATGTAATATGTACCACTACAAAAAATTGGGATTATACTGAGAACAAAAGTCGTCGGTAGAAAATTCGGATGTTCTCGGTATAACACATATATAAAACAAAATCCAACCATTAATCAAATGATTGTGGGATAAACGGAATGCATCTCGAAACAATGCATATCCCTATGTTTATATACCTACACTACAGATTTAGTGGTAACTTTTTAGTCACAACATATATGACACTTTTAGTTACAACAAAAAATTACTTGTGACTAGAAGGTCATACTTAATTACAAATTGTTACTAATGTAGTTTTAGTCACAACCTATTATTTTTAGTGATAAATTTGTTGTGACTAAAAATACATTTAGTGACAACAAATTATTATTTTTATAACTAATACTTTTAGTCATAGACTTGTTAGTGATGATACAGGTAAGATAATTTTTTTTAATCACAAATTTTTTGTTTTCATTCACAAAATTTATTGTGACTAAAACAAAGATTTTTTTTTGTAGTAGTGATATACACATTTTATTCTTTTTGTTGCATAGGTGTCTCATTAAAAAGTTCCAACTATAAATGTAAGCATTCTAATAATAACGTGGTAACTCTTGATCATAATAATAATAATAATATATACTTTATTAAAAAGTACACTACTACAACTACTACATTTTGAGGTTCATATCCATATTTCCAATGTAGTATATTTGTCTAGTTACCTTTAAGAGAGAAGAATATTCGCTTTACTGCCCATCTAGATGTGCTATATGTTTATAGAACTTTGAAAGTGTTGAAATAAGATACTTAATTTAATTGTTTATTATTTCAAAATTGACGTCAGTCTTGTGAAAGTTACACCTATTATTACGAGTCTTTCTTTTCTTTTTTTGATAAAAAAGAGTGTTGTCTTGTGCAAAGTATTTACTAAAACCTACATTGAAAAAGATATAACACATATAAAAAAGAAATATTCAAAAACCATTATTATCATACTATATATATAGGGTAATTCTATAGTGAAGGTATGTAGAGGTACATACCTTTTGTGACTTTTTGTGTTTCTCGGTTCGTGAACAGTTTTCACCGCGATTTTTTTATGACTGTGTTTATTGTAGTTATGTAGAGAATCTTACAAATTTTCAGGAAATTCTGAATAATTTACAATGCCAAAAACTAGGTTCAAACAAACTGTTTTCCACGCGTATAAAAAAAATGAATCACGCGTGTAACAACCTGTTTGAACCTAGATTTTGTCACTGTAAATTGTTCGGAATTTCCTAAAAATTTGCAGGATGTTCTAAATAACTATAATAAACACGGTCATAAAAAAAATCGCGCCGAAAACTATTTACGAGCCGGGAAACACAAAAAGTCACAAAATGTATATGCACCAGTTTAGGTATGCACCATATAGCAATATCCTATATATATATATATATAAGTGAGTGAGAGTACGTAGTAATCTAAGTTATATTTTTAGTATTGCTTTATAATATTATGAGTACCAACGCTTTGGTGTTTAGGCTATTTTCTTAGCAAAAAGATAGAAAAGTAATTACCAAAAAAGACCATGAAACAATTATAACACCAAAAACCAAGAAACTTACATTGTTAATTATCAATAGTAGTCTTTATGATACCTGCAAACCCTACCCTAACGTCAGTCAATAATAGAGATTAGTAATTAATAATAACTCTCTAGCTAGCAAAATGCTAAACAACACTACATAACTACACTTTACTAACTAATTAGTAATTGAAAACTCTGTTTGTTCTAACCTGATCATTATTGCTCGGACAATTACAAGACTATATATACTAGAGTTAAAATATTTTATTTATATCTAAACAAAAACTTTACTATATAATATATATGTCATTAGACATAATGGGGTCATATATATATATATATATATATATGTCTTCTTCTCATTTAAGTTGATCTGTTCTTGGTGTCGTATTCTTGAGGTACCCTAAGTTTCTGCAACAGTTTTTTAGCATTAACGAGGAAAAGAATCACCAATTAACTAGCGATTACTTTGGTGTAAGATCCAACGTACGTATGGTTTAATCTAATAAATGAATTGGGAAACCTAGCTAGGTCTACTAGCATGGACGCTTCAAACTACTTAAAAATAGCTCCAAAATCTAGGCATGAAAATCATACATAAAGTCACTAGCTGGCTAGCTATATATATATATATATTATATGTCCTAATTTTTTATATGATAAATTGGTAAAAATGATTTTTTCTTTTAAGTGATAATTGTTTAAATTTTTTGACTTGCTATTTAGAATTTTCGATCGCTTGTTTGAATTTTTTGACTAACTGTCTATATTATGAGAGATTATTTTACAAAAAAATCATTAAAACTAAGCTAATGTGCAAATTTACTTTAAAAAATAGATTATTTTGCCAAATGACCTTTTTTATATTAGTACAACATATAACTTCTAATTATACATATCATATTAAAATTAGAGAATGCTATCTGTTTATCTTTTAAACCGTCAAATCAATTAAAATTAGAGAATGCTTTCTGTTTATCCTTTAAAACGTCAAATCAATAATTTGATTTATCAAACGATTATTAGTTGTTGAAAATTTGTGTAAAGTAAAATCTCTATACAATAATAGTTTTGGAACCAAACAAATTATATTCTAATTAAGTGGTTATAACTAAACAGAAGTGTTGCGAGCACCCAAAAGTAATAATTTTAACAACAATAAAAATAAGAACTTCTTTATAATTATTAAAAGTTTATGTAAAGTGGTTATAACTAAACAGAGTCAGAAACTTAACTTAGTGAAAGCTTGAACTTTGAATAAATATTAATAATATGAGTAAAAATGAATGATAAATTTATATTGTATATGTGTTAAAAAATTTTGTTTGACAAATTAATATCTCTTCATTATATATGAATATCATATTATTTATTTATATTAAACTAAAAAATTTAACTAGTATGCTATTCCTTCAAATATGTATACATACACATGTAAAAATTACAAAAGTGTAAGTGGGCTTAAGTAGTTTAAGTGAGAGTTTTAAACGTATAAAAAAAGTCATATATTTTTAGTAAAAAAAAAAAAAATTAACACATATAATATAAGTATTTTTTTTAATTTCAGTGAGGGCTTAAGCCGCTCAGCCTAAAGTGCTCTGTCCATATACATAATTATTCATTCATGAACTTAAAAATTGAAACTAATTTTTTTTATAATAAATTAAAAGTTATTCTTTTATACATATTCCTATATAAATGTTTTTCTATACATAAAACAACACAAAATACATCAAAACCAGAGGTACAATATTCTATTTCAGGGACTAAATGCAAAGCCTACAAATTATATAAGGTATATATAGCACTGCATATATATAGACTGGTTAATTAATGTTCATCACACAAGTTAATCTTTTTGGGATTGTTTCGATCTTTGTTCCATTGGGAAATACACTGTATTGGACGACGTCGTTTTCGGGATCCTGGTTTTATTGTTGAGTGTTATTATAGATGAAATTCTATTTATGGTGGAAAAATCTTATTTTCATAACTAGATAGATCAGCTCCAATAGTACAGACTGTCTCCCAAGGGTTAATTGAATGGACTGTGGCCTCATCACATGTCATATTATGTATCTTATGCTAAATATATTCAACTAAAGAACAAAAAATCTCTTAAAACTAAATTCTTTAGTCACTTCAACATCACAGACATCTTTCAACACACATATATATATACATATATATATATAAATTCCCGGCAATGTCCAGATTCCTCTTATCAACATCAAACCCTCACATCTCATATTCCATTTTCGAATCATCTCTTTCTCTCTCTCTCTTCAAAACGACACACCAACCAAAGTAGTTTTTACTTAAATAAGGCCTATATATATTTACCTGTCACACTACTTGTAACCTCCTTTGCAATATGCCCTAACGTTAAATATTTATACAATTCTTCTGTAGTATTTTATTTTTAAGTCAGATTGGTTGGGTTTTTAGTGTTTGTAGCTATTTAGAGCATTCTGCAAATTTTTAGAAAATTTTGAATAGTTTACAGTACCAAAAATTAGGTTCAAACATGTTACTTGTCACGCGCATAAAAAAAATTTCGGTACAGTAAATTATTCGGAATTTTCTGAAAATTTGCCGATGCTCTAAATAGCTACAATATACATAGTCATAAAAAAAAATCGCTCCGAAAATTGTTCACGGATTGAGATTACTGAGCCTTGTCGGAGAATTCACCAATATTTATATATACAACTACATGTGCATAGATAAACATGGTCCAAATGCAGTTTCAGGCAAACCCTATATCGTTTTCATTATTACCCCTTACGAACATTATTGAAACTGATCAACAAAACACCATAAAATTAAAAATACCCTTCATTTCTTTCCCAACGAGAGATTACACACATAAGTTTTCTTATGATACACAAGTCATACGTGTCAGCTACTACTGCTTCAGTGGAAGGAACTCGATGAACTGGCAAGGGGGAGTGACACCTGTCGCGACATCATTGGCCGACGCGTAACTCATCGCCGAGACAGCAGCAGACAACTCATTATTGTTCTCCTTCTCCGTGGTGCTATAATAATCGCCGCTCCTGAGTGGGAACAGCTCTAGGGTTTGAGACTCCATATCTTGGTTGTTTATCAATCTGAAGCTGTTTATTAAGCGATCGTTTTCGTCTCCGTACGATGTCGTTTTGAACACATTGCTCTCGATAGTACCGTTCTTAATGAGCCTCTGTCCCATTATTGTCGATGTTCTCCTGCCAAGCAACGAGGCTGTTGTTCTACAGCTACCACTGTTGCCAGTCACAGTATTAGTAGTAGCAGTAGTAGTAGTAACATGACTAGGGTTGTTGTTGACGATGACGTGGCAGGTGGGAAGAGGAGGAGGTGGAAGACAAGACAACTGCATAGTCTGCCACGTGGCATTCCTTTCCATAAAGTTTCTTCTATGGTGCAATTCTCCTTCGCCGAATTGAGTCCATCCACCTGTCCCACACGATTCTGCACTCGCTGCTGATTTTGCTGACCTTTGTATCGAAACATGAGATTCCTGCTATTTGTTATAAATTTCTCATTATTATTATTATTACACATGCAAAAATATGAAGAAAAAAAAAAAGAAAAAGCTAATTAATGGGCAGTCCATAACTTTTTTTTTCTCTTTTTTTTACCCTATGGTGTGTGAACTGAGGAATGAAGCTAATAATAGGGTTAAAATCGTCATTTACAGTTGAATCATTGGCCTAAAAACGACATGAAATAATCTAAGGAGTTTCATAACAGCAGCCCCGACAGAAAGGATTGAGTGCAGCTTTTAGACCCTTTTCATTTCCCAACAAACTATGCTTTTGTTCTTCCATTACTACATGACATAATATACATACATATATATATATATTTTTTTATATACTTTTTAGTGTAATAATCCCAAAGAGATGAAGATGATGATCTGATAATTAATCATGATTAAGAGATTCTGAAGATAAGAATTAGGTAAAGTGAGAGAGAGAGAGAGAGAGTGAAAAAGGGTACCTCTGCAAGAGTAGTACTAGTGGGTGCCCAGTTCTTGGTCTGTTCAACTTCATACCCTGCTGTCTTATTACTTGCTTCTGTAATTTTCACAGAAAGAAAAACAAAACAAAGATTATAACTTTACATAACATCTTCAACAACAATTGGAATAATATCGAAAATCAATGAAAAATAAATCTTTGTAACGTAGTCGAAAATGCCAATCAAAATAAAACAAAACCGCTTTTGTAGACATTTGTCAATGAAAAATAATAATTATACAATAATTACGTACCTAATAATGTCATTTCTTTGTTATTATTCTTTTGAATTGTGTCTGACATTTCTAAGTCTTCAGGGGAAGACTCCATAATCTGACGACGACGCTTCTGTCTTTCTCTGGCCTTGTGATTTTGAAACCAATAGAACACGTTCTTCCCTTCGATCTTCCCATACCGTCGGAGCTGAGACGTTATGTGTTGAATTTGCTCGGCCGACGGTGTCCTCGTTCCGCGCCGGTAAAGATCTTCCAGAGCCCGAAGCTGCTCCGGAGTCGGGTTCCACCGCGAACTCACCACAACTTGCTGGCCAATGCCTAACTCTGATCTCTTGCTCATCATCATGTTCTGATGGTGGTAATCGCTCATGTTGTGTTGAGTCGTCGAAGCTACATATTAACATTATATAATCAGACACACACACACACATATATATATATATGTATATATTTATATAGATGAAATGCAGATCATGATGATGATACGTACGTACCCAGATGATGATATTGAGCGAAGAAATCAGGATGAGTAGAGTTACGGCTCAAACATGGTGGATTATTAGGGTTTGTGGTCGTTGTTTGATGAGAAGAGTTGGGCGAAGGCTGAAGTGGCCTTGGAATGAGTGGACGAAGCTTCCGAGCCGTGGCGTTGAACGAGTCGTGTAAGTTGAGCTCTCCAGCGTCGTTGTAACCCATCATCCACATTTTCTTTCGTTGAAAATCTGTATGTGTTGGTGGTGGTGGTGGGGTTGAGAAGCTGTACTGTAATCTAGAAAAGAGGGAATTGAAAGATCGGAAAAAAGAGTATACAGTGTTCGTTTCGTTGGGTTTTAAAACATGGGAACAAAGAGAGGTTGACTAGCTCTATACCTAAGGCTAAATTCTAAAGGATGAGAGAGTGTGTGTGTGTGTGGAGAAGAACGAAAGAAAAGCAAAAAAATGTCTAGAGAGAGAGAGAGAGAAAGGAGAGGAAGCGTGGAATTCTGGGAGGTTTTTGGGAGTAGCGAATGAAAAACGACGTGACGATGATGAGGGTTATCATAAGCCTCATCACACCTCGCTCTCTCTTTCTCATTTATTGTTCTCCTCTCGTGTCTCGTACCTTTCACACTTATTCTAAATCCGAACTGCCCCTACTTAGCTATACATCTCTCCCTATATATTTATATACTTATATCAGAATTGCTAAAATTATAGGTTGCAAGCATTTAAATAGCCATGCACACGGGGCAGGGAATTGGCGGGGAGCGCGTCCCCGTCCCCGTCTCCGTCCTTATTTATATTTTTAATCTCCGTTTCCGTGCTGTCTCTACTTATTTCCTGTCGGGAACTGGGTGGGGAGTCCCTTATTGGGGCGGAGAATTCCCACGAGAAACTCATTTATTTAAAAAATAAAAATAATAAATTATATATAAATAAAAATATTCAACACTATTCTAAATAAAATTTAAAATATTAAAAAATCTACTACTATATTACAAAAATTAAACGGGGCACGTCGGGGCAGAGAGTGCTATTCCCGTCCCCGCCCCATTTAACATTCGGGGATTGAAAGTTATCTCCATTGCCCATTTAGACGTGGATTCCCCGCCCCATTAGGGGCGGGTCCCCGCGGGGCCCATCCTCATAGGAAAAATGTGCATGCCTACATTTAAATTTAATAAATATTGAAAAGTTTCGCTAACTAATTATAGGAAGTCACGTCAATCTTATGTCTGTGTATACACTCGGCCCATTTCATGAATCTCATTTTGTTACATGAGGATGCACCACTTTTAATGAGGAGACCAAAAATATCACCATAAAAGAGGACAACAAATATATGGTTTATACATTTATGGGTTATGTATTTTGTCTTATTACTTATTTGGACCTTGTGTTTTGACAAATTATTTTTTAAATTTTGAATTTTGTATAATGGTTTAAAAAGACCCATAAATCTGAATTTGTCCAAAGTTTTTTTTTAATTAAAATCATAAATAATTCACAAAACTAAAAGCTTAGAAAAAAATACAATTATTCTGTCTAACAACATTGTCATTATATTTAATTTTTGTTTGTCAAAATCAATTTTAGTGTTTCATTTCAATCGTTTTACAAAATAATAGAATCCAAAAAGATATACAACCTATAATATACATACTTTTGAGGTTCAATGCTTGTGTACGAGGCCACATTTAAAGCTTGGGGCTCAAGATATTTAATTTCTTTTAATCTATACTTTTTTCACATTAAATTAATAAATATATATATTAATGTAAAATTGTAAGAAAATTAGTAAAATAGCCCCTAATTTTTTATTTTATTTTATTTTTTAAATTCTAACAGCTTTGAACCCTACCTTTTGGGTAAAAAACTCAAAACCCAACACCCCCACCTAAGAAAATATGGGTCTCTCCAGAGATTTAATTGGTACAGAGATTTGTATTGCTACATTAATTACCTCTCTTATTACTCTTACCCTTCTATATATGTATGTATATATATATATATAGCCAAACATGAATCCAAATTAAATTTCTCTCATGTCCGATCCATGACAATACATGTCTATACATTTTGTATATATTGTGGTTGTCGTTTTAGTTGGCTACGTATTAAAAAATAAAAAGTGTTTGTATTCAATATATATATATATATAGGAATGATTTTATTATTATTTTTACACTGTTAGATGTTATATACCAAATTTTACTGTGCCTTGTTTGGACTATTGTATCTCTGTACTTACAATAAATTGAAAATATTTCAGGTCCATATCCTGGCCGGCAAACAGGTCTTTATTCTGCAATAGGTTGAAGATAGATATTAGAGAGAGTCCCTCTTGGTCATTATGATGGAATGACTCAATTCTCGAGTGGGGTTCTGTACCTCTGTCCAATCCAGAATTTCCAATGCCATAATTGTTTAATTATTTCTACCCATTTTTATTTTCTTTTTGGGATAGAGGGCCTACATCTGAGTAATCTGAACCCCTACATACATATATGTATACATATATAATATATGTTTTCAATGTGTTTTGTGTTATTGGATAGTTGTTTTTTTTTTTTTATGTGTTTGATAAATTATTTTTTTAATTGTGTAATTTGTTAAATTATTTAAATAGACTCGTATATATTTGATCAATTTATTTTTAAATTAAAATTACTAATAATTTATCAAATTAACAATTGGTAACAAAATCTCTACTATTTTGCCTAGCAATTGTCTTGTTACATCCAATTTTTTGTTAATTGAAATTGAGTTTGAGAGTCTATTTGAACTATTTTACAAAAACACAATGTCCAAAAAAATAACATATGATAATGAAACAAAACACATAATCTAAAAATATAACCATCGAATATATTCGATCTATAAATATACAGGACAATTCTCCTATAGGGGCTTCACTTTAAGCCTTACCAGTGGGACTCTCATTGTTCTCGAGCCGTGAACTGTTTTTTGACGCGATTTTTTTATGATTGTGTATATTGTAGCTATTTAAAGCATCCTGGAAATTTTTAGAAAATTCTAAATAGTTTACAGTATACCCGAAAACTAAGTTTAAACGTATTGTTGCACGCGTGACTAATTTTTTGTATGCGCGTGGAAAGTAACATGTTTGAACTTAGTTTTTGGTACTGTAAACTATTCGGAATTTTCTGAAATTTTTCATGACGCTTTAAATAACTACAATATACACAGTCATAAAAAAAATTGCCTTAAAAACTGTTCACAGGTCGATAATACTGAAAAGTTCCACCAATAAAACTTAAAGTGAAGAATCTGAAAATGAGAATTGTCCTAAATAATAATAATAATAATAATAATAATAATAATAATAACATATATAAATATATGCCTATATATATATATACGCACCGGGTAGACATGTCTCCTATATTATATAATATGGAAAATATATATAATATAACCTAAAAAGATCAAAAGAGTTTATGTTCTAAAAAGGGGAACATGGAATGATAGCTGAACAGTATTATGAACTTTATAAAATATATTAAATCACGTATATATATATATATATACGTTATGGAATGGTGTGACTTAGCTAGGAGATGACTATAACTACTGAGAATAATAACGTACGAAAGGAGACATTAATTTCTGCTATAATAACGTAAATATTGTTGACCAAAAATTGAAGTTATTGTATTTGGTTCGATGTTAGTGTCAATTACCAAGAAGGCGACAAGGGTGTGACCCATCAAGATTAAATTTTTCTAACCTATTTAATTGTTATATAACACTGTTCCATAAAAGATTATTCTTCTAGTAGATTAAATAATAACCTTTTGCTTTACTAGTGAGGTGTAGGTAGTTAAGGGTTCAATTTAAAATTATGGAGTTCAGGTTAGGCATTAGAAACGTTTTTTTTTTTTGGTGTGGAAAATATTTTAAGTGTTAGTATTCTCGGTATAGTGTTCTCGGTAAAGCTGTTATTTTTTTTTTATAGTGACTAGACTTACTTCCGTGGAAAGCAGCTTGGGCTAGACACTCTCCCTAGTCAATTTGGCTGGCAAAGAGAAATATCAATGACAGTTTTCAATATAGAAAATGATTGGGAGATTTTGTGTTTTATAGTTTCAATTATTTATGTCTTGTTTGAATATTTGATTTTAGTATAAGGAAAATTTTTACAAGGGAAAATAGAAAGAAAAAAATAGAGAAAAATATTTTTTACAAATTTAATAAGATATTTTTTTAATATTTTTTTCTAGATATTTACAATAGTTATAAATTTTAACTGTTTACAACAATTTTCATATAGAAAATGATTAGGATTTCGTGTTTTATAGTTTCAATTATTTGGGTCTTGTTTGGATATTTGATTTTAGTAAGAAAAAGTTTTATGAGAGAAAATAGAGAAAAATATTTTTCACAAATTTAATAAGATATTTTTTAATATTTTCTTTTTTCTTTCTCTAGATATTTACCGTAGTTATAAATTTTTAAGAATTATTCTATATTTAAGTTTTAATTTTTCTAAAAAAAAAATTCTTAACTTATTGATTCAATCCAAACATAAAAAAAAAAAATATTTTGGATTTAATTTTTTTTCTCTCTTAAAATCCAAGGTCTAAACAATGCCTTAAGAAGACCGAAAATTTACGTGGTTTGATCTCAAAAAAACCTCGAAGCCACATTGATTGCAAGATGCATTGAGGGAAGTATTCTTGATCGTCATTAGTTGGCATAGAAATTATATGTGTCGATCGATACTACTTATGACTACGTTCTTATCTGACATTCTTCATTTTTGTCAAATGGAGAGGAACAAACAGTCTTGTATGGTCTTCTATTTTATCCTTCAATTTATTAATAACTATATTTTACTTAATTATATATATATTTCTTGTATTAGGATCTTGTTTTTCAATTTACTAATAAATATATCTTTTAGTTTTATTTTAATTAAAATAATTAATAAAGTTGAGGGAATAAACTGTTTTATTATAAAGTTTGTTGACCAAATTTGAATAAATAACCCTTTTTTTTTTTTTTAAATTTTACAAAACCAAAGATTCCATTTGTAATTGTTTAAAATTGAGAGTCGAAATTAGTTTAAGAACAAAACAGAGGGAGTTATAAATTATCCTAATAATTATTACAATTTTATTAATAATGTAATCACTTATTTAATTATTTTACTTGTTAATTAATTAATTTGATTAATTCACTTATCTGGATTTTCGTCAATTCCACAGTGATAGCTGTTTCTCCTTCTTCTAAGGCTTATTGATCTAGAGACGATTACTGTTGTGAAAATTAGCCTAGTTGAAGCCCAAGTTCTTAGACGAAGTAATTGAGGATGAGAGACTGAGTGAGAAAGCAAAATATAAACTATGCTCGACATAAGAAAGTCCAAATCTTCTGATTTGCTTAATCGAAATCGTAGTAGTTGTATTTTAAAATTGTATATATTAGATACTATAAACTCAAATTTAATTAATAAATTTTTACTAATTTAATCAATTTTATTTTAATGACATAAGTTTTAAATTCAAATTTAATTATTAAATCACATAAAACTGATAATAGTTTGCTTACATGAGTTCAGAGTACTAAATATGTACCATTTTAAAATACATGGTGCATACCATATGAGCATTATCGAAAAAAAAAATACAAAAATAATATATTACAAAAACATAACATACAAATTTATAGTTATCCACACATATCTCTCTCGTAACAATAATGCTCTAATTAAGGATAATTATAGATTGGATTCTAATATTATAAATAATTACGTACTTTTTAGTGTCTAACCAATTAAAATAAAATATTTTATATTAATATATTTATCATTTTATATTTTAGACATTAATTACGTTTTTGGATATTTACATAATAATAATTACCTTGAAAACAGTCACTCATTTAAACATGTTAGAATTTTTGTATGAAAGACATGTCTCTATTTTGGACCAAGGCTGGAAAAAGATAAACCCTAAAGAGAAAAATCAACCACAGCTAGAAATAAAAGTGTTTCACCTGGTGTGAGTGAGATCATCAAATTATTATATGTGTTGGAGGAATATGAAACAAGCAAACCATTCACTAAATTACACATTTTCTTTTTCTTAACAGTGACTGAACCAAAAAAAAAATTAATAAATAAATAAAAGGAAAAAAAAAAAAAAAGAAAACAAGAGGGACGATAATCCTGGACCAGTTTTCTGTACATGCATTTAGCTCACATTAAAGAAAAAGGCATGTAAAGACAACATGTACTCCAATTGGTCTGATCTCATCTTATATATAATAAATAAATTAATGAAGCTGGGGAAAAAAAATAACAGAAGATTTATTTCACGACTATATGAATTTTGAACGGCCAAATATATTTTATAAAGGATTTATATTTTTTTGGAACTTGTATTTTGTCTTATTACTTGTTTGGACTATTTGTTTTAAAAAATTATTTTTTAGACCCTATGTTTTGTAAATAGTTAAAATAGAACCCTAAACTCGATTTTGGTCAATGTTTTCTCAACTAAAATCACAAATAATTTACCAAACTAATAATTCAGAACAAAAATAAAATCATTCTGCTTAAAAACTGTATTGTTATATTCAATTTTTTCTTCATCAAAATTGAGTTTATGGTTCTATTTTAACTATTTTACAAAACATAGGGTCCCAAAAGTGATTTGTCAAAACACAGGGTCCAAAAATGTATAAACCCTTTTATAAATAAAAATTGCTAAGGGGCAGTATTGGTGTCTAATACATGACATACTGTTATTGGTACAATCCAATATCGAGTACGTCTCACTTATTTGAATTTAATAAGTATTACGGAGTATCACTAGCTAATTATGGAGTATCACCTCATGTGGTATTGGACAACTTAAGATGCCATATAACAACATTATTTATATATTTATATTTATCTTCATCAACATGTACCAATTACAACAAGAAGGCCAGCTATTATCCAGCTGCCTTTAAGTATATATATAGTGACTTTATTATTAGATAGAAAATTTGATCACTGTTTTTTTCCCTTCTCCCAACTTATTATATGTTCTTTTCTTCTTCTGGTGAAACATTAATTAGATGGTTTTTTTTTTGTCATACAAAATCAAAAGATCTTTCTCAAGAACTTTATACATCAATATATATATATCAACACATATATTATCAAATTTAGCTGCTAAGATATAATTAAATTATATATCAAATGGTGTTTAGATTGAACACTAAGCCTTTGTAGAATCATTATATTATGTGAGATGATAAAAGACTTAATTACTAATATGCAAAATGGAAAAAAAAAAAAACCTCACTACAAAAAACATTACTTTTGTCGGCGCACATTTGCGCCGTCAAAAGTCTTATAGGTTTTACCGACGCAATTTTGCGTCGAGATAAAGGTCCACGACATTCTCTCATCGATAATGGCACTTTTGCCGATGCAAAATGTAATGCGCCGGCAATGGTATCTTTTGACGACAAAAAACTGCGCTGGGAAAAATAAGGATGCACCAAGAAATTTTTTTGTCATGTTGTGGAAAACACTTTTAGCAGTGCAAAAATGCGCCGGCAAAAGATGACTCTTTTAGTAGCGCAAAATTGCGCCGGTAATATCGCTATGACTTTTGCCAGCGCGTTTCGTTGCGCCGGCAAAAGTCTTTAATAAAACCCTAGGACAAAACAGTGTCGTTTTACTTAGTCCGACTTTTACCGACGCAAAATAGATTTTTGCCGGCGCAACGAAACGCACCAGCAAAGGTCTAGCCACCTACTTTGTTGAAAACGTGCACAAATTTAAAATGCACGTTTTGACTTTTGCCGGTGCGTTAGGTGAATGCGCAGGTGTTAGGGTCATTTTAGGTTTGCTTTAGAGATAGTTTTAGGTTGTGTTTTTAGTTATTTAGGATTGTTTAGTGCAGATTTATGCTTGTTTTCTTCTTGTTTCAGGTTTTAATGGTCAATTGCATAATATGGAGTGAAATGAGAAGAAACATGTTAAATATGATTAATAAGATGGATTTCGTGTTGATTGTGGAGTTTCAAGACATTATGTGTAGAAAATACTACATTGAAGATGCTCAACACACGTCGTTTATGCTCTATAACGCAAGTCTGAGACTTCGAGCCGCATTTTTACAAGGATTTATTCACTTTCTGGAAACATGTCTACAAATAGAAGTTGTAGATATTTCTCTTAGCTTTCCACAGCTTTTTGAGTCAGTCAATTCGGAGTTATATTGAAGGAGTTATGATCAAAATACAATGAGCTGACGCTGCAGGCTGTTCAAAACGAGTCAGTTTTATTCTGTGCAAAGTAGCGCCCCAGCGCTGCCGAGAAACAGAGAGCATATTTTGACACGGGTTACAGCGCCTAGGCGCTACGTTTCAGCGCCCCAGCGCTAGGGTCCGTACGGAAACACAATTTAGGGGAATTTTCAAGGGTAATCTTGTCTTTTCATGCAAAAATGAATTAGGGTCTATAAAAGCTTCTTTAATGACGTTTTTAGAGGAGGAGATCAGATTAAGCAAGGAGGCTAGAGAAGAAACAAAAACCTAGAGTTCTTTTCTTTATCTTTTGATTTTGATTATGTTAAATTCTATGTTTATGTTTGATTTAGTCATGTTCATGAACTAAATTTCTGTTTAGGTTTTCTAATTGACTCTCTTGAAACTCTATTATGATTTAATGCATTTACCTATTTCTTCTTCATCTGAAATCTATTTAGTTTGTGTTCATTGTGTATGTGATTGATTGATCAACTTTTACATACGATTTATGAATTTGAATCAAAATCTGAAAAGTGAGATTTGAATATGCTAAAATTGAATAGACATAGATTTCAATTTAGAACGAGAGTATCAAATTGATTTATGTGATTTATGGCTGTATTCATTGCTTCCTATTGTTTGAATTGACCATAGAAATATAGGGAATTCACATTAGGTCGAGTTTTCTATCTCTTAACTCGAATAGTTAACACTTTTGCATGCCTATCATTTCAGTGAGAAGAGTTTCAGTAGTAATTGCATTAAAGATTAATAGAGTGGATAGTAGAGAAGATTAGGATTCCTAATTATTTTACGGTAAATTTAATCCTTGAGTTCTTGTTATTATTTGATTTCTGCAATTTTTATTTAATTATGTTTTCTTGTTCTAAAAATTCACAAATCTAATTTTCATTAGTCAAATAGAAATCAAAAATTAATTATTTGGTAATTGATAAATCAGTCTCCGTGGGAACGATACCGGTCTTACCGGAATAAACTGCAAAAGCGATTACGTATACTTGCGTAGCCTTAAAATATCGCAACAGCAGGCAAAAGTCTATGGTATTTTTTTTTAAAAACTGATGTTGCTTTTGCCAGCGCAATTCGGGGTTGCGCCGACAAATATTACCTATGCCGGCGCAACCCCGAATTGCGCTGGTAAAAGTTGTTTATGCCAACGCAATTCCGAATTGTGCCGGCAAAAACCTTATTTCTTGTAGTGCCTAGAGAGATTGCATGGAGACTCCCTAAAAACACAATCACAACCTTTCTCTACATCACCCATATGGCTTGCCAAGATAGGTACATTTAATAGGCTTGGCAAAGTGTGATTTATAAACAATAATGCTAACTTTGATGAGGTGTATAATAGCTAGGTATATGGTCTAAGTGTGGATCCTAACCCAATGAGCAGACTCATAATAAGAATGAATGTTACCATGTGTGTCTCATGTATATAGTTATAGTTACATTGACGATCTCATTATATATAGTCTTAATTCCATAATAGACACACCATATACATACAAAATATATATACAATTATCCTTATATACTATTAATAACTTGCATGTACATATAAAATTTCCAATATTTTTTTTCTTCTATCATCGCTTAATTAGTGAGTTACGAATGTTGGTCACTTAACTCAAATATTTTCCATTCTAGTATATGAAATTGGGCCTCATTGACCCTTTTTGCTTTGATATTAAATTGACATTTGAGCAGTCATACTACCTATATAATGCATGTTGAGACCAAATTTAATATAATGAACTTGAATTCACTTACCAATCAAAGATGATTCTCTCACTACAAGAAACGAGGCTTTTGCGGGCACGTATTGGAATTGCGCTGGCAAAAAACACCACTTTCACCGGCGTTAATTTGCGCCAACACAAGTGGTTTTTGCCAGCACCATGTCGAATTGCGCCAACAAAAGTTTGCTCACTTTTTACATCCTGTTTTTTTGCCAGCGTACAAGGCATTATTGCGCCGACAAATGTGATTTTTATACGAACCTAGTGTTGATAGTGGTACTTTTGTCGGCACATTATGATATTGCGCCGGCAAAAGTCTTTTGAACACGCCAATAAAAGTCATAAACATGCATTGAAAAGATAAAATTTCGTCAGCAAAAGTATGAGAGAATAGGAATGCACAATTTTTTATTTGTTTTTGTAAGTGATTATAGTTTTATATAGTATCATTCATTAATTAATGATTATTTAATATCTAATGAAGGGTATAAAGTCGTTATATTGTTCTAAGATCAACAACAATACTAATGAACTTTGTAATTATCAACTAAGAATGTTGTGATCATTGTTGATTATGCTTATCTAACTATACAATTATCATTTATTTTAAAAAACTATTATCGTAGGTCTAATAAACTGATTGATTACACATAAGTTTATGAATATATACAATCTTGGTCTTACTCAGCATTATTAGTGTTACTGATCATGATCGAGTATTGTTCGTTTGGTAATATAGATAAACATCCATGTTTCATTATTGATAGTTTGTTGAAACGTTAAATAATTATTCATTTTTTGAGGAATAATGAAATAATTGATCATAACACTGATATTTTATTATCATTAACAAGAATTAATAATAATTATATTGAATGTGTAAGTAGATAAACTCTTGTGATATATAAATATTGTTGTATGACATCAATTATGGACATTATAAATAGTTCGATTAAACCCTAAGTGTTAAAATATTCGAAATGTTAGGCCGTACTAATAGTTAACCTAGTTTGTTGGTAGTGCCTATTTCGATCTTGCTCGATATAACACTTGGAAATAGTAGTATGTTAAGTATATATCAATTTTTAGATATATATATATATATATTTAGTATTTATTATTAATTATGGACATTATAAATAGTTTAATTAAACCCTAAGTGTTAAAATATTCAAAATGTTAAGCAGTATTGATAGTTAACCTAGTTTGGTGGTAGTGTCTGTTTCGATCTCGTTCGATATAACACCCAAAAATAGTAGTACGTTAAGTATTTGAATTATTATTTTGTTGTGTTAGAAACAATAAATGTTTCTATTATTGTGTGGGTATAATTGTAATAACTTTAAAAATTTAAGGAAAAGAAAAAGAAAAAAATTGTTTTTACCAGCGCAATTATACGCTTGCAAAAGTCGAGCGAAAAATTCTTGCCTTCCCCATTTTGAAACGCACATGGAAAATACATTTGTCGTCGCGTTTCACCTAACACGCCAGCAAAAGTCCCACGTTTTTATTGTCGTTGGGACTTTTACCAGCATGGTTGGTTGAATGTGCTGGCAAAAATGTGTCGTTTTAAATGTGGTAGGTGAAGATTTTTGCCAGCGCGTTTGGTTGCACCGGCAAAAGTCCACTTTAACAAAATGACGTCGTATTTGGTTAGGGTTTGCTGAGGACTTTTGCCGGTGTAGCGAAACGCGCCAACAAAAGTCTATGCAATATATACCTACGTCGTAATCCCTTTCATTTCTATTCTATCAATTACTCTTCTTCCCAACCCCACCACCGGTGCCACCACTCCCACCATCGGCTCCACACCACCATCGACGCCACCCCACCCCACAAGCGGCCAGCCTACCACTAAGCCTTAATCCCTCTCTCTCATCACCTCCAAGTCGCTGCCTCCTCGCCACCACCACCACCATTGCACCTCCGAGCCGCTCATCCCTCGAAGTCGCCGCCTCTCTCGATGAGATTTTTCATTTTTTTGTTTCAGATTTTTCTTTTAATTTATTTTTTTGGTGAATAAGAATCATTGTATTGCTCAAAATCAAATCATGTACACTTATGGATTTCCTTCTACCCCTATGTGACTTACAATCCATGTATCTAACTGACAATCCATGTATCTAACTTTACAATTTGTGAATCCATTCTTTATCCCTATTTTGTTTCCCCTTGTACATTGATACAGTGAGTCTCAACTTCAACTCACTTTTGATGACCTCTATAGTATGATTTACATGCCAAATCTTAGATGACCACAAGACATCATTTCGGACCCTCCATATATGGTATACTAGTGCAGAAACAGCAGCTATGTAAAAGCCTCTCCTGAGTTTGCTGAGATGTTTTTCTTTGGAAATCCATTGCAATAAAGTGTGATAGTTCTCTGTTTGTGCTCGGCAACCAATCCACTCCTTCATCTTCACAAGACAGATTTTGCTGTAAGTACATTGAAAGAATAGATGAGAAATCTCTTCATTGTGATCCCCACACAACAAGCATACTGTGTCCATTGCCTGCCAGTGTTTACTGAGATACTCTTTGGTTCTCAACTTCTGATGCAAAGTTAGCCAAAGAATGTATCTATGTTTCGGAATACTGCATCTCTCCCAGACATATTTACTCCATTGAACCTTGGTATGTTGGTCATATAGTATTGCATGCCCAGATTGAATACTATATTTCATTACCATGAAAGTTGATCTGTCCATTTTAGCTCTAAAGAAATCCTTAATTTCAACAATTTTCTTCCAATACCAGTTGCAATTTTGCTGCACTATGTAAGCCCACCAGTCCATCATTTTCAAATAGATGCTATGAATCCACTTTACCCCTAGGTTATCCTTTTTAGAAGCTATTGCCCATACGTATTTCCTTAATGCAGCAATATTCCATTCCAAGATTTTCCTGAAGCCTAACCCCTCCTGCAGATTTTGGAGTACAAACAGTGGACCAAGCAACTAATCCTGGACCATGAGCTTCTGCCACACCCTTCCAAAGAAATGCCCTGCAAATTGCTTCTATATCCTTCAATAGCTGTTTTGTCATCACCATTATTTGAGCCCAATAAGAGTGTATTGACAGTAAAACCGAATTGATCAATGTAGCTCTAGCACTGTAAGATAAATTCCTAGAACTCCACTGCTTAATCCTAGCTACCATTTTTTCTAGAATGATCCCACATTCAGCATTAGATATGCGTTTAGAACAGATAGGAATGCCCAGATACCTGAATGGTAATGAAGCTCGAATGAATCCCAAGGCCTTCACAACTCTGTCAATCTCAGATTCAATCATACCACTGCAATATATTGCAGATTTAGCCTCATTTGGAAAGAGTCCCGAGGTCTTGGAAAATAGCTTGAGCCCCCTAAGCATCCAAAGGATAGATATAAAGTCTCCATGACTGAATAATAATATGTCATCAGCAAAACATAGATGGTTCAGCTTCAAACTAGCACACCTATCATGGAATTTATAGCTTGGAGAAGAGCTAACTTTAAGCATAATCCTAGATAGATATTCCATACCAAGTACAAATAACAAGGGAGACATAGGATCTCCTTGCCTCAATCCTCTTTTAGCCTCAAAATATCTATTCAGTGAGTCATTAATCATCAATGAAAACCTGGGAGTTCGAACACAAACCATGATGAGCTGTATAAATTTATGGGGAAACTGAAAAACAGTGAGCATTTCTTCAATAAAGTCCCATTCTATAGTATCATATGCTTTCCTCAAATCCAATTTGATCATGCAACTTGGCCTACAACTTTGTCTCCCATAATGCCGAACTAAGTCTTGACATATCATGATATTGTAAGCTATATATCTACCATGAACAAATCCCCCTTGATTTTCTGCAATTATTTCAGGTAGAACTTTCCGGAGTCTTGAGCATACCATCTTGGAAGCTGCTTTATATATAACATTACAACATGCAATGGGTCTGAAATCACACACAGTATCAGGGCAAATATGCTTGGGAATGAGTGTAATGGTTGTGTTATTAATCTCCCTAAGTAGTTTACCCGAATTAAGGAAGGATAACACAGCTGTAGTAACCTCCGAACCCACCAGATTCCAATTATCTTGGTAAAAGTAGCTGCTATATCCATCTGGGCCTGGGGCTTTCAAACCTGGTATTGCAAACATTACATCCTTAACCTCCTGAGTTGAAAAATCTATTGTGAGATTCTGAATAAGAGCTGCATTTAGAACTGGTCCTAGCTTCATGATTGACCGAGACACCTTTTTCCTGTGCATCATAGCTGTCCCCAACAAGCCTTGATAATAATCCAAAAAAGCCTCTTTTATATCTGTAGGAGAGTCGACCCAAATCCCTGCCTCAGTCTTGATGGACATAATCCTATTCTGTATTCTCCTAGCCTTAAGAGAAGCATGAAAGATGTGAGTATTTTCATCTCCATTAACCATCCAAACTGCTTTAGCTTTTTGAGCTAAGAACATCAAGTAGGCTTTATGGTAATGAAGATACTGTTCTCTAGCCAATTGTTCTTGAGTAATCAACCTGTCATTAAGTGGATCCTTCTGCAATTGTTCTTGAAGTTCCTTCAATAATAGTCCCGCCTTAAATTCTGTCTGTTGAATGTCAGAAAAACCCTCTCTATTTATATTCACTAGCACTTGTTTCAACCTTTTCAGCTTAGATACAACTTGGAACATTGGAGTACCAGCAACTGGTAAGTTCCAACTGGTCTGGATTTTGTCTTCATAACAAGGTGCTTCTTTCCACATCCGGAAATATCTAAATGACTTCTTCTCCAATTGCATCTCCAAAGTAACATGAACCAGAATTGGACTATGGTCAAATATCCCTTCTGGTAAGAACATAGCCTCTGAGTTAGGAAAATGATCGATCCATTGTGGATTAACTAAAGCTCTATCAATCTTTGAATAAACCGTCTCCTCTGCTCTCTGCTTGTTGTTCCATGTATAGAAGCATCCTGAAAATTTCAAGTCTTCCAAATGACAAGATGTCAAACAGTCTAGAAATTTGCTTGAAATCTTAGTGGTAACCTTTTTGCCTATTCTGTCATGTAGTGAAAGAATCTCATTGAAGTCTCCTATCACCATCCAAGGTTCAGTTACATCTATAGCCAATTCTTGTAAATCATTCCATAGCTGCTCCCTGGAGGAATCATCATTATAACCATACACAAAGGTGACCAAAAACCTTCCTGTTCTATTTGGAACCTGCACTAAACAGTGAATTAATTGTGTAGTATATAGCTTGATATCCAGAGAGAAAACTCTCGGGTTCCAAGCAATTATTATCCTACCCTTATCAATCCAAGGATTGTTATTAGTGAAACACCACCCGGAAAACAGACTTGTATACATAGAACCCATATTTTTATTTTTCACTTTTGTTTCGAGTAGACTAACCAAGCCAACCTTCTTTGAAAGGATTAAATTCTTAATCTCCCTATGCTTATGTTGACTGTTAATCCCTCGAACATTCCAGGTAAGGATTCTATCCATCTAGTGTAGAGGGTCCTCCCCCCTCTCTTCCTGTATTACTCCTCTGTAACAGTTCTATCTCAGGATCCTTTTCCAGCAGACAAAATTTATTATTCACACTCGTTTGAATGGCTATAGGTTCCTGTATCTTAACTCCTTTGGTAACTGATAGAAATCCATCTGCATCCACATTGACTTTACTTGCAATTGGTGATGAGACCCTCTGTTTAGGAACCCATTCCTGCTTGACTGGCTTACTCTTCCTGCATATGTGAGCTTCATGTCCTAAGCCAGAGCAATTCGTACAGATAATGGGCTTCCACTCATATTCTACGAAAATGTCAACTTCCTGGTCAAATTCATTCAAGAAACTGATTCGAGATGGAAAGTCCTGTGTCATGGTCTCCTCAATAAGAATTCTGGGATATGCTAATCGATCTCTGTTTTTAGTAATGAAGTCAACTTGAATTGGCTTACCAATCTGACCCACTATCTTGAAAAGTGACCTATCACCCCAATATTTAATATCCAGTCCTCCCAATTGAACCCAAGTCGGAATTGAATCTATATCTTCTTTAGAGAAATCATCAACAGGATTCCAAGGCTTCATTATCAGAGGTTTTTTCCCAAAAAACAGATAGCCTCCATCCAATATTCTATCTCTCATTTCCATAGACAAGAATCGAATTATGAAAATACTTGATGAGAGAATCCCAACTTTGTCTACTTGATCTTTCCATAACCTCCTCACAAAGCCTCCAGGATTCGAATTGGTGGATTAGCACCAAGCACATAGCAGACTATGGAAGATTGCCAATAATTCACCTCCTCAGCTATATCCTCAACATCAATTTTGACTCCTGAAGTCCTCTCCTAATTCATAACACCTTTCCCTGCAATACTCTTCTCTTTGGCCCTAGTACAAGTGACATTAGTGGAGTTAGACTGTAAAATCGGAGATGGAACAGCCTTACCCATATCTACATCTTGCATTACTTGCTTGGAGGCCGATAACCAATCTTCTACATTATTACAGATTCCTGTTCGAGGTGCTGGAGTGGATTCACCACAGACTCGCACTTCGCCTGCTCCTTGTTCATCCTCTGACATCTCCAATTCTTGAATCCCTAAAATGGCATCCATAGATCGAGTTTTGATGACCCTATCAGCAGATGTTGGACCTGTTCTCTTGCTTTTGCTCTTTGATTTGCCCTTCCCCCCAACCTTTGATCCCTTTGCCATGGCGCCGATGAGAATCATCGAGAGAAAAAAAAGCACGGGAAAAAGCTTTCAAACTTAATCTTTTTCTTTTAATTTTTACTAACATTAATTTTCACTAACATTAGTTTTATTTTTAATTTTTTTAACATTAATTTTCACTAGCGGAGCCTTTGCCTCGAGCCCCCTTGGCCAAGCCTTTACCCCGAGCCCCTACCGTAATATTTTTGTTGTTGTTTATTTTGTGTGTTAATTTATATATATATATATTATATGTTTGTAATATTTATTAACAAAATTATTTTTGTAATTAAAAAAATAATAATTTATAAATCTTATTTAATTTTCATATTGAAATCTCGCTTCTTTAGGGAGTTTCAGATGCAACCAAGTTTGTGGGTTTTCAGTATTTTATTTTTTAATCTTTTATTGTCTAATTTTCTGAAACATCTTTGCATGCTATTTGGCTAGACAATAAAATTAAATTGTAATCTCATACCGTTTCAATCTTAGTAGTAATAAAGTCTATTCTCAACAAAAAAAAATTAGAAATGTATTTGAAATAACTAACATGTCTGTTTATATTTCATAAAAACTAAATAAAAGTATTTACAAAAAGGCTTACAAAAAGGGAGACTACTTCAAAAATTGTATAGGTTTATCAACTTATCTCATTTATTAAATAATGATATAAATTAAACAGTTATACAAGAATCTGTTTCAAAGCAAAATTAAACCAAAAAGATAAAATTATTACTTATCCCATAAACAAAACTTCATTACACACTCAAACCGATAACCTGAAATAAAAACCCAAAATGAATATGTAACTAAAAACTATATCTAGTAACCCACCACTAAAATAAAAATATAAGAATATCTACTAATAGTCTTATTTACAGACTTTCAAAATTGAAACAAAAAACTCTATATCAAAACGTTTATAAACATGAACATCAACATAAAAATCATACTTTGAACTTTGGCATTAAGAGAACATCCTTTGGCATTGTACATTTCTCCTTAATTATTTTCAGTCTCCTTCATTCTTTGCCATGACCAGTCATGGTGATGGGGTTGTGTGATTCGCGTTCACTACAAAAAATCTTAGTTTTAGTTGTAATAAATTTTGTGACTAAAAACAAAAAATCTGTGAATAAAAAAAAATCATCTTACTTATGTTATCACTAAAAAGTCTGTGGTTAAAAGTATTAGTCACAAAAATTACAATTTGTTGTTACTAAATGTATTTTTAGTCACAACAAACTTTATCACTAAAAATAATAGATTGTGACTAAAACTACATTAGTGACAACTTGTGATTAAGTATGACTTTTTAGTCATAAATAATTTTTTGTTGTTACTAAAAGTGACATTTAGTCACACAAAATATATGTTGTGACTAAAAAGTTGTCACTAAAAGTTATCTTTTTTTGTAGTGGTTGTTGAGGCTACCACAAGCAATGGTCCTCCACGGACACTACCGATTGACTAGGATGAAGAGATGGATGGAGAGGGAGATGGAAAAAGAGATTAATTTTGTTTATTATTTTTATTTTTTAATATTATAATATCTCTTATTCTAGTTTAAAATGTAGTAATAATAGTGGGGAAATTAAAAAAGGTTCCTTAGCAAAATGACTTATTTTTTGAAGTCATGATTTTGCACTCTAGCCTAGTTTTGATATTTTTTTACAAAATGACCTCCGACGTTCTAGAAAGCTGGTCAAAAAATTTCAGACAGCTGGTCGAAATTTTAGGCAGATATCATTTTACAGAAAATTATCAAAATTAGGTTAGATTGCAAAATAACTTTAAAAAAAAAGTCATTTCACCAATTACTCAATTAAAACTGGAAGATATTAAAAATATAATTGAGGAAACCGTGAGTGATATATTGAAACCAAATACAAACTTTCTATTTTTAAATAACTTGACCTTCAGATTTAAATTAGATATAACTATTAAAATTTTAAAAACAAATGTAACCAACTTAATTTAATGTTAATAAAACATATAACGTACTAAAAAATATAAATAAAAAAACTACCTTAATAGTGTAGTAAAAATATCATTTTTATATTAAAAAGTGGGATTTTTCATTCTCTTACGAGTCAAAGACTATATTTTTGGGCCTTATTATCTGAATTTGGGCTTGGTTCATTTTATTATCCCTCGACAATGCATGACCAAGTTTTCCAATGAGACAATTAATGCAAAAGGTTTTTAAGACAGAACACCACCGCAGGGAAGTGATATACTATTATTAGTGTAATTCTATCGGGTCTCACTTATTTGAATTTAATAAGTATTATGGTTAGGCATGGCAAAATGGGGCGGGGAGAGGCCCCGACCCGATAGGGCATCTTTGCCCCAGTAAAAACGGGGCAAAATTCGAGGGGGGGGGGGGGGGCCTGCCCTGCCATGCTAGAAATTTCCCCACCTCGATTTTTTTTTCTATACTCAAACTCAATTCTCTTATGCTACTTATATACATATTACGTAAAATTAAAATTTTATATGTGGTTTAGAATATTTTTAATTCTATATAGAGTAGAAAGAATTATAAATATTGAAAAATATGTTTTATATAATTCATCCTTATTTTTGTATTTATTTTGTAAATTTTAAAATAAAATAAACAAAATATAATATTTGATGGTGTAGTTAATACCAAGTGTAAAGTATAAATATTACAATAAAAAATAATATTTAGGCTTAGGAAAAATTCTAAAATTATAATTTAATATTTCTAAAAAAAAAAGTTAAATGGGGCGGGGCAGACACGCCTTGAGTAGCCCCGCCCCAAGAAACTAACCGGGGCGGGGCAAAATGTTTGCGGGGCGGGTCGGGGCGGAAGCGGGGCGGGGCAAACCCGCCCCATTTACATGCATAATTATGGTGTATCGCTAACCAATCATGAGGTGCCACCTAATATGGTGTTAAACATCCTAAGGTGCCATAATTAAGATATGTCATAGGAGTACGTAGTTTATATTAATAATTTAGTTTACCATTTGTTATGGCATAGTATATGTCACGAAATTTTGCCAGCTAAATTAATGCTGGACTAAAACAAGCTTAGCTTCACTTATTATTTATAAATATATATATATATATATATATATATATGAGAATTTTTAGTATTGTACAAGAAGGCTCTTCAATAAAATAAGCCAAAAACATCAAATGTACTTGTATGTAATCTTGTTTGCATAGCTTAGTAAGCTCTTAACTTATCACCAATATATAAATAAATATATATGTGAAAAGAATAAATGGTTATTTTTTTTTATGCCGGCGATCGATGTAGTATCAAAAATCTACCTCAACCGTTGGATCATCATCACAGTTATATCAAAAGCTGGTAATTTAGTGTATGATTAATCTCCACCGTAGGATCATTTCCATGTCTGATCAAGACTACTGATACGAAGAGTTCTATAAATAACCACCACACAACTTTCCTTGATCGATGCCCTTGCGGGGAGAGTACCCAAAATTTGCAGTGTTATATATAAAATAAAGCTTTGTTCCCATTTTGCCCCTTCAAGATCATACTCTCCAAGTTCAAAAATAATATTATCCCAAGGCTAGAAGCTGAGAATGATTACTGTAATGATATCTGCATCCAAATATTACATACCAACGATGAGTGGAGCAACAGAAGTTTTGAGAATTTAAAAAAAGGTCGTGACAATTTTTTCAACCAATTATATATTTCTTTTTTGATTGAATGTATATTTTTGGTATATATATATATATATATATATCGTTACTCGTAATTAAATTATTTAGTGTTGTCTTGGGATGATGTAGAATTAGAATAAACAAAGTTCTAAAAGTTCTTAAAATTTATTTAGTGAAATACGAATGTATTAGTTTTAGGAAGCTTCATGAATTGCATGTTTTTATGTTAATTTCAACTCACAAGAGTGTTAGAATAGAAAGTTCTCCATCTAATATTAATTGAATGATCTGGACTATATAGTTTCGGGATATGGATATAGTAACATGACAATTAAGACTATTTTTGTGAATGTTAATCAAATAATTGAATGTATTTTTGGCCACTAGTACTTGCATATATATATATATATACATTTTAAGTATTATTTTACTTTCTAGATAGTTTTAATAAATTTTTTAGAATACTATATGATAATTCAGATAATTAGTTTAAAATTTCACAGTAGACAATCGATCAAATGTTTAGACATAAATTATTTTATAAAAAATTATCAAAGATTAAAGTACACAATCACTTAAAAAAAAGTTATTATCACCAATTTCTAATAACTTCGATGCTATGTAGTAACTTAAATGTAAAAGAGGGGTAATATGTATATATAGAGAGAATTGTTAAGGGGTATTGTTGGTGCCAACATTACAATGAGTTGGCATATCACTATTTGTACAATTCAATATCAGGTCATGCATATTTGAATTTTATAAGTAGTATGAGGAATCGCTAACCAATCAATGAGTGTCACCTCATGTGGTCCTGAGCACCTTAAGGTATCAAATAACAACACTCATATATATATATATATAGACATACAACTTTGATAGTATATTTTAACATGACAGATGTTTGATTGAAGGATGTATAGGAAATGGAATATATAAATATATATATAACTACATTAATTTGATAAATTTGTGACGATAAGTGATTTTGCATTCTGGTCTACTTTTAATAATCTTTTGCAAAATGACCTATGTCTAAAATTCGACCAGTTGTCTAAAGTTTTCGACGAGCTGTTTATTATTTTCGACCAACTGTTTGAATTTTTCAACCACTTATCTAATTTTTCGACTAAATGTCTAAATTATGAAAGACAATTTTGCAAATGATTATTAAAAGTAGGATAGAGTACAAAATGATATTAAAAAATAGTTCATTTTACCAAAGTACCTAGAATTAAATTAACACAGCAATCAGAAAAAATGTTTATTTAAAGGGAACATATTATTATAAGTCTAATAGTGGCTATTTCACCTCATTGTATTTGTACTATATTACTAAAGATAGGGCAGATATAATGTATAGATAAATGCTGACTTTGCTCTTAGAAAAAGATACATACTAGGGTATATGATATATATAAATATATATGATTTATATATTTATACAAATTATTTAATTACTTTGAAAGTGATACATTTGTCGTCTCCAATAAAGCCTTGATTAATTGTTTCTTTGTTATTTATTTAAACCACCTTTGCTTAAGTCGCAACTCGCAATTGTATCAATTACATATCTTATCCCAATTAATAATTAAATAAATAAGCCACACAAATATATATAATATATATTTACATAATTGTTTCTATTTTAAAGAAATAATTAATTCTTTTGATAATAATTTAGGAGGAGGGTCTTCTTGGATTGATACAGAGGAGATGCATGGAGGACATGGAGATCACTAGTGATGATCAACCATAGAATTACATGAATAATGGTGTTGATAATTATGAAGTGTGATCCATATATATAATTATGAAGTGTTGATATATATATATATATATAATTTATATGTATGTTGTTGATTTTGAAATACACTAGCTAGCCATGTTTAAACTCTTGTCCTAATAAAGTTGGCTAGTATATATATTTAGGGGAATTCTTTTATAGGACTTCACTTTAAGCTTTACTGGTAGAACTCTCAGTGTTCTTGACTTGTGAACAGTTTTTGGCGCGATTTTTTTTGTGACCGTGTATATTGTAGCTATTTAGAGCACCCTGCAAATTTTCAGAAAATTTTGAATAGTTTACAGTAGCAAAAACTAAGTTCGAACATGTTGTTGCACGCGTGACTATTTTTTTTATGCGCGTGGAAAGCAACATATTTGAACCTCGTTTTCGGTACTGTAAAATATTCAGAATTTTCTGAAATTTTGCAGGGTGCTCTAAATAGCTATAATATACACGGTCATAAAGAAAACCGCGCCAAAAACTGTTCAGGGGTCGATAAATAGTGAGAGCCCCACCGATAGGGCTTAAAGTGAAGCCCCTATAGAAGAATTTCCCTATATATTTATAATATATATATTGGCGAAATAAATATCTAACTTCATATATGTATTACACTTAAATACTTAATTTTTTATTTTTGTAGTATAAATAATAAAAAAAATTAAAAAAGAAAAAATTACTATTTATGTTACTAAGTATTTAAGTACAACAATTACATAAATTTATGTATTTATGTCGCAAATATCTCTAATAAAACAGAACATACATTATTCCTTTTCTACTATTACATTCTTGTAATCTCGAGGTATTTTTTTGTTCTAGCTCTTGTTTTTTTTTATATGGTTGGTCTCATGATGATGTGTTACATGTTTTGTTTCTCTATCATTTTTCTATTCAAGTTTGACAATTGTTCAATTTTTGGTACATTGTTAAGACTTTCTTTTCTTGGAGCATAATTGCCATTTTGCAGGCTCTTCTTTGTGTTTAGTCTCCTAATCAACTATGCTTAGAGTATTTTGGGGAGCCAAACAAAGCCACACATATGGTTCTTCTTGAGTAGGACCTCACACAATAGTTTTAAACTATGTTTAATATATATATTTTTTGAAATTGATTCTAATTTTCTATAAAAAAAAAATACATTTAAGACATAATTAAATGAATATGTGTGACTCTAAAAAATGATCTGAGAGAATATATTTATGGAATTTCCAATGCAGCTACTCATAATTATGGGGAAAGATGTCATTTTATTATTATTATTTTGTAATGAACTAATTTTTCTTAATAATAGGAAAAACGTAATTTGTGAAATAAATTATTTTAATTTTATAGTATATAATTTGATGATTTTTAGTATGGTTAAATTTTACAATGCAATTGGTTTGACATTATAGTCATTTTCTTATAATTATACCCCTGCTAAATAATTTTTAAGTAATATTCCCATGTTATTTTATACTTTGACAAGTTTATATTTATTTATTATTTTCTCAAAAATAAAAAAGGTATATATTTTCAATTCTTTTTTATCACAAGTTTAATGTTTCCTTTTTCCTCAAAGTTTATCACAAATTTCATGATAAATAATCAATCATATCCACAAAAAAGGAACCCCACAAGTGACACGTGTCATAAACAGAGTTGCTCAAACTCTATGCCGCGTAGAAGCTCTTTCACATTATGCTTTCACATTTTTGGTGTATGCATTCCAAGTGTGAACCATATCTATTCTTTTTTTCTCCAAATCCAAAGTAACAAATAATAAAGATGTTATATGCATTCAAAATATGAACCGAAATATAACATATATTGATCACAGTAGCAGCAGTTTAGCTTAGTTATTCACATTTATTAAAATTAAGATCCACTGTTTTAAAAAGCAATGACACTGTGTAATATTTGGAAACATATTTTAAGTGCACATATCATTACTCAATAAATAATAATACGACTAATTTGTGAAAATAACATCTTTTTTAATACTTGCCTAGTTTTGATAATTTTTTGTAAAATAATTTCGGTACAAAATTGAAATTTTTCGATCAGCTATTTGGAGCATCGGAAACTATTTTGCAAAAAATTATCAAAATTAGATCAAGGTGAAAAATTGCCTTAAAAAATAGGGTTTATACATTTTTAGACCCTATGTTTTGCCTCATTACCTGTTTGGACCCTGTGTTTTGATAAATTATTTTTTGGACCATGTGTTTTGTAAAATGGTTCAAATAAGCCCCTAAACCTGATTTTGATGAACAAAAAATTGAATATAACAACACAATTCGTAGGCAGAATGTCTGTATTTTTGTTTTGAGTTGTTAGTTTGATGAATTATTTGTAATTTTAGTTCAAAAAACTTTGATCAAAATCAGGTTTAGGGGTCTATTTGAACTATTTTAGAAAACACAGGCTCCAAAAAATAATTTGTCAAAACACAAGATCCAAACAAATAATGAGACAAAACACATGGTCAAAAAAAAACTATAAATCCTAACAAAAAAATAAGTCATATTCCCAAATAAATTTAATATATATTATCACACGTGCCACATGTGTTTTCCGGGTAACTACTAACTACCACTCGTGATATTTCTTTCCATTTTCATTTCCATGGTCCCAAAAATCCCACTCTAATATATAATATAATAAAAAATATAATTGGCTATTAACAAGGTCTTCTTCTCAAACACACACACACATACTATCGTTTATGGCTTCCCCATTTTCAAAAACATGTAGAAAAGAGTCCATTTTCTTCAACGCCAATATTCCAAACCACTCTTCTTCTGCGTTTTGTTCTACTTCTCAAAGAGTTTGTTTCAGACATGAAAAGCCCAAGAAATCTTTCGAGATCGAAAGGAAAACTAGTAGTGAGATCACTGTGTCGTTTATGCAGAGTAGTAAAAGTTCCAACAGAGAAAATGGTTCCAATATAAAATGGGATCGCTCAGTTTCCAGGAAAAAACAACTTCATTGGCGAAAGGTTTTGTTTGGATCCAAGTCCAAGAAGATCAGGAGTATAATATTGCTCAATGTTATCACAATTGTTTATGGTAAGGACATTCTTTTCTTACTGAGTTTTCTGTTTTGACTTGATAGGATTTTGAGAGATTCAATCATAGATACTTTTAATTGTATGATCAGTACAAAATCTAGTGAAGCTTAAGTGATCTGTGATACTTAACTAATAATAAATCAAATCAAAACCTGCTAAAGAAAGTTATAAGCTGGAGAAGAACATGAAGTTTTAGTACCCCTCAGCCACTTTAAAGAATAAAATGGACATGTTTTTCTTCTTTCTTATTTCTTTGTATGCTAGTTAATGACTCGTGTAATAACATATAATGTAATTGGTGAGAATAAACCATTTTATAAGAATACTTTATAAAATGGCATTTTTTCTGTTTGGAATCCAGACTATCGAAGTATGTTGGTGGTGTTTGAAAGATAATTTTGCACAAAATTATCAAAACAAGGTTATCATGTAGAGTAACTGTAAAAGAAAAGGTTATTTTGCCAAACTTTATGAGAAATGCTCTCTGATTTGAACATGCAGCAAGTGACATTATGGTTGTTAAAGGCGCCGAAGCAACCATGGACCCAGCAGCCTTCTCTGCAGTGCGATTCATCGTGTCAGCAATCCCGTTCTTGCCATTTGTCTGGCGAGCTCGGCGTGACGATCATACCAGAAATGCAGGGATAGAGCTGGGGTTCTGGTTGAGTCTAGCATACTTCATTGAAGCAATTGGACTGCTTACATCTGAAGCTGGTCGTGCTTCATTCATATCTCTGGTCACAGTAAGTTGATAAAACTTTGAACAGACAATGCATCTAGGATTAGTATATACTGACTTGTATGTATGTGTAAGCAGAAGCATTATAAGTAGTCTATTTCAACAGGTTATTGCTGTGCCTTTGCTTGATGGTATGCTAGGATCATTTATACCTGCAAGAACATGGTTTGGAGTTCTTATGTCTGCAATTGGAGTCACTGTACTCGAATGTGGAGGATCCCCTCCCAATGTAAGCACCTACAAGTTTTTCAAGATCAACTTGTGTTGATGATGCTGCTTTTGACGAATTAGAAGAAAATAGATTATGGTATTTTTGTTGCAGATTGGCGATCTTCTCAACTTTCTGAGTGCAATTTTCTTTGGGATTCACATGCTTCGAACTGAACATATCTCTCGATGCACAAAGAAGGAGAACTTTTTGGCACTCATTGGTTGTGAGGTAATGAAACACCTACTACCCTTCAAACCTCTTTGGTATGCTGAATTGGATATGATTATTGAATTGGACTGAAATGTATTAGAAAGGACTAGGATAAAATTAAAGGAATTTACTCATTTGGTACCTTATATTTTTGCAAAGTATCACTTTGGTACCCTCTATTTTCAATAATGCTCATATAGTACCCTACATTTTAAAATTATGTATATTTGATACCCTACACTCAGATTTTATAGATAAAATTTTGTCAATATTATCAAACTGTCATTAGCTATATGTAATTAAATTTAAATTTGGACCTTATATAATTGATTAAATTGATAAAATTTAATTAATTAAATTTGAGTTTAGGGTACCAAATATGTATGATTTTAAAATACAAGATATCAAATATATACGATTTCAAAATAGTGGGTACCAAATGAATATTATTATAAACACAGGGTACCAAAATGATACTTTGCAAAAACACAAGGTACCAAATGGTTATCTACCCTAAAATTAATACTATCTTGTATTTAGTGTTGTATTAGATAGGATAAACACTATTATCCATATAAATTAATCAAATATTAATAGCATTGGAGATTGTAATTGAAGGTGTATTCCCCACTTTTGAGTGTTGGATAAATAATTTCATAGGGTCGAGATAAATAATCTTACATAAATGGAGCTATTTTGGAAATTAGGATTATTTAACCTACTCCCAAGTTAATAACAAACATGGAAGGAGTAATAACCCCAAATCCTAATCCCAATCCTAGTCTCATACACCAAACGGTCAATGTCTTTAGCCTTGTAATTTTGTGCATCTCAACAGTTTTTAATATTTTTTTCGTTTAGGCTTCTGTTCTTGCTCTGTTGTCTACCATGTGGGTACTCCTTGGAGGGTGGTTTGATGGTGATCAAAATCGTAACCAGACAATATGGACATGGACAGAGTTATGGGAATGGATTGCTACATTCCCATGGATACCTGCAATTTATACTGGTGTATTTTCTACTGGAATTTGCTCTATTATTGAGGTACTGCTCCTTATTTCTTGCTGATTATAGGATATCTTGTTTCTACTCATGTTTGGATTGTACCTAATCAAGTTTCACTCCTCTCTATACTCTTTTTTTTATCACCCTTCTTCAACTAAACAGACTTCTATATACTTGCACATACATGCATGCAAAGTTATACTTACATGCTTAGTTAAGAAGCTATATATATTGGACTTTGCTCTAGATCCTGTAATACTTTTTATTAGACTATTGTGTCCCACATGGAATACGTGTAAGAATATTGAGTCATTAATAAGAACATGTGTAACTCCACTAATAACCAATTGGTTTTTAGATGGAGCCTCGTGATTCTTGTTATGGTATCAAGAGCCAATTCCCTAGCGGGCATTCGATCTACACCGATCCAAAAGAGTGAGTCAAGCCGCAAGAGATCCGCATAGTGCAAAAAGACACTTGAGATCCAAAAAAATAAGCGAGCTGAAAAAAAAATGGGACACTTGTGATTAGGTGATTCAAGATTGGTGAGCGAAAAATCGCCACAATCTTGAGGGGGGATATTAGACTATTGTGTCCCACATAGAATACGTGTAAGAATATTGAGTCATTAATAAGAACATGTGTAATTCCACTAATAACCAATTGGTTTTTAGATGAAGCCTCATGATTCTTGTTACTTTTAGATACCAGCCATCGTTTTTTCGGTCTTGCACAACTATTTATAAGAACATAGGTTACTCCATAATCCTTGACGCGTTAAAAATAGCATTCTGGTTTTAAGAACCCCATAATTCCCAACACACTTTCTCTAGTTGAAAAAAACTTGATGTACTTCCTACCCTTTCTTCTCAATCTAGTTTCTCATGGAGGTTCATTTTCTCTTCAGTTTTCAGCCATGCGTGATGTTTCTGCAACAGAAACGGCCATAATATATGGTCTCGAGCCAGTTTGGGGTGCTGGTTTTGCTTGGTTTCTTCTCGGTGAAAGGTGGGGTACACTTGGATGGCTTGGAGCTACTCTAGTCCTTGGTAAAGATTTCTTATCTTCAATTATTTTTAGTTACTAAAAATTCAGAAATGGAATGAATCACTAAGATTATTTCCGAGTATAATGTGTGGCTACAAAAATCAATTTATTACAAGGAGATTACAACCAATACAAGGGGAGAATTCTAGTCTAAATTTGGCATGTTACAAAATTTCATTATAGTTAGTAACATTCAGCAGTATATAGATTTTTCTAATGATTGACATAACACAAGTCAATCTAACTTAGAAGTTAAGAGAAAGCAAGATTTTTTTTTTCTTGCAAAGGAGAGAGATTGCTTCTATACTAATGTAAACCTAATGGGTTTATGGTGGTGTAGGTGGAAGCTTAATAGTTCAGATGTTCGGTTCTTCACCTGAGAAATGTATAGAAGCAAAAGAAAGTAATCAGAAGAGTGATCTTCTGCTGGTTCCTCATGAGCAGATAATGAAGAATAGTCTCTCTGCTTCACCAATTGCTGTCAGATCCAGGAAAAATGTAGATATTTTGAAGTGATTTTGTTTATGATGTTTTTTAGTTTGTATAGTGAATTATATCTCCATGAAAAAAGAATATATATTTATATAAATATATATATATATATCCAAGAGAATGAATGTAGCTAGTAGCTACAAATATTGTATAGTATAGTACCACGCCCTAAAAATTGTTAGGGGGTGTTTGATAAAGGGAAAAGTTTACATAGATGTGGTGCTTGCTCATTGTCCAAACTCATGAAATTAAATAAAAGTAATGCAATAGAAGGACATTCATGATCCATCCAACATACACTTTAAATTTTATAATAGTTCTTATTTTATTATAATATTTTTATATATAATATTATGTTGACTTTGTCTTTTTGATAGTGATGTCCTAGGTGTGAATGTTAAATATTATTTTATTTATATAATAATATATCATTACTATTACTATAAAGATATCAATATACATTATATTTAGAATGCATAAACGCCTAATGTATTTATAATTGTTAAAATTATTTATACTATTAGTGACTATTTTTATATTTTTTAATATTTTACACAAATATATGTGATATATGAATATCTATATTTTATTTATATTTTTATAAAATTAAAGTTGTCATCATATTTCTACCCACCCATTACTAATCACGCCAAACAATCTTATCAGAAAGAGCATCCAACTACTGCTCTTTACAAAATGAGTAATATGATATGTGCTCACATAATTTACCCAACAAAACAATCCACACAATTATGTATCACATTTACTCTAAGTTAAAATGACTTGCCACTTAGAAATGTATAATGTTTTGGTATTAAATTATGTTCGCATATATTATTACTCTTGAAGTGGGTGTTTTGTCAAAACATGAAACAACAAGCATTTTGAGACAACAAAAGTACTTTGTTCCAAATCTCATGTTTCAATATCATAAAAGTAGAATACAATGGTAATAATAATAATAATAATAATAATAATAATAATGAAAATCTTGAAACAAGACACAAGCACTTCAAAGGTAGGAAGCTACTGCCGGGAAATTACAGAAGTCCATCAAAGTGGTCTTCATTATTAAAAGAACACAATAGAAATTCACTACCAGAAACATAAACATACCATTGTCACTAAATTTAGCGCCTGCCTTATCGAACTTCACTCTTCATTTTTCTTGGCAATAAACAATCCCCACGTTTGCTCACCAGATGAACTCCTGATCAGCTTTGCTTTCCATCCACCAACTATATCATTATAGTCCTCCTACAAGAATATGAGTATATTAATATGCATATACAAAGACAGATTTTTAAATGAGGTGTAACAAATGAGGGGGGCAAGCTCACTTCAGAGAAGTCGTTGATGAATTCGTCCTTTCCTTTTTCAAGTACATCTAATTCCCGTTGCAGAACTTGTAAGAACTGAAACACAATTTTTTTAAAAAAATTAAGAATAAACCAAAACATGGTTGTAAATAAAGACGTCGAATGGATTGTATGTCAAACCTGTTCGGTACGGTCTTCTGCAATGACTTCCTTAAAACCAGCATTCCTAAGCATCTGAATTTATTACAAACGCAAAAGAACTTAGTTAAGTACAGGAAATTGGAAGAAACATCTAAAGGGCGTTAAAGAGTAAATATTTCGACATACTTGGCCGTATTCTTCTACATCATGGAGATCGTATCCTCTTTGCTTAATATAATTTGAAAATTCTGTAGTTGGGGTTCCTGCACTCTTGCAATAATCACTTATGAGAACCTTTCCTCCTGGTTTTAACCACTTGTAGAATGACCTGAACAATGCAGGTTTGTCCTGCATATGTTAAAATATTGTACATTAATAGAAATTGAATGTCAAGATATGATAAAGGCAACAAGAACAAGCATTTGTGTAGACACTTTAGCATGGCTTTAATGTCCTAAAGAAATTACTAACAAAAATACCTACAAAGACTAACCTAAAAGAAAAAGTAAATGTCTGGCTTTTAGTCAATAAATATTATTAAAAAAAAACTAGAATAGAATATGCCAGGCAGAAATTCAAAACTCATGAGTTGAAAGCAAGCATCGTAGCTGAAAACAGACAAAAAGACTGCCTTACTTGAATGTGCAATATGGTGTCCCGGCTGTATATCACATCGAATGAGTTATCAGGATATGTCTTTGTTGTGCAATCAGCAACTTCAAATTCAACAGAGCAGTTAAGCCCAATGGCACGTTCAAGAGCAAGGGAAACCATATTTACAGAGAGGTCAATGCCAACAACTTCAACATCAAAGTTTTCAGCCATATAGAAGTCTCCCCCTCCAATTCCACAGCCAACATCTAGAACCCTCTGACCAGGCTTAAGGTCTAACTTTGCCACAAATTCCTTGGTCGTTTCTGCAAAGGCAATCCAAATATTGTTAGAAGAGAGTAAATTTGAAGAATCCACAAAGGATAAATCCTGTAACTAAATAATGACTGTTGTCACTTATCATAAAGCTATAATGTGGATGAAAGTTACAGACACACATACTTATCATAAAGATACAATTCTGCATGAATTGGTAATATCCTATCTTTATTTTTCTTTTCTTTTTTTTTTCCTAATCTGGTGTCCCATTATTTATACTGTATTTTTTTTAAATAATGAACTGTCTACAAGATTCTAGAGATCACCAGTGAAACAAATTTCAGCAAAAAAAAATTTTCGGAAAAACATTTACGGGGAAATGATCAACAAAAGAAATGTTGCCAACAACAAACAATGCAAATAAAAATATCGTGCTTGAATCTTTTAGAATTCAAATTTATTGCCTACAACAAACAATTCAAATTCTTAAGTTACGGCTTTAATATGAAAACAATTGCATATATTCAGTTATTGCGTATTACTGAAAAATATATGGCACATTGTGTTGTAATTCAAATATTTAGTTTCTCAATCATACAAGTCAAGAACAGTTTAATGATAAAGTATTACCAATTCCTCCAGTGCTCACATAACCCGAGCCAAACACACGCTCATAACGCAATATGCCACTGCATTTATACTGAACAGTATCTAAAAACTGCTGAAACCCTCTATCCTCTTGTGAATTGACTTTCTGCCATGTCCAACAGATCTGCATTATGCAAAAAATTATCAGTCAGCTTATTTAACTAAAAAAGTAGCAGCACTGAGAGATTTAATCTTGTTAAGTATATTACCTGATTTTGATTCTTTTTGTTTCGCACATAAGCACCAATACATTTGCAGCCAACAAGAGACAATTCAAAGGAATTTCCAGATTCATCACGAGTTTGGCATTCTTTAAAAACCTGGAATAGCATGGAAAAATACATATATTAAATAAAAAACAAAACAAAACCAAAAAAAAAAATTCATGAAATGAATGACAGAATTAGCTCAATAATTAAAACCACAAAGTTCTGTGATCAGACAACTTAAAAATTACAGTAAGAAGAATAGGGTAATGAAAAATATCCTTCAGCCAGGAGGACTATCAGTGATTCTTTTTCTCAACAAGTAAACTATTTTACCTCAGGCATTTCAGTTACTGTAATCAAATATTGACATATGACAGAGTAATATCTTGTTATCTCTAATAAGACTTCAGAAACAGGAGTATGAAATATAGTAGCTATGTTCATGTACCCAAAGTTAAAGCAGTTTCTTGGAGCATGTTTGATAACTCAATCAGAAGGCAAACCTTGGTATAGAATCTAGGTTCCCTGTAATGGGTTGGGTTGTATTTCCGCTTGGAGTCACCAGATTGGTGGAAACAAGATTCCCTAAAAAATATGAACCCACCAACCTTCAACCATTTTACCATCTTTTCTGCCAAATTTTCAACCTGCAATACATTACAGGGAAAGAAAGTTTCAGGAACAGATCCTCAATTGAGAGAGCCTGCACACTGACCATTTCAAATAGAATAACTATAAAATCTTCTTGAGACAAAGCTATTAAGTAGTTGAACACAAAAGCCATAATGCCAAAAAAGAAAATTAAAAGCGTTGGTGCTAGCAATAAATATGTGAGAATAGTAAGCTTTTAACATTTTGAAGTTCTTTAGTACACTTATATAATCCAACAATTACCTCTTCATCTGACAAATACATGAGAAGCCAATTTGAGAAAATCAAATCCACAGATCCTTCAGGTATATTAAGATCTGAGGATGTCACATCAGCACATCTAAACTCAACATTCTTGTAGTGCCCATTAATGTCCTCATTCTACATTAACACAAGTAAACAAATCAAACGAAAACCCCACAAATATGTTTAATTTCCAGCCAACTTGTATATTGGTATATACCGTATATTAAATCAAATATTTGGTTACCTTCTTTATGGCACTCTCAATGAAATCCATAGCAAGAAGATGGCCAGCCTTCTGAGCCAATTCGCCAGTAAAACGACCGATTCCAGCTCCTAACTCAACCACTGATTTCCCCTCATACGGTGGCAACAGAGACAATACCTATATACACATAATTATAATAACTAACATTCAAACATTTTGATTTTAATTACATTAGAGTGAGAAATGTTAAAACATTACACACCTCTGGTCGTTCTTCTTTATCGAGATCGGAAGCCTTCGAATCGAGCATCATAGCCTCCACCGTCAGATCCGCCGAGTGCTCCATCCAGTAATTCTTCTGAATCTCACGCTCTTGTTCCAACATTTTAGCTTCATTCACACCACCAAAAAAAAAGAATCAGAATCAGAATCAAAAACAACAATCACATTAAAACTTCAACAAAAAAAACAAAAACAAAAGGAGTAATTGCAATGGAACTCTACCATTGTCATGAGCAGCCATTGTCAAATCAGAATTGAAAAGGTGAATAATCCGAAAATGTGATGAAGATAATAGAATAACTAAGATCCTTCAATGGCGATTCGGCTCCTGGAAAAGCTTCGAGATCTTCGGTTAAAGAGTCGGCCCTTCTGATACATAGGCAGCTACCGTAACCGATGGAGAAGCCTCTTCTGCGTGGACAGGAATGGTTTACAGTTTCCGTTTGTATTGGGGAAAGAAATGGAGCTGGCTCTTAATTTATAGAGCTATCAATCAACTGATCTTCGGGCATAGGGGCATTTTCGTAAATTTTCAACTCCAGGCAAATCTTGGCGAATTACCAATGGCCAAAGTGAGTCATTTTACGAAGGATATGGGTTTTTTTTTATTATTTGTTTGTATTTTGTGTTTTGATAAATTATTTTTTGAATTTTATATTTTATAAAATTGTTAAAATAGTACCATAAATTCGATTTTGATTAATGTTTTCTCAACTAAAATCATAAATAATTTATCAAACTAACAATTCATAACAAAAATAAAATTATTCTACTAAAAAAACTCTATTGTTATATTTAATTTTTTCTTCATCAAAATTGAATTTAGTGTTCTATTTTAACTATTTTATAAAATAAATAATTTGTCAAATCATAAAATACAAATAAACCCTTTTATGATTATGAATAAAACATCTATTCTTTTTAATTTTATTTATTAATACAGTGAGCGTGAGAGGGGTGTACATGTTTTGTCGCTATTACACATTGATTTTTTCAAGAAATGAGATTAGATCTCGATGCTCTTTACCAAAGAAATAAAGAATCTTTCGTGGACCCATTGTTTTGTATCAACCATAGGTATCCCAACCTTTTAATTAAAATATTATATCTTTGAATCTACTACATTAATTGTCGTTTTCTAATTTTAAGTCCAAGTTGAGAATACACTTTTTATCCCTTAAAAAAACATTTTTCAACTATTTTTAAAACATAAATTGAGTGCTATCATTGGATACTTTTGTTTTGATCATGACATTAATTAGTATTATAGAAAGAATAATGATAGGTGCATTCAAAATATATATCTAAATATTACATGTTATTATGTAATATTTGAGATCCACTATTTTAAAAAGCAGTTATACGTTACTGTCTGTAATATTTGGGTGCATATTTTTTGTGCACATATCATTACTCTTATTAATATAAGTGGTGTCCATTCTCTTTAGCATTAATTTTTTTTTAAGAATTGCTAAGGTGAACCATCGGTGCCCAACACTAGAAGGAGATGTCATACCGTTATTGGTGCAATTCAATATCAGATCTTATTTATTTGAATTTAATAAGTATTATGAGGTATCGCTAACCAATTATGAGGTGTCACCTCATATGGTGTTAGGTACCTTAAGATATCAAATAGCAACATTCTTTTTTTTTTAGGGTTAAAAGTGTTTCCATTGCAAGTATGATCATTCCCAATTCAAATTGGTTTAGTGTCTAAACCTAAAGCATAATTAGATAGGTCATGAGCAATGTGATTTACTCATTTATGGATTAATCTAAGATGAACTTAAGGGAACGAAGACAGATAAATTTTTATAGGTTTCACATTCTCTTTAGCATTATTGCTGTTATAAATTAGTTACTCTTTAATTTTAATTAATTAGTCTTAACGCAAACAAATAAATTGTGACAAATAAGTTGTGTTTCGATCTTACTATCTACAAAAAAGAAAAAAAAATTATGGATACACAAATGGAAGAGGACTTTTAAAAAAATGGAATGAAATTGTAATAGAATTTACTCTTTTAATAATATGAGATGATTTTATTATGTGATTTCATTATATAATTAGATAGATAGAATAATTTTTTTTTTTTGAAAGTTGATAGTATAAATTAATATTTGTAATATATTAGATAATTATGTCCTAATTGAAAAGAAAAAAAGAGACAATTTTATGATATCTTACTTCAATCTTATTTCTTCATGCATATTGAAGATAACATAAAAATTTAGAAATGAGCAATTATTCTTATATATAAATAAGTAACTTATTATTCTTTTACTAACAAAAAAAAACTTTTTATTTTTTGTAAATTTTTTTATTCACATCTAATGCTATCATATCTTACTCATCAAACCCTACCTTTGAAAATAATGATAATAAAATAAAATATCTACTTTTTTCTATTGATCATTTTCCTTTTTCTTTTTTTCTATGGGTTTATAATCTCTGAATTTTTTCTTATTATTTATTTACAACTTATGTTTTGATAAATTATTTTTAGACTCTGTGTTTTGAGTTCTATTTTAACAATTTTATAAAATATAAAGTCTAAATAATAATTTATCAAAATACAAGATCTAAACAAATAATAAGACAAAATCCAAAAAAATATGGAAATAATATCTTGGCAAAACGACGTCATATATCAAGTGAAATAACTCGATTAAAATTCACAGAACTGCAGCCAAGAAAATAATTTATGTTTGCAATTATGCTAGAGACCAAAAGTAGAGCTCATATGTTCAAGAACGACAGTATCCCACCCGTGCAAACGATGTAATTTCGAAAAACGACATCTTGTAAAATTACAATACTCATCCCAAGACAAAACACAGCATACGTTATGCCACACCAACTCCACAAAACAATTGTATATATTTATTTTCCTTTAAACGACAAAAGCTTTTAAATACAATGGGGATGTTGTGGGAAGACTGTCTAATACTCGTACAAGGGTAAAAAAAATAATCATAATCATATAAATTTCAATCAAAGTAGACCCGATTGCTTCAATGCCTTTTCAAAGTCTTCATCAGTATTCTTAACCTGCAATTAATAGAAGTAGCAAACAAAAAATTAGACTGAAAACATATACACTGTGTTAGAAACATATCAATCATCAAAGCCAAACTTACCACAGTCACTTCACTCTGAAAGTAGAGCTCGATCTTTCTCATTATTGCTTCATCTCTATCACCACAAATTAAGTTAAATACAGCCCCTGCAACACAAAACACAAACCAGCAATCACTGTCAATTGTTGGTTGGTATATTCTCAAAAACTCAACATAACAATGACTAATGCAAAACATGGTTTGAAACTTACCCTTCCTCCCAAACCGACCGGCCCTTCCAATTCGGTGCAAGTAAACCTCATAATCAGGTTCTTGGGTATCATACTTAATCGGCAAATCATAGTTGATCACCAAATTAATCTACAAAGACAAATATTATTCAGCACTCGTGGGCACAATACCAAAGGATTAACTTAAAGAAAGAAGAAAACAGGTATATTCATGAGAGTGGAACCTGTTGTTGGTCGAATCCCCGAGCAAGAAGGTCAGTTGAAATAAGAACTTGAGTCAAACCATCTTTAAACTCTTTAACAATTTTGTCTCTCTCTTCTGGTGTGTTGGCACCTTGGATGGTCGTAACAGCATACCCATCGTCCACAAGCTGTTTATGCAGCATGCTTGCACTGTTTCGTGTTCGAACAAAAATAATCCTTTGTCCAAGGTTTTCACCCAGATCAAATATTCTCTCTTTAATTATTTTAATCTTGGTCATCTCATCTGGACAAAAGACCTTGTACTGCTTGACAGACTCCAGAGATAAGTCTTCTTTCTTCACGAAGAGCTGGTTGTAATCTTTAACTATCTTCGAAACAAAATTCTTGACTGTTTCATTAAAAGTTGCAGAAAACAGAAGCACCTGACAAAGTGAGATATTAGTTGATCACCATTCCGAAACCCCTGAAAAGCAACTGCATAAACAGTTTCAGAAGATATCATGAACGAAAAATGAGGATCATTCTAAATAAGGCTAGTGAGAAACCTAAGAGATTCAACAAACCTGGCAGTGAGGACTGCTTCTCTCAATATCCTTCTTTATTCTCAAAGAATCATCTTTAAAGCCATCCTGCAGGAAATTTTAAATAAGCTATCAAGCATAAGTGACATATAAAACTCAACTCTATCAAACATCAACTTATTTCGGAGATTTTAGTTACCTCTGCGAGCATGTGATCAGCCTCGTCAAAAACAAGAATCTTCACATTACTAACCCCCAATTTCTTGGCAGACATCCATTTCTTAATTGTACCAGGTGTCCCAATTACTATTTGAGACGACACAGGTGGCCGTTTGTTAATGGATATATAGTTTGTGCTGTCCATCGGAACGGCACACTCCGAACTTATTCCCGAGTACCTCCCCATTTTAAGAAGAACTTCCAAATTCTGCCATTCATTCATTTCATCAACCAAAGGTAAAAGACGTTCAAATTTACTTGGTCATAAAAACAAAACATAACCAAAGTTTAACCAAAAGGGCACCAAGAAAATGATTCATTGAAAACAAATCACTATTTGGATAACCGATAATTTCTTTAAAACCTAAAAATAATTTCTATAGTTTCACTGACACTGTATCCTTTCACTGGCCTCTACAATCTTTGGAAGGCATGCTAAGGTCATAATGAGTGAGGAAACTAAGCCTACAACTCAATGACACTAATGTATCTGTCCTGTCAACTAAATTTTGTGAAATTTGCTAACTTGCTCACACAATGCTTTCTTCCAGATCCAAGTCAATTACAAATAATAAAACATATAAAATAAATAACTTGATTGGTACCTGAATAGCCAACTCTCTAGTGGGACAGATGCAAATGGCTTGAGGAGCCTTGAGCTGGGGATCAACACGACTTAACATTCCAAGCACAAAACAAGTGGTCTTACCAGACCCATTATGTGCTTGGGCAATCAAATCCTTATGCGGAGGGGTCAAGATCATTGGCAAACTAATAGCTTGGATCTTACTGGGCTTCTGAAACTTCATCTCCACGTACAAGCCCTTGAGCAACTCCTCTCTAAGTTCCAATTCCTCAAAAGTTTTAGCTGAAGTGTAAGGCGTTTCCCCAGATACAACCTGTTCCCCAAGGAGAAAAAAAAAATTATCGACTGACTTGGCCGCAAATTCCTAAACCCTCAATTTTGTATCCAAATAAAAAATCAAGCATTAACTTTAGTCCAAAACCAAAATTAAAATAAGGGGTGGGAATGAATCAATCTTACAGCTTTAATATTGGAATCTTCTGGCTCATCTAGGAACTTGTTTATCTTCTTCTTGTCCTCGTCGATTTTCAAATTATCAATGTTTATCTCTGAATTTGAACTAGACTCGGGGTTGTTTGACTCCTCATCTTCCATATCAGCCCAGCGTTTTGTCTCCTTCACTGGAGATTTGGTAACTGTCGGTGGTTGGGCGATGGTGGCGGCAGTGGTAGTAGTGGCAGCGGCAGTGGTAGTAGTGGCAGCGGCAGCATTAGAATCAGCATCCGACATGGTTGTCAATCTGAAAACATAACAGAATATTATGGCTTGCGATTAGGGATGGACATGGGTTGGGTTGACTGGGTTGAGGGCATTTTAATCAGCCAATTCTACTATCTATAGTGTTGTTCGGGTTGCGTTGAACCTACTTCGTAAACTTCAAAAATTTTAAATTCATGTCAAATTTAACTTTGAAAATCAATAAATCATATTCCTCAATCTAATAAAGAAAATTGAAAAAAAATATATCATCAAGTTAAAACCTACAATATAAATCACTCAAAATTAATGGCTTATAAAACTGTAAACAAAATAAATCTTAAAATATTAATCATCTAAACATAGATCGTAAAGATATTATAGTCATGCATATAATACCAAATAGACACAATCATTAGTTTGGATTCTTCTTCTCTGCTCTTTGTCTTCAGTTTGATCGTCTAACAACTCACACCTGGTCTGGTCTGGGTTTGGTGTGGGAACAGGCGAGGTGAGGTGAGGTGGCGCTAGGGTAAATTCGAAAATTTTAATAAAACCATAATCAGATTATATTCACCAGCATGATTCTTTTTAACTGCAACATGTGGAAACTTTTCGTTTGAGCAGTAGTTTTATTCCCCTACCCCATACGTTATTCTCATAATAGAGTGGATTTAGAGCAGTGATTGGTAATCCACTGCTACAAAATAAAGCCAAGACTTCCCCATTAGTTAGTTACAATGCCAACACTCGTACTTTCTCTCTCATTCATCACCACTATTCTACCTTTGTATTACTTCTTTGAGTTATTTTCATTATCTTTTTAAATGGAGGTGTTACTTACGAAGGAAGGGTCAGATTCCTCGTGATGACATCTATCATGACATATATGTCCACATTCAACTTATTGTCCCTCACAATTTTATCCACTTCCATAGGATGTCACTTGTGCATGCCTAGCCTACTAATCAATAGTCTTATTACCATTTTTAATTAGTATTTTAGAATTTTAATCTGTGCATATGCTTTTTTTTTAAAAAAAACAGCCATGTACTTTCTTATAGGCCTCTAATGGCCACTGGTCTCAAGAAAAGTCCAAACCTAACAGTCTAGCTTCCTAAAAATATTTTGGCAAAACTTTTGGAACTGTAAAGGGCTAGGAAGAAGGCCTTGCCACCATTCTGCTTCCCAATCTTGTTAAACAACTCCCCTAGAAACACCATACACTACTAACAACAATCGCTTATATATATATTTATATATACATATATATTTACTTTGAAATATTTAATCAAACACCTTAACTACAATATCAGATTCAATATACAAGTAACATAACCAATATATATCTGAGTCAAAAATAAAATAAAATAAATAACAGTCCATAAATCAAACACACTCTAAAAACAAAACTAACACAATCTACGAATCCAACACAACACAGGACCCTCACACAGAAATCAGAGACACCCCAAATAAAGATACATAGTATTGATTCAACCACAACACATGAATCTCACATACAAATCATCAAAAACTACAGAGAGAATTATCATTGTATCATGCAGAGCCCAAAACAGAGAGCTGCCTATAGTTTTAAAATTAAAAATATTATGTATATTTACAACTATGGTGGAGGTCGAGGGGCAATACCAAAAGTCGTTGAAGGAGAGTAGAGAAGTCTCCGTCGTCGACCATAAAGAGTACAAATCCACCACCGTGAGCAGCGACTCTAAGACGTCGGAAACGGAGGGTATAGAAAACGTGAGGAAACTGAATGATTTAGGGGTTAGACTTTAGGGCAAAATGAAATTGTAAAACTATTTCAACAATACACAAATAAAAAAGTGAAAAGAAGAGAAGAGAGGCAGAAATCACACCTGCTTTGGTCTGGGTTTGGTGTGTGAACCGTCGAGGTGCGGTGGCCCAAGGGTGGTCAGATGGTGGTGAGGGCTAAGTTCGGGTCACCTAGCTTCCGGGTCGCGCGCGAGGGAGGGGGTATTGAGTTATATAAACTTCTTCACCGAACAATTTAACAATATAACACTCTTTTATGATTAAAATATATATATTTTTTACAACTTTAGTAATAAAATTACTAATATATCCCTACTTTACAGGTTAATATTAATACTCCCTTCATACAACCCAGCAAAGCAATCTCTCTGTTCTCTCTATCTCAGCTAGGTGCTCTTTATTTGAGCTAGTTTGATATTTTTTAAGAGTCCAAACTTGTCTCGTCATTTGATCACGTTATTTTTCTTTTTCAATTTTTTTTCTTCAGTTTTTCTTCAAGCAAAGTATGTAATTTTAAATCTTAAATAAGAACAAATTGTAACTTGTTTCTAAGAGTGGATTAAAAAAACTTGATAGACAACTACTTTGATTTTTGTTCTTTGCTAGAGTTTTGCTATTAGTGGGTAAGTTTGTTTTTTTCTTTATATATTCTTAATGATATTAAAGAATGCAAACCATATGTTTGTGAAAATACATCAATGAACTAACATTATTAAATTAGATTGAGATTTTCAACTCATATACAATATGTGCTGTTGCTTATGGTTTGATATTTGAAATGAAATTTACATTATTTGTACTATTTCATTATCTTTTTTTGTTAAAAAAATATATTGGATATGTGATGTAGAGTGTACATATTAGCTTAGTTTTATAATTGATATGTTAACAATTGTTTTTATTGAAGATTTCAGTTATGGTGCATAATCACTTCAAGTCAATTTTCTTAGACCCATATATTTAAATGGATCTTATTATAGTGTTTGGGTAATGATATTTTATGTAAATTTGCTTTCTATTAGCGTTTTTAGGTGGATCGACTATCCAATTACCCAAGCTCAACTCTTATACACTCTATTTCTAGGATTCCATGGCATGGACGAAAGTGCCAAACATTAGAGATCCACAACAATCGATTCAACGACGGTTGATTATTCACGAATCTAATCCGGAGTCATGCTTAAAATTGTCGAATTCTAGTGTGTCACCAACACCTCCAGCAAACACAACAACGACTCAATCAAATAATGAGGTAAATGAAGTTAAATACATTTTTTATATTCTTGTACTTTTTTAGTAGATAATATATTTAATTGAAATCAATTGGCTATAAATTTAGAGCACTAAAGGCATGATTTGAAAAATATTGGTCTGAAATGTAGAACTCAACCAAAACAAGTAGAGCTCGAGTGGTTATGGTCGAAATTTTAAAAAATGCAATGAACTTTCAATTTAGAGCTCGACTAACTTGAGTCAAGATTTGCAAACTCTAATTGATAGAATAAAGCTCGAACATATATAGTTGAGATTTCCAAAGTCTAATTGATAGCATAGAGCTCGATCGGTGAGTAGAGCTCGACCATATATTGTGGAGATTTCCAAAGTCTAATTAAAATTATAGCATAGAGCTCGACTGATGTGAGTAGAGCTCAACCGATGAGAGTAGAGTTCAACTGATGAGAGTAGAACTTAACCATACAATGTGGATATTTCCAAAGTCTAATTGAAATTGCAGAATGGATCTCAACTAGTGTGAGTCAATAAATACCATAAATAGTAGAGATTTCCAAAACATAATTGAAATTGTACCATAGAGCTTGACTAGTGTGAGTAAAGCTCTACAGATGTGAGTAGAGCTCGACCATACATAGTAGAGATTTTCAAAGTCTAATTCGTTGTAGAAAAGAGCTCAACTGGTATGAGTAGAGCTCGACTGGTGTGAGTAGAGCTCGACCATACATAGTCGAGATTTCAAGGCTTAAGTAGAGCTCTACCAAACATGGTTGAGATTCCAAAATTTTAATGAAATTTTCATAGGTCTTCTCAACTGGAGTAGGTAGAGCTCGTCTAACATGTGTTTCACTTTATTGATTAAAATTTTATCTTTCTCTTGTATTTAATTACTAGCTACATAATGAATAAGAGTCAGTGACATGTTCTGAAGAACAATCAGAATCACATGTTGATGAACAATCAAATTCTTCCTCTGTGCCATGACAGAATACACTTCTATTAAGTTTTATTTTGTAAAATATTTAATTTTTTATGTTATTTATTATTGAGAAATATGATATTTAATTTATTGCAGATCGAAAAGATTCCTCGATTGAAGTCTATATTAGAGGAGAATGAACACTTTGAGTGCAAGATAGGAGTAAAAAGTAAGATGGATGATGTCACAAAACTTATTGACTGATGTGTTAGAGATTGGAGGTACAATTAATTGGGCCGATGACACTGATAGGCAAGACAATTGTGACAATGTTGATGTTACAAATGAAGGTCAAGCTACAGAAATTAGCAACAAGAATCATGTACAATCTATGAATGAAGTCAACCAAACTCAACCATGTATAGTTGAGCTCTACTCATGTTAGTCGAGCCATATAGTAAAGGTTCGCAAAACTCAACCATGTATAGTCGAGCTCTACTCATATCAATCGAGTTCTACTCATATCAGTTGAGCCATATTGTAAAGGTTCTACCAAACTCAACCATGTATAATTGAGCTCTACTCATGTCAGTTGAGCCATATTATAAAGGTTCTACCAAACTCAACCATGTATAGTTGAGCTCTACTCATGTGAGTCGAGTCATACAATAAAGGCTCTCAAAACTCAATCATGTATAGTCGAGCTCTACTCATATTAGTCGGTCTCTACTCATATTAGTTGAGTCATATTGTAAAGGTTCTACCAAACTCAACCATGTATAGTTGAGCTCTACTCATGTCAGTCGAGCCATACAGTAAAGGCTCTCAAAACTCAACCATGTATAGTTGAGCTCTACTCATATCAGTCGAGTTCTACTCAAATTAGTTGAGCCATATTGTAAAGGTTCTACTAAACACAACCATGTATAGTTGAGCTCTATTATACATAAATTATCACTTTTAATGAATACAATAATGTCCATGCCAATATTTTACTAATAAATAAAATTGTTAATATACTTAATAAATTAATTGTACAAAAATATTTGTATTTTCATAATTTTCCTAGACTAAATTATCACACTTATTAACAGTTATTCTTATCAAACACATTGTCACATCTCATATCTACTATACATAAATTATCGCATTTAATGAATACAATAATGTTCATGCCAATATTATAAATAAAATTATCAATATACTTAATAAATTAATTGTATAAAAATATTATATTTTCATAATTTTCCTAGACTAAATTGTCACATTTATTAAGATTCAGTTATTCTTATCAAACACATTGTCACGTCTCCTATCTACTATACATAAATTATCGCATTTAATGAATACAATAATGTTCATGCCAATATTTTGCTAATAAATAAAATTGTCAATATACTTAAAAAATTAATTGTACAAAAATATTTGTATTTTCATAATTTTCCTAGACTAAATTGTCACATTTATTAAGATTCTGTTATTCTTATCAAACACATTGTCACGTCTCTTATCTACTATACATAAATTATCGCATTTAATGAATACAATAAATTGTCACATTTATTAAGATTCAGTTATTCTTATCAAACACATTGTTATGTCTCCTATCTACTATACATAAATTATCGCATTTAATGAATACAATAATGTTCATGCCAATATTTTACTAATAAATAAAATTGTCAATATACTTAATAAATTAATTGTACAAAAGTATTTGTATTTTCATAATTTTCCTAGACTAAATTGTCACGTTTATTAAGATTCAGTTATTCTTATCAAACACATTGTCACGTCTCCTATCTACTATACATAAATTATCGCATTTAATGAATACAATAATGTTGATGCCAATATTTTACTAATAAATTAAATTGTCAATATACTTAATATATTAATTGTACAAAAATATTTGTATTTTCATAATTTTCCTAGACATTGTCACATTTATTAAGTTCAATTATTCTTATCAAACACATTGTCACAAGTTCGATCACCCATGGTTGAGCTCTACTCATGTCAGTTGAGCTCTAAGATGAAATTATCATTAGTTTTCCAAATCTCGATCGTTAACAGTTGAGCTCTACTCACATCAGTTGAGCTTTATGCTAAAATATTTATCAATCTTCGCAAAGCTCAACTATCCATGATCGAGCTCTACTCATGTCAGCTGACCTCTATGATGAAATTATCATTAGTCTTCCAAATCTCGACCGTTGACAGTTGAGCTCTACTCACATCAATAGAGCTCTATGTTGAAATATCTATCAATCTTTGCAAAGCTCAACCATCCATGGTCGAGCTCTACTCATGTCAGATGAGTTCTATAATGGAATATTTATCAATCTTTGCAAAGCTTAACCATGTATCAAAGTTTCTACTCATGGAAATTGAGGTTCATGTCAAGTGAACACAAGAAAATTTAAATTAATTCAAATACAATTATATAAGTTAACCATAGTAATTCAAACATAGGCATACGCAACAACCATTACAATTTAGATGTTGTGGCTCGTAAGGGGCATGTCTTTTTTTTGAGTGACCAGGTTGCCCACATAAACGACACATTTTTATCCATTTTTTGCCATTGCCAACTAATAGGAATCTTTTCAATTTTGTTCTACCACGCATGATTAGGACATTTGGAGGCAATACCTTCGGCAATAAGGGAACAAGTGTGAGTGTTACAATAAGTTCGTATTGAGAAACGCTCTGAGTTGGTAACTTTTGCTTCATGCACTTACCAATTGCATGACTTTTTAATACATTTTGTCACATATAATGACTTGGTAGATTTATTAATTTCCATCTCAAAGAAATCCTTTATTGCAATATCATTCAACTTAGTTTTTACCTCGTCCTTGTTCTTGAATTCTTAACCAATTGCCAAATCTGATCCATCTGGGAAACTAAACGGGTCTTCACTAGTGACTTGATTTTGATTGTCGTGGTGGTCTGATGGATCATAGTAGTTGAGTGGGTCAATGTCATCTGGAGTTGGAGATGGTGATGCTGTCTTTTTGTTAAGAAAGTCCATAGGTTCATAACCTAGATTAACAGAACATTAGAAAATATATTTGATGTTAAAATTATAATTAATAAGTTTAAAGATTACAAATACAAATCTCAACCAAACCTAGTTAGGCTCTAGTAGTATCTCAACCCATTATAGTTGAGCTCTACTAGTATCTCTCTAGCACCCACATTATTTTGATATAATATAGTCAATAATCACATGAATGCATTGCATTGCATTACATATCATACAATATGTATAATTTGAGCATATGCATATTCTTATAAGTGTTTTCATGTATAAGTATAAAAGTTGTGTATGTGATGTCTATATGTATGCTCAATATTATTAACCTTGTGGCATTTGAGTTGTCTTTTATGGGTGTTTGATGTGCTCAAGATATAAGAAAGTATGAAAAATATGGACAAGGCATGGAATTAAGTGATGAAAGTGAGATATAGAAGGCAAAATAGGTTAAGTAGTGAAAAATAGTACAATGTCGATTACTAGTATTTCGGTGTAAAATTGAGTATTTATGGATTTACCTGTAACACTCTCACTTATTTTAGTTAAAACCATATTTGAGGTGTTACGTTTTAAAACTATATCATAATTTATTACTGCGGAAGTCTGAACATTTTTTTTATTTTTTTAAACTTGAAAACTTATTTCACATTAAACATAAAGTGTATCTCAAACATATTATACATAAGTATTAAATAACCCAATTTATTTTCAAAACATAACTTCACACTTTATTACAAACATTTCACTGATAACTGAAATAACCCACAAAAGGTCGATATGTTCATATGTACAAATCAAGGTCAGGACCATGCTTCAGTTCTCCTCATGTCATTCACACATTTCTTTCTCTACTTGCAACACAAGACAATTGTGAGCCTAAAGCTCAGTAAGCAAAGTAATGCATGCAATGCTAATGATTACCCAATATCAATGGACATACACAACTTCTTTTTAAATTTTAGGTCCCTTAATATTGTGCACACTGTTTGAATTGGTCAATGCCTGCAGGGCTTGTTACACATATAATACAAAATCCCATGGGTTCTCCTCCGGCTAGCCATCACCACAGTAGGGCACATTAAAAACCTTATTCCATCGTTGCCCTGTCGGGCTCAAGAGTTAAGGCGGCCACACACTGTGGTGTCAATACATATAACAATAACTCATATGGAGGAGAAATAAAAACGGAAACATGGCAAACAATATAATTGGTTCACTAAAACCTAGCCCAAATTATTGGGCAGCCACTATAAGCCTACTATAGGCCTCCGTTTACACTTATTAACACTTTCAATTGCCTTTTCAAAACAGTGGCACTGAACTTAAACTTCTTATTACAACTTTCTTTTATGTTGCACAAAACTTGCAAAGGCATCATATAATTAATCATCATAATATCATGCATGGTCTTATATCATATAATAATTTACCATATCACTATTATGTCATGCTTACAAATTTATGATGAAGTGTCAATGTATGTTAATACCACTTATTCACAAAATATTCATACCATGCATACTTTCACATAACACATAATTCTTGTGTTGCAGTTGAGTACTTTACTTACCTTCTGTCCAAAATATAATTCACCGTGTAACAAGTGGTGTCTTAGGTGTTGATGTGTTTATCTTGACAATGGCATGGATTTCTCATCACAATGAAGGCAGTAAGACATTGAACTATCATTTAAAAATACCCACAAAACATCATATCAACTTTCATATCCAAATCATGCCTAAAATGCCTTAAACCACCTAGATCGAGCGTTAGATTTATCTTAAACACTTAGAGAAATTTTGAGAGAGTTTCCCCTTAATTTTAGCTATCCTCAAATATCAAAATCATCCAATAATCAACATCAAATAACATGCCATAACCATATATCCCAAATACCAACATAATTCATAATAAAGTTATCATATACCGATTTTGATAAAATTATAATTTCCTAGATCATCACCCAAATTAAATGAGTCTCCACGTCTATTCAAACATTTATAAACATATCTACCCTCTTATAAACTCAATAAAATAACCAAAAATCAGCTTGTACTCCAAGAACCCCAAAAACCTCATAAAACACAAAATTTCACTTACCGAGCAACTTTTCGGCAAAAACAATCTCTTCAAGCTTTTCTAAACCTTAAACCACTTGGAAACCACCAAGAAATATCTTAAAAAGAATAAAACACCATATATAAGCTCTCAACAAAATTCAAAAACATGGTTTAACTTCCAAGTACAAGAACTTACCATAAAAATACCAAAACTAAGCTTAATTCACTTCTTTGGCTTTGATTTCACTTGGATCTCCTTAGAATTTCTTCAAACCAGCCAAGAAATGGTTTTTGGTTTTATTTTCTGTCTGTTTTTCAAAGTAACGGTCGTGCAAAGTGATAAGGTTGATGAAAATTCTTTATTTTCAATTATTTATTCTTATTGTATCAAAATTTGACACCTTTCATCTCATCATTTCACCTTTTGATTTATGAAAACCTTATCACTTCAATAATTTCAACTTAATCATCTGCTAGGCCTATTATCCTTATGTGTAAAACACTCACACCAAACCTTAGGTCCATATGACTTCATACCCAATAGTTATGCTTACCCGATCGAGCGTAGCGTACTTATGCTAAGCTCGTTTTGACTTTGCATCAATACAACTGATTATGTATACCTCCCATCAAGAATTGATCTACTGGTTCTAAAACCATTTTTACATCATCAATGAGACCTTAATCATACCTCGATTAAATTTGGTAAATCCATAAATACTCAATTTTACACCGAAATACTAGTAATCGACATTGTACTATTTTTTCACTACTTAACCTATTTTGCCTTCTATATCTCACTTTCATCACTTAATTCCATGCCTTGTCCATATTTTTCATACTTTCTTATATCTTGAGCACATCAAACACCCATAAAAGACAACTCAAATGCCACAAGGTTAATAATATTGAGCATACATATAGACATCACATACACAACTTTTATACTTATACATGAAAACACTTATAAGAATATGCATATGCTCAAATTATACATATTGTATGATATGTAATGCAATGTAATCATGTGATTATTGGCTATATTATATCAAAATAATGTGGGTGCTACATTACCAAATGTAATCGAGGTATGATTAAGGTCTCATTGATGATGTAAAAATGGTTTTAGAACCATTAGATCAATTCTTGATGGGAGGTATACATAATCAGTGGTATTGATGCAAAGTCAAAACGAGCTTAGCATAAGTGCGCTACGCTCGATCGGGTAAGCATAACTATTGGGTATGAAGTCATATGGACCTAAGGTTTGGTGTGAGTGTTTTACACATAAGGATAATAGGCCTAGCAGATGATTAAGTCGAAATTATTGAAGTGATAAGGTTTTCATAAGTCAAAAGGTGAAAAGATGAGATGAAAGGTGTCAAATTTTGATACAATAAGGCTAAATCATTTAAAATAAAGAATTTTCATCAACCTTATCACTTTGCACGACCATTACTCTGAAAAACAGAGAGAAAAGAAAACCAAAAACTATTTCTTGGCTGGTTTGAAGAAATTCTAAGGAGATCCAAGTGAAATCAAAGCCAAAGAAGTGGATTAAGCTTAGTTCTAGCCTTTTTATGGTAAGTTCTTGTACTTGGAAGTTAAACTATGTTTTTGAATTTTTCTGGGAGCTTATCTATGGTGTTTTATCTCTTTTTAAGATATTTCTTGGTGGTTTCCAAGTGGTTTGAGGTTTAGAAAAGCTTGAAGAGATTGTTTTCGCCGAAAAGTTGCTCGGTAAGTGAAATTTTGTGTTTTATGAGGTTTTTGGGGTTCTTGGAGTACAAGCTGATTTTTGGTTATTTGATTGAGTTTATAAGAGAGTATATATGTTTATAAATGTTTGAATATATGTGGAGACTCATTTAATTTAGGTGATGATCTAGGAAATTAGAATTTTATCAAAATCGGTATATGATAACTTTATGATGAATCATGTTGGTATTTGGGATATATGGTTATGGCAGATTATTTGATGTTGATTATTGGTTGATTTTGATATTTGAGGATAACTAAAATTAAGGGGAAACTCTATCAAAATTTCTCCAAATGTCTAAGATAAATTTAACACTCGATTTAGGTAGTTTAAGGCATTTTAGGCATGTTTTGGGTATGAAATTTGATATGATGTTTTATGGGTATTTTTAAATGAGAGTTCAATGTATTACTACCATCATTATGATGAGAAATCCATGCCATTGTCAGGATAAGCACATCAACACCTAAGACACCACTTGTTACACGGTGAATTATATTTTGGACAGAAGGTAAGTAAAATACTCAACTGCAACACAAGAATTACATGTTATGTGAAAGTATGCATTATATGAATATTTTGTGAGTAAGTGGTATTAACATACATTGACACTTCATCATAAATTTGTATGCATGACATAATAGTGATATGGTTAATTATTATATGATATAAGACCATGCATGATATTATGATGATTAATAATATGATGCCTTTGCAAGTTTTGTGCAACATAAAAGAAAGTTGTAATAAGAAGTTTAAGTTCAGTGCCACTGTTTTGAAAAGGCAAATGAAAGTGTTAATAAATGTAAACGGAGGCCTATAGTAGGCTTATAGTGGCTGCCCAATAATTTGGGCTAGGTTTTAGTGAACCAATTATATTGTTTGCCATGTTTCCGTTTTTATTTCTCCTCCATATGAGTTATTGTTATATGTATTGACACCACAGTGTGTGGCTGCCTTAACTCTTGAGCCCGACGGGGCAACGATGGAATAAGGTTTTTAATGTGCCCTATTGTGGTGATGGCTAGCCGGAGGAGAACCCATGAGATTTTGTATTATATGTGTAACAAGCCCTGCAGGCATTGACCAATTCAAACAGTGTGCACAATATTAAGGGACCCAAAATTTAAAAAGAAGTTGTGTATGTCCATTGATATTGGGTAATCATTAGCATTGTATGCATTACTTTGCTTACTGAGCTTTAGGCTCACAGTTGTCTTGTGTTGCAGGTAGAGAAAGAAATGAGTGAATGACATAAGGAGAACTGAAGCATGGTCCTGACCCTGATTTGTACATATGAACATATCGACCTTTTTGTGGGTTATTTCAGTTATCAGTGTAATATTTGTAATAAAGTGTGAAGTTATGTTTTGAAAACAAATTGGGTTATTTAATACTTATGTATAATATGTTTAAGACACACTTTATGTTTAATGTAAATAATGTGAAATAAGTTTTCAAGTAAAAAATAAATAAAAAATCCAGACTTCCGCATAAAGTAATTATGATATAGTTTTAAAACGTTACACCTCAAATATGATTTTAACTAAAATAAGTGAGGGTGTTACAATCTCAACCAGCTATAGTTGAGCTCTACTAATATCTTAACCAACTATAGTTGAGCAACAATTGAGCTCTACTACTTGAATTAACATATCAATTTAATTTAATCTCTTCTTTTTGCAAATAATGTAATATCTCTTTTGACAAAATTGTAGATTGAACAATTTTATAGATTAAAATTATAAATCTCAACCAAGTTCAGTTGAGCTCTACCAGTATCTCAACCAACAACAGTTGAGCTCTACCATTATCTCGAACATCTCTACCTAGTTGAGCTCGATTATACCAAGCCAAGAACTAAGCAATATCATCTTTTTCATGGGTCTCACTTTGCAAAATAACTATTTTTAACTCAAAAACCATAAAATGGCAATGACATGTGTAACATTATACTTTCATTGTTATTTTTACCACATGTTTATGAAGAAAAAAATATGTAAATAAGAAAAATGCAAATATTTAGTTCGAACATTTAAATGTAGAAAGATTTGAAATTTAAAATACTAATGTCGACTAAGCCCAGGTGAGCTCAACTACTATTTTAACCATAAATAATTGAGTAACAATTGAGCTCATCCATGTTTGGTTGAGCTCAATTGTACATAGTCGAACTAGTATCTCACCCATGTTTGGTCGAGCTCTACTATAACTATCATCTCGACAAAACCCAATCGAGCTCAACTGTACATAGTCTATAGCCATTTTCTAGTTTTTGAGTTGAAAATGTCAATTTTTCGAAGTGAAACTCACGAAGAAGATAATACAAAGATCTTGACTGTGTACAATTGAGCTCGACTGTGCACAGTCGAGCTCAACTGTTGTAATATCCAACATTTTCATTATACATTTTTTTTATTATAAATCAGAGTTTTAATACATAAAATGTGCAAGTTTACAAATTTAAGAAATAGTAATGGAAAAATAGTGTTTAAAATATCATTTTATGTTTTTAATGAGATTAAAGAGAGAGAAACTTGAGTAGTCAAGTATTAGACTCAAATGTCATATAATTTTAATTGGGGATTTTTATAAAATTAAGAAAGTTTTGCTAAAGGGCTTATTTGAAAAGAATTTTAGTATTTTGGGTCCAAGTGTAATTAAAAAAAATAATAAATAAATAAATAAAATAAAATAAAAGGCTTCAGCCTTTCTTTTTTTACCCGAGCCCCTCTCTCTCTCTCTCTCTCTCTCTCTCTCGTGCGTGCGTCTGCCCGACCACCGAACGTCCACCTGCGATCACCGTTTATAGCCATGCGCCGGACCGTTGGATTCAGAGGCCTTGCGAACTATCGACCACGCGGGAATCTAGAGCTCACTCGTCGATTAAACACCTCAACTGGTCGATTTAAGTTCGGCCACCCCGCGACTTCAAAGTTGCGATTCGGCCACCTCGGGCATCCGTTTGTCGATCCGTCACCACCATCGTGTTCCTCGTGTTGTGGGCTTCAAAGCCCAATAACTTGTTCCTACATCTACCATAGTTGGGTGGTGGGCCCACCACGAGCCACTGCGATCCACCGTAGACCGACGGTCGAAACTTAGTGTTCGAGGTTCCGAAGTACGTTTTGAGTCTTAGAAAATCATCGTTTGACTTGTTGTGGAACCCGATCATTGTGGTATAAATTCTTTGACCTATATTGTTATTGATTAGAGTAATTGTTATTATGTGTATTTATAATATATTATTATATATTCTTGATATATTGAATATTTTCTGTAATTATACTGGCTGTCTGAGATTATATATATGTATTTATTATACAGGTTTTGATTTTGGGATTTTCCATTTTATAGCCGTTGTGCTGTCCAATTGTCTAGAAAATATTAAATATTAAATAAATTATAAAAAATACATATTTAATTGATTTTCCATTAATATGGAAATTATTATGATTAATTAATTTTAATTATTATTGTTATTGTTTTGTTAAGTAAATCAAGAATACAGATTCATATATATATATATATGGAAAGTGTGATTTATAGTAAACCTATTATTTAACCATTATTATTGTATATTAATATTTTTATTAATATTTTAATATTAAAATAATATCAAATATTAGTTTCTTACAGTTATTGATATTTGTAAGACCAGTGAATTTTGGAGAAAGTATATTTATTATATCACTGGAATTGATATTATGACTAATTAATAATAATATAAATATAATTATTTATATTATTATCATTATATTGATTATTACAATTTTATGTTAAAAATATGATTTCTTTTATAAAATAACTATTTGAATATATATATACATTCATATATGTATTGTTATTGATGTATTTTGTTATTATTATTGAAATAAGTTTATTTATAGATGATAATTATTACTGTTGTTGTTGTTGTTATTATTATTATTATTATTATTATTATTATTATTATCATGAGAGTACATTATTAAATGAGCAATGTTTTATATGAAGAGTTATTTGTATTACGTTGATAATAATTATTATTATCATTCATATAGTTTATGGTATTGTTAATATACATTATCAATAGTGTATATTTACGATTTTGATAGAATTTAATAAATGATGTGCCTTGAATAAGATTTGTATGGATTTGATTGATTGACTCTTGCTGAGCAATTTTAAAATAAGCTAAGGACCTAAGGTAAGTAAATCTCACATTTTTGTGCTTAAGTGTAAGATGCATGACTACATTGATTGTGTGATAGGTAATTGAGTTAAGTATGGAATGATGATGATGCATATGATAAGTATGTGAAGAATGGTTATATGAATATCATAATGGTGTTGTGTGATAGGTAATTGAGGAATTTTGTGATATGTGAAAGCTGTCTTACTTGGTTAAGATTGATATGAATTATGTGCAAGTATGTGTTCTTATGTTGATGAATATGTGGATTACTTTTATGTCATGATTTTGTTATATGTTATGATATATGAAACGTTTAAGTTTTTAGGCTGTAAACCTTAGACCTGAGCCATAGCTCTACGTTAAGGTATAACAATGCCACCAACCCAAAGCTTCATGTATTATGACTAAAGATGTTTTGAGTTATATGAGATGTGATACAATGGCTTGATTGAATACCATCAAACATGAATCATGAATATGAACATTGGCATTTCAGCATCTACATGTATGCATGGCATGTAAAGTTATGTGATATAAGACCATGCATAAGAATATGAGAAAAGTTATGAAATACCTTGAAAAGTCTTATGTAAAGTTAAACAATTAATGACACAAGGTTTAAGCAAAATGATAATAAGATGTTTAAAAAGGGTGCCACTGTTTTGATGAAGCAATTAAGTAAGTTCAGCAAAGAAGACGGAGGTCTATAAGACTAATAGTGGCTGCCCACTAGTATGGGCTAGGTCAGAGTTTACCATTCAGTCATGCTTGCCATGCTCCCGTCTTTCTCCTCCATATGTGTAATAAGTATGCCAGCTATGGCAACGGTGAAATGAGTGTTATGATGAGCCTAGCTGTGATGATGGCTAGCCGTAGGAGAACCCATGGGATTCTATATGATATGTGTAACAAGCCCTGCAGGCATTGGCCGAATCAAACAGTGTGCACAAGTGAAATCAGGCCCATAAAAATGTGAAACTAAAAGAAATATCATAAAAGTAAAGTTTGAAAGTGCATGAGCAATAAACGAAATGCATAAGTATATAAGTCAGCATATTAGTATATGGGCACTTCAAACTCACGACATTCATGTGTATGTGTATGCATGAGATTTGCTTACTGAGCGTTAGCTCATTATGTTATTTTCCAACATTTTTCCAGGCGTGGCTTTAGCTGTTGAGCAACTTGTGGAGCACGGACTCAGTAGCAATGCAATAGTGGTTTAGAGTTTTCATATGGCTACATTAAATTTAAAGTATTCATACGTGTAATAATTTCTACTAATAAGTTTATATAAAAGTTTTAAAAATTTTCTGTATTTCTTTGTATCAATTTATTTAAATTCATTTGGTCAAGTGCCTTACATACTCGTAAACCCTAGAATTACGAGTATGTGGAGGTGTACCCTACCTTAGGGTCGTCATAACTGTGCACAGTCGAGATCTACGTATCATCTTCTTCGTGAGTGCTCTCAACTGTGCACAGTCGAGCTCAACAGTACACAGTTGAGCTCAACTGTACACAGTCGAGATCTGCGTATCATCTTCTTCGTGAGTTTCACTTCGAAAAATCGCTATTTTCAACTCAAAAACCATAAAATGGTTATAATATGGCTAACAATGTACTTATATTGTTTTTTTTTATCACATTTACATGAAAAGACAAACATCTAAGCTAATAAAATACAACTTTCTTTATTTTCACATTCAAATAAAAAATTAAAAAGTTAGGGTTTTTTACTTACTTTACCTTAATGTAATTGTTTTTTTTCCAACAATGTCACTGAAATAGATATGTAAGTGTGTCACAATATAATCATTCTATAGATTTGGAGAGATTTTGAAGAAGAAATTGTGGATGGAGAAGAAAAGGATGAACCCTGTTTTTTTTTCTGATTTTTTTTGGAACATCTGATTTTTTTTCTTCTTTTAATTAAAAATAAATATAAAAATAAAAGGGGCATTATTGGAATACCAAAGTTTCATTAAAGGAGGAGGTTAGTGCAGCTAAAATTTGAAAAATAGATGTTACAAAGCTAATAGAAAAACTTTTTAAGGTTATATAGCTTAATTATACAGGCAACTGCATCATCACAAGTTAAAAAGGAAGAGTCGATGGCTATGGGTGGGTGGGTGGAACTGGTGGAGTGGTGGTGGGTTCATTTGCCGAGAGAGAAAACGAGGGGTCAAACGGCTAGGATAGGTTTAGAAATAAAATTAGGTTAAGGGATTTGGTAGAAAGATATATATTTATCCTAGGGTTTGATTATCAGCTTCAGTTAATTAGGAGATTTCTTGATAAGTAACATTTTTAGAATTAATTAACTAAAATTAGTCCTTAAATAAATTCAATTAAATTTGACCTATTATTAATAATGACATTTCTCATAGTTCTCTTACTTATACTCATATAACTTAGCTATGAGTGAAGGATATAATTGGTAGATTCAAATAAATATTGGGTATAAAATTAAGTTTTTTAAAAAGTGGCTAAAAATTAAATGGTATCTCTAAAACTGGACAATCCATATAATTTGTACGTTAATAATTAGTTTGGGTTTGGCCCAATATGTAGGAAAAACTCATTGCAGGATCTTTATTTATTTTCAAGTAAGTTACATATTATCAAACAAACATGCAAATTCCTAGAACATGCTCTTATGAAATTGATACAAATACAGAGTAAAGTAAAAACTTATATTACACAGCGGAACTGGAACAACTTCATCCTTCAATCTCTCTAACCCTTGATTCATTTATGTAACAGAGTATTATCAAGAGATTGAACAAGTTCAGCAACACAGTCTTCCTCACCAAGTCTTTGATCAACCTAGAACTAGTGTGGGCTGGTTCTCAACACATGAGATAGAGATCTTGAAGAGAAGAAGAAGAGAGAGTGGCCAAGAAATGTTAGACTGTCTAGGTTTTCACTTACCAATCAACTGAAACTCACTTCCTTGTGAAAACCATATATATCATATTCCTTATATAGGCAACTTAATGAGATTTATTTAAATTTAAATTAATTAAAAATAATAAACAAAAATAAAAACCTTGGGCTGTCATAAATGGACTTGGGTCCAATATCTTTGTTTTTAATTTAAATCCCAATTGGGCCTAAATTCAAAGCTTTTTTTTTAATTAATTAATTAAATTCGTATTCAAATTAACTAATTATAATTTGAAACTTGATTTAATATTATTTATTTATATTGATACCAATTTATCAATAGTAATAATTTACCCAAAGATTCTATTTTATTCTCTAAATCTCATATCTCTGTAAATTCTCTAAAATTGACTTAGTCAACTTTAAAAATCCTAATTGATAATTAAATCAATTAATTGAGACATTCTAGATGATTTACTCAAAGGTGATGTGGGGACTACGGATCTATGAAATAAAGCTCCAACAAGTTATTGAATTTATTTACGAATAATTTCACTACCTTATTAATTCATCGTGACTCCACTATAGACTCGGAATTGAACTCTTGGATACATAGAATGTATTTTCAAAACCATAAATACGTTATCCATTGTTATAACCATTACAATAAGTTAATCCTAACGAGCTGAGTGCAAATTACCGTTTTACCCCTCATCAGTATTTTATCCTTAACTCCTACTAAGTTCCTTATAAATGATATTTCCGTGAACTTCATCACAGAAATGAGATCTCAATCATTTAACCTTTTGAACAAAACAACTAAGGAAATCATCTTTTCACTTCTCATAAATGAAGTTATAGATTTCGTATTTATGAATAATACTCCCACTCAATTACACTAATAAATCTCCAAGATGTAAGTATGGGCTAGATCGTAGGATAAGCTGGTAACGAACAAATCAAAAGATTTAAATAATATAATTAGCAGAATATTATCACTTAGAGTTAAGATCGACTTAACATATGGTCAACGTTGTGACATTGATTAGATTTGATAACAACGATACTTATTTATCAATCAATAATCAATATCGGTCCTAGTCCGATGTAACTAAGTACATCCGATCTTATCTACTTGGTCGATGCCTTGGACAAGACATCACACTCTGAATGTGTAAGTAGATCATATCGTAGATTGCCTAATCAGTGGAAATCCAATGCACTGATCTAATCTTAGGACTGGTTCTTTTGAACATATAATTACAACTATAATCCACTGTGACCTAGTCACTATAATTGCAACTATCCATATGTTCGAGATTTTATAAATGTTTGTATTATTTCAATAATCATGTAATAAAACAAGCAAGCAACACGGTTGCCAAACTAAATGATTTCTACTACTTTTATTGCTAATATGAAATCGTGTTACATGTCCGACATGGTTTTATAATGGCATAAAACCCAACACAATAATGTGTAATTTTTACTATGTAACGTTAAAATCTACCCAAAATTTATACTAAAAAAAAAATTATACCCAAAATTTATGACTTAGATAAACAAAAATTTTATTTGTATATATTTAAATTAATTAAAATTAAATAAATTAGGTGAACAAAATAATAATTAAGTTATTTTTATAGTTATTTTTATAATAAATTGGATATATATTTATAATAATATTCATAATATATAAATTGTATATCTTATTATTGTTATTGTTTTCTTAATCAGATTCGGTTAAAAATTGTTCAATCAGTTATATTCCCATTTTTTAAAGTCAGTTGGTCAAAAGGTAAAAAAAAATGCAAACACAGCACTCAGAATGATGAAAGCCAAACATCACTGATTCCACATAAACAAAACAAAGATCAATAGGAATTACACCAAATAGGAAAGCAATTCCCAGATATTCATACATTACCAACCCTTGTTCTTATTATTATCAAGAGATAATAAAAACATTCACATAGTCACTGAAAACATAGGTAATATGGGTATATTTAGGCCCCATAGAGGCATATACCACGAAAGATATATAGGAAGGATCACACAACATCAAGAAATTCATATAGAATACTACAGATTATAAATTTATAAATTCAAGCCAATTCAAGCATATATAATGGCAACTTTCAGACATTAGATTCACTTTTTATTGGCAATGAAGAGGCCCCATCTCTGCTCCCCAGATGTGCTCCTAATAAGCTTTGCGTTCCACCCTCCAACTATGTCATTATAGTCTTCCTACATATTGTTCAATCAACCAAAAGAGAATACATAAGAACTGTGTATGTGCATATACGAGTAATGTTAGGCACTAGGGCTGAGTATAAAATCCGAAAAACCGAGTACACCGACTTTCCGAATACTGAAAAAACCAAAACCAATTAACTCGAACACCGAAAAAAACTGTTAACGGCGTAAACTGCTACTGTTCGGTCGGTTTGAAAAATCCGTGTGGACTGACCGGTTTAAACAGAAACTGACCGAACTTATAAGTATATATAGGTTATGTTATGCTTATGTACTTTTAATTATGTTTTCAAACTTTCAAATTGGAGAATGTAATTATGTTCTATGTATTTATGTTTTAAAAAAGCTCAAAAATGGATTCCAACAATCCAAAATTTTTAGTTTTTTTTTAACTAAATTTTTTTAAAAAATTATGGAATTTTGTTTTAAAAAAAATGAACTTCAGTTTGGTTGTGGTCCAAAACCGTCAGTTTTTTTATTTAATTGGTTTGGTCGGTCGGTTTTTTGATCGCACCAATCCAGACCGAAAACCTAATTATAGATTTAATAATATGAAAAACTGCCCAAACCGACAGATACTCAGCCCTACTAGGCACAAAATAATGTGATATGCATTTTAAACTATTCAACTTTATCAAGGCGAGATCACTATTTTTATGTGTGCCTAACGTTACTGTTTCATTAATGATAAATTAAGAAGGAAAACGCACTTCAGAGAAATCGCTAATGAATTCATCCTTCTCTTTTTCGACAGCATCAAGTTCCCGCTGCAGAACTGCAATGAACTGTAATACAATAGAGAAATGAAGCATTGGTACCTTATCACAGAAAAAACTATTCAATAAACATTCAAACATAATTGTGTGTATTTTCACAAACCAGATCACTGCGATCTTCTGCAATGACATCTTCAAAGCCAGCATCTCTAAGCATCTGATATTATTACAAAATAATGGCCCAAAGATCATGTTATGTTATGTTGAAGAATTATGTATGAACTTATATCCTGAAAGGCATTTCAATGGTAAGAATTTTCGAATCAAACATCAAACAAACCTGCCCATATGCTTCTACATCATGAAGATCATATCCTCTTTGCTTAATATAGTTAGAAAATTCCGTAGAAGGAGTTCCTGCACTCTTGCAGTAATCACTGATGAGAACCTTTCCTCCGGGCTTCAACCACTTGTAGAATGATCTAAACAATGCCGGTTTGTCCTGCAATTGTTCAAAATGTCAGAGAAATATCAGACCACTAACAAGAACAAGTGAAAGAAAATGACTAATGAGATAAAGATGGTGTCGAAAAGTCTTTACTTGAATGTGTAATATGGTGTCCCGACTGTATATCACATCAAATGAATTATCAGGGTAAGTTTTTTTGGTGCAATCAGCCACTTCAAACTCAACAGAGCACTTAAGTCCAGTGGCTCGTTCAAGAGCAAGAGAGATCATATTAACCGAAAGGTCAATGCCCACAACTTCAACATCAAAGTTCTCAGCCATATAGAAGTCTCCTCCTCCAATACCACACCCAACATCTAAAACTCTCTGCCCAGGCTTAAGGTCAAGCTTTTCCACAAATTCCCTAGTTGTTTCTACAAAAAAGCAATCAAATATAAGAGGTGGTAACATACATACAATGGTTGTGATTAATGGTCTTTCATTCAACAAATAAGAGACTATAAGATTTCTTTCAGGCTTTTCATCGAACACATGGTAAGCAATAAAGAAAGATGATAAATTATTACCGAAGCCACCAGTGCTGACATAACCTGGTCCAAACACTCGTTCATAACGAAGAATACCACTACATTTGTACTGAACATTGTCCAAGAATTTCTGGAAACCTCTGTCATCCTCTGAGCTCACTTTTTGCCATGTCCAACAAATCTGCGTAAAATTAAGCTCTTTTATTCAAAGAAAAATCTCTGTATAATCTATACTAATTAACCCTTTTGTTAATTTGTCAAAACTCGATTAAAAATTGTAAAATAATTCTCTTTATTCATCAGCTCAAACTATATTGTACAGATTAAATTTAAAACCTGATTTTGGTTCTTCTTGTTTCGGACATAAGCTCCAATACATTTACAGCCCACGAGAGAAAGTTCATAGCAATTTCCTGATTCATCTCGAGTGTGACACTCTTTGAACACCTACGTATACCATGCATGTGAAATTAGTAATGGAAATTCGAGAACATGATATAGCAAAATGGTTTTTCAAAATATTAGCAATTTTTGGTGTATATATTCCTATATTTTTTTACCTTTTTTTTTAATGCCTTTTTAGATACTGTTATCTGTTTGTAATGGTTGTTTTGATAAATTATTTTTTGGATCTTGTATTTTGTAAAATAGTTCAAATAGATTTCTGAACTCGATTTTGATTAAAGTATTTTGAACTAAAATTACAAATAATTCATCAAACTAATAACTCAAAACAAAAATTCAGTCATTCTGCCTAAGAATTGTATTGTTATATTTAATTTTTTGTTCATCAAAATCAGGTTTAGGGGTCTATTTGAACTATTTTACAAAACACAGAATCTAAAAAATAATTTATTAAAACACAAGGTCCAAATAGGTAGTGAGGCATAACATATTGTCTAAAAAAATATAAACTTTTTTTTTTATTAATTTCAAGCGCATAAGAAATACAAAGGAATGAGAAAAATAATAGGTATGTTAATTAAAAATGTTTAAAATGTGAATATTACGTATATTAATTAAAATATTCAAAGGATTAATAGTGTTCTATAAATATAAAAAAAAAATTACTGTGATAAAAATGTAAAAAATATTATATTTTACAAAAGAAGTATTATTTCAACTCATGGAAGTGCTTTATTATTAGTAATATTTCATTATTTTCACCTTGAATTCAGACAAAAATAATTATCATTCAAGATATTATTGAAGTATTAATTATAAATTTGATCAAAAAAATAAGATAAAATTATTAGTATCAATATATATATATACTAGATACAAAAAATGTGCATATTTGCACGTTTGCTTAATTTTATTTATAAAATTTATTATTTATTTTTATTAAATTTATATTAATGTTATATAAATTTTAAAATAAATATTATATTTTAATTAAATAATTTATTTATTTTATTTAAGTTTATGTTTGTTCTAGTTTATGAGTTTGGGAGTGACAACAAAAGATTACATATTATATGTTTAATGTAATATTAAATATCATACGCGGATTTTGAATTTAAGTTTCTTTCAAGTTTTAAAAAAAAAACAATTTGGTGCTAATTTACAATAGATTATATTATATGTTTAATATGATATTATTCTAATAAGTGAGTTTAATTTTAATTAAATATTTATTTAAGTTATAAAACATATAATCTTATTATTTTTAAATAATTATTATTGTAAAATATCTCAAAAATATCATATTTTAATTTGTTTAATTATTTATTATTTTTAAATAATTATTATTGTATAATATTTCAAAAATATCTTATTTTAATTTTTTAATTATTTATTTTATTTTATTTAAGTTTAAGTATTTACAAATTACCGTTAAATATAAGAATATTCTGTTAAATATAAGAATATTCCATTAAAATTAACCTTAAAAAAATAAAAAACTGTTAAAACCAAGAATTTCCGTTATCTACACACTTATTATATAGAAGAGATATATATTTAAAAGTTAGTGTTTCTAATTATTAATGGATGGATGCACTTGCAATAATTGAGCTTTATGTACCCCACATATTTGTTTGAGGAATTTTAACAAAACCTCATATTTCAACATCTTATTCAATCTCTGTTTTTTAAAATATATATCAGAGTATTTGTTTTTCTAATTTTTTTTGTACGGTGGTGTTTGTTGTAGTTACAATATATATTTTGTAAGTTTTTAAAAATTCTGAATAATTTACAATGTCGAAAAACATATTTGTATTTTTTCGAACACGCGTGGTAAACCGAAATATCAATAAATATCAGAAACTCTATTTTCGACACTGTAAACTATTTAGAATTTTTTGAAAAATTTGCTGGAAGAATATTATAACTTCAACGAACCCCGTCATGAAAAAAAAAAATACTCATGCATATGTTTTTAGAAGCAGAGGTTGACTAAGATGTTGAAATGGGAGGTTGACCATAGCACTCCTCTATTTATTTATTAAATATTCTCTAGTGGGGCTTTCTCCGGTGCACCCAAAAAGGGATACACCAATGTACACCTTATGTTTTCAGTATTTGAAAGAATTCCAGTGCAATTTTTTTTTTTTATGATCATGTATACTATAGTTATTATAGCATCTTGCAAATTTTTTTGAAAATTTTGATTAATTTATCTTGTCGAAAATAATATTCAAATAATTTCGTTGTACACGTGAAAAATAACTTATTCGAGCATCATTTTTGACACGATAAATTGTTAAGTTAAAAATTAAAATCATCCAAATATAAAAAACAAGAAAGAATGTGCCGATGTGTCTTTCTGGGTGCACGAGAGAACTCCCCAATATTATTTTTATTTTTTATTTTTTATTTTATGGATTTATTGCACTGTGAAATTGGTAAAGAAATTAGAATAGGGCAAACCTTGGTATAGAATCTTGGCTCACGGTAATGGGTGGGATTATATTTTCTCTTAGAATCTCCAGATCGATGAAAACAAGACTCTCTGAAGAAAATGAACCCACCCACCTTCAACCATTTCACCAATCTTTCTGCCAATTTCTCAACCTGTAAAAATATCATTCCATCCCCAAAAATAAAATAAAAATTATAGCAATAAATTGTATCACATGTGTTGCAATAATGAAAACCTAAAGAACCCATTCAATCATTGCAATAATAATACAATAAAACACGACAAAAATTAGGTACAAAATTTACACCAAAAGGAAAATTGGTACTACACATATACATATTACAAAATAATCAATAATTTTGGGAAAAATATCACTTTAGCTCTTATATTTTTTTTTTCTTCTGAAAGTGTAATCGACCTCTGTGTTATGTTAAATGATAACTCAAATCTTGTATTTTACAAAATATATCAAAATAGTACTCTAAACCTAATTTCGGTCAAAATATTTTCAATTATAAAATAAATTTTTGGATCGTTGGCAATGTGATGGGTTCAGATAAGCGGAGAATGTGGTCGATTATATTTGAAAAATATTTTCACTAAAATCGAGTCTAGAGTACTATTTTAATCTATTTTGTAACACACAGGATTCGAGTTGTAATTTGACAAAATACAAAAGTCGATCGCATATTTAGAAAAAACACAAGACTCAGTCTTTATAATTTCTTATAATAGTATGTCCAAGAACATGCAATAATTTATTTTAACAACTCGGTAGTCATAAAACTTTAACATGTTGTTGTTGACTAAAGGTCAATTTCTTGTTCTTGAATAAGGAAGTGGGAGAAAATATGAACTTCATTAAAATATGAATATTTGATAAAGAGATTAAAAAATAAGGTGTGTTACTAAAAGTACTATAAAATAATGTATTTATATAGCTAGTTTTGGTAATTATATAAAGTTTAGTATATAATCTAAATATATCCTCTGCTTTCAAAGTAGAAGGAAAAGAAAGCCAATTGGCAAAATAGGACAAATTTGAGGAGTTTGTGGTGGTTATGGAAAGTGGATATCATTATTTTTTTAAGCCTCAAAATAGAAAAATAAAATAAAATAAAATAAAAATAGTTTATATTATTGAAGAAAAAAAAGTTTTAATTAATACCTCTTGATCAGATAAATACATGAGAAGCCAATTTGAGAAAATCAAGTCCACCGACCCATGAGAGATGTTCAAATCAGGTGACATAACATCAGCACACATAAACTTCACATTCTTGTAGTGCCCATTAATCTCTTCATTCTGTAAATATACAATATATATATATTTGTTTATATTATCCATCAATATATATATATATAATATAGGATAATTAAATGTTACTACTGTATGTTTATTTTCTAATTTTGTTATTTAGAAAAATTATAACTCAAATATTTCCGTATGATATTGTATATTATAGTTATAACAGTCATCTTATCAATTTTTACAAAAATTTCGAATCATTTTTATGTGTAATTTACTGTTTGAAATCTGATTTGGACATTCTAAAAAAAAGTGAAATATCTGCTAAAATTATAATATAAACAGTCATTCAAAAAATGAGTTATAATTTTTCCAAATGTTAAAAAACGATCAATACCTATTTGGACATTTTGTTTTGATAAATGATTTTTTAGACTATATTTTGTAAAATGGTTCAAATAGGCTCTTAAACCTGATTTTGATGAACAAAAAATTAAATATAACAATAAAGTTCTTAGGCAGAATGACTATATTTTTGTTCTGAGTTGTTAGTTTGATAAATTATTTGTAATTTTAATTCAAATTTTTTTTATCAAAATCAAATTTAAAGACTATTTGAACTATTTTTGAAAATACAGACTCAAAAAATAATTTTTAGCAAAAACAATAGGTCTAAAAAATATCTTATTATTATACCTTTTTGATGACATCTTCAATGAAATCTAGAGCAATAAGTTGGCCAGCCTTCTGAGCCAATTCGCCGGTGAATCGACCAATTCCGGCTCCGAGCTCCACCACCGACTTGCCCTCGTACGGCGGAAGCAGAGATAAGACCTATATATACATATATATATATATATTATATATAAACGTACTTTTCTATATGTAAAAATAAAATTATGAAGTAAATGCAATTTATTAGAGTCACAGGTTTCAACGAAGTAAAAAGAAAAGCTTTTGTCTGTTGTGTATTGACCTTTTCTGTGAAAAATACAGCTAAAGTTCAAAAAATAAAAAATAAAGATAAATAAAATGAAATGCTATATAATTTAATACAGTTAGTCCAAAATAATCCAAAATTTAGACTAAAACAAACAACCATATCAAACACTAAATATCATGTAAATGCAATCAAATTTTCCTTAAAAAAAATTAATCTCACTTTAATTAGTGTCTTTACACTCTTATAGTTTATATATATGTATATATATATATATAAGTACCTCTGGTCGTTCTTCTTTATCAAGATCAGAAGCTTTGGAGTCAAGCATCATGGCTTCCACTGTCAAATCTGCAGAGTGTTCTTTCCAGTAACTCCTTTGTATTTCACGCTCTTCAAACACTATAATATATATAAATATAAATATATATATTGATGATTATAGAAACGACCCAAAATAATTATAATAATTATAATAATAATGATAATGATAATAAAAATAACAGCAAGAAAGGTAGAGAAAATGACTCTACCATTGTTTTCATAGGCAGCAGCAGAACCCATTATAGTTCCAAGATGGAACAAATTAATATCAATAATATAAAATTAGAGCTTTGTTTGGATTTACTATTCCAAATTATGATTATATTTCGAAGTGGGGATTTTTTTTTTTTTAATTTTTATAAAAATGATGAAATTTCTAAGAACCCTCAATGGCTCGACGAGATCGAGAAAAGCTTCTTGATCTACGGTTGAAGCCTCTTCCCTTTTGCTTCATACAGCAAAGACACAAACTCACTCACAAATCCACTTTCGATATATATTTATATATATATGTGTATGTGTTTATTTAGCTGAGATGAGATTTTATGGTTCAAGGTGAACCCAATTTATAGACCTTCTTCTACTCCTCTTTTGAGGGGCTTCGGTGGAATATGTCTCCAAATGTTGTTGGAGTTTTTTATTTATTTTTAATTAACAATTATTTATGTAATGTGAGTGAAAATATCTGTGGCCGCGGCATACATTAATTTGTATAATTTAACGTGTTGCCTAATATTAAATTGCTCTAATTAATATATGTTACATCAAAAATCGAGTATTGTTATTAGACATCAGTGGTGTCCACTGTCCAACACTATCACGGGGTAGCACCTTATGAATAGTTGAGAATTGCTAAGGGGCACTACTGGTGCCTAACACCACAAGGAGTTGTCATACTGCTGTTGGTGCAATCCAATATCGGGTCCCACATATTAGAATTTAATACTTATAATGTAGTACAACTAATCAACCATAAGGTGTCACCTCATGTGGTGTTGGACACATTAAGATTTTGTAATGTGAGTGAAAATAATTGTGGCCCCACTTGATGCGGCATACGGTAATTTGTATAATTTAACGTGTCACCTAATATTAAATTGCTCTAATTAATATACGTTACATCAAAATCGAGCATTGTTATTAGACATCAGTGGTGTCCACTGTCCAACACTATCACGAGGTAGCACCTTATGAATAGTTGAGAATTGCTAAGGGGCATTATTGGTGTTGAACACCACAAGGAGCTGTCATACTGCTGTTGGTGCAATCCAATATCGGGTCCCACATATTAGAATTTAATACTTATAATGTAGTACAACTAATCAATCATAAGGTGTCACCTCATGTGGTGTTGGACACATTAAGATTTTGTAATGTGAGTGAAAATAATTGTGGCCCCACTTGATGCGGCATACGGTAATTTGTATAATTTAACGTGTCACCTAATATTAAATTGCTCTAATTAATATACGTTACATCAAAATCGAGCATTGTTATTAGACATCAGTGGTGTCCACTGTCCAACACTATCACGAGGTAGCACCTTATAAATAGTTGAGAATTGCTAAGGGGCACTACTGGTGCCCAACACCACAATGAACTGTCATACTGCTATTGGTGCAATCTAGTATTGAGTCCCATATATTAGAATTTAATAACTATAATGTAGTACCACTAATCAACCATAAGGTGCCACCTCATATGGTGTTGGACACATTAAGATTTATGTAATGTGAGTGAAAATAATTGTGGCCCCACTTGATGCGGCATACAATAATTTGTATAATTTAACGTGTCACCTAATATTAAATTGCTCTAATTAATATACGTTACATCAGAATCGAGCAATATTATTAGATATCACTGGTGTCCACTGTCCAACACTATCACGATAGGTAGCACCTTATGAATAGTTGAGAATTGCTAAGGGGCACTACTGGTGCCTAACACCACAAGGAGCTACCATACTGCTATTGGTGCAATCCAATATCGGGTCCCACATATTAGAATTTAATAACTATAATGTAGTACCACTAATCAACCATAAGGTGACACCTCATGAGGTGTTGGACACCTTAAGGTGCCAAATAGCAACTCTCATGAATAGCTAGTGGTTTGATTTTCTATAATAATTATTAATTAATATATTTAGGACCCGATATTAAATTGTAGCCCGAACAATATGACATTTTATGTGACAGTCAGAATCCCGTGATTCGTAAGGGGAAAGACCGGGTAAAGCTGTGCAATCCCACACCGCCTAGGGAAGATCAAGTGTGATGATTCTAAGACTGTGTAGGTATGAGACTACATAGTTGAAGAGAGCTTAAATGGATTGATGGGTACTACCTATATCAACAAGATGCATCTTCTTTTCGGTAGCCCATCACTTGAGAACTCCAAAGTTAAATGTAACGCCCTGCTAATTAGGGACCACTACCAAGTGTGTTTAAAACCAGTGTTGGACTTGCTAAACAAGTCATTTGGACCAAATATGTGTTTAAGCCACTAAGGGTTTAGGTATTAAATTTTTTGATCAACTCAAACATTTCCATTTAGTTGTAAACATGTTCTTTACATGGGATCCCAAAAACGATAGTTTAAAAGCTTATTACAAAACTCAGATTACACAATAAGACGTCCTAAGCGGCAAAAGCTGGGTTTAACCCTAGTTCCTCTGAGCATCTCGGCCGTGGTGGTTGAGCGGACTGCATATGTACATACCACTGCTATTGCCCTCCGACTCATGGCTGGTTGAGCTTCTCTTTACCTTTACCTGCACCACAAAGCACCTGTGAGCCAGAAGACTCAGCAATAAAACATAATCAACAATTCAGTGAATAAAACAACCATCAAACAGTAATAACTAAATCTGGCGCATTCATTAAACTCAATTGGAGACTATAGAGTCACACAAGTGCATGTCGTACTTTCTATCAAGTTGTTGGCATCCGAGCCAGTCAAGTGCATGTTGCACTCCTAGGGTGGCCCAGCCATGGTGGCCTGCACTCCACGTGCATTATGCCAATCTTAGCTTATAAACTAAGTTCCTTATGCCTTTGACTTATAAGTCAAGCCACCACACCTCCAACTTATAAGTTGAAGCTTTGGGATTCTCAACTAATAAGTTGATCTCCACTTAACATCCTAATGATACCCTAGTTTATAAACTAAGCTTCACAGTCATAACAGACAGTCACATGTTTCATATAGCATATTTATCAAATAGTCACATAATGCATTATAATACATTCACTCAACAGTCATAAGCATAATCATAATTATGCACGTTATAGTATACCTAATCAGACATTCGCAACATAATTATAATCATGTTCATCACCTTAACTAAGCTCTAATCATGCATTCACATAACAGGTGCAGTTTTCTTACCTTTGGTCCGTATGCCAGTTACTAACGACAACCCTCCGAGTACGATTCCCCCGATTCAAGCCCTTAGCGAAAACCTAGTCACAACCGCGATAAGGAAGTTCCCATCAATAACAAGTAAATAACAACTTCCAGACCAACTCTTAGCCTCCGGGACATCAAATTCCACTTAACAAGGAAGTAGAATCAATCCCGAGCCCAAATGGTTAAGTTCCCAATCTAAAAATCCCATTTAAGCCAAAATTCCCCTTAAGAGCCGCGACCCCTCACACCCGAGCCACGGCCTGCCTCTAATTCCAGAGGCTCGGCCACCTTGGAAACCAACGCGCGCCGCGGCCCGCCCCTGCCTCCGAGCCCTGCTGGCTCGAAATTCCTCTCGCAGGCCGCGACTCACCACCACGAACCCAGAAATTTTTGGGTTTTTCTTCAATCGAATCTAGCCAAAGCTTAACCAAATCCGACCCACACCTCCAATTCAATTCCGACAACATATATACTCATTCTCACCAATAAAACTCTACTAATTATCATGGAAAAACTCATCAAACTTCACAAACTCAACCTTTCAATTATCTAACATGCATAAACACCATAACTCTAAATATTCAGTAATACCAACCAACAATTCAGTTCAAGATTCTTACCTCAGCTGTGATGAATCACTTGAGCTTAACCCCCAAGTCTAACACTTGATTCCCAAGCTTTACTCTTCAAATTTTCCAAAAAGACAACTTAAGCTTCCAAGGCACATAGAGAAAACGAGAGAGAGAGAGAAGGGAAGTTGTTGAGTTCCTTTTCCTTTAGTTTCCTTAACCTTCTCAGCAATCCCAGCTCACCCAAACACTAATCTTAGCCCAAGAATGACCATTTTACCCCTTGCCCTTATCTTATTCATCAAGTGTTCACAAGGGCAATTTTGTCCTTTGCTTTAAATCCCGCTATCCACAATTTACATCCTATAATTCCCGCTACTTCCAATATTCTCGCACGGTTACCAATAAATTCTCATTACCCACTAATTCCCGATAATGTACTAAATTACTTGAATACCCCTAAGCTCACCCTGAACCGTGTATTATGACCCTGTTGTGACTTTTCCGCTAACTTGCTCATCGGGACCGCCTCTCGTCGAGTAACCCAAATATATCCACATAATAATGTGGTCTCAAACACACAAGCACATATTCGCATTTGTACCCCAAACGGGTCAAATTACTAATATACCATTCTTATAAGAATCGGCCCACATGCACATATTTAATATCTTTAAAATACAAGCATAATTATATTATAATATAATTCACATATTAACTCAATTATTGCCTCCCGGCCCCCTAATCCAGGCACTAAGCCATATTAGGAAATTTGGGATGTTACATTAAGCGTGCTTGACCTGGAGTAATCTCAAGATGGGTGACCTCCTTAGAAGTTTTCCCAAGAAGTGGGCGAGTGAGGACAAAGCACGCTGGAAAGACTCGTGTTGGTTTGTAGGGTCAGTCATCATTCTAGGAAGCATTTATAGTGACGTGGGGCTTTGCATTTTAAGTGGTGATGAGCAATATTGTATGAAAACCTTTTTAATTGGAAATATCTGTGTAGAACATCTAATAACATATTAGTGTCTCATGTTTTATTAAGTTTTAGAATCAAACTTACATAAGTATCATCCATCACATATAATGTCATAATATCAAAATACAATATACCATTTTTGGATTTTTATAAGTAAATTTAAAAAAATATATATGACAACTAGTTAGTGGCCAAATCCAAACATAATCTCAATAATAAACTAGAAACTATTTGGTGTACAAACATTAAATATTATAGCATATCATATTTCATTAAGTTTTTTAAAATACATAAGTTACCTTAGATAAGTATTATTCATTACACACATAATGTCACAATACCAACAAATGTAGTTCATTTGGTTACTTAATAAATTATATAAAAATAAATAAATTATTAATTTCATATGATCACAAAATTTAACATCTATATACCATTTCGATTTCTTAGTAAATTAAAAACAAATAATAATAATAACAACTATAGTTTGCGACCAAAACAAAACTTAATAGATTCTATGTAATAAAGTGGTAATTATTTGGTGCCTAAACACTGAATATTAGAGCATATAATAACACAATGTTTCATTACTTTATACAAAATAATAATTCACTACTTTTAGTCATACACAAGTTCCAAAATTATGACAATATAGTGTATGGGAACTAAATAGTTTCCAAACTTTAGCTGATTTAGAAAACTTAGTAAAATATCAAACAATTATTAATAGATTTTTTTATCATTATTAGTAAAATGTTGATTGGAGTCAATTTTTTATACGAATCATTGGACTTCATCTAACAATCAATTTGTGACTAGTGTAGCTACCTATGTTCTTATTAATTGCTTAATATTTTACACTTATTCTATTTGGGACATCATATACTCCAATGTCCCGCTCACCAATCTTGAATCACCTGATCTCAAGTGACTTTTTTTTCAGCTTGCTTAATTTTTTGGATCTCAAGTGCCTTTTTGCACTATACGGATCTCGTGCAGCTTAGTTCACTATTTGGATCTCAAGTGTTTTTTAGCACTATGCGAATCTCGTGTGGCTTGACTCAATCTTTGAATTGGTGTAGATCGAATGCCCGCAAAAAAATTGACTCGTGATACCATGACAAGAATCATGGAGCTCCATCTAAAAATAAATTAGTGATTACTGAAGTTACTCATGTTCTTATTAATGACTCAATATTCTTTTATTTATTCTATGTGGGACACCATACTCCAATAATGCAACAGTATACTAAAATGTGTCCTCAACTCAAATTGTGCTCGATCTATTATTTCTAAACACCCAAAAAAAATCGTGGCTCTCAATGTTTGGCTAAAAGGAATATTTCTACTGTATTTGGAAATTGTTTGGCTGCTGACAAAACTGGGTAACATCAATAATATCAGTGGAGTTTTCCAAACCTCTGGATGTGTAGAAACAACACAGTGAGGGAGAGAATACTTTTTCAAAATAATTTTGATGATATTCCCTTTATTTATGTTATGTCATAAATTGTTTGATTATATTAGCAATAGTATAATATTGATTTTCCATTTTTGTTTCATTTATTGGAATGAGTCTCACTTTGCACTTTAGTCTAGTTTTGATAATTTTTTACAAAACGAGCTCTGACAATTCAGATAGTTGGTCGAAAATTTTAAATAGTTAGTCGAAAAATTTAAATAACTTGTTAAAATTTTGGACAGATATCATTTTGCAAAAAATTATCAAAATTAGAACAACGTGCAAAATCATTTTTAAAAAAAATATCATTTTCACAAAATTTTCTTTTTCTAAATAGTATTTTTTGTCACTAATCTGTAATATTGTTACAATAATAGTCTTGATATGAAAAAAAAAATGTTATGGTGCTTTTGTCTTGACCTCCTCTTGAAAGGTACATTTTTTGTTTTTATTTCGTTTATATTCTTGGCTATATTATATTATTTATATATGTATTTACACATACAAATACAATTGTTGGAAAGTTCAATATTTGTCTAGACCAATGGGATCTTTTTTACCCTATTAAGTGAAGTCAATTTAATGTATTTGTGAAAATTAAAGATTTATAATGTGGAAATTACTTTCTTTTTCAATGTGAATGTAACCATAAATATTGTATTTAAATACTATATATTTATTGATGTGATATTTATTTAACTTTCGATTTATATAATAAGTTCTATTTTAAATAAAATATTTAACTATTTTAAATAAAATATAATTAGTTAAAAAAATTAATATGATAGCATTATTCTAAAAAGAAACTAATAGAAATGTTATGATAGCAAATATGTAATTTAAAATAATATTATTTTGTTTCTTCTATAATATCAAATAAAGAAAACAAAGTATACTTTATTTCCTTTTCGTAAATTACCAAATAAATTAAGAGGGAAAATAGAGCAATTAGTGAAAATGACATCTTTTTGAATTCATTTTGTACGTCTGGCCTAGTTTGAATAATTATTTGCAAAATGACATCTGTTTAAAATTTTGACTAATTGTCTGAATGTTTTGATCTCTGAAAAATTTTGACCAGCTATCTAGAGTGTCGGAGATAATTTTGCAAAAAATATAAAAACTAAGTAAGAATAGTACAAAATTACTTAAAAAAATATATCATTTTGACAAATGATCTCTAAAAATAAGTGTTTTTTCCTCTCTATTTCTATTAAATAGTGTAGGGTTTACTCATTTGTCCATACATACCACCACATTATTTGTCTTAGCGTTTCCGGATTTTTTTTTTTTTTTTGTGTTGTCATTGTCTATTTTTTAAATTCAAATATTCTTTTCTCTTTTTCTAGTCATTCTTATCTTACTATGAAAAAATAGGCAAGTATGGTGAATATTCTTTAGAAAGATGGGAAAACTAATGATGTTGTGTTATTTTGTATCTGACTAAAATTAGAACCATTAAAGCAATTTTCATTGCATAAAGTAAATTTTGTGATATATTTAGCATAAAAGATAAGCATACATTACATTTGTAATTGTGTTGCAATACACCAAAATATAAATTAACGAAAAAAATCAATAATAATTAATAATCATTTAATATTTATTAATAATATACAAAAATTAATTTTTTTCTTCATATTTTTATTGTCTAAATTATAGTAGTATAGTAAAAAATATAAATTTATAATAATCAATAAATTATAATAATTATGAGTAATATGATAAATAAAGAAGCAAAGTTAATTGTTGTGACAAATTTGGCTTATAATGGTTGTGTTTGGTAAAATTTTTGTTTTTGAATTTTTTAAACACAAAAATGAAAATATTATTTTATTTTTAAAAAATAAACATATGTTTAGTAACTATTTTTGTTTTTTGTTTTTAAAAATAAAAAATAATAAATGTGTTTGATAATTTTTATTTTTATTTTTTGTTTAACAATATGAGGTGTTGATTTGAAGAAAGGGGGAAAAAAAATCGAATACACTTTAAAAAAAAATTGAAAGTGAAAAAAATCTATTTCCAAAATTTAATAAATTTTAATTAAAATTTTAAAAAATAATAAATAAAAATAGAGTTACCAAACACATTTTATGTTTAATTGTCAAATTTTTAATTAATTAAATAAAAAAACTATTTTTTTTAAGTGTTACCAAACAACACCAATATATTTTGTAATAAATTTATCCATAAATACTTAAAGTTAGGGGTGTTCAATATTTAACCACTCCAATTCAATCCGCAAAGTGCACACTTGTGTGGATTGGATCAAATTGAAAATTTTAAAATATGTACTTGTGTAGAATGGATGCATTTTTCAACGTTGAAAGTAATTCTAATCTACACTTTATTTATATAATTAATTTTTTTTAATATTTATAAAATAATAATTTTAAATTTTTATATATTTCATACAAGCAACATTAGTGATATAAGAACAATTATTTTAAAAAATAAATAGAAATACCTTAAGTAATACTTAAATTTTTAATTTGTGAACTTTAAATTTAATTCCTGTATCAAATTCAAATATATTTTAATTATTAATGTATCAATAATCAAGCATTCATGATGTATTTCTAGCTAAATGCTCTAGTGGATAGGAATAGTGTGTCTTATAAGTGAACATTAGACTCCTATTTATAGAGTTTGAGATTAACATTTGAATTTCAAATTCCACCAATCCTATGTTTGTTACCAATGTTTAATTGAATATTTATGGAATTAAAATAGAGATTTGAGAGTTATTTGGATGTTAAAATCGTTCAAATTGAAAAAAAAAAACTAAAAAACAAATTGGTTGCCATGACCCCTGGCCACGGCAAGGAGTATCAATGGCTGCGGCCACTGGCCTCTGTCCCCCAAGCCGTGGCCAGGAATAATCAGTGGGCGTGGCCACAATGTAAATTTCAGTTTTAAAAAAAACGTCACAATCTCTCTCTACATGATTTTGTAACATCCATACACCTAATGGAAGTTAAAAAAACATGTATGCAACAGTCATATTTCACAATGACTTTGTGAAATCCAAGATCAAATGTGTAACATACAATCTTCACGTTACAAATTTGTAACTGATTTTATAACTCCAAATATATCACATTTTGACACACACATGTGTCCAATTTTGTGATTCTCAATAATATATCACAAAGTGAGACAAATCACATTTTGTCACATTTATTATCCAACCAATCATCACGACAAACAAATACAACAAGCTAGATCACTAATTATCAGACTTAATTCAAAAAAATTATTGTATCGAACTTTAGTATTTATAAATAGTGTCTTCACACTTTAAGCTTAACATTTCCTAAACCATCATGTTATACTTAATCTACACTTATAATTTTAGTATGGTGCTCGTGCTCCACATTTGTAGAATTAGATAAGATTAAATTCAACATTTTGGGACAAAATAATATAGTTTTAATTTGGCCCTGCCGGCTTCGAAAAGCTGCATAGAAATGGAACCACAAATCTTTCTTTTTGGTGGGGGAACACCTGGGATTCTGCGAAACGACGTTGCTCAATTTTTTCTTGTCATTTTCTAATTTTTGATATTTAAAAAAAAAAAAAAATTTAGTCAATTATTATCGAATAAAACTTTTGTGATATAGTTGCCAATAATTCCATGCCACGTCATTATTAATTTATATATATTTTTTTGAGTTTATATTGTTTTGGAACCTGTGTTATGTCACATTATTTGTTTTGACAAATTATTTTTTGGACTTTATGTTTTGTAAAATAGTTAAAATAGAACCCTAAACTCAAATTTGATGAAGAAAAAATTGAATATAACAACACAGTTTTTAAGCATGATGATTTTAAATATTGACCAAAATCGGGTTTATGGTTCTATTTTAACCATTTTACAAAATATAGGGTTCAAAAAATAATTTATCAAAATACAGAGTCCAAACAGATAATGAAACAAAACACAAGTCTAAAAAATATAAACTCATTTTTTTTATCCTGTCCCATTCCAACAATTTGTTGCCACTAGAAACTGAATCTCTAGAGTGGGTCCCATTTGGTATCAACCACAAAGATTCAATTATAACAAAGATATAATTGTGTTAAGTGGTAAGTTTATTTTTCTTTTTCCTTTTATTCTAAAAAAAGCATAATAACTTTTAATGATGCTACTACCTACCAAACTGTTCATCAAGGGGGACCAAAAATTCATTGAGGAATAGCCAATGATTTTAGAGATATATCATAGAGTCTTAGTGGGTCACTATTTGCATTATTATTCCCTTGACAAATACTATTTGCATTATTTGCATTATTATTAGGGGTCACTGTTTGATTCAACTATATTCACCAAGAAATTAATAAAGATTCCAATTATCTAATGGGTCCCTGATAAATTATTTCCACATAAACTTGAAAAGTGACCATGATTAATTGTTTCTAAAGAATCATGAATTTTGTGTGAGTATGATTTTTTTTCAGCTTATTAATTTTGTTTTTGAATGGTTGGACAACATAATTATAATTTGTTATAAGGTAATTTCGCCTTAATATGCGACGATAACCTAACTTAAACAAAGAAGGTGAGCTAGCAATGTCGGTTTGCTATAACATTCGTAACATGCAAGAGTAACCTCGCTTGTCCCAAAAGAGTAAACTTGAAGTGTCGGTAATGCTAATCCTACTTGAGTAGTTAACGCACAAATTGCAACGAGACCAATTACACTGTTTCTCTGCAGTTTTTTCATAAACTTTTCTCTGCGGTCGATTACACTGTGGTACCAATTACTTCTAAAAGTCGAAGTGTATTAAGGAAAAAAACCATAAAGAAAGCGCAATTTTATAGTTGTGAAACCAAAAGTAATCTATAGCCTAATCCCAACAACAACAACTACTGCAAAGATATAAATATATCTACTTATATGCATTAATGGGTAGAATCCCCAAGAGGGATTCATTCCCCTTCACTCTTAGTTATGAGGATTGTTTTTTTCCAACTTTAAAAACTCTAAAGATCTATATTTAGTTTGTAAGCATAATTTTTAATTTTCTACATTCTTCTTGTACTTCATATAAAATCCTTTTACTTAATAAAAAAATATTAGGATAATACTATTTTGTCTTTTTATTAAGTTAGATTCTTTGTTTAATAAAATAATTTATGAGACTTCTTATTTTGCAAAATAAAAAAAATACTCCACACTCAAATTTAATCAATGTATTTTTTTAATAACACTTAAATATCTATAATTTATATGAGTTGATAAATTTTAATTACATATAATTAGTTTTAGAAATAATTAAAATATTTCTAAGAAGACAATAATTAAAATAAAAGTAAAAAAATTGATGAAAAAAAAAGAGAAAAAGTGAGTGAGAGAAAAAAAAAATCATAAGAAATGGAAATGATGAGACATAATTTGATATAACAGAAAGTAATGAAATAGAGAAAAATAAGAGATGAAGTGGTGTAAGAAAAAATAATATAAAATATATATATATATATATCTTTGAAAAACTATTGAAACAACATTTTTTTATTCTAATATATATATATTTAATAAAAAATATAATGTCAAATATTCTATTTGTTTTCAAAAAATATTTTTTTTAGAAATAAAAAACATTTTTTTTGTCTATTTTTATAAAGTATCAAGTTGTTGATGATGTATAATAATTAATGGGTTCCTCTAATGGCTAGATATAATGCAACTTTAATCATGGTGTTTCTACATGATAACAAGTCTTTTTCATAATTGGTAAATCTTTAAAAGTACCACTTGACAATATAAATTGAGAGCATAGTACATATATAAAATTATTATTTACATTGCATATAGTTATAATAGTACTAGTGAAATTTACTTTTTTCCTTGAGCTTCAAAAGTGTTAACATTTAAGGTTCATAGCATATTCATGTGCATGGCCCACTTACTCCAATTATTTTTCCATTGCAAACTTTGATCAAATATAAATATATATATTTATTAAGTTTTCTCCAACCAAATAGTTTTATGCTCTCTATGTATCTCTTGTTTATTTATTTATATATATATATATTTATTTATGAACTTATTCTTTATTTAAATTATTTAGAATTATCTAATATTTTAAATTATTTAGAATTTTTTTTAAATCTAAAAAAAAAGTTAAAATACAATCAATCGCTACCCAAAATTTTCATATATATATATATATAAATATATATATGAGTGTACTATATATGTCTAATGGTGCCCATTAACAGTTCCACCAAACTGAGAGAAAATGAGAGACTTTCCCTAAGTAACTCATCTTTACTAAGGGTAGATAAATAGGAAATATGACAATCTGAAAAAGAAAACAAAATATAGAAGAATAAACCAGTTTATCATTTGTTAATAATAAGTTAGGAGAAAATAAGTTAAATTAAGAGTTGTAATCGATCTTATTATACACAATATGACCGAACATAGTATTTGAGAAAATCCCTTAAGATGGACCTAAGAAATTTGTGAGAATATATTTGAACACCATAATGTTGGTTGAAAATTTTGGGGGAATAAACATCGGGTTTGGTTGTTTAAATTTTTACTTTTAGCTTTGGCTTATTAGAAAACATTTTCATAAGAAGTCACTTTTTGTAGCTTCACTAGGAATAGCTTATTAAAGCTAAAAACCTATTTGACTAAAACATTAAGATACTGGTTGAGTTTCTGCTTTTAGCTTTTTAGGAAGTTTTACTTGGAAAAGCTGATAAAGTTGGCTTAGCTTTTTAAAGATAAAATGTGAATGTAACGATTTAATTATTCTAGACTTTGGACCATTAATAACTACTATACTAATCTTAAGAAAACGTACATATGAAAACAGCATAACTTTATTATGTTAAGAAAATGTTTAAATACATAAATATTTCACATAGGATATGGGATCCCATTGTTTTGAAAATAAAACAAAACATAACTTAAATAAATTGGTTACAAAATTAAGTGCGGAAAAATAATACATCATAACTAAAAGACTTAAAAAAAACTTCATCCTCGAATCGAACGCTCAGTCCATCGATTCCATCCTGCCTCAATACACATCCCCAAGCTGCCAAGAATCTTTTCGCCGCCATAACTATTTTCCTGCACATATAAAACATAAAGGAATAAGTCTAATGCCCAGCAAGGAAAATCTACTACAAGCATGAAACATAATCATACACATAACTATAAGCTATAAACATATAACACATATCTATAAAGACGTACATCATATACTATTATACTATTAATGGCCATTAAAACATGTGATAAACCATCTACGTCCCCTTTCTAATATCTGAGGTAGGTTAGATCACATGGTAGGTTTATGATAACCCATCTACATCCCCTGTCTAATATCTGAGGTAGGGTAAATCATAACCATGAAACATAAGTGTTAGGCTAATTTTAGCCTACCTTTTTAAGTGTCTTTATCAGTGTCTTTTTAATGGTTCTTGTGTTTTTGGAGCGGATTTATGCTTGTTTTTTGCTTGATTTTAGGTTAAGCATATGTTTTGGGCATTTGGAGTAGATTGTGGAGAAAATATGCTAAACTGAAGGGTTATTAAAGCTTTTGCTGAAATCTTAATTAGGGCCGCGACGCAAGAATTGGCGCCGCGGCGCTAGTGCGAGTTAGAGCCGCGGCGAGCCCTTTTCCAGAAACTCAAGATTTCGCAATTTCCGAGTAGGGCTGCGGCGTTGGCGTCCGTACACCTCAGAATTTTAAGGGCAATTTCGTCATTTTGGAAAGATATAGAATGAGGTCTTCATTTTGAAAAAGGGGATTGCGATTTTTACAGGAGAGACAGAAAGAAAGAGGGGAAAAACAAGAGAAGGCGAACTTTGGAGCAAGCGGGGGCGATCTGTGACAATTCCCCATCTAGTTTCATTCTCTTTTTCTTTAATTTCCTATGTTATTGTTTATGTTTAGTTTGATTATGGATATGAATATTGAGATTATGAGCTAAACTCCTAATTAGGGATTTGATGGATATTGACTCAAATTATCCTATGGTTATTGCTATTTGATTATTCCTTCTTCCTTGTTTATGTGATTTGTTCATCTTTGTGCTTAATGTATGTTTGAGATTGATCACCTTAAGCATGATTCATGATCCTAATGTGAAATCTGAAAAGTGAATATTAGGAATGCTCTAAATGAATGAACATAGGTTTTGATGTGAAACGAAAGTATTCGCATAGCTTATGTGACTTGTAGATTATTGCTTAATGCGAATTGTTTGTTGTACTATCTCAGAAATGCAATAGTTGACAATGCAATTTAGTACCTAAATGATCTGAAAAGAGTTTAGGTGATTTTATAATCTGTCATCTCATTGAAGGAAGAAGAATAGTTGACTAGTGTTAACAATTGGGTAATCGAGGCAATTGAAATCATATTCCTATCTTCACATCCATTGTTAAACCCTTATTTTTTATTTGTTGATTTTGCTTGTTGTGTTTTCTGCAATTTAATTTAAAAACCAATTTTTATTGTCGCCAAATAGAAATATAAATCCAATTTGGTTAGTACTTGGCTGCAATTCCCTTGGGTTCGACCTCACCTATGTGAGTACTACTTGTACGATACGTGCACTTGCGTGTAATAAAAATATCGCAACAATAAGAAAACATAACATAACATTTTTTTTTTGGTAAATAAGAATCATTGTATTGCTCAAAACCAAGTCATGTACACTTTCAGGTCTTCTAATACCCCTATTTTGACTTACAATTCATGTATCTAACTTTACAATTTTTGAAACCATTCTTTATCCCTATTTCTTTTTTCCTTGTACATTGATACAATAAATCTCAATTTGAGTTCTCTTTTAATGACCTCTACAATATGATTTACATGCCAAAGTTTAGATAACCACAAAACATCATTTCGGGCCCTCCATATATGATACACTAGTGCAGTAACAGCAGCTATAAAGAATCCTTTCCTGACTTTACTCAAGTGTTTTGCTTTGGATATCCATTTCAATAATGCTTGATAATGCTCTGTTTGTGCTTGACAGCCAATCCAATCCTTCATCCTCAAAAGACAAGTTTTACTGTAAGTACATTGGAAAAATAAATGAGGAATATCTTCCTGGTGGTCACCACACAGTAGGCATACTGTGTCCATCCCAGATAAGTACCTGCTGATATAATCTTTGGTACTCAGCTTCTGATGCAGCACTAACCAAAGGATAAATCTGTGTTTCAGAATGCTACTTCTCTCCCATACAAATTTACTCCACTGTACCTTAATATGTTGTTCATATAGTATATCATAACCAGATTGAATACTATATTGCACTGCCATAAAAGCTGACTTATCTAATTTGACTCTAAAGAGATCTTTAATTTCAACAATTTTCTTCCAATACCAGCTGCAATTCTGTTGCACTGTGTATTCCCACCAGTCCACCTTTTTCAAGTAAATGCTATGTATCCATTTGACCCACAAATTATCCTTTTTGGAAGCTATGTCCCATACATATTTCCCTAATGATGCAACATTCCATTCTGAAATTTTCCTGAAACCTAAACCTCCCGCAGCTTTTGGAGTGCAAACAGAGTTCCAAGCAACTAAGCCTGAACCATGAGACTCTGCCATTCCCTTCCAAAGAAATGCTCTACAAATGGCCTCTATATCCCTCAATAACTGTTTTGGCAGAATCATTATTTGAGACCAGTAAGAGTGGATTGACAGTAAAACAGAATTAATCAATGTGGCTCTAGCTATGTATGATAAGTTTCTAGAACTCCACTACTTAATCCTAGATACCATTTTTTCAAGAATCACCCCACACTCAGCAGTAGAAATACGTTTGGAACATATAGGGTTACCAAGGTACCTGAACGGCAGTGAACAACGAGTGAAACCAGAGATAGCCACCACTCTGTCAATCTCGGATTCAGGCATGCCACTACAATATATTGCAGATTTAGCCTCATTTGGAATAAGTCCCGAGGTCTTGGAGAATAATTTGAGCCCCCTAAGCATCCAAAGAATAGTGATAAAATCTCCATGACTGAATAATAATAGGTCATCAGAAAAACATAAGTGATTCAACTTTAAACTAGCACATCTATCATGAAATTTGTAGCCTGGAGAAGAGCCAACTTTAAGCATAATCCTGGACAGATATTCCATACCAAGTACAAATAACAATGGAGACATAGGATCTCCTTGTCTCAATCCTCTTTTAGCCGCAAAGAAGCCATGCATTGAGCCATTGATCATCAAGGAATATCTTGGTGTTCGAACACAAATCATGATATGTAGAGTCCAAAAACTTTACTTAGCTAGGATAGATAGTAGTATTATAATATTAATAGTATTATCTTTGTAACTGTGGATTTTTGGTTCAGACCGGGAATTATTTGGACACTCATAGTAGTACTTATAGATTTTCTAAGTTTAACCTATAGTTTAAGAATATTAATTTTAACCTAAGGTTTGATTATATGACTGATATTAAGAATAATATTTATTATACCATAAGGTTTAGATAAGGACCAATAGGATTTTAGGCACATGTTATGAATGGGTGATTAAAGATTAAGTATTTTGAGGATTAAATTTAATAAGGGTAAAAGTTTGAATGCTATAAGGTCAGTCAGCAGCTTTGAATACGTTGAGGGCTTAGTCAAGGCTATTTACTCCATTCAAACTTAGCTAAAAGTGTGTAATTTTGTGTTTAATTAATCAGCGTGTGCCGATATATCGCAGCTATAGGGGGCGATATATCGCAGCACGTAGATACGGAAAACACGAGACGATGCACGACAGCCTCGGGCATACTGGCCCAGGCGATATATCGCCTACAGGGGGCGATATATCGCCTCCTTCAGCATATTTCAAAAGTTTTTGAATTCTTTTTCCTTTCAGCCATTCAATCTCTTGATAAGTCCAACATCTTTTTGAACGAGTCTTCAGCCTCTGCTGAACGATTATTCAAATTATTTTCACCTAAAAAGCTATTATTTTTATTCAAGTAAAATTTAGATCTTTTCATTCCTAAACTCTATAAATAGGACCTAGTACCCAGCCATTATTCATCTTTTGCTCTAAGTTCAGAGGCTGCAAGTGCTAAGTAAGTGTGAGAGTGTAAACACCTGGGTTGGGGAATCATAAGCTTGATCACCATAAGCTTATCAAACACTTTGGGAAGTAAGGCTTCATAGTATTTCGGTTCGAGGTTTAGATTGGTCTACAAGTCTTCAAGGTATTTCCACACTCTCTAGTTCATTGGTTTTATGTTATTTTTCCTTCTCATAGTCTTCTACTCAGTCTTCTAACCTTATTCTTATTTTGGTTAGGAAATCTAAGAACTTGCTCATAAGTTTTTGGTAAGTACGTTTCTCAAAGGTTTAGTCATTCCATTCCTTCCATTCTTTTCATTACTTTTTCTCCAATCTACTCACCCTGTTATATATGGTTTTAGGAGTGTTCCAAAAGTCCCAACGCTGTCCTCTTATCCCGGTAACTTTGGTAAGGAAAATAGGATAGAAATGCATATGTTATATGTTCTATATGTTATCTTATGTTATGATAAGTGTTATGATATGTATGTTTGTAGGCTTAGGCATATGACCCATATGACTAACAAGACCCCAAATAGGTTATGGGCATATGACCTACTTAGCTAGTAGGACCCCACTAATCTCATGGGCATATGACTTGTTTAGTCTATGGGACCCCAAGTAATAATGGCCATTATAGTATGTGTATGTAATAAGTGTTATGTTATGTCTTTATGTTTATTATGAAATTTATGTACATGATGTATGTGTTAGATTTTCCTTGCTGGGCATTAGGCTCATTCCTTTTTGTTTTATGTGCAAGAAAATAGCTTTAGTGGCGGTAAGGTTCGTGGATGCTTGGGATTGTGTATCGGTGGTGAATGGATTCAAGGAGTCGAGAGTTCGATTTTCAAGGATGTAGTCTCATTTTTTTTTTATGATCTTTACATGTATTTTTCGCACTTCTTATGTAATTCCTTTCATTCTAAATCATGTTTTGTTTTTAAAGACAATGGGATCCCATATCCTACTTATTTTATGAGAGTAACTTTTATTTCTACAAGTTTCTAATAAATTTATGGTATTTTCGCAAATGTAAGTTTTATTAAGGATTTGTATGTATAGTTTCGTTAATGGTCCAAAAGTCTAGAGTAGTGGGTCATTACATGATAAGCTGAATAAACTTCTGAGGAAACTGAAAAGCAGTGAGCATCTCTTCAATAAAGTCCCATTCTATCATGTCATATGCTTTCCTCAAATCCAACTTGATCATACAACTTGGTTTGCGATTTTGCCTCCCATAATGCCAAACTAAGTCTTGACATATCATGATGTTATATGCTATGTATCTGCCATGAACAAACCCCCCTTGATTTTCTGCTATTAAGTTAGGTAAAACTTGCCGAAGTCTTAAACATATCATCTTGGATGCTGTTTTATATATGACATTACAACATGCAATGGGTATGAAATCACAAATAGTATCTGGGCAAATAGACTTAGGAATGAGAGTAATGGTTGTGTTATTAATCTCTTTAAGCAATTTACCCGAATTGAGGAATGATAGTACAGCTGCACTAACCTCCAAACCCACCAAATTCCAGTTATCTTGATAGAAGTAACTGCTATATCCATCTGGGCTTGGAGCTTTCAAACCTGGTATTGAAAACATGGCATCCTTAACCTCCTGAGTTGAAAAACCTGTTGTAAGAATCTGAGTAAGAGCTGCACTGAGAACTGGGCCTAAGTTCATAATTGACCGAGACACCTGCTTCCTTTGCATCATAACTGTCCCCAGCAATCCTTGATAATAATCTAAAAAAGCCTTTTTTATACCAGCTAGAGAATCTACCCAAGTTCCTACCTCGTTCTTGATGGACATGATCCTGTTCTGTAACCTCCTAGCCCTAAGAGAAGCATGAAAAATATGAGTATTTTCATTTCCATTAACCATCCAAGTTGCTTTAGCTTTTTGAGCTAAGAACATCATGTAAGCTTTATGGTAATGAAGAAAATTTTCTCTAGCCATTTGTTCTTGATTAATCAGCCATTCATTGAGCGGGTCCATATGCAGTTTTTCCTGAAGCTCCCTCACTAAAAGATTTGCCTTAAATTTTGTCTGTTGAATGTCAGAAAAACCCTCTCTATTTATACTCAAAAAAACCTGTTTCAGTCTTTTCAATTTAGACACCACTTGAAACATTTCAATACCAGCCACTGGATTGTTCCAACTAGTCTGAATCTTGTCTTCATAAGATGTTGCTTCTTTCCACATCCGAAAGTATCTAAATGGCTTCTTCTCCATTTTAAACTCCAAGGAAAAATGAACAAGAACTGGACTATGATCAAAGATCCCTTCCAGAAGAAACACAGCTTCTGAGTTTGGAAAATAATCTGTCCATTGTGAATTAATCGAGGCTCTATCAATCTTTGAATAAATCTTCTTCTTTGCTCTCTGTTTGTTATTCCACGTATAGAAGCAGCCTGGAAATTTTAAGTCCTCCAAGTGACAGAATGACAGACAGTCCAGAAATTTGCTAGAGAGTTTAGAAGTAACCTTTTTGCCTATTCTCTCATGCAGTGAAATAATCTCATTAAAATCCCCTATCACCATCCAAGGATCAGTTATATATACAACCAAATCTTGTAAATCTTTCCATAACTGATCTCTAGATAATTCATCATTAAAACCATACACAAAAGTGATAAGAAACCTTCCTGCCCGATTTGGAACTTGTACCAAACAGTGAATCAACCGAGTAGTACATAACCTAATATCCAGAGAATACACATTCGGATTCCAAGCAATTATTATTCTACCCTTATCAATCCAGGGGTTGTTATTAGTGAAACACCATCCAGAGAACAAACTAATATAAAGGGAACCCATATTTTTATTCTTCACTTTTGTTTCGAGAAGACTAACCAACCCAACATTCTTTGAAAGAATTAAATGCTTAATCTCTCAATGTTTATGTTGGCTGTTAATCCCTCGTACATTCCAGGAAAGTATCCTATCCATTGAGTATAGAGGGAACTCCTCCCTCTCTTCCTGTATATGTTATGTTGATATGTTCATAACATATCAACATAACATATAAGCATATAAAACCATCATATTTTCCTTACCAAAATACCGGAATATGAGAACAAGATCGGGACTTTGGAATACTCCTAAAAACCATAATAGAGAGGTGAGTATACTAAAGAAAAGAGATGGAAAGAATAAATTACACCATCGAAACGATACTTACCAACGAAAACCTTAAGTTCGAAGAACTTAGATGCCTATAACCAAGAATAGAGAAGACTGAGTTAGGACCATAAAACTAATGAAACAATACTGAAAGGAACTAAGAATAAGAATACCTTTGAAATTGTTATGACCGAACTACACCTCGAAACCGAAATACACACTATGAACCTTACTTCCCAAGTGTCTAATAAGCTTAAAATGATAAAGCTTATAACCCCAACCCAAATGTTTATCACTCTATAGTCTCACTAGTACCTGGAAGGCTCTGATCAATGCTTGAAGAATGAATGAAAAGACTTGGTGCTAGGTCCTATTTATAGAGTTCTAGGAATAAAAATCTTCTTTTTGGCTTTGAATAAAAATAATGAATTTAATTGAAAATATTTGAATATCCTTCAGCCAAAGGCTTAGGACTTGTCAAATTTTTCAGAGAGGTTTAAGGAGTCAAAGCTTGATTTTTAAAACAAAAATAATAAAACACAAATAGAATCCTAACTTCTAACTCCCTAAATCTCGTAACTCTAAACTTACCTGTAGTAAAATCAACATCTCTGGAGCTGTAGAACTCCGATTTAGACTCTCTTTATACCGTTAGAAAGCTAATTCAATTATCTACAACTTTCTAGAAATACTATTTTTCGAAATTCATAACATAACTGAGTCAAAAATAGGTTGAAAGTTATAGTATCATAAAATTACGAAAAATCTATTTAATTATCTAAATCTCAAATAAATAAAATTGTGACAAATGTCATGTTTCTAACAAATTCTGGTGAAGACTAAGTCTTATATTTCCCTTATTGTATCATTAAAGTAATAATTCTTTAATAATCATACACATGACAAGTTTCATATTCCTATTGGCTCTATCTAAACCTTAGGAATAACCATGCTCATGACAAATGTCATATTCTTATTAGTTCTATCATCTAAATCTTAGGTTATAATAATTATCATATTAATAACCAGAAATATTAATCAAACCTTATGTTATAATTAATATTCTTAAACTATAGGTTAAACTTATAAAATCTATAACTATTGCTAGGAGTTTCCAACTAAGTCCCGGCTTGAATCAAAATCCACAGTCATAAACATACTACAACTACTACTAGCTATTACTATTACTACTACAATCTAACTAGCTAAGTAAAGTTCTTGGACTCTACAGTGAAACTCAGTGGTTACCCAACCAGCAGCAGAAATGCTTATGGAGCTTCAGAAGTCCAAAAGAAATTTTTAAAAACCCAAATCAAGCTCTCTAAAGAACTTTTAAAACTTAATACACATAAAAGTACTTTTAAAAAGCTATACCAACCATATCCATAGTAGAGAGTAAGTCAATGACCTAACATGACAAATCAACACACATGGGCTTCAAGGTCCCAAATGAAAATCAACAGGGAGTGCATAAAGAGTTTTTCTTAAGGACAAAATGCTCCTTCTTTTCGAAACTATAACACTTGTAGATTTTTGTTCCCACGCGTTTATTTGGTAAGCTTTTTCTTTTTACTTTTATATTTCATATATATAAAAATCATAATATTATATAATCAGATACTAATATAAATAAATTTTAAATATATTTTTATAGCACTGTGGAAAAAAAAAGTGGATGATTTAGAAAAAATTAAATAAAATAGAAATAAAAAAAAAAGAAAAACTATTTGTATAAAATATGAAGATAGGTAGGTGCGTAGGGAACAACAGGCAATGAATGCACATAACTAAAAAGACTAAAATAGCCCTATATAACAACTTTAAACAGTTCTTTGGAGTAGAGGTCATATTTGCAAGTTTGTCTTTTTGTAGAGGAAAGTGTATAATAAAACAATCTCCTTTTGTTTGATATTCAGCTGGTTCCATCACCTTCACGTGGTGTGGTGGTTTACATAATTTGCACACACTACTAGGCAGGCTTTTATTATAAAAGTTACCCTATGGTAAGACAAGTTGATATTTTTGGCATGTAAATTAATTTTGATAGTAATAGAAGGGCTTATGCAAAACTTCATAAAAATTTAGATAATTTATTATAGCGAAAATAGGGTTTAAATAGTACATTGCAAGAATACTTTTATTTTTTTTAGATATACTTGTGGGAAAACAGACCATTTGAATCATATTTTCAAAACCGTAATTTATTCGAATTTTTCAAAATTTGTATAGGAGGCTTGCTATGGCTACAATGAACATCATCACTGAAAAATATGGTGAAAATGTATTTACGTGTCTAAAACAAAACCGTGTCTTACCTTAAAATTTCCCTATAAATAGAAAAAAATTAGAGAATAATATTTTTTGCATGGTCTCTCGTGTATCTAAAATACACTTTAAATTCCACTTTAGACATTGGTTTTACGAAATTATAAAAAGGCCCTTCTGATTAATAAAATAATAAAAAATGATCCCTTCGATTTATTAAAATGGGAAAAAATGATTCTCTAAACACGATTTTGGTCAATTTTTTTTCTTCCAAAAAAACTAAAATACCCTTGGTTTGTAATAATTATTTATTTTGAAAATCTAATTTTAGGCTCAATTAAAACTTTTTTGGTTTGGATTTGATTATGGATGTAGTGACAAACTCAAGAACACCATGTATTATCTTAAAAACACATGTATACGGTTAATTTTAATTTTTTTAGATTTGTTTTAATTTTTGTTTCGTTTTTGCTTTTTGATCTTAAAGAAACACTAAGACTGCCAGCAAATAATGGCCTAAGCTGTGTATTTTCTGTTGGGAATTTATGACTTTATACTTTCTAAATCAACAATGAATAATGAGAATAATTCAATATTAAAAACCCTAGATGCTACTCAATAATCTTATTCGAAGTATGAATGCAAATCTTGATAATCAAAGAAAAATATTAATGGTATGAATGTAAATCTTAATAATAAGAAACTAAGTGATTAAATGATGATAAAATGAACTTAGAAATATTTAATCATCAATACTAACAATGCAAACACAATAAAGTGATACAAATACAAAGTTAGGATTTAGATAGATACAACCTTTGATTTTAAGCAACTTGAATATTCAAACTTGGGAAACATCTAAGGCTTATGTACAATAAGTATATTGTTGTACAAAATCTCTATTCCAAGCTTTCCTTTTGTTGCTTGAAGCTTCTCAAAAGTAGAATGAGATTTGGGATTTAACAATCCTTGAAACTCATGCAAGTCAAGCAATGCTTGATGAGTTTATTGGAGAAAACTTATGGTCTTTCAGAGCGAGAAAGAGAGAGTTGAAAAGTGTGATCAATATTTTTCAACTTTAATAACCCTTCTTTATAGTGTATGCATTGTCATTGAGTCTAACCAATAAGATTAGATCTTTTAAACACATCATTTGGAGCTAAGTCACGCATTTGTACGATTCTGTACAGACCGAGTAAGCGATGCATTGCCTGCCATGGGTTTTTCCTCCTAGGCACTTTTAAGCGATGCGTCACATGTGCATCGCCTCCCACAAGCGACGCAATGCTGATGCCTTTGTTTTAACACCTCGAGCATGACCCCAAAATGTCTCCAAATGCCTCCAAACTTTTAAGGAATTTTAGATACCTCGTTGTATCACTTTAGACCCATAAAAGTCACTTTTAGATGCCTACTACACAATCTCATGTTTTTCACTTCAACTTAGGTGAAAACCGTTAAGTGTTTTGCACCTCATCGTGTAAACTTCTTAACCATTATATTTAACCAATCTGAACACTTTCTTGCCCTATCAAGATGTATGCATCCTTATGGTCTACGTGTTGCTTGTATGTTGCCTTCGTTGGGTCATCGAGTGGCATTTGTCTTGTTGTATGCTTGTTTGTTGTGTGGGGCTTGCCTCTAAGATGACTTGCTTTAACTTTCTCATATTTTGTTATTGCCCTTCGCCTGTGATAGACATAAATCGTGGCTAACCATTGAGTTTGTTTGCTCGTAGGCGTGAGTTTTAGGCTGACTTGCTATTTGGAGTGCCAACGAGTGTTGCATGTTCCATCTACTTGGAGAGCCAAATACTCAGGGTCGATCCTAGGTGTAGTCAATAATTTCTACCATTAAAATGAGATACAACGAATGAGATATAAATACATAATTTTTTTATCAGATTCGTAATTATGTCTATAATAAACATCATTTTTATACGTTGATACATCATTTTATACATTTTGATATAATGATTATATTGTGTAGTTAACTAAACAATATCTTCCGTCTCTGTGTATCAAATATTAGGGAAAATAGATAATGAACTCTTAATATTAGTAACAAAATCACCTTGATAGGATAAATCATTAACACCTCTATTTATTTTTTTCAACCACTAACTTGGCATTAGATTCTATAAGTACAATAGGAAACTCAACCATAAGTTAATGGAAAACAACAACCTTTGAGCCTCCTTTCTTGAGAAAAGAAACACTCCTTTAAGAATAGCTATTCCACCCACCACTTGTTCATCATAGTTTCTACCAATAGTTCCCACACTCATTTTCTTTATGGTTAATCCAAATAAGACCAGACTTGTTTAATTTTGGCTTCAAAGGCCTTTGAGATACATTTAACCTTCTTAGACATTTCTCTTAGCTTTTTTACATGGAAGAGACTCCTTTGTGTTAAAATCTATTGGACTCTTGTTGACACGTTACCAACAAAATTTCAATAATACCATTTATTTAAACTCGATTTTTAAAATATCACTATACTTATCATAGAAGAAAAATACAAAATTATTATTTTAAAAATATTAATTGTACGTGAGCTTTTGATACATGAAATAATAATAAAATATATATTGTAATTAGTATTATTTAGTCTCTTTCAAGCTAGTGTGCTATTGTAAGATTTACTAATTCCCTCTTATTTATTTAAGTTGATATGGAGCTTCATTTTGGAGCTCAGTTAACCCAATTGTAGATCTGTAGCCCATTCTAGTAATTTGTACGGCCCAATTGGAAAAAAAAATTGTGGAAATTAGATTGTGTGCCCAGTTTTATAGTGTGTTATAATTTTTTACCCATGTTTCAACTTTTTTTTATTTGTACCCAATTTTTTAATCAGGTTTCCCATAATACCCTTTTATATTAGAAGTTAAGTTCTCTCCATTTTTTCCCACGTTCCCTCTCCTTCATTCTGTTTTCAAAGTGTTCATTCCGAGGCCCCCGCGATCACCATTGCTTTCTCTCTGCCGAGCCCCCCCCGATCACCATCTCTCCCCCCATTCTAATGGCAACGCCAGAGGCCATTGCTTGAAGTTCTTGTCCAAGTACAGACCCGTTCTTCTTTTTTCAAGTACAGAGTCGTTCTTCCTAATGGCAACATTCATCTGTCTTGATTTTGTGGATTGTTTGAAGTTCTTCTCCAAGTACAGAGCCGTTCTTCCTTTTTCAAGTGATTATTGAAGCTTGTTTGATTCTTTCCTCCCCATTGGTTTGATGAAAGTTTCATTAATTTTTGTATGAATAATTTATGTTCTTATATAGTGTTTTTATTGTTTGTTTTGATGAAAGTCATCATTGTCTGAGCCGCTCACCCTGTGCAATTGATTGTTGAAGCTTGATTTTCTTTAGGTATGCAAATGAGTTTTGTTTAATTCTTTGCACCCCATCTGTTTGATGAAAGTTCTATTAAATTTTGTATGTATATTTCATGCTCTTATATAGTTTATCTTGTAGTTAGGTATGTAAAATAAGTTGTTTAATATGTGGCACTCCATTTGTTTGATGAAATTCCTCATTAAACATCAAATGAAAAATTTCCCTTCTTATCTACTGTTTTCATTGCTTGTGTTTATTTTGATGAAAATACTCATTGATGTTCATTTTTTTTAATAAATTTTCTCTTGGTTTTGTATTATGTATACACATTTATGTGTATGGGAATGTATAGGAGTAGTACTACTCATTTGTGTCTTTGATGAAAAAGCAAAATATCAATAGATAAATTGATGTTTCTATCGTAAAAATTAGACGGAGTACCCATTGTTAGAGGACATCTTTAATTTTTAACCAGATTTTAAAATTCTTTCATTTATCCTCAATTGTGGCAATAAATGAGATGGAGTTGAACCAGAATTGGACAATGAAGGTTGTTATCAGGTAATAATGTGAAATTAAGGCACCATCTAATGGAGAGAGTAGATAGGCAGTTTAGGCTATTTAGTAGTGAGAAAGATTCCAGATTATTACAATCATGAACTTCGACTTTTTTAATATTGGGGAAGGATTCTAGAGGAAGCACTTTGAAAGAGCTAGATATATATTCAACTGGAAGCTTTTGGAGGGATTTACAATCACAGAGCGGTAGAAAGTCTAGATTGTTGCATTAGTTGAGATACAGATTTTCCAAATTGATAGGAACACACCTTTCATCAAAATTTTGCAAAGTACTACATGATTTGAATCCTGCAGTCTTCCCACACTGGTCAATTCTTACACTAGTGACAGTTGGAATCACTGGGAGTGAGGAAGTAAGCTCTGAACAGCGAAAAATATGAAGTTGTGTTAGAGATGGTAGGAGGTGAGGTAACTCTCCATTGAGTCTCCAACAACTGCCTATAGGAAGTGATGTTAGCTTTGGGAAAACTTCAACATTTGCTTTTGTCATGGACCATTCCTTCCATTTTGACATTTATTGCCAATTATAGTAATAAAGTAAATCAAAATGGTCAGCTTCTTCTTCAAATCTGAAACATTTGTTTCCCATAGAGTAGTCAGCATCTTTAGATAAACAAGACCAGTACATCGTCAACTTAAATACAATGTAGGTAATGCATCCCAAAAATTGCTCAAACTCATGGCCTTTGTACTACTAAGATGATACTAAGAGTTATACATACTTAGTTTTGAAAGTAAAATTCTCTGGAAAAGTCCAGGAAATGCACACCAGATACCATCTGTACCATCTAAATCAAGTGGCTTTCCAATCTTTTCAACCAATATGCAAGCATTCTGAATAATTTTCTCCCCAATTTATGTAAGCACTCCATCCATTTCCATATAGTACCATATTTCACTTCTATAAGACCAAGAAAATCACTAGCAAAAAGTATATATATTTTGTAGTTGGGAAACAAAGAAAATCGCTAAAACTCCCTTACTCATGACATATCCATAAAAGGAATTAAGAATGCATTTTCGAGTGAGTTGTAAAGAATGACATATCCGATGTAGCTAGCGTGAGAAATTGATTTAAAGTGAGGAGTTTTTTTTTTTTTTTTTTTACGCTAAACTCCTAAGTAGTGTTTTTAAGGGTAGAATGAGAAATGTGACTAATAACCCGAATAATATTGAGCTAAATAGAATTATTAGCTAAGTTTGATTAACTATCCTACTAGTAGGTATTTTTCAAGTTATATTAAAAAAATTGTTTCTTAAATTTTTTAAGGACCATATTACCTATTGAGATTATGTAAATAGATTTATTTAGGCGAGGCCTAGTTGAGTAAAGTTGAATGTATAAACATTTTAAATGTTTGTTAGCATTTCAATAAGGAATAGTTTGAGGGGGAAAAAAAGCGAGCATTCTCTAGAAAATCGTAAGGATGAATACCAATTTTTAAAAGAAAAAAATTTGCAAATCGAAATGAAGGGAAACAAATTGAATGTCAAGTAGAAAATCATACCAGATTTGAGTAAAGGATTTGAAAGGCATTATAGAAGGTCTGATCTGTCCATCAATATGGTTAGATACATGGTGGGATGAGATTTTGGACCATAAAAGTCCATTGCTTTTTGCTAGTTCCTTCCAGCAACAGATGCATACTACTTGCCCCGTACGAGAGTGTTGCCTTCACATTTACCAAAGTTACTTTTCTTGTGACCTGTCTCTATAAACTTCAAACTACAATCCCTCTGGTAGCAGGCTAGCTAAAAATAAGCATATGCAGCCTCTTGTTTATCTAATTCTCCTAGTGATTCATACACAGACAATGCCTCCCTAATGGCATCATTAGCTAGCCTTGTAAAATAAAGATTGAACTTCTAAATTGGGCAATGAGTTTCAAAATAAAGAAATTAAAATTCTGAAAAGCTCATTGACTTGTAAAAGGGCATGCAAAGTTGAGTGGCTAAAAAGTTAAGCGGTTAATATGAGATAGAGTTTTTAAACCTTTATGCTTTATAGGTCGTGTTTTAGATTTTTAGCCAAGTGTTTTTCATTTTAAGTTTTGTAGTTTACATTTTGAAGAGTTGTAGTTTAGATTTTAAGCGTTGCAGTTTACATTTTTAAAGGGACATGATTTGGACTTTAAGTCTTGTAGTTTAAATTTTAAGCATTATTTTAAATTTAAACCACTAAGCTTTAAATTTAAACAATAAGGCTTAAAATTTAAACCACTTGCCTTAAAATTTAAACCGCAAGCCTTAAATGACTTAAAATATGATCAACTAAACTTAAATGGCATCAAAATTTAATCCACAAGGTTTAAGTTTTAATCCTTTAGGCTTACATCATAAAAATACTCTTTTAATCTATATATTGTAATGTGTGTATCTAATACAAAATCTTTATAATTTTAAAACAAATGGCTTCAAATTTAAACCGCAATTTATAAATTTGAACCATAAGGCTTAAATGGCATCAAATTTAAACTACAATATATAAATTTTTATCCATTTAGGCTTAAATTATAGATCAAGTATATTTAAACCTCTAGTTTTGAAATTTTAACCACTAAGCTTTAAATTTAAACCACAATGCTTAAAATTTAAACCACTTGCCTTAAAATTTAAACCGCAAGCCTTAAATAACTTAAAATATGAACCACTCAACTTAAATGGCATTAAAATTTAATTCCCAAGGTTTAAGTTTTAATCCTTTAAGTCTCAAGAGATGATGCGTTCAACAAACAAGTTCTAAACAGGAAGAAGTGAGGTCAAAAGCAAGGAATGATCATCCTTTCTTCTTTATAATTGACAGAATAAAGAATAAAATAGCTCAGCCAATCAAAATAAAGAATATAGCCAACTAGATTCAAGGTTTAAAATACAAAAAATATCATATTAAACTAAAGTCACTAGTTCTTAATTCTTTCCTAATTTTTTCTGTTCTCCTCTGGTATACACATAAGACAGTTTTATAATTATGGTTCCTGCCATAAGCTGTTGAGTGCACATATCCATTTCTGTTGCTTGCACTGCTTCTACTGCTTGCCCTATCACTCTTGCAGCAGCAGTTTACCAGAGAACATGAACTACAGTTCTTCATATACTGCCTGAGCTTCTTTTTGAGCCTTTTAACTTCTTTAACAACCTCAGATGCTACTTTCAACTCTCTAGTAGAAGATTTTGACTCAGAGTTTTGTCCCACCAACAATGTGTCTGTTGGTTCCTTAAAAATTTGCAGTCCTTAGGATAAAAATTTATATAGAGAAAGATGATAAAAATGAAAAGAAAAGGAAACTTACAATCCTTAGGATAGGCTGGCAAAGGTGTTTCTTTAGTAATATGGTTTCTTTCATAGAACTAGAAAGAACACCAAGCACATTGACAATATTAACATCATCTACTTCGTCTTCCAATCTACATAACACACTTTCCTTAATTTTAAGCCTTATCTCATTGGGGATGTCATTAGCTTCCATCCATTTTCTTACACTCTTGCGTTTCCTCCCCTCCTGATATATGTTCCCGTTAGCTATGCATTTTTCCCACTCCCCAAATTTATGTCGATCCAAAAAACAAATGATTATTAAAAAAAACTATTTAGTTAATTTGTGAAGCCTGTATATAATATTATTAACTACAATTTAAACTCACTTCCTCTAGGTCTGATTCCTTTGCTTGTGGGTTGTCAGCCAAAAAATCTTTGAGAAGATCGATCAGATCATTGAAATCAAATTTATCATCCTCTTTATTCAGTATTTTCCTAATATTTTTTCTGATGCATTCCTTCATTGCACGTTTGCGGTCATGGCTTTTCGTCATCTCATGTATTTCACCTTAAACATTAGTAGATTAGTAATTTTTTTTTTGGTAGTGATGGAGGGGTTTGGGGTGAGGCTTTTTAGACTAGATTAGTAGGTATTGGACATATGGAGGTGGAGATTACACAAGTCATTTTCCAACTTTTATTTTCAACTTTAGGTGGGAAACAAACATAATAAAATGCCTGATGACACTTTCAACTCCTCATTTTATTCAGTGCTTGTTTTGCTCATGTCAGAAGTGGACATTTATTGTCATCCATGTTTGACTGTTAATGCCTCTATGGAATGGAATCTCTACCTAGCCACACACTCAATCTCCTTCTGCTTCTTGCTTTGCCAGTGTCAAAAAAAAACTCTCCCAATCTCATGAAAAATAAAATAAAACCCCTAAAAACCCTTCCCTCAATACTGTCTAATAGATGGAGCCATACTTGAATGAAATCAACAGAATAAGAAGAAGAAAATGAAAAAGGGAGAGGCATATATTAAGTTATTAGAACAAATATTAATACTGTACTTAAATTGATTGTTCAGTTGTTAGTGATCATGCTCATGATTTGGTGGTTAATCTCCACGACAAGATAGAGACTTCATTTTGGATGTTTTGTTATTCCAATATTTGTATTGGATACACATTTTCTTTTGAACTCTATTATTTGCTTTTGAATACACACTAAAATTAATTCTAAGTCTTTGACCATAAATGTTGTTTTTTTTTATTACCTTTCGAGATTGAATGGTCAAGTTGAGGTCTTGAAAAATATGAACATTTTATCTATGAATACTTGTTTCTTACTGTTCATTTGTTCAAGTAATTTTATTATGCAAAATAAAGAAAAATTGAGTAGCTCAAATCATTGTATGTCCTTCTATATGTGCTTTAATTTTGATATTTTTTCTACTAGAAATTTTTTTATTATTGTTTATGTTTCATGGCATCTGTTTTGATTGAGCATTATTTATTCAGTAATGTTAGATACATATTTATTATTATTGTTATTTTTTTATTAATTGTTTCTTTTTGTTTATGCATATTTCAGAAATGTCTTCCAAATCTTCAATTAACACAGATAAGAAATCATTATCAATTGTTCATCCAAAATCAAACGAAATGTTTCAAGTAAGTATTTTTTTTTTGTTTTTTACGTATTTAAAAGTTTTATCATCTGTAAATTTATTTATTTTTTAAAAAAAATTTGTTGCTATTAATACTTCTTTCTATAATTAACATATGTTTTTCATTTTCATTTATTTGTGCAATATTTAAACGAAGATAAATTACTTTTTGTGCATTCCAATATTCGAGCTCAATGCTATTGGAGTGATATTGGATGCATACAAAGTTTTCTCAGTAATGAAGAAGTACAACAGCTAAAACAATCTTGCCTTGCGTTCATTCTAGATTTGGATGCATTGCTTGAGCCATCGCATATGATATTGCATTCTCTTCTTCTACATGAGGATGGCAGCTCTAATGGGAATGAGCTTCATCTAAATTTTGGAGGTAACAAAACAAAATTTGGCATTGAAGAATTTGGAATTATAACAAGTTTAAATTGCAATGAAATTCATGTTGACATGGGGGTTAGCAATGATAATAATCGATTACTTGTTAAATATTTCGGTGGAAAATCAACAATATCTAGAAATGAGTTGAAAGATTTCGTTAAATCTAGAAAGATAGATATTGATGCTGAGGATGCTGTGAAATTAGCGAAAGTATATATTGTGGAAAATATATTAGGTAGTAAAAGAGGAGATAGGTTAGTAGACAATTTTGTCATGAGTTTAGTAGATGATGATCAAAAGTTTAAGGCATATCCTTGGGGTCGCCGATCTTTTAACGAAACTATAAAATATCTCACAAGCGCCCTAGATTCATCAAAGACAGGATATGAGCTATGTGGCTTCCCTATAGCCTTCCAAGTTTGGGGTTTTGAGGTTATTCCTTTGTTGGCCTCATCGTTTGCAATTCATGTTGGTTCAAAGTTCCCCAGAATTTTGAACTGGAAGACAGGGAAGAAGAGTTGTCATTTAAAGACAATTTGGAATAAAGTTTTTAAAAAATCAAAGGTAAAAAATTTGTTTTTATTTCTTATTGTTTTTAACTTTCTCTCTTATTTTTTAGAATTGTTGTATTAATTTTTTTATTTTGTTTTATGTATAGGTTTATGCTCCTTTAAACTTTTCTGATGATGAAAGAAATTCATTTCATCATGCTATGCTTTGTGTCTCCTCAACTTCTAAAAGAGGGAGAGAAGAAGATTATCATAATTCGAAAACCAAAAAGACAAAAAGTTATAGTTCAAGTAGTTCTAATGAAGAAATTATTTCTTTGTTGAAGGTTCGTTTTTTTTTTTGTCTAGTTTGCATTTTGAAAATATGTTGTTTGCAATTTCCTATATATTTTATTTTTTTCTGTGTTATTTATTATATATTTTTGCCCTTCTCAGGAAATGAAAGAAGATAATATTTCCATGTTTAAGGTTCGTTTTTTATTGTTTCCAACTTATGTCCTTGTTTTTGTTTTTTGTCTAGTTTGCATTTTGAAAATATGTTGTTTATAATTTCTTATATATTTTAGTTTTTCCTGTGTTGTTCATTATATATTTTTGCCCTTCTATTTTTTTTCAGGAAATGAAAGAAGAAAATATTTCTTTGTTGAAGGTTCGTTTTTTATTGTTTCCAGCTTATGTCTTTGTTTTTGTTTTTTGTATTGTTTGCATTTTGAAAATATGTTGTTTACAATTTCTTATATATTTTAGTTTTTCCTGTGTTGTTCATTTTATATTTTTGCCCTTCTAATTTTTTTCAGGAAATGAAAGAAGAAAATATTTCTTTGTTGAAGGTTTGTTTTTTACTGTTTCCAGCTTATGTATTTGTTTTTGTTTTTTTGTATAGTTTGCATTTTCAAAATATGTTGTTTACAATTCCTTATATATTTTAGTTTTTCCTGTGTTGTTCATTATATATTTTTGCCCTTCTAATTTTTTTCAGGAAATGAAAAAAGAAAATATTTGTTTGTTGAATGTTCGTTTTTTACTGTTTCCAGCTTATATCTTTGTTTTTGTTTTTTGTATAGTTTTCATTTTGAAAATATGTTCTTTACAATTCCTTATATATTTTAGTTTTTTATGTCTTGTTCATTATATATTTTTGCCCTTCTAATTTTTTTTCTTCAGGAAATCAAAGAAGATCATATTGTAATGAAAAAAGATATTGCTGATATGAAAACAAAGATGAATGACATTGAGGAGGGAATGAAACGTTTCTTTGATTTTATGGAGGTTTTTATGAAGAAACATGATGCAAACAAGGAAGTTCCTGGTGAAGGGCAAGGAGAAGGAGAAGAGGAGAAGGTGAAGAACAAAGATCAGAAGTCTTCTTCTCAAGAGGAGAAATTCTTATTTGAAGATGATTTGCATCAAAGTATGAATGACTTCAACACTGTAGAATGTGTTGCTCCTTTAGCAATTATCCCGGTATGATTTTTAATCTATCTTTGAATTGAAAAACCTTTTATTATTTTTGTGTTTTATCTTTTTACAAAATGTTTGTTTATTTTTCTTAAGTTGTCTGTCTAATTCTTATTTTTAGGTTTCCAATGTCGAACCAATACAAAATGATCTTGAAGAATTTTCAACAAATAAATTAGATATTGGCCATGACAAAGATTTTGAGACCACTCCAACTTTCAATATTTTATCCCAATCATCAAATGACAATCACGAGGTTAAGAAAATATACTCAAGAAAGAAAAGGGAAAGGAAACCAAGTAAATTTGTTTCTTCTCCATATACTCATAATTTGTCAGCAATTGTTTTTGGTTTGTCCAATGAACGAAGAAAAAAGAAAGAACATTTCATTGGACGATTTCCTTTCGAGAGCGAATTTGATGATATGCCTTCAACGGAGTTGGAAGAAAGATTCATGTCATGGTACAAGCTTGGCCTTAAGAAGTATAGGTAAATTGGTTTACTTATTGAGTATTTACGTTAATTATATTGTTTTATATATTAATACCATTTGTTTTTGTTTTGTTTTTTTTTAGGTCTAAAAAAAGAACCCTTCCATCCATTTTATGCAACAATGCCTGGGTTTGTATATGGCGATCAATACATTAATTATAAGAAGTGGTTCTATGATCTATATGACAAGAATGACCTCCTTGATGATAGTGTAAGATTAATTTTTTTTTATCCTGTTTTATACTTTATGAAAATTTGTATTCTTTTTTATACTTTTTATGATTTTTCTTGTCCTTTGTTTTTTCTTATTGCAGCATATTTCAATATCACTTTATTATTTGAGAAGGAAGGCTATTTGTCATACTTGCTTGCCCTCATTTCAAAATTGTACTACATCGGACTATATTTTTGATGCATTTTTTAGGCAGGTAACAGTTAGTGAAGAAGAAATAGAAAATTATAATTGGAATAAGGAAGTGATTATAATAGATAGAATATTTGGCAAATCAATGCTGTGTGGGAAGTCATGGTTAGAAGTCGATTTTGTATATCTGCCATTTTTTATTTTAGGTGAAACTCACCTAAATCATTGGTGCTTAGGTGTTCTTGATATTGATAAAAGAAAAATCTGTATTTATGATTCTTACTACCAAGATGGTGAAGAAAGCGTAAGAAATCATGTAAAGAAATATTGCCAACTTCTTCCGTATATTTTCGACTTCTTACGTTTCCATGAAAAAAGAAAAGGATATACTTCAGGTTGTGAGGAGTTCGAGTATTCATGGGTACAATGTCCATTTCAAGTTAATATGTAAGTTTTAAATTATAAATTACTTTTATTAATTGTGGTTTTTATTTATTATTAAAAATCTTCTGATATGATTTTATTTTTATGTTTGCAGGACTGATTGTGGGATTTATCTCATAAAGTTCGTTGAATTACTGATGGCGGGGAAATCAGTTTTTGAAATTGGACCAGATAATGCATTTTCTATGCGGAAGAAAATGGCAATAGAATTGTGGATTCATGGTAACGTCAAGCACATGAATGAAGGATATGAAACTCCCACTAATGATGTATGCATACATTAATTATAGAAATGCAACATTGGTTTTAATTTCAAAGATTATAGATTTTAGAGTTTTTCATTTTGCTAAAACTTAGAGCTTTGTAATTTCAAAATGTAAATAAACAAAACAAAAAATTCTTATAGTAATTCAATGGAAATTTTTGCCTATTTATCTTTCATTGAAAAGTATAATTGCTGTATAATAATTGTTTCTGAAAAAATATAATTATCTATTATAATTAAAGTATAATGTTTGAAATTTAAACCACTAAGCTTTAAATGTTGAACCACACGGCTAAATGACATCAAATTTTGAAGCACAAGGCTAAATGACATCAAATTTAATCCAAGATTTATAATTTTTTATCAATTAAGCTCCTTTTGTAATCCAAGTATCTCTTAACCCCAATGTTTTTCATTTAAACCCCTAAGCTTTAAGTTTAAACCACTTTTGCCTAAAAATGTTGAAACACAAGGCTAAATGGCTTCAAATTTTGAACCATAATTTATAAAAAAAAAATTCCATTAAGCTCTAATTATAATTCAAGTCTATTTTAAACCACAATGTCTTAAATTTAAACCCCTAAGCTTTAAATTTAAACCACTTGCCTAAATATTTAAACCGCAAGTCTTAAATGACTTAAACTATGAACCATTAATCTTAAATAGCAATTAAAATTTAATCCACAAGGTTTAAGTTTTATTCCTTTAGGCTTAAATCATAATAATAATAATCTAATTAACAGTTTCATTCAAAGTTTAAATCCTTAGCCTTTAAATTTAAGTAAATAGGCTTAAATTTTAATCCATGTTTCTTTATTTGTCAAAAATTTAGAGCTCAAGTTCTGGTTGGCAATGAAAAAAAAAATTATATTAATAGAAGTTATATGCTCTGTGCGCTGTGGCCCTAATAAAATAGTGCCGCGGCGCGCAGAGAAAACAAAATCCAATCTGTCTTTTTTTCCTTGGGCGCCGCGGCTCTGATGTTTCATAGTGTCTGTACGCCGCGCGCGCAACCATAGCCAGTTTTCCATATACATTTGAATATCTCATTTCTCTATTATTTCAAAACATCTTATTTTAAAATTCTCTTCTTTTTTTCTATACTTTTGATCATTCATCCATACAAATTTTGAACCGATTTTAAAAAAAATTATCCATTAAGTACTATTTTTAAATTAAGTCTTTTTTAAGTTCAATGTTTTAAATTTAATCCAATAAGCTTCAAATTTTATCCCTTTGCCAAAAAATTTAAACCACAATTAATAAATTTTTATTCATTAAGCTCTATTTTTAATACAAGTCTCTTTAAACCACAATGTTTTAAATTTAAACCCCTAAGCTTTAAATTTAAACCGGTTGCCTAAAAATTTAAAACCCAAGGCTTCATGGCATCAAATTTTGAGCCATAATTTATAAATTTTATCCATTAAGCCCTATTTATAATCCAAGTCTCTTTAAACCCCTAAGTATTAAACTTAAACCGTTAATCTTTAAATTGAAGCCACTTGCTTAAGAATTTAAGCCACAAACCAAATGGAATAAATTTTTGAACCCCTAGGCTAAATGACATCAAATTTTCAACCACATAGCTAAATGACATAAAATATTGAACCAAAATTTATGAATTTTTATCCATTCACCTCTCATTTATAATCCTAGTCTCTTTAAACCACAATATTTTCAATTTAAACCACTAAGTTTTAAATTTAAACCCCTAAGCTTTAAAGTTAAACCACTTGCTTAAAAGTTTAAACCACAATATAAATGACATCAAATTTTGATCCCTAATGCTAAATGGCGTCACGAATTTTGATCCACAAGGCTAATTGGCATCAAATTTAAACCAAAATTTATAAATTTTATAATTATATGTGTGTTGATCTAAAATATTGGTTTATGTTATAAAACTGTTTACTTGATCAAACTCATTTTATATTGTGTGAGCATTGTTAAGTTATTCTCTATAAAGAAAAGAGAGCCGCGGCTCGCTAAAATTGCAATTAGTTTGCTATCGCTGAGCGCCGCGGCGCCAAATTGCAATAAAAGTTTACCTTCACTGGGAGCCGCGGCACTACATTTGCAATAACTTTCCTTGTCTGCGCGCCGCGGCTCAATAATAGAGTGCCGCGGCGCGACCCCGAGCCCTCTACTTTTTATATACTTTTCTAGATCTCATTTATTCATTATTTCAAAACATCATATTCCGTTTTAGGGTTCAATCATCTTTTCCGGGTTTACAACTTTTGTGTGCCATCTTGGAAGAAGATTTTCAAGTAAGTATATGTATTATAATTCTTATATTAAATCTTTTATGAAGAAGATTCTTTGTTTAGAAAAAATTAATGTTATGATGTTAGTTATTTTAGGGGTGTTTTGTTGTTAGTAGAGGAACTTTTATATTAGTTTAAATTGTTGTTTGTTTCTTAGCATTTTATGTTTAAGTTTTTGGGCATTACATTGTTGGAAATCAAGTATTGAAGGTTGTTTTATTAGTGTGCTCACCAAGTGTTTGTGAAATTGACTCAATGAGGTTCTATGTCATAATTTCATTATTTTTGGTCTCGTAATTATTTTTGGCCTAGATAGAAAAGGTTTAAAATGCAACGTTGTGACATAAGGAAATGAAAAGAGACAAACATGTATTGAATGAGAAGAAGACATTTGAGTTTTCTAGATTATTTCAACCAAAGAAAAAAAAAAAAAATTGTTTGATTGAATCGTATAAAACAACATATATAATATGAGACTGTGAGTATTATTTGAGGTTGCTATAGAATCTCTTTCACTGATAAATTAAAAATATTTTACATGAATATATTCTTTAAACCAAAGAAAACATTGCTTCTTTGATTTCTAAGGTTCGAAGCATTGAAACTAATAAAAAAACAAAAAAAATGTTCATATATTATAATGAATAATAATAAAGTCTTTTAGTGTAGAAGCTAAGAACCCATTTCCTGTATGAAGCTGCAATAGAGAAATTAAAAACATTAGTATTTCAAAGATCAATCATGATACATAAGAATTCGTAATATATGGTCAAATTTTCAAGAATCATTCTAGCAATCTACTTTCTTTACTTCCAAATTACATTTTATGATATTTTCTAAGCAGAAGATGATAATTGTAAATTATATGAAACATAATTATGTTTAGGAGAATTATATGTTGTGAGCTCATTGATTGCTTGTAGAATTATATGTATTGGAGAATTATATGTTCTGAGCATACGATCTGTCTCCACCTTATAATTACACATTAAAGCCCATTGCTTGCTTTTTATGTCTTGGAGAATTATATGTTGTGAGCTTATTGCTTGCTTTTTTTATCACCCCTAATTTTTTTTAGGCAATTCAATATTATATATATATGAGTTATTATAAATATAAATATATGCCTATTTGATGATTATACAATGTTTTGACATCATTGTTTTTGGTATTGTATTTTTTAGGTAATTTTGAAGAAATATTTTTTGTGTCTTATCTTGTGCAAATGGCTCCTAAAAACAAATCAAAGGTATCTACTGAAGCTTCTACTTCTAGGGATAAAAATCCAAAGTTTAACTCAGATAAGTTTGTTAGTGAAGAAGCTGAGAAGAGATTTGATAATATGCGAGCAAAGAAAGTATTGGTTGAACGAGGCATGGAATTCGATTCTAGGCTAAAGCATGATCCAATTTACAATAGTATTCTTGTTAATATTGAGCAGAGGGGTGGAAGACTTTAGTTCAAGTACCTTATGGAGGAATAAAACAATTGGTAATAGAATTTTATGCTAATATTCCGGAGTGCTGCAAAAATAAATGTTTTGTTCGTGGAAAATGGGTGCCTTTCGATATTAATACTATAAATGGTATTTTCAAGTTGGTTACCTTAGATCCTGAGGAGGATGAGTATGTAAAATTTATAGAAGGACAAATTGATTTTGGTGCAGTGATAAATCGCTTGTGTAAACCAGGCTCTCAATGGGTTATGTCTAATGGGAAACCTCGACATTTGATGAAAGCAGATATGACAAAAGAAGCCACTGCTTGGACTTATTTTGTGTGTGCAAATCTTCTTCCAGTTTCTCATGTATCCTCTATTACTGTTGAGCGTGTACTACTTATTTATGCCATTTTGGAGGGGTACACAATTGACATTGGCAAAGTGATCAATAGTAGCCTCAAACGTTTTGGACGGGGAGGCACAACAGGAGGTTTAGGACATGCATCCACTGTTACAACGTTGTGTCAAAAAGCTGACACTCCATCATGGACAGATGACCTCTATGTTAGGGCTCTTCCTACTATTACTGCTGTTATGGTGAATGCATATGGTGAACAAACTGTTAAACGGTTAGCAAGAGCTAATTTAGCAGGTGCCATACCAGAGGAGAATGAGGAAGAAGAGATTGAACCTATGGCAGAGGATGCACATGTTCGTATCACTCCCCCTACAGATCCATATATGCAGTTCTTAGCTCAACAAAACTCTCATATCATTCAACAAAATGATTTTATATATCGGCAAAATTCGCATTTGATGGGACCATATCAACTCTTTGCTTGGGCGCTGGGACCAAAATCAACAAGATCCTATCTTCTTTCAGCAGCCACCACTTTTCCCACCATTTGATTCCCAGCCACCATATCCTCAACATCCACCGCAGCCCCCATACTAGTTTATTGGTCAGCTCGTTGATTTGTTTTATTTACTTTTTATAACTAACGTAGGTCTCTCACTTTAGATGCCTAGGAGGGCAGAAGCTAATGTAATGACCTGAATTTAATATTTATGATATGAACAATTTATGCTTGTTCTTAAATATCCTTTTTAACTGTCTATTAACGGTTGGTCCAAAATTCTCTTTCTATTTTTATCAGTTGCCAAGAAGATCAATTCCTAGAGACCCCTGAGATTTTTCCCATTCACATGTTGTGTTATTATTTTACTTCTCTTGTTAGGCCAATTCATTTTCAACTTTCTTTTTCTCTTATCTAGTAGTACTACTATACCCTTTTGTTTCAAGATTAATTAGAGTTTTGAGATACCTAGATAAACTTAATATGAATCCCAATACCAAGAGTATAAACTTATCGGTACTATGTTTTTGCTTACTTAGCAAACCCGAGAACCCCTTTTTCAACCACACTCAATGCTCACAAAAGTCTCAACTAAACAATGAAGATATATGAACTAAAATCCACTAAAGATCAATGAACATACCATTGTAAAACAAAAGACAAAAGACAAGAAAGATCAAACTAGTTGTTCTTGAACTTGTTATTACCTGAACAACAAACATGAGTTTGGGGTGTTCTTCATGTAGTGGACTGATTTGAAGTCACCAAGGAACATAAGAGCTTCTGACAGGTCTTGAAGGCCACATTAGAAAGAGGCCTCCCAGGGTATATATATGTAACCAATGATCCACTCTGTAATGAATAACAAGTTATATTCAAAACCAAATCCATGGTTAATTTTTTCAAGTCAAGAGTTTTGAGCATGTCTTTACCATGTTTGTTGTGGCTTGAATAATCCCAATCTGTTAAGTGAATAAAAAAGCAATTCCACAAGCCATTAAAAAATCTACCAGCATGGGAGTTGAATCTGATTGCCAAAACCTTCACAAGCAAAGATTGAAAGACCAAATGTATCAGTAAACAAGACAAATCCTCTACAGCAACCCCAGTAGTTGTGGGACACATTCTTGGCCAGAGTGCAGTGATTATCAGCATCCAAACCTCACCAGATTGGGCCAAAGGCATCATAGGATTATCATGAAGACAAAATGAACATCAAGTATATACCAATATATAGCTCCCAATATGATGTAGTTCACTGCTTTAACAATTATAAAACAAAACAATTAAAGTTATAATTTACCATATTTGATGGAGTTGTCAATACCCAAGATAACCTAATTTGTAAGGCTCTGAATAAACACATTACAGAGAGAGAGCAGAGGATTAGTGGAGTAGGGAAAGTGGTGTGTGTTACAGGAGCTTCAGGTTACATAGCTTCATGGCTAGTGAAGGTCTTACTACAAAGTGGATATATTGTCAAAGCCACTGTCAGTAATCTAAGTAAGTTCTCTTTATAGTTCCTTTTCAAATTGATTCAATTTTTTTACCAAAAAGAGAAGACAAAAATCACTGCCAAATTCTAGGGTTAAGTTTGTTTGGTTTTTTTTTGGGCTGAAAACAAAGATGTTAATCTCATAATTCTCGAAGTCCTATTTGATCTGCTTATAATATATGTAGGTGATTCAAAGAAAACAGACCACTTACTTGCACTAGATAGAGCTAAAGAAAGACTTCATTTATTTGAAGCAAATTTAATGGATGAAGGCTCTTTTGATTCTGCTGTCAGTGGATGTGATGGTGTTTTTCACACAGCCACTCCTTCATTTCTCTCAGCTCCACACCCTCATGTAAACACACACACACATATATATATATATATCTATATTTATTTATATTATATATATTGAAATAATGATTTGGTAAGTTTTTCATATTGACTCCTGCAATGATTGTTGAGTTTTTGCAATGTATATTTCAGGCAGAAATAATAGAGCCAGCAGTGAAGGGAACACTGAATGTTCTGAGGTCATGTGCTAAAGTTCCTTCTGTAAAGAGAGTGATTATAACATCTTCCATGGCTTCAGTTGTATTCAATGGAACACAATGCACCCCTGATGTGGTTGTGGACGAGACATGGTTTTCTGATCCTGCTGTTTGCGAGAGTATGAAGGTTTATACTCTTGTTCTCAAGCTTTGTAATATTGCTTTTTGTGAGGATTAAAGCCTCCAAATTCAGCTAAACATGAGATCTAAGAACAGAAAGAAAGCAAGTACTACCAAAAGAGAAAGAGCACAACCAGGTTTTACTTGGTTCGTGTGGATTGCATTATTTCACTTCACTAAGCAATTAATGAAAAGAATTTACAGCTTGATTTTCTACAACTAGTGTAAAGGACTTTCTCTTACAGTTTCCCAGGAAACTAACACACCCCAATAACCCCCGTTACAGCCACATAACCTTTCCCAGAGAAGTTCTAAACACAAGGACAAAAGTTCTATTAATCAGTCATTTACATATTGAGTTTTCATCAAGTCTTCAAGCAGTTAGTTTTTAAACTGTATTAACTGTCCATTAGTCGAGTCATAACTCATCACCATGTCTTTATAACAGTGGCATTGTGTTTAGCTTCTGATTCTTATTATCTATTGGGAATTAGAATTTTAAGCTTGTGGTTTTGACTTTAGACATTTTTCTTTGCAGCTTTATTATCCACTTTCGAAAACTCTAGCTGAGGAGGCTGCTTGGCTTGGAAATTTGCAAAAGAAAATATGTTCGATTTGGTCACTATTCATCCAGCAGTAGTACTTGGTCCTCTCTTGCCACCAGTTATTAATGGTAGTGTGGAGCTGGTTATTCAACTTTTAAAGGGTACAGTTTAGCATTCTCTCACACACTCATTGTGATCATATTATGTTCATCTTGTCATCAAGATAAGATAATTTGATACATAGGTTGTGTTGATTCTGCTTGGTCTTTGAGTGCAGGGAATCAAATGTTTCCAAATGAAGTTTTTGGATACGTTGATGTCAGAGATGTTGCAAATGCACACATTCAAGCAATGGAAGTTGCTTCAGCTAGTGGAAGATACTGTCTAGTTGGATGTGTTGCACGCATGTCTGATCTCTTAAAGATTTTAAAAGACCGCCTCTACCCTTCTCTGAATATTCCTGAAAAGTAAGTTAACACAGTCGCTACTCGCTATAGAGTTTCGATTTTTTCATATAATTTTTGCAATTAAATGTCACTTTTAGTCACAACTAATGAATGCTTATCACTAAATATATGATAACATTTAATTAGAAGTTGTCAGTACAAATTGCATTTTTTGTATTTAATAACACTTTTAGCTACCGGACTTTTAATTATAATAGAGTAATTTTTGTTGTTTGGTAGATGTGAAGATGAGCAGCCGCAAATGCCAAAGTATCAAGTATCAGTTTTGAAAGCAAAGAGTCTGGGAATCAATTTCATCCCATTGGAAGTGAGCTTGAGAGACACTGTAGAATGCTTGAAGGAAAAAGGCTTTATATATATCTAATGTATGTCATTGACAAGGACAACTATATATTTGTATAGCTTCATGCTGTTTTATTCTTAATTTTAAAAGGAATGAAAACAAAAGAAGACAGCTATACTTAATTGGGGTACTTGTCCTGCTTCCATATCATAAGCCTTTTTATTTAAATGGTCATGTTAAAATATAGTTAATTTGGCCATGTTAAAATATATTTGTATAGCCTAGCCTTTGTATAGCTAGGCTCGTTTAAGGAAGATGATTTCAGATGTAAAAAAAAATGATCAACATAAAAGGATAAAGCATCCATGTCCCAAAATGAAGGCTATTATTGATTTCATTCTGGGAAAAATATTGAAATTTGGAAAGTCATGGTTTGAAGTTGACTTTGTTTTCATGCCATTTCTTATTCCACAAGAAAGGGGGATTTATTTAGATCATTGGAGCTTAGGAGTTTTACATATTGATAAAAAGATTATCTATATCTATGACTCATTTAATAGTCCAAATAACGAAGATGTTGAAACACACGTGAAGAAATATTGCAGAATTCTTCCATTCATTTTGGATTATTTGGGCTTCCATGAAAAACGTAAACATTATGCACCTATGTGTGAGGATTTTAGGTTCTCATGGGTTGAAACTCCTTTTCAGAATAACACGTGAGTTTGTTAAGATTCAATTACTTTGTATGCTGAGTTTTTCTTTTCTCCTCAATTTTTTCTGTTGAATTTTGCTTTTACCAATTTGCAGGTTTGATTGTGGTATTTACGTGATAAAAATGGCTGAGTTGTTAATGATGGGGATGTCTCCATTCAAAATTGGTCCAAACAATATTGTTGATATGAGAAGGAAGATGGCCTTAGAATTTTGGGATCATGGGTACAAGAGGAAGCACGGTCATGAAACTCCAGCAGAGAACTTGTGTCATGTATGATCACAACAACAAAATATGATTCTCAATACTTTTTGTTTTAAGAATGTTTTTATTGCTCACTGACCCTCGAAATCAAGAGTTGTGGAACTCTGAGTTTTTGTGCTTGATATCATAAACTTACCAATGAGTTTAGCAATGAGAATTACTTCCCAAGTGGTACTAATCTTTACCATATGAGTTATAATTCAAGTCTCTTTAAACCACAATGTTTTAAATTTAAACTACCAAGTTTTATATTTAAACCCCTAACCTTTATATGTAAACCGTTTGTCTAAAAATTTAAATAGCAATTATTTTTCTTGAACAAGAAACATTGTAAACTCCTAACCTTTAAATTTAAACCACTTTCCTATAATTTTAAACAACAATCCAAATTGCATCAAACTTTGAACCACAAGACTAAATGACATCAAATTTTGAACCACAATGCTAAATGGCATCAAGTTTTGGAAAATAAAATATAAACTTTTATCTGTTAAGCTCTACTTATAAATCAAGTCTCTTTAAACCACAATGTTTTAAATTTTGAACCACAATTCTAAATGGATTCAAATTTTGATTCATAATTTATAAAGTTATATCCATTAAGATATATTTATAATCGAAGTATCTTTAAACCACAATGTTTTAAATTTAATCCAATAAGCTTTAACTTTAAACCCCTAAACTTTAAAATTAAACATCTTATTTAAAAATTTAAACCCCAGACCATATGTCATCAAATTTTGAACCACATGGCTGAATGGAATCAAATTTTGAACCATAATTTATAAATTTTTATCCATCAAACTATATTTATATTCCAAGTCTCTTTAAACCACTAAGCTTTAAATTTAAAACACTAAACTTTAAAATTAAACCTCTTTAATCGCGATTTTAAAAAATTTATCCATTAAGCTCTATTTATAATAGAAGTCTATTTAAACCACTAAGCTTTAATTTTAAACCGTTTTGTTTTAAAGTTAAACCACTTACCTAAGAATGTAAACTACAAACCAAATGGCATCAAATATTGAACAACTAGGCTAAATGGTATCTAATTTTGAACTCAAAATTAAAAATTTTATCCATTAAGCTATTTTTATAATCCAAGTGTCTTTAAACAACTAAGTTTTAAATTTAAACCGTTAAGCTTTAAATTTAAACCCCTTACCTAAGAATTTAAACCACCAAGCTTTAAATTTAAACCACTAAGGTTTAAATGTAAACCACTTTCATAAAACTTTAAACCACAATGCAAATGGCTTCAAATTTTGAACCACATGGCTAAATGGAATTAAATTTTGAACCACAAGGCTAAATGGTATCAAATTTTTATCCATTAAGCTCTATTTATAATCCAACTCTATTTAACAAACTATGTTTTAAATTTATACCCCTAAGCTTAAAATTTAAACTCCTATGTTTTAAATTTAAACCACTAAGGTTTAAATTTAAACCACTTGCCTACAACTTTAAACCACAATAAAAAAGGCATCAAATTTTGAACCACATGGCTAAATGGAATCAAATTTTGAACCACAACTCTAAATGGAATCAAATTTTGAACCACAATTTATAAATTTTGAACCCCTAAGCTAAATGACATCAAATTTTGATCTCGAGCCTGTGTAAATCATTGGTTGTACAAATAGACCCGAGGGGCACCATTTATGAATTGATACAATAAAAAAATTACGTACAAGAGGGTAGAAAAGGGTGAGGAACCTCTTAGTCACTTGAGAAAAGTTAAGAAGAGGATGCAGCTCGATCAGATTCTATCATGGACTTGATGTAGTATTCACCTGCTTTGTATGATGACCTGACCATAGGACCAGAAGCCACATAGCGAAATCCCTGTTTCATCAAATCAAACAAACTAATGTTACTAATATGAGGTAGATGCTATATCTGTGAGTATCAACAAATGTTTGAAAATAATGAGGTGAGGTTTTGATGCATGCGACAATTATTACAGCATATGATTAAATAGTAATAGTTGAGCATTGATTATGTCCTGCATGATGAATGCTGTCACGTTGCAAAGCTAACCTAATTTCTTAATCATGACTACATGAGAAACCAAGAAATGTGCATCTTCATGGTCGTTGAAAATTTGAAAATTGAAAAGGTGATTGCATTAATCAAATAATGAGTACAGGTCAAATACTTCCAACATTTGACAATGCAGGAGCAAACAAATGCCAGAGCTGAATTGAGAACAGCTATGCAACCTTGCTTGGATCAGAAAAATCATCAATTGCCGGCTGCAGTTGCACCAAGAGCAGAGAAATACATATGTATAGGGCCGTAGAGAAACTAATGCAGAAAGGTATTCTTAAATTAGGTAAAATTACTGTTAGCAGAGCCAGAGCACTGGTGACAAGCTAGTCAACAACCAAGTATATGATATTAATAAGCAAACAAATTCAGTGGCAGCTAGAGTATATGGTTTCAATTAATTTCAAACTGAAGAAGATCAATTCCAGCTAGATTGATAATCTTTCACAACAGGAACAGATAAAATGCATGAAAAACAACGGTTCCAAGCTCCAACATGCACTTGAAGTGGAAAAGAAAGACAATTAACTAATTGACCATTGACCATTAAGGAGCTGACGAGAATTCAGATAATTATCAACCACATCAAGTTCACAATCAACTCAAGCCACAAAATTATACTATAAAGTAACATAAGTAAATCCCGCAAACATAATGACAAAATATTATAAGAGAAAAATGTGATAGCATGAAACATATAGAGCCTATAGCATGTCCAGATTACGAAAACAAAAAGGATAAAGCCATACCATATCCATGCCGAGGACGCGATACTTCTCAAAAGCTTCAGGGGTAATATATTCAGAAACAGGCATATGACGCTTGGAAGGTCGCATATATTGACCAAATGTCATCACATCAACACCAGCAGCTCTCACCTTCTCCATCGTCTTCATAACTTGATCAGGTGTTTCCCCGCAGCCTAACATTATTGAAGTCTTTGTAAGCGTTCCAGCAGGAGCTTGGTCTTTAGCCATCACGAGAACTTCTAGAGATTGCTCAAAATTTGCCCGATGATCCCGCACTGCCTTCTGAAGCTCCTCAACTGTTTCAATATTGTGAGCAAATACATCTAGCCCGGACCTTGCAACTTTCTCAACACACGTGCTGTCTCCTCGAAAATCAGGAACTACACAATACAGAAGCAAAACTATATTACAAAAGCATATGACCAAACTGAAAAGGATGAGCATAAATCAGATAGAACAGTTGACGCTCACTAATCCAAACCATATGAAAACAGAGTTGCATACACATGAATCTGTGTTCAACGGTGATGAAATTCACTAAAAACTAAAATGCATTATACAGTCTTCATCAGACTCTTCCAAGGTTATATACACTCATATACGTACTGTATCAGGCTTTCAGCACACAAATTTGTAACCTAACCGCAAAATTAAAACTCATAACCTAAACAACATTCATGGGAGGAAAAAGAAAACAACTTAAGACATATATCAGCGCATGAATTCATTAGATTCTCAAAACACCACAAAGAAAGAAAATAAAAACATACCCAATGCCTCTATGAGCATATTTGGCTTCAGTTCTTTCAACTTCTGCACCGTCTCGGCAAAATGACCACTCCCCTGATCAGGTAAATCATCCCGGTCCACACTAGTGATCACCACGTAATCCAACCCCCACGACGCAATCGCCTCTGCCACATTGGTGGGCTCATTAGGATCAGGTGGAGGCGGCGTTCTTGAAGTCTTCACATTGCAGAACCTGTACCACCAAATTCAATCAAATAAAGCTGAGAAAACATCCCAAGCACATTACCAAACCCAAATAAATCTCAGCTTAAAAAAAAAAAAAAAAAAAAAAAAGCTCGCCTGCAACCCCGAGTACAAGTATCACCGAGAATCATGATCGTGGCTGTGGCAGTGCCGGTCTCACCGCCGGACCAACACTCGCCGAGATTGGGGCATCGAGCCTCCTCGCACACGGTATGGAGATTCAATTCCCTGAGCTTTTTCTTAATCTGGACGTACTTCTGGCCTCCGGGGACGGCCTCCTTCATCCATTTGGGCTTGGGAAGGGGATTCTTCTTGGTCCCAACCTCGACGGAATAAGGGCTATTGGATTTGAGATCCTCGGCGAAATCGGTGAGTGAGGGGGATTCGGCGGCCAATCGAGCTCGGAGCCCCGCTAGAGTTTGAGGGAATTGGGAACTGGTGGATGTGGATTGGGTGGAAGATGAGAAGAGCTTTTTTGAGGTCGATTTTAGGGTTCGGCCTAGGGTCGTGAAGCGGGAGTTCATCTTTTTTTCTCTCTCTTCGTCTCTGAGTAACTTAGAGAGAGAAGGATAGGCGGTGGTGGTGGTCGGATTCGGATGAAGAAGAGGATGAAGTTAGTGGTTGGACCAGACAATTTTGGAATAGATTATGACGGGCCTTATTTGGGCTTTAATTTGGGCCATCTAATCTTGAAAAATACCCAGTCTAACCCCTAAATCATTCTGTTTCCTCTCGTTTGCTATACCCTCCTCCGTGTCCGACGTCTTAGAGTCGCTGCTCACGGTGGTGGATTTGTACTCTTTATGGTCGACGACGGAGACTTCTCTACTTTCCTTCAACGACTTTTGGTAATGCCCCTCGACCTCCATCATAGCTTTAAATATACATAATATTTTTAATTTTAAAACTATAGGCAGCTCTCTGTTTTGGGCTCTGCACGATACGATGATAATGCTCTCTGTTGTTTTTGATGATTTGTATGTGAGATTCATGTGTTGTGGTTGAATCAATACTATGTATCTTTATTTGGGGTGTCTCTGATTTCTGTGTGAGGGTCCTGTGTTGTGTTGGATTCGTAGATTGTGTTAGTTTTGTTATTACAGTGTGTTTGATTTATGGACTGTTATTTATTTTGTTTTATTTTTGACTCAGATATATATTGGTTATGTTACTTGTATATTGAATCTGATATTGTCGTTAAGGTGTTTGATTAAATATTTTAAAGTAAATATATATGTATATATAAGCGATTGTTGTTAGAGTGTATCAGGTGTTTCTAGTGGAGTTGTTTAACAAGATTGGGAAGCAGAATGGTGGCAAGGCCTTCTTCCTAGCCCTTTACAGTTCCAAAAGTTTTGCCTAAATATTTTTAGGGAGCTAGACTGTTAGGTTTGGACTTTTCTTGAGACCAGTGGTCATTAGAGGCCTATAAGAAAGTACATGCCTGTTTTTTTTTAAAAAAAAAAGCATATGCACATATTAAAATTCTAAAATACTAATTAAAAATGGTAATAAGACTATTGATTAGTAGGCTAGGCATGCACAAGTGACATCCTACGGAAGTGGATAAAATTGTGAGGGATAATAAGTTGAATGTGGACATATATGTCACGATAGATGTCATCACGAGGAATCTGACCCCTTCCTTCGTAAGTAACACCGCCATTTAAAAAGATAATGAAAATAACTCAAAGAAGTAATACAAAGGTAGAATAGTGGTGATGAATGAGAGAGAAAGTTCGAGTGTTGGCATTGTAACTAACTAATGGGAAAGTCTTGGCTTTATTTTGTAGCAGTGGATTACCAATCACTGCTCTAAATCTACTCTATTATGAGAATAACGTATGGGGTAGGGGAATAAAAACTACTGCTCAAACGAAAAGTTTCCACATGTTGCAGTTAAAAAGAATTATGCTGGTGAATGTAATCTGATTATGGTTTTATTAAAATTTTCGAATTTACCCTAGCGCCACCTCACCTCGCCTGTTCCCACACCAAACCCAGACCAGACCAGGTGTGAGTTGTTAGACAATCAAACTGAAGACAGAGCAGAGAAGAAGAATCCAAACTAATGATTGTGTCTATTTGGTTTGGTATTATATGGATGACTATAATATCTTGAAGATCTATGTTTAGATGGCTAATATTTTAAGATTTATTTTGTTTACAGTTTTATAAGCCATTAATTTTGAGTGATTTATATTGTAGGTTTTAACTTGATGATATATTTTTTTTCAATTTTCTTTATTAGATTGAGGAATATGATTTATTGATTTTCAAAGTTAAATTTGACATGAATTTAAAATTTTTGAAGTTTACGAAGTAGGTTCAACGCAACCCGAACAACACTATAGATAGTAGAATTGGGTTGTAGAATAAAAATATTTTGAATGGGTTATAATTTCTCTATGCCAATGTAGTTTTGTTGGCTGATTAAAATGCCCTCAACCCAGTCAACCCAACCAATGTCCATCCCTAATCGCAAGCCATAATATTCTGTTATGTTTTCAGATTGACAACCATGTCGGATGCTGATTCTAATGCTGCGGCTGCCACTACTACCATTGCCGCCACCATCGCCCAACCACCGACAGTTACCAAATCTCCAGTGAAGGAGACAAAACGCTGGGCTGATATGGAAGATGAGGAGTCAAACAACCCCGAGTCTAGTTCAAATTCAGAGATAAACATTGATAATTTGAAAATCGACGAGGACAAGAAGATAAACAAGTTCCTAGATGAGCCAGAAGATTCCAATATCAAAGCTGTAAGATTGATTCATTCCCACCCCTTATTTGGATTTTGGTTTTGGACTAAAGTTAATGCTTGATTTTTTATTTGGATACAAAATTGAGGGTTTAGGAATTTGAGGCCAAGTCAGTTGATAATTTTTTTTTCTCCTTGGGGAACAGGTTGTATCTGGGGAGACGCCTTACACTTCAGCTAAAACTTTTGAGGAATTGGAACTTAGAGAGGAGTTGCTCAAGGGCTTGTACGTGGAGATGAAGTTTCAGAAACCCAGTAAGATCCAAGCTATTAGTTTGCCAATGATCTTGACCCCTCCGCATAAGGATTTGATTGCCCAAGCACATAATGGGTCTGGTAAGACCACTTGTTTTGTGCTTGGAATGTTAAGTCGTGTTGATCCCCAGCTCAAGGCTCCTCAAGCCATTTGCATCTGTCCCACTAGAGAGTTGGCTATTCAGGTACCAATCAAGTTATTTATTTTATATGTTTTATTATTTGTAATTGACTTGTATCTGGAAGAAAGCATTCGGTGTGAGCAAGTTAGCAAATTTGCCACAAAATTTAGTTGACAGGACAGATACATTGGTGTCATTGAGTTGTAGGCTTAGTTGAAAGGATACAGTGTCAGTGAAACTATAGAAATTATTTTTAGGTTTTAAAGAAATTATCGGTTATCCAAATAGTGATTTGTTTTCAATGAATCATTTTCTTGGTGCCCTTTTGGTTAAACTTTGGTTATGTTTTGTTTTTATGACCAAGTAAATTTGAACGTCTTTTACCTTTGGTTGATGAAATGAATGAATGGCAGAATTTGGAAGTTCTTCTTAAAATGGGGAGGTACTCGGGAATAAGTTCGGAGTGTGCCGTTCCGATGGACAGCACAAACTATATATCCATTAACAAACGGCCACCTGTGTCGTCTCAAATAGTAATTGGGACACCTGGTACAATTAAGAAATGGATGTCTGCCAAGAAATTGGGGGTTAGTAATGTGAAGATTCTTGTTTTTGACGAGGCTGATCACATGCTCGCAGAGGTAACTAAAATCTCCGAAATAAGTTGATGTTTGATAGAGTTAAGTTTTATATGTCACTTATGCTTGATAGCTTATTTAAAATTTCCTGCAGGATGGCTTTAAAGATGATTCTTTGAGAATAAAGAAGGATATTGAGAGAAGCAGTCCTCACTGCCAGGTTTGTTGAATCTCTCAGGTTTCTCACTAGCCTTATTTAGAACGATCCTCATTTTTCGTTCATGATATCTTCTGAAACTGTTTATGCAGTTGCTTTTCAGGGTTTTCGGAATGGTGATCAACTAATATCTCACTTTGTCAGGTGCTTCTGTTTTCTGCAACTTTTAATGAAACAGTCAAGAATTTTGTTTCGAAGATAGTTAAAGATTACAACCAGCTCTTCGTGAAGAAAGAAGACTTATCTCTGGAGTCTGTCAAGCAGTACAAGGTCTTTTGTCCAGATGAGATGACCAAGATTAAAATAATTAAAGAGAGAATATTTGATCTGGGTGAAAACCTTGGACAAAGGATTATTTTTGTTCGAACACGAAACAGTGCAAGCATGCTGCATAAACAGCTTGTGGACGATGGGTATGCTGTTACGACCATCCAAGGTGCCAACACACCAGAAGAGAGAGACAAAATTGTTAAAGAGTTTAAAGATGGTTTGACTCAAGTTCTTATTTCAACTGACCTTCTTGCTCGGGGTTTCGACCAACAACAGGTTCCGCTCTCATGAATATACCTGTTTTCTTCTTTCTTTAAGTTATTCCTTTGGTATTGTGCCCACGAGTGCTGAATAATATTTGTCTTTGTAGATTAATTTGGTGATCAACTATGATTTGCCGATTAAGTATGATACCCAAGAGCCTGATTATGAGGTTTACTTGCACCGAATTGGAAGGGCTGGTCGGTTTGGGAGGAAGGGTAAGTTTGAAACCATGTTTTGCATTAGTCATTGTTATGTTGAGTTTTTGAGAATACCAACCAACAATTGACAGTGATTGCTGGTTTGTGTTTTGTGTTGCAGGGGCTGTATTTAACTTAATTTGTGGTGATAGAGATGAAGCAACAATGAGAAAGATCGAGCTCTACTTTCAGAGTGAAGTGACTGTGGTAAGTTTGGCTTTGATGATTGATATGTTTCTAACAGAGTGTATATGTTTTCAGTCTAATTTTTTGTTTGCTACTTCTATTAATTGCAGGTTAAGAATACTGATGAAGACTTTGAAAAGGCATTGAAGCAATCGGGTCTACTTTGATTGAAATTTATATGATTATGATTATTTTTTTTCCCTTGTACGAGTATTAGACAGTCTTCCCACATTCCCATTTTGTATTTAAAAGCTTTTGTCGTTTAAAGGAAAATAAATATATACAATTGTTTTGTGGAGCTGGTGTGGCATAACGTATGCTGTGTTTTGAGTTGACAGATGTATCTAATTACTCAAATACATCTTTCATTTTTTAATGCAGTTTTGAATAGGTGAATTCTCTCATATTTCAACATAATCTATATATTTATATAAATATATAAATGAGTGCTACAACTTTAAAATCTCTCGAAACTACTCAATCTATTTCTCTTTTTTTTTTCTAACTTTTTATTCTACTTTTTTTTCTTTCAAATTTATGATTATTAGTTAATAATTAAAGAAGAAAAAACTAAAATATCTAAACTATCTATATATATATATATATCTAATATCTAAACAAAAATATCCATCCATAACAGCAATGTCTTTTGTAGCTTATTTTTTTTGTAAAATAATAATAATGATAACACTAAAACCACTTAAGCCCATTTTAGTAATTCCTCCTTGTGCTAATAGTTTTAACTTATGGAAATTACAATTTCTACCACAAGATTCATATTTCTATTCTCACCCATTATTTCCAATATAATTGGCACTTAAATTAAACCCTCAACACTTGAAGGAACCGTCTCTTGTCATAAAATAAATCACACATTATCACGAAATTAAAAAAAATCACATATAAATGAACATAAATTACCAAATTTTCCTCATATGCCCAAATTACCATAATACCCATAAAATGTAAATGCAGATATTACATTATTAAAATGTTCAACACTACCAAAGTTATCCCTAATTTAAAGTTCCATTTGGACCTGATTTGATCAAAGAAAAACTATCAATAGAAAAGTGGTTTATACATTTTTAGACCATGTGTTTTGTCTCATTACATGTTTGGACCCTGTATTTTCACAAATTACTTTTTGGACCCTGTGTTTTCTAAAATAGTTCAAATAGATCCCTAAACCCAATTTTGATCAAAGTTTTTTGAACTAAAATCACAAATAATTTATCAAACTAATAACTCAGAACAAAAATATAGTCATTCTGCCTAAGAACTGTGTTGTTATATTCAATTTTTTGTTCATCAAAATCAGTTTAGGGGCCTATTTGAACTATTTTACAAAATACAGAGTCAAAAAAATAATTTGTTAAAACACAGGGTCCAAACAGGTAATGAAGAAAAACACAGGGTCTAAAAAGGTATAAACCCATAGAAAAAAAGAGAAGGAAAATGATCAATAGAAAATGTAGATATTTTATTTTATTATCATTATTTTCAAAGGTAGGGTTTGATGAGTAAGATATGATAGCATTAGATGTGAATAAAAAATTTTACAAAAAATAATAAGGTTTTTTTTTTGTCAGTAAAAAAATAATAAGTTACTTATTTATATATAAGAATAATTGCTGATTTCTAAATTTTTATGTTATCTTCAATATGCATGAAGATATAAGATTTAAGTAAGATATCATAAAATTGTCTTTTTTTCTTTTCTTTTCTTTTCAATTAGGACATAATTATCTAATATATTACAAATATTAATTTATACTATCAACTTTAAAAAAAATGCTATCTATCTAATTATATAATGAAATCACATAATAAAACCATCTCATATTATTAAAAGAGTAAATTCTATTACAATTTCATTCCATTTTTTTTTTAAAAGTCCTCTTCCATTTGTGTATCTATAATTTTTTTTTTCTTTTTTGTAGATAGTAAGATAGAAACACAACTTATTTGTCACAATTCTTTTGTTTGCGTTAAAACTAATTAATTAAAATTAAAGAATAGCTAATTTATAACAGTAATAATGCTAAAGAGAATGTGAAACTTATAAAAATTTATCTGTCTTCGTTCCCTCAAGTTCATCTTAGTTTTGTCCATAAATGAGCAAATCACATTGCTCATGACCTATCTAAGTATGCTTTAGGCTTAGACACTAAACAAATTTGGATTGGGAATGACCATACTTGCAATGGATACACTTTTAACCCTAAAAAAAAAAGAATGTTGCTATTTGGTACCTTAAAGTGTCAAACACCATATGAGGTGGCATCCCATAATTGGTTAGCGATATCCCATAATACTTATAAAATTCAAATAAATGAGACCTGATATTGAATTACACCAATAGCGGTATGACACCTCCTTGTGGTGTTGGGCACCGATGGTGCGCCTTAGCAATTCTTAAAAAAAAAATTAATGCTATAGAGAATGGACACCACTTATATTAATAAGAGTAATGATATGTGCACCAAAAATATGCACCCAAATATTAATAAGAGAGTAATGATAAATAGAGCTTAATGCATTAAACTTATTTGGCCTTATTTTAAATTTAAAACATAGTTGGTTAAATAGAGTTGGATTATAAATAGAGCTTAATGGATAAAAATTTGATACCATTTAGCCTTGTGGTTCAAAATTTGATTCCATTTAGCCATGTGGTTCAAAATTTGAAGCCATTTGCATTGTGGTTTAAAGTTTTATGAAAGTGGTTTAAATTTAAAGCTTAGTGGTTTAAATTCTTAGGTAAGTGGTTTAAATTTAAAGCTTAGCAGTTTAAATTTAAAACTTTGTTGTTTAAAGATACTTGGATTATAAACCCTTTAGGCAAGTGCCATTTTCCCCGCCGCGACGCACAGAACCTTTAGACATTAGAGCCGCGGCGCTCAGAATGAAACAAAAAATAGCAATTATTTGTCACTGGGCGCCGTGGCTCTAATTGATATGGGCCGCGGCGCACAATCACACCTAAAAATAAAATTTTTTTTTTTTTTTTTTTGCCACTAACAACTTCTGGTCTAAAATTTTTGACGAGTAAAGAAATTAGGTTTAAATTTAAAAATAATTGGTTAAATAGAGTTTGATTATAAGTAGAGCTTAATAGATAAAAATTTGATATCATTTAGCCTTGGGGTTTAAAGTTTAAGGCAAGTGGTTTAAATTTAAAGCTTAGTGGTTTAAATTTAAAACATTGAGGGTAAAAGAGACTTGGATTATAAATAGAGTTGAATGGATAAAAATACATAAATTTTGGATCAAAATTTTATAATATTTATCCTTGGGGTTCAAAATTTGATGTCATTTAGCTTAGGGGTTCAAAATTTATAAATTGTGGTTCAAAATTTGATTCCATTTAGAGTTGTGGTTCAAAATTTGATTCCATTTAGCCATGTGGTTCAAAATTTGATGCCTTTTTTATTGTGGTTTAAAGTTGTAGGCAAGTGGTTTAAATTTAAACCTTAGTGGTTTAAATTTAAAACATAGGGGTTTAAATTTTAAGCTTAGGGGTTTAAATTTAAAACATAGTTGGTTAAATAGAGTTGGATCATAAATAGAGCTTAATGGATAAAAATTTGATACCATTTAGCCTTGTGGTTCAAAATTTAATTCCATTTAGCCATGTGGTTCAAAATTTGAAGCCATTTGCATTGTGGTTTAAAGTTTTATGAAAGTGGTTTACATTTAAACCTTAGTGGTTTAAATTCTTAGGTAAGTGGTTTAAATTTAAGGCTTAACGGTTTAAATTTAAAACTTAGTTGTTTAAAGACACTTGGATTATAAAAATAGCTTAATGGATAAAACTTTTAATTTTGAGTTCAAAATTAGATACCATTTAGCCTAGTTGTTCAATATTTGATGCCATTTGGTTTGTGGTTTACATTCTTAGGTAAGTGGTTTAACTTTAAAGCAAAACGGTTTAAAATTAAAGCTTAGTGGTTTAAATAGACTTGTATTATAAATAGAGCTTAATGGATAAATTTTTTAAAATCTCGATTAAAGAGGTTTAATTTTAAAGTTTAGTGTTTTAAATTTAAAGCTTAGTGGTTTAAAGAGACTTGGAATATAAATATAGCTTAATGGATAAAAATTTATAAATTATGGTAGCCATGTGGTTCAAAATTTGATGCCATATGGTCTGGGGTTTAAATTTTTAAATAAGAGGTTTAATTTTAAAGTTTAGGGTTTTAAAGTTAAAGCTTATTGGATTAAATTTAAAACATTGTGGTTTAAAGATACTTCGATTATAAATATATCTTAATGGATATAACTTTATAAATTATGAATCAAAATTTGAATCCATTTAGAATTGTGGTTCAAAATTTAAAACATTGTGGTTTAAAGAGACTTGATTTATAAGTAGAGCTTAACAGATAAAAATTTATATTTTATTTTTCAAAACTTGATGCCATTTAGCATTGTGGTTCAAAATTTGATGCCATTTAGTCTTGTGGTTCAAAGTTTGATGCAATTTGGATTGTTGTTTAAAATTATAGGAAAGTGGTTTAAATTTAAAGGTTAGGAGTTTACAATGTTTCTTGTTCAAGAAAAATAATTGCTATTTAAATTTTTAGACAAACGGTTTACATTTAAAGGTTAGGGGTTTAAATATAAAACTTAGTAGTTTAAATTTAAAACATTGTGGTTTAAAGAGACTTGAATTATAACTCATATGGTAAAGATTAGTACCACTTGGGAAGTAATTCTCATTGCTAAACTCATATGGTAAGTTTATGATATCAAGCACAAAAACTCAGAGTTCCACAACTCTTGATTTCGAGGGTCAGTGAGCCATAAAAACATTCTTAAAACAAAAAGTATTGAGAATCATATTTTGTTGTTGTGATCATACATGACACAAGTTCTCTGCTGGAGTTTCATGACCGTGCTTCCTCTTGTACCCATGATCCCAAAATTCTAAGGCCATCTTCCTTCTCATATCAACAACATTGTTTGGACCAATTTTGAATGGAGACATCCCCATCATTAACAACTCAGCCATTTTTATTACGTAAATACCACAATCAAACCTGCAAATTGGTAAAAACAAAATTCAACAGAAAAAATTGAGGAGAAAAGAAAAACTCAGCATACAAAGTAATTGAATCTTAACAAACTCACGTGTTATTCTGAAAAGGAGTTTCAACCCACGAGAACCTAAAATCCTCGCACATAGGTGCATAATGTTTACGTTTTTCATGGAATCCCAAATAATCCAAAATGAATGGAAGAATTCTGCAATATTTCTTCGCGTGTGTTTCAACATCTTCGTTATTTGGACTATTAAATGAGTCATAGATATAGATAATCTTTTTATCTATATGTAAAACTCCTAAGCTCCAATGATCTAAATAAATCCCCCTTCCTTGTGGAATAAGAAATGGCATGAAAACAAAGTCAACTTCAAACCATGACTTTCCAAATTTCAATATTTTTCCGAGAATGAAATCAATAATAGCCTTCATTTTGGGACATGGATACTTTATCCTTTTATGTTGATCATTTTTTTTTTACATCTGAAATCATCTTCCTTAAATGAGCCTAGCTATACAAAGGCTAGGCTATACAAATATATTTTAACATGGCCAAATTAACTATATTTTAACATGACCATTTAAATAAAAAGGCTTATGATATAGAAGCAGGACAAGTACCCCAATTAAGTATAGCTGTCTTCTTTTGTTTTCATTCCTTTTAAAATTAAGAATAAAATAGCATGAAGCTATACAAATATATAGTTGTCCTTGTCAATGACATACATTAGATATATATAAAGCCTTTTTCCTTCAAGCATTCTACAGTGTCTCTCAAGCTCACTTCCAATGGGATGAAATTGATTCCCAGACTCTTTGCTTTCAAAACTGATACTTGATACTTTGGCATTTGCGGCTGCTCATCTTCACATCTACCAAACAACAAAAATTACTCTATTATAATTAAAAGTCCGATAGCTAAAAGTGTTATTAAATACAAAAAATGCAATTTGTACTGACAACTTCTAATTAAATGTTATCATATATTTAGTGATAAGCATTCATTAGTTGTGACTAAAAGTGACATTTAATTGCAAAAATTATATGAAAAAATCGAAACTCTATAGCGAGTAGCGACTGTGTTAACTTACTTTTCAGGAATATTCAGAGAATGGTAGAGGTGGTCTTTTAAAATCTTTAAGAGATCAGACATGCGTGCAACACATCCAACTAGACAGTATCTTCCACTAGCTGAAGCAACTTCCATTGCTTGAATGTGTCCAAAATCTTCATTTGGAAACATTTGATTCCCTGCACTCAAAGACCAAGCAGAATCAACACAACCTATGTATCAAATTATCTTGATGACAAGATGAACATAATATGATCACAATGAGTGTGTGAGAGAATGCTAAACTGTACCCTTTAAAAGTTGAATAACCAGCTCCACACTACCATTAATAACTGGTGGCAAGAGAGGACCAAGTACTACTGCTGGATGAATAGTGACCAAATCGAACATATTTTCTTTTGCAAATTTCCAAGCCAAGCAGCCTCCTCAGCTAGAGTTTTCGAAAGTGGATAATAAAGCTGCAAAGAAAAATGTCTAAAGTCAAAACCACAAGCTTAAAATTCTAATTCCCAATAGATAATAAGAATCAGAAGCTAAACACAATGCCACTGTTATAAAGACATGGTGATGAGTTATGACTCGACTAATGGACAGTTAATACAGTTTAAAAACTAACTGCTTGAAGACTTGATGAAAACTCAATATGTAAATGACTGATTAATAGAACTTTTGTCCTTGTGTTTAGAACTTCTATGGGAAAGGTTATTGATAGGCCACCACTGACTTTTGTGTATGCTAGAAGGAAGGGAAAGAGTGGACTGGCTGCCAAGTCAGCCGAGGGTAGTATAGGGAATTAGTTTTTAATTGTGGTTAAGTGATTTGTGTAGCCTACGGGCAAGTGCAGGGAATGCTTGGGTGTATGGGGCAGTAGGGAAATAAGAGAGAGGAAATGAGATTTGAGGGGTATCGATGTATTGAGTAAGACTTGTATTTGGAGAGACACAGGCTCTCAAATTCCTATAGTTCAATGAAAAGCTACCCAGATTTCTATCTGGTTTATATCATTTGCTACTGTTATTGTTATTATTGACAGGTTGGGTCTATCAATTGGCATCAGAGCCCTTTCGTTCCTCCATGGCAAAGAAGCTGGAAGTAGTCGTCGAGGGGTTGGAAGGCAAGTTTTCAACACTTCAACAGGAAGTGCAATCGGAAATGAGTGCGATGAAACTAGATTTGGGCTCGCTGAAAGACGATGTAGCTCGCTTACCTGCAATTGAGCAGGCTTTGCAGCTAATAGTGGCACAATTGCATCAATCGGGGCCGAGAGACATTGGAGACTCGTCGGCGGTGAGCGCTGACCAGGCTCGCAGAGCTGTCGACGGCGATACGATGAGGGGTAGCCAACCCGCGGGCTCGCCAGAGGTTCGATCGATGCCGGTTCCGCCAACTTCGCAATTCCACCATACGACTGCCGATTCAGTGTTTGGCCGTGACTTCCGTCCTCCGAGGATGGAATTGCCATTATTTTCGGGGGAGAATCCAGAGGGCTGGGTTTACAGGGCTGAGAGGTACTTTTTACTATCCAGATTGACTGAAGCTCACATGCTGGAAACAGCCATAATCGGCTTAGAAGGAGATGCACTGACTTGGTTTCAATGGGAAAACCAAAGAAGGAGGATAACATCATGGGCGACTCTCAAAACCTTGCTTCTGGCGCGGTTCCGAGCTCAACCAGTTGGGTCTCTGTCCGAGGAGTTCCTTTCGGTCCGGAAGGAGTCCACAGTCAAGGACTATCGGCTAAGATGGGAGGCCTTGGCTTCTCGGGTACCCGATACTCCAGAACACCTTCTAGAGGGTAGCTTTGTAAAAGGGCTGAAGGATGAAATTAGAGGAGCCATCCATATTCTGAAACCCTTGGGCCTGGCCCAAGTCATGGATATGGCCCAGCGGATTGAAGAAGGCCACCAGCTACTGGGCAGCCCAAACCCGAACCATCGGCCTGCCACTCTCAAGCAACATCTCAGTCCCATTTTTCCAGCAAGGTCATCCATCTCTGCCTGGACACCCAGACCACCGCCACCGCCGCCGTCGTCGTACAGTGGAGCCTCATCGTCTTCGTCAACTCTGGCCCCAACTTCGACGGCCACCAACACGGTTCTGGCAGCAAGAAACACGCAGGTCTGAAGGATATCCGAGGCTGAGTACCAAGATCGCAAAGCTCGGGGTGTTTGTTTTAAGTGTGAGAAGAAATGGCATCGTGGACATGAATGTGAATTGAAGACCCTGCAAATGATTCTGGTTCTAGATGAGGAAGAAAGCAGCACACCGGTTGAATCTCCTCCCCAGACGCCTGAACCGATTGAAGACATGGTCACCGATGAAACTTTGGCCACACTGTCATTGAACTCCTTGGTGGGTATCACTTCAGTTAACACAATGAAATTGGCAGGCCAAATTGGGCAGCAGCGAGTTACGGTTCTTATTGACAGTGGTGCAACGCATAACTTCATTTCGACAGACACAGTGAAGGCAGCGAACATTCCCATTACAGCAACATCATGTTACGGGGTGTTATTGGGCACGGGTGGAAAGGTCCGCACGGATGGGGTTTGCAGCTCGGTGCAGTTGGATTTAGGGTCTATTCGGGTGGTCACCGATTTCATACCACTAGAACTAGGCGGGGCTGATGTGATTCTTGGCATTAAGTGGCTGGAAACTTTGGGTAATATGCAGGTAAACTGGCGCACTATGCTTATGAAGTTTGAGGTGGGCGGTTCATGGGTTTCACTACAAGGAGACCCCAGTCTGTGCAAATCGCAAATCTCTCTCAAGGCAATGATATACACGGTACAACAAGAGGGTGAGGGCTTCTGGGTTGAGTTGGGTGCAATCACAACAGAAGACGGATCGACGAACAGCCCAATTCCACCATCGGTAGGGAAGATTCTTGACAGTTTCAAGGCTGTATTCGATATGCCGCAAGGGCTGCCACCACCCCGCGCACGCGAGCATACCATCTCCCTACAAGAAGGGCAGGGCCCGATTAGTGTACGTCCATACCGATATGCTCAAGCACAGAAAGACGAAATTGAAAGGTTGATGACGGAGATGTTGCAGGCGGGTATTGTGAGGCCGAGTACCAGCCCATTTTCCAGCCCGGTCTTGCTAGTCAAGAAAAAGGACGGGAGTTGGCGATTTTGTGTGGATTATAGAGCCCTTAATCGAGCTACCGTGGCAGATAAGTTTCCAATACCGGTCATTGATGAGCTATTGGATGAGCTCCATGGTGCAAAATTGTTTTCCAAGTTGGACCTAAAGTCCAGTTATCACCAAATTCGGGTGGCTGCCAAAGATGTGGAGAAGACAGCTTTTAGGACGCATGAGGGCCACTACGAGTTTCTTGTCATGCCATTTGGCCTTACAAACGCCCCCGCCACCTTTCAAGCATTGATGAATGAGGTATTTCGAGACTTTTTGAGGAAGTTTGTTCTTGTGTTCTTCGATGATATTTTAGTATACAGTGCCACTTTGGAGGACCATGAACGTCACTTGAACATGGTTTTGGAGAGATTACAGCAGCATCGATTGTACGCTAATTGCAAGAAATGCTTATTCGCGCAACGATAGCTATAATATTTGGGTCACATTGTCTCCGAAGACGGGGTTTCGGCAGACCCAAACAAGATTCGAGCCATGGCCGAGTGGCCTATTCCGAGGACCCTGCGAGAATTGAGGGGTTTTTTGGGTCTTACGGGGTATTACCGTAAGTTTGTGAGAGGGTACGGGCAGATTGCACGGCCACTAACCGACCAGCTAAGAAAAGATGCTTTTGGGTGGACAGACGAGGCTCAAACGGCTTTTACTCATCTGAAGCACGCAATGTGTTCTGTGCCCGTTTTAGCGCTGCCTAACTTCTCTATTCCATTCATATTGGAGGCGGATGCTTCAGGCAGCGGCTTGGGAGCGGTACTTATGCAAAATCAGAGACCTATAGCCTTCTACAGTCAAGTTTTATCTACTAGAGCCCGTACTAAATCGGTCTATGAGCGAGAATTGATGGCAATTGTGCTCGCTGTCCAGAAATGGCGTCCTTATTTATTGGGGCGCAAATTTATAGTTCGAACGGACCAGCGAAGTCTAAAATACTTGCTGGAACAAAGATTAGTTGCTTCCGAACATCAAAAGTGGCTAACGAAACTCTTGGGATATGACTTTGAGATCGTTTACAAACCAGGTTTGGAAAATAAGGCCGCTGATGCTCTGTCCCGAATTCATCAAGAGGTGTCATTGGCTGTCATAACGGTACCAACATTGATTTCCATGCCCGATTTACAGGCTCATGTGCAGACCGATCTGGGTTTAGCTCCAATAATACAGGCTATCCGCCACGGGCAGGACACAGGCGGCTACTCAATGGTGCAAGAGTGTTTGAAATTCAAGGGACGCTTGGTCATTCCCTCATCCTCGCCCTTTATTCCCATTCTCTTACAGGAATACCACGACAGCTGCATAGGAGGGCACTCGGGGGTCTTCAATACCTTTCAGCGACTTGCAAGGGACTTATATTGGCCGGGTATGCGAAAAGATGTGCAGAAATATGTCGCGGAATGCACTATCTGCCAGCAAAGTAAATATCTCGCCCAATCTCCAGCGGGTTTAATACAGCCACTGCCTATACCGGAGCAGGTTTGGGAGGACATTTCTATGGATTTTATCGAGGGGTTACCGCTGTCCAATGGCTTCGATATAATATTTGTTGTGGTTGACAGATTGACCAAATACAGCCACTTTATACCACTACGTCACCCGTTCACAGCCACCACAATTGCATCTGTATTTGTGCGGGAAGTGGTACGTTTACATGGGATACCGAGGTCCATAGTCTCGGATAGAGACAAAATTTTTCTCAGCCTGTTTTGGAAGGAGTTATTTCGCCTCCAAGGGACTCAACTCAAGCATAGTACATCTTACCACCCGCAGACCGATGGCCAAACGGAAGTGGTCAATAGATGCCTAGAAACATATCTGTGATGTTTTGTTGGCACTAAACCCAAACAGTGGGTAACGTGGCTTCCATGGGCAGAATTCTGGTACAACACATCGTACCATTCATCCGCAGGAATGACCCCTTTCCTAGCTCTATATCATCGAGAACCGCCCCCGGTGGTGAGATTTGAACACGGAAGCACTAAGGTTTCAGCGGTGGAGGAAAGATTGAAGAGTCGGGATGAAGTATTAGAGTTACTCAAACTGAACCTTCACAGAGCCCAACAAAAAATGAAATCCCAAGCTGACCGAAAAAGAAGAGAGATTCAGTATGAGGTTGGGGACTTGGTTTATGTGAAATTACGGCCATATAGGCAGCGATCGGTGGCTAAACGTCGCAATGAGAAGTTGGCACCTCGTTACTTTGGTCCTTTTCCAGTATTGGCACGAATTGGCCAGGCTGCGTACCGTCTTCAGCTGCCTCCCGACTCCGCCATACACCCAGTTTTTCATGTCTCACTCCTTCGACCTTCGTTGGGACCACGGCAGCAGGCATCCAACTTACCGCCAGAGGTGGCAGCGGATTGGGAATGGACCGTAACACCCGAGGCAGTCATGGATGTGCGCCCAGGCACACATAAGACACCCCCACAGGCCTTGATCAAATGGACCAACCTGCCGGCATTTGAAGCAACGTGGGAAGATTTTCCAGCCATACAACATCAATTTCTAGATTTTAACCTTGAGGACAAGGTTAGTCTTTGTGCAGGGGGTATTGATAGGCCACCACTGACTTTTGTGTATGCTAGAAGGAAGGGAAAGAGTGGACTGGCTGCCAAGTCAGCCGAGGGTAGTATAGGGAATTAGTTTTTAATTGTGGTTAAGTGATTTGTGTAGCCTACGGGCAAGTGCAGGGAATGCTTGGGTGTATGGGGCAGTAGGGAAATAAGAGAGAGGAAATGAGACTTGAGGGGTATCGATGTATTGAGTAAGACTTGTATTTGGAGAGACACAGGCTCTCAAATTCTTGTAGTTCAATGAAAAGCTACCCAGATTTCTATCTGGTTTATATCATTTGCTACTGTTATTGTTATTATTGACAGGTTGGGTCTATCAGTTATGTGGCTGTAACGGGGGTTATTGGGGTGTGTTAGTTTCCTGGGAAACTATAAGAGAAAGTCCTTTACACTAGTTGTAGAAAATCAAGCTGTAAATTCTTTTCATTAATTGCTTAGTGAAGTGAAATAATGCAATCCACACGAACCAATTAAAACCTGGTTGTGCTCTTTCTCTTTTGGTAGTACTTGCTTTCTTTCTGTTCTTAGATCTCATGTTTAGCTGAATTTGGAGGCTTTAATCCTCACAAAAAGCAATATTACAAAGCTTGAGAACAAGAGTATAAACCTTCATACTCTCGCAAACAGCAGGATCAGAAAACCATGTCTCGTCCACAACCACATCAGGGGTGCATTGTGTTCCATTGAATACAACTGAAGCCATGGAAGATGTTATAATCACTCTCTTTACAGAAGGAACTTTAGCACATGACCTCAGAACATTCAGTGTTCCCTTCACTGCTGGCTCTATTATTTCTGCCTGAAATATACATTGCAAAAACTCAACAATCATTGCAGGAGTCAATATGAAAAACTTACCAAATCATTATTTCAATATATATAATATAAATAAATATAGATATATATATGTGTGTGTGTTTACATGAGGGTGTGGAGCTGAGAGAAATGAAGGAGTGGCTGTGTGAAAAACACCATCACATCCACTGACAGCAGAATCAAAAGAGCCTTCATCCATTAAATTTGCTTCAAATAAATGAAGTCTTTCTTTAGCTCCATCTAGTGCAAGTAAGTGGTCTGTTTTCTTTGAATCACCTACATATATTATAAGCAGATCAAATAGGACTTCGAGAATTATGAGATTAACATCTTTGTTTTCAGCCCAAAAAAAAACCAAACAAACTTATCCCTAGAATTTGGCAGTGATTTTTGTCTTCTCTTTTTGGTAAAAAAATTGAATCAATTTGAAAAGGAACTATAAAGAGAACTTACTTAGATTACTGACAGTGGCTTTGACAATATATCCACTTTGTAGTAAGACCTTCACTAGCCATGAAGCTATGTAACCTGAAGCTCCTGTAACACACACCACTTTCCCTACTCCACTCATCCTCTGCTCTCTCTCTGTAATGTGTTTATTCAGAGCCTTACAAATTAGGTTATCTTGGGTATTGACAACTCCATCAAATATGGTAAATTATAACTTTAATTGTTTTGTTTTATAATTGTTAAAGCAGTGAACTACATCATATTGGGAGCTATATATTGGTATATACTTGATGTTCGTTTTGTCTTCATGATAATCCTATGATGCCTTTGGCCCAATCTGGTGAGGTTTGGATGCTGATAATCACTGCACTCTGGCCAAGAATGTGTCCCACAACTGCTGGGGTTGCTGTAGAGGATTTGTCTTGTTTACTGATACATTTGGTCTTTCAATCTTTGCTTGTGAAGGTTTTGGCAATCAGATTCAACTCCCATGCTGGTAGATTTTTTAATGGCTTGTGGAATTGCTTTTTTATTCACTTAACAGATTGGGATTATTCAAGCCACAACAAACATGGTAAAGACATGCTCAAAACTCTTGACTTGAAAAAATTAACCATGGATCTGGTTTTGAATATAACTTGTTATTCATTACAGAGTGGATCATTGGTTACATATATATACCCTGGGAGGCCTCTTTCTAATGTGGCCTTCAAGACATGTCAGTCGTTATATTAGCATGCCAGAAGCTCTTGTGTTCCTTGGTGACTTCAAATCAGTCCACTACATGAAGAACACCCCAAACTCATGTTTGTTGTTCAGGTAATAACAAGTTCAAGAACAACTAGTTTGATCTTTCTTGTCTTTTGTTTTACAATGGTATGTTCATTGATCTTTAGTGGATTTTAGTTCATATATCTTCATTGTTTAGTTGAGACTTTTGTGAGCATTGAGTGTGGTTGAAAAAGGGGTTCTCGGGTTTGCTAAGTAAGCAAAAACATAGTACCGATAAGTTTATACTCTTGGTATTGGGATTCATATTAAGTTTATCTAGGTATCTCAAAACTCTAATTAATCTTGAAACAAAAGGGTATAGTAGTACTACTAGATAAGAGAAAAAGAAAGTTGAAAATGAATTGGCCTAACAAGAGAAGTAAAATAATAACACAACAAGTGAATGGGAAAAATCTCAGGGGTCTCTGGGAATTGATCTTCTTGGCAACTCATAAAAATAGAAAGAGAATTTTGGACCAACCGTTACTAGACAGTTAAAAAGGATATTTAAGAACAAGCATAAATTGTTCATATCATAAATATTAAATTCAGGTCATTACATTAGCTTCTGCCCTCCTAGGCATCTAAAGTGAGAGACCTACGTTAGTTATAAAAAGTAAATAAAACAAATCAACGAGCTGACCAATAAACTAGTATGGGGGCTGCGGTGGATGTTGAGGATATGGTGGCTGGGAATCAAATGGTGGGAAAAGTGGTGGTTGCTGAAAGAAGATAGGATCTTGTTGATTTTGGTCCCAACGCCCAAGCAAAGAGTTGATATGGGTAGTGTGATCCGCATCATATTGACTACGTTGGGCATAGTAATGCATCAAATGCGAATTTTGCCGATATATAAAATCATTTTGTTGAATGATATGAGAGTTTTGTTGAGCTAAGAACTGCATATATGGTTCTGTAGGGGGAGTGATACGAACATGTGCATCCTCTGCCATAGGTTCAATCTCTTCTTCCTCATTCTCCTCTGGTATGGCACCTGCTAAATTAGCTCTTGCTAACCGTTTAACAGTTTGTTCACCATATGCATTCACCATAACAGCAGTAATAGTAGGAAGAGCCCTAACATAGAGGTCATCTGTCCATGATGGAGTGTCAGCTTTTTGACACAACGTTGTAACAGTGGATGCATGTCCTAAACCTCCTGTTGTGCCTCCTCGTCCAAAACGTTTGAGGCTACTATTGATCATTTGCCAATGTCAATTGTGTACCCCTCCAAAATGGCATAAATAAGTAGTACACGCTCAACAGTAATAGAGGATACATGAGAAACTGGAAGAAGATTTGCACACACAAAATATGTCCAAGCAGTGGCTTCTTTTGTCATATCTGCTTTCATCAAATGTCGAGGTTTCCCATTAGACATAACCCATTGAGAGCCTGGTTTACACAAGCGATTTATCACTGCACCAAAATCAATTTGTCCTTCTATAAATTTTACATACTCATCCTCCTCAGGATCTAAGGTAACCAACTTGAAAATACCATTTATAGTATTAATATCGAAAGGCACCCATTTTCCACGAACAAAACATTTATTTTTGCGGCACTCCGGAATATTAGCATAAAATTCTATTACCAATTGTTTTATTCCTCCATAAGGTACTTGAACTAAAGTCTTCCACCCCCTCTGCTCAATATTAACAAGAATACTATTGTAAATTGGATCATGCTTTAGCCTAGAATCGAATTCCATGCCTCGTTCACCCAATATTTTCTTTGCTCGCATATTATCAAATCTCTTCTCAGCTTCTTCACTAACAAACTTATCTGAGTTAAACTTTGGATTTTTATCCCTAGAAGTAGAAGCTTCAGTAGATACCTTTGATTTCTTTTTAAGAGCCATTTGCACAAGATAAGACACAAAAAATATTTCTTCAAAATTACCTAAAAAATACAATACCAAAAACAATGATGTCAAAACATTGTATAATCATCAAATAGGCATATATTTATATTTATAATAACTCATATATATATAATATTGAATTGCCTAAAAAAAATTAGGGGTGATCAAAAAAGCAAGCAATAAGCTCACAACATATAATTCTCCAAGACATAAAAAGCAAGCAATGGGCTTTAATGTGTAATTATAAGGTGGAGACAGATCGTATGCTCAGAACATATAATTCTCCAATACATATAATTCTACAAGCAATCAATGAGCTCACAACATATAATTCTCTTAAACATAATTATGTTTCATATAATTTACAATTATCATCTTCTGCTTAGAAAATATCATAAAATGTAATTTGGAAGTAAAGAAAGTAGATTGCTAGAATGATTCTTGAAAATTTGACCATATATTACGAATTCTTATGTATCATGATTGATCTTTGAAATACTAATGTTTTTAATTTCTCTATTGCAGCTTTATACAGGAAATGGGTTCTTAGCTTCTACACTAAAAGACTGTTTATTATTATTCATTATAATATATGAACATTTTTTTTGTCTTTTTATTAGTTTCAATGCTTCGAACCTTAGAAATCAAAGAAGCAATGTTTTCTTTGGTTTAAAGAATATATTCATGTAAAATATTTTTAATTTATCAGTGAAAGAGATTCTATAGCAACCTCAAATAATACTCACAGTCTCATATCATATATGTTGTTTTATACGATTCAATCAAACAATTTTTTTTATTTTTTTTTTCTTTGGTTTAAATAATTTAGAAAACTCAAATGTCTTCTTCTCATTCAATGCATGTTTGTCTCTTTTCATTTCCTTATGCCACAACGTTGCATTTTAAACCTTTTCTATCTAGGCCAAAAATAATTACGAGACCAAAAATAATGAAATTATGACATAGAACATCATTGAGTCAATTTCACAAACACTTGGTGAGCACACTAATAAAACAACCTTCAATACTTGATTTCCAACAATGTAATGCCCAAAAACTTAAACACAAAATGCAGTAATCAACAAAAACTAAGAAACAAACAACAATTTAAACTAATATAAAAGTTCCTCTACTAACAACAAAACACCCCTAAAATAACTAACATCATAACATAAATTTTTTCTAAACAAAGAATCTTCTTCATAAAAGATTTAATATAAGAATTATAATACATATACTTACTTGAAAATCTTCTTCCAAGATGGCACACAAAAGTTGTAAACCCTGAAAAGATGATTAAACCCTAAAACGGAATATGATGTTTTGAAATAATGAATAAATGAGATCTAGAAAAGTATATAAAAAGTAGAGGGCTCGGGGTTGCGCCGCGGCACTCTATTATTGAGCCGCGGCGCGCAGACAAGGAAAGTTATTGCAAATGTAGTGCCGCGGCTCCCAGCGAAGGTAAACTTTTATTGCAATTTGGCGCCGCGGCGCTCAGCGACAGCAAACTAATTGCAATTTTAGCGAGCCGCGGCTCTCTTTTCTTTGTAGAGAATAACTTAACAATGCTCACACAATATAAAATGAGTTTGATCAAGTAAACAATTTTATAACATAAACCAATATTTTAGATCAACACACATATAATTATAAAATTTATAAATTTTGGTTTAAATTTGATGCCAATTAGCCTTGTGGATCAAAATTCGTGATGCCATTTAGCATTAGGGATCAAAATTTGATGCCATTTATATTGTGGTTTAAACTTTTAAGCAAGTGGTTTAACTTTAAAGCTTAGGGGTTTAAATGTAAAACTTAGTGGTTTAAATTGAAAATATTGTGGTTTAAAGAGACTAGGATTATAAATGAGAGGTGAATGGATAAAAATTCATAAATTTTGGTTCAATATTTTATGTCATTTAGCTATGTGGTTGAAAATTTGATGTCATTTAGCCTAGGGGTTCAAAATTTTATTCCATTTGGTTTGTGGCTTAAATTCTTAAGCAAGTGGCTTCAATTTAAAGATTAACGGTTTAAGTTTAATACTTAGTGGTTTAAAGAGACTTGGATTATAAATATATCTTAATGGATAAAAATTTATAAATTTTGGTTTAAATTTGATGCCAATTAGCCTTGTGGATCAAAATTCATGATGCCATTTAGCATTAGGGATCAAAATTTGATGCCATTTATATTGTGGTTTAAACTTTTAAGCAAGTGGTTTAACTTTAAAGCTTATGGGTTTAAATTTAAAACTTACTGGTTTAAATTGAAAATATTGTGGTTTAAAGAGACTAGGATTATAAATGAGAGGTGAATGGATAAAAATTCATAAATTTTGGTTCAATATTTTATGTCATTTAGCTATGTGGTTGAAAATTTGATGTCATTTAGCCTAGGGGTTCAAAATTTTATTCCATTTGGTTTGTGGCTTAAATTCTTAAGCAAGTGGCTTCAATTTAAAGATTAACGGTTTAAGTTTAATACTTAGGGGTTTAAAGAGACTTGGATTATAAATAGGGCTTAATGGATTAAATTTATAAATTATGGCTCAAAATTTGATGCCATGAAGCCTTGGGGTTTAAATTTTTAGGCAACCGGTTTAAATTTAAAGCTTAGGGGTTTAAATTTAAAACATTGTGGTTTAAAGAGACTTGTATTAAAAATAGAGCTTAATGAATAAAAATTTATTAATTGTGGTTTAAATTTTTTGGCAAAGGGATAAAATTTGAAGCTTATTGGATTAAATTTAAAACATTGAACTTAAAAAAGACTTAATTTAAAAGTAGTACTTAATGGATAATTTTTTTTAAAATCGGTTCAAAATTTGTATGGATGAATGATCAAAAGTATAGAAAAAAAGAAGAGAATTTTAAAATAAGATGTTTTGAAATAATAGAGAAATGAGATATTCAAATGTATATGGAAAACTGGCTATGGTTGCGCGCGCGGCGCACAGACACTATGAAACATCAGAGCCGCGGCGCCCAAGGAAAAAAAGACAGATTGGATTTTGTTTTCTCTGCGCGCCGCGACACTATTTTATTAGGGCCGCGGCGCACAGAGCATATAACTTCTATTAATATAATTTTTTTTTTCATTGCCAACCAGAACTTGAGCTCTAAATTTTTGACAAATAAAGAAACTTGGATTAAAATTTAAGCCTATTTACTTAAATTTAAAGGCTAAGGATTTAAACTTTGAATGAAACTGTTAATTAGATTATTATTATTATGATTTAAGCCTAAAGGAATAAAACTTAAACCTTGTGGATTAAATTTTAATTGCTATTTAAGATTAATGGTTCATAGTTTAAGTCATTTAAGACTTGTGGTTTAAATATTTAGGCAAGTGGTTTAAATTTAAAGCTTAGGGGTTTAAATTTAAGACATTGTGGTTTAAAATAGACTTGAATTATAATTAGAGCTTAATGAAATTTTTTTTTTTATAAATTATGGTTCAAAATTTGAAGCCATTTAGCCTTGTGTTTCAACATTTTTAGGCAAAAGTGGTTTAAACTTAAAGCTTAGGGGTTTAAATGAAAAACATTGGGGTTAAAAGATACTTGGATTACAAAAGGAGCTTAATTGATAAAAAAATTATAAATCTTGGATTAAATTTGATGTCATTTAGCCTTGTGCTTCAAAATTTGATGCCATTTAGCCGTGTGGTTCAACATTTAAAGCTTAGTGGTTTAAATTTCAAACATTATACTTTAATTATAATAGATAATTATATTTTTTCAGAAACAATTATTATACAGCAATTATACTTTTCAATGAAAGATAAATAGGCAAAAATTTCCATTGAATTACTATAAGAATTTTTTGTTTTGTTTATTTACATTTTGAAATTACAAAGCTCTAAGTTTTAGCAAAATGAAAAACTCTAAAATCTATAATCTTTGAAATTAAAACCAATGGTGCATTTCTATAATTAATGTATGCATACATCATTAGTGGGAGTTTCATATCCTTCATTCATGTGCTTGACGTTACCATGAATCCACAATTCTATTGCCATTTTCTTCCGCATAGAAAATGCATTATCTGGTCCAATTTCAAAAACTGATTTCCCCGCCATCAGTAATTCAACGAACTTTATGAGATAAATCCCACAATCAGTCCTGCAAACATAAAAAATAAAATCATATCAGAAGATTTTTAATAATAAATAAAAACCACAATTAATAAAAGTAATTTATAATTTAAAACTTACATATTAACTTGAAATGGACATTGTACCCATGAATACTCGAACTCCTCACAACCTGAAGTATATCCTTTTCTTTTTTCATGGAAACGTAAGAAGTCGAAAATATACGGAAGAAGTTGGCAATATTTCTTTACATGATTTCTTACGTTTTCTTCACCATCTTGGTAGTAAGAATCATAAATACAGATTTTTCTTTTATCAATATCAAGAACACCTAAGCACCAATGATTTAGGTGAGTTTCACCTAAAATCAAAAATGGCAGATATACAAAATCGACTTCTAACCATGACTTCCCACACGGCATTGATTTGCCAAATATTCTATCTATTATAATCACTTCCTTATTCCAATTATAATTTTCTATTTCTTCTTCACTAACTTGTTACCTGCCTAAAAAATGCATCAAAAATATAGTCCGATGTAGTACAGTTTTGAAATGAGGGCAAGCAAGTATGAAAAATAGCCTTTCTTCTCAAATAATAAAGTGATATTGAAATATGCTGCAATAAGAAAAAACAAAGGACAAGAAAAATCATAAAAAGTATAAAAAAGAATACAAATTTTCATAAAGTATAAAACAGGATAAAAAAAAAATTAATCTTACACTATCATCAAGGAGGCCATTCTTGTCATATAGATCATAGAACCACTTCTTATAATTAATGTATTGATCGCCATATACAAACCCAGGCATTGTTGCATAAAATGGATGGAAGGGTTCTTTTTTAGACCTAAAAAAAACAAAACAAAAACAAATGGTATTAATATATAAAACAATATAATTAACGTAAATACTCAATAAGTAAACCAATTTACCTATACTTCTTAAGGCCAAGCTTGTACCATGACATGAATCTTTCTTCCAACTCCGTTGAAGGCATATCATCAAATTCGCTCTCGAAAGGAAATCGTCCAATGAAATGTTCTTTCTTTTTTCTTCGTTCATTGGACAAACCAAAAACAATTGCTGACAAATTATGAGTATATGGAGAAGAAACAAATTTACTTGGTTTCCTTTCCCTTTTCTTTCTTGAGTATATTTTCTTAACCTCATGATTGTCATTTGATGATTGGGATAAAATATTGAAAGTTGGAGTGGTCTCAAAATCTTTGTCATGGCCAATATCAAATTTATTTGTTGAAAATTCTTCAAGATCATTTTGTATTGGTTCGACATTGGAAACCTAAAAATAAGAATTAGACAGACAACTTAAGAAAAATAAACAAACATTTTGTAAAAAGATAAAACACAAAAATAATAAAAGGTTTTTCAATTCAAAGATAGATTAAAAATCATACCAGGATAATTGCTAAAGGAGCAACACATTCTACAGTGTTGAAGTCATTCATACTTTGATGCAAATCATCTTCAAATAAGAATTTCTCCTCTTGAGAAGAAGACTTCTGGTCTTTGTTCTTCACCTTCTCCTCTTCTCCTTCTCCTTGCCCTTCACCAGGAACTTCCTTGTTTGCATCATGTTTCTTCATAAAAACCTCCATAAAATCAAAGAAACGTTTCATTCCCTCCTCAATGTCATTCATCTTTGTTTTCATATCAGCAATATCTTTTTTCATTACAATATGATCTTCTTTGATTTCCTGAAAAAAAAAATTAGAAGGGCAAAAATATATAATGAACAAGACATAAAAAACTAAAATATATAAGGAATTGTAAAGAACATATTTTCAAAATGAAAACTATACAAAAAACAAAAACAAAGATATAAGCTAGAAACAGTAAAAAACGAACCTTCAACAAACAAATATTTTCTTTTTTCATTTCCTGAAAAAAATTAGAAGGGCAAAAATATATAATGAACAACACAGGAAAAACTAAAATATATAAAGAATTGTAAACAACATATTTTGAAAATGCAAACTATACAAAAAAAACAAAAACAAAAACAAATACATAAGCTGGAAACAGTAAAAAACAAACATTCAACAAAGAAATATTTTCTTCTTTCATTTCCTGAAAAAAATTAGAAGGGCAAAAATATATAATGAACAACACAGGAAAAACTAAAATATATAAGAAATTGTAAACAACATATTTTCAAAATGCAAACAATACAAAAAACAAAAACAAAGACATAAGCTCGAAACAATAAAAAACGAACCTTCAACAAAGAAATATTTTCTTCTTTCATTTCCTGAAAAAAATTAGAAGGGCAAAAATATATAATGAACAACACAGGAAAAACTAAAATATATAAGAAATTGTAAACAACATATTTTCAAAATGCAAACTAGACAAAAAACAAAAACAATGACATAAGTTGGAAACAATAAAAAACGAACCTTAAACATGGAAATATTATCTTCTTTCATTTCCTGAGAATGGCAAAAATATATAATAAATAACACAGAAAAAACTAAAATATATAAGAAATTGCAAACAACATATTTTCAAAATGCAAACTAGACAAAAAAAAAAAAAACGAACCTTCAACAAAGAAATAATTTCTTCATTAGAACTACTTGAACTATAACTTTTTGTTTTTTTGGTTTTCGAATTATGAAAATCTTCTTCTCTCCCTCTTTTAGAAGTTGAAGAGACACAAAGCATAGCATGATGAAATGAATTTCTTTCATCATCAGAAAAGTTTAAAGGAGCATAAACCTATACATAAAACAAAATAAAAAAATTAATACAACAATTCTAAAAAATAAGAGAGAAAGTTAAAAACAATAAGAAATAAAAACAAATTTTTTACCTTTGATTTTTTAAAAACTTTATTCCAAATTGTCTTTAAATGACAACTCTTCTTCCCTGTCTTCCAGTTCAAAATTCTGGGGAACTTTGAACCAACATGAATTGCAAACGATGAGGCCAACAAAGGAATAACCTCAAAACCCCAAACTTGGAAGGCTATAGGGAAGCCACATAGCTCATATCCTGTCTTTGATGAATCTAGGGCGCTTGTGAGATATTTTATAGTTTCGTTAAAAGATCGACGACCCCAAGGATATGCCTCAAACTTTTGATCATCATCTACTAAACTCATGACAAAATTGTCTACTAACCTATCTCCTCTTTTACTACCTAATATATTTTCCACAATATATACTTTCACTAATTTCACAGCATCCTCAGCATCAATATCTATCTTTCTAGATTTAACGAAATCTTTCAACTCATTTCTAGATATTGATGATTTTCCACCGAAATATTTAACAAGTAATCGATTATTATCATTGCTAACCCCCATGTCAACATGAATTTCATTGCAATTTAAACTTGTTATAATTCCAAATTCTTCAATGCCAAATTTTGTTTTGTTACCTCCAAAATTTAGATGAAGCTCATCCCCATTAGAGCTGCCATCCTCATGTAGAAGAAGAGAATGCAATATCATATGCGATGGCTCAAGCAATGCATCCAAATCTAGAATGAACCCAAGGCAAGATTGTTTTATCTGTTGTACTTCTTCATTACTGAGAAAACTTTGTATGCATCCAATATCACTCCAATAGCATTGAGCTCGAATATTGGAATGCACAAAAAGTAATTTATCTTCGTTTAAATACTGCACAAATAAATGAAAATGAAAAACATATGTTAATTATAGAAAGAAGTATTAATAGCAACAATTTTTTTTTAAAAATAAATAAATTTACAGATGATAAAACTTTTAAATACGTAAAAAACCAAAAAAAAATACTTACTTGAAACATTTCGTTTGATTTTGGATGAACAATTGATAATGATTTCTTATCTGTGTTAATTGAAGATTTGGAAGACATTTCTGAAATATGCATAAACAAAAATAAACAATTAATAAAAAAATAACAATAATAATAAATATGTATCTAACATTACTGAATAAATAATGCTCAATCAAAACAGATGTCATGAAACATAAACAATAATAAAAAATTTGCTAGTAGAAAAATATCAAAATTAAAGCACATATAGAAGGACGTACAATGATTTGAGCTACTCAATTTTTCTTTATTTTGCATAATAAAAGTACTTGAACAAATGAACCATAAGAAACAAGTATTCATAGATAAAATGTTCATATTTTTCAAGACCTCAACTTGACCATTCAATCTCGAAAGGTAATAAAAAAAAACAACATTTATGGTCAAAGACTTAGAATTAATTTTAGTGTGTATTCAAAAGCAAATAATAGAGTTCAAAAGAAAATGTGTATCCAATACAAATATTGGAATAACAAAACATCCAAAATGAAGTCTCTATCTTGTCGTGGAGATTAACCACCAAATCATGAGCATGATCACTAACAACTGAACAATCAATTTAAGTACAGTATTAATATTTGTTCTAATAACTTAATATATGCCTCTCCCTTTTCATTTTCTTCTTCTTATTCTGTTGATTTCATTCAAGTATGGCTCCATCTATTAGACAGTATTGAGGGAAGGGTTTTTAGGGGTTTTATTTTATTTTTCATGAGATTGGGAGAGTTTTTTTTTACACTGGCAAAGCAAGAAGCAGAAGGAGATTGAGTGTGTGGCTAGGTAGAGATTCCATTCCATAGAGGCATTAACAGTCAAACATGGATGACAATAAATGTCCACTTCTGACATGAGCAAAACAAGCACTGAATAAAATGAGGAGTTGAAAGTGTCATCAGGCATTTTATTATGTTTGTTTCCCACCTAAAGTTGAAAATAAAAGTTGGAAAATGACTTGTGTAATCTCCACCTCCATATGTCCAATACCTACTAATCTAGTCTAAAAAGCCTCACCCCAAACCCCTCCATCACTACCAAAAAAAAAATTACTAATCTACTAATGTTTAAGGTGAAATACATGAGATGACGAAAAGCCATGACCGCAAACGTGCAATGAAGGAATGCATAAGAAAAAATATTAGGAAAATACTGAATAAAGAGGATGATAAATTTGATTTCAATGATCTGATCGATCTTCTCAAAGCTTTTTTGGCTGACAACCCACAAGCAAAGGAATCAGACCTAGAGGAAGTGAGTTTAAATTGTAGTTAATAATATTATATACAGGCTTCACAAATTAACTAAATATTTTTTTTTAATAATCATTTGTTTTTTGGATCGACATAAATTTGGGGAGTGGGAAAAATGCATAGCTGACGGGAACATATACCAGGAGGGGAGGAAACGCAAGAGTGTAAGAAAATGGATGGAAGCTAATGACATCCCCAATGAGATAAGGCTTAAAATTAAGGAAAGTGTATTATGTAGATTGGAAGACGAAGTAGATGATGTTAATATTGTCAATGTGCTTGGTGTTCTTTCTAGTTCTATGAAAGAAACCATATTACTAAAGAAACACCTTTGCCAGCCTATCCTAAGGATTGTAAGTTTCCTTTTCTTTTCATTTTTATCATCTTTCTCTATATAAATTTTTATCCTAAGGACTGCAAATTTTTAAGGAACCAACAGACACATTGTTGGTGGGACAAAACTCTAAGTCAAAATCTTCTACTAGAGAGTTGAAAGTAGCATCTGAGGTTGTTAAAGAAGTTAAAAGGCTCAAAAAGAAGCTCAGGCAGTATATGAAGAACTGTAGTTCATGTTCTCTGGTAAACTGCTGCTGCAAGAGTGATAGGGCAAGCAGTAGAAGCAGTGCAAGCAACAGAAATGGATATGTGCACTCAACAGCTTATGGCAGGAACCATAATTATAAAAATGTCCTATGTGTATACCAGAGGAGAACAGAAAAAATTAGGAAAGAATTAAGAACTAGTGACTTTAGTTTAATATGATATTTTTTGTATTTTAAACCTTGAATCTAGTTGGCTATATTCTTTATTTTGATTGGATGAGTTATTTTATTCTTTATTCTGTCAATTATAAAGAAGAAAGGATGATCATTCCTTGCTTTTGACCTCACTTCTTCCTGTTTAGAACTTGTTTGTTGAACGCATCATCTCTTGAGACTTAAAGGATTAAAACTTAAACCTTGGGAATTAAATTTTAATGCCATTTAAGTTGAGTGGTTCATATTTTAAGCTATTTAAGACTTGCGGTTTAAATTTTAAGGCAAGTGGTTTAAATTTTAAGCCTTGTGGTTTAAATTTAAAGCTTAGTGGTTAAAATTTCAAAACTAGAGGTTTAAATATACTTGATCTATAATTTAAGCCTAAATGGATAAAAATTTATATATTGTAGTTTAAATTTGATGCCATTTAAGCCTTATGGTTCAAATTTATAAATTGCGGTTTAAATTTTAAGCCATTTGTTTTAAAATTATAAAAATTTTGTATTAGATACACACATTACAATATATAGATTAAAAGAGTATTTTTATGATATAAGCCTAAAGGATTAAAACTTAAACCTTGTGGATTAAATTTTGATGCCATTTAAGTTTAGTTGATCATATTTTAAGTCATTTAAGGCTTGCGGTTTAAATTTTAAGGCAAGTGATTTAAATTTTAAGCCTTATTGTTTAAATTTAAAGCTTAGTGGTTTAAATTTAAAATAATGCTTAAAATTTAAAGTATAAGACTTAAAGTCCAAATCATGTCCCTTTAAAAATGTAAACTGCAACGCTTAAAATCTAAACTACAACTCTTCAAAATGTAAACTACAAAACTTAAAATGAAAAACACTTGGCTAAAAATCTAAAACACGACCTATAAAGCATAAAGGTTTAAAAACTCTATCTCATATTAACCGCTTAACTTTTTAGCCACTCAACTTTGCATGCCCTTTTACAAGTCAATGAGATTTTCAGAATTTCAATTTCTTTATTTTGAAACTCATTGCCCAATTTAGAAGTTCAATCTTTATTTTACAAGGCTAGCTAATGATGCCATTAGGGAGGCATTGTCTGTGTATGAATCACTAGGAGAATTAGACAAACAAGAGGCTGCATATGCTTATTTTTAGCTAGCCTGCTACCAGAGGGATTGTAGTTTGAAGTTTATAGAGACAGGTCACAAGAAAAGTAACTTTGGTAAATGTGAAGGCAACACTCTCGTACGGGGCAAGTAGTATGCATCTGTTGCTGGAAGGAACTAGCAAAAAGCAATGGACTTTTATGGTCCAAAATCTCATCCCACCATGTATCTAACCATATTGATGGACATATCAGACCTTCTATAATGCCTTTCAAATCCTTTACTCAAATCTGGTATGATTTTCTACTTGACATTCAATTTGTTTCCCTTCATTTCGATTTGCAAATTTTTTTCTTTTAAAAATTGGTATTCATCCTTACGATTTTCTAGAGAATGCTCGCTTTTTTCCCCCTCAAACTATTCCTTATTGAAATGCTAACAAACATTTAAAATGTTTATACATTCAACTTTACTCAACTAGGCCTCGCCTAAATAAATCTATTTACATAATCTCAACAGGTAATATGGTCCTTAAAAAATTTCAGAAACAAATTTTTTAATATAACTTGAAAAATACCTACTTGTAGGATAGTTAATCAAACTTAGCTAATAATTCTATTTAGCTCAATATTATTCGGGTTATTAGTCACATTTCTCATTCTACCCTTAAAAACACTACTTAGGAGTTTAGCGTAAAAAAAAAAAAAACTCCTCACTTTAAATCAATTTCTAACGCTAGCTACATCGGATATGTCATTCTTTACAACTCACTCGAAAATGCATTCTTAATTCCTTTTATGGATATGTCATGAGTAAGGGAGTTTTAGCGATTTTCTTTGTTTCCCAACTACAAAATATATATACTTTTTGCTAGTGATTTTCTTGGTCTTATAGAAGTGCAATATGGTACTATATGGAAATGGCTGGAGTGCTTACATAAACTGGGGAGAAAATTATTCAGAATGCTTGCATATTGGTTGAAAAGATTGGAAAGCCACTTGATTTAGATGGTACAGATGGTATCTGGTGTGCATTTCCTGGACTTTTCCAGAGAATTTTACTTTCAAAACTAAGTATGTATAACTCTTAGTATCATCTTAGTAGTACAAAGGCCATGAGTTTGAGCAATTTTTGGGGTGCATTACCTACATTGTATTTAAGTTGACGATGTACTGGTCTTGTTTATTTAAAGATGCTGACTACTCTATGGGAAACAAATGTTTCAGATTTGAAGAAGAAGCTGACCATTTTGATTTACTTTATTACTATAATTGGCAATAAATGTCAAAATGGAGGGAATGGTCCATGACAAAAGCAAATGTTGAAGTTTTCCCAAAGCTAACATCACTTACTATAGGCAGTTGTTGGAGACTCAATGGAGAGTTACCTCACCTCCTACCATCTCTAACACAGCTTCATATTTTTCGCTGTTCAGAGCTTGCTTCCTCACTCCCAGTGATGCCAACTGTCACTAGTGTAAGAATTGACCAGTGTGGGAAGACTGCAGGATTCAAATCATGTAGTAATTTGCAAAATTTTGATGAAAGGTGTGTTCCTATCAATTTGGAAAACCTGTATCTCAGCTAATGCAACAATCTAGACTTTCTACCGCTCTGTGATTGTAAATCCCTCCAAAAGCTTCCAGTTGAATATATATCTAGCTCTTTCAAAGTGCTTCCTCTAGAATCCTTCCCCAATATTAAAAAGGTCGAAGTTCATGATTGTAATAATCTGGAATCTTTCTCACTACTAAATAGCCTAAACTGCCTATCTTCTCTCTCCATTAGATGGTGCCTTAATTTCACATTATTACCTGATAACAACCTTCATTGTCCAATTCTAGTTCAACTCCATCTCATTTATTGCCACAATTGAGGATAAATGAAAGAATTTTAAAATCTGGTTAAAAATTAAAGATGTCCTCTAACAATGGGTACTCCGTCTAATTTTTACGATAGAAACATCAATTTATCTATTGATATTTTGCTTTTTCATCAAAGACACAAATGAGTAGTACTACTCCTATACATTCCCATACACATAAATGTGTATACATAATACAAAACCAAGAGAAAATTTATTAAAAAAAATGAACATCAATGAGTATTTCATCAAAATAAACACAAGCAATGAAAACACTAGATAAGAAGGGAAATTTTTCATTTGATGTTTAATGAGGAATTTCATCAAACAAATGGAGTGCCACATATTAAACAACTTATTTTACATACCTAACTACAAGATAAACTATATAAGAGCATGAAATATACATACAAAATTTAATAGAACTTTCATCAAAGAATTAAACAAAACTCATTTGCATACCTAAAGAAAATCAAGCTTCAACAATCAATTGCACAGGGTGAGCGGCTCAGACAATGATGACTTTCATCAAAACAAACAATAAAAACACTATATAAGAACATAAATTATTCATACAAAAATTAATGAAACTTTCATCAAACCAATGGGGAGGAAAGAATCAAACAAACCTCAAGAGAAACAAGCTTCAATAATCACTTGAAAAAGGAAGAACGGCTCTGTACTTGGAGAAGAACTTCAAACGATCCACAAAATCAAGACAGATGAATGTTGCCGTTAGGAAGAACGACTCTGTACTTGAAAAAAGAAGAACGGGTCTGTACTTGGACAAGAACTTCAAGCAATGGCCTCTGGCGTTGCCGTTAGAATGGGGGGAAAGATGGTGATCGGGGGAGGGCTCGGCAGAGAGAAAGCAATGGTGATCGGGGGGGCCTCGGAATGAACACTTTGAAAACAGAATGAAGGAGAGGGAACGTGGGAAAAAATGGAGAGAACTTAACTTATAATATAAAAGGGTATTATGGGAAACCTGATTAAAAAACTGGATACAAATAAAAAAAAGTTGAAACATGGGTAAAATTTTATAACACACTATAAAACTGGGCACACAATCTAATTTCCACACAAAAATTCAGCCTATTTGTTTTATTTTGGATTTAAAGCGATTTGGGCATTTGAAAAATACCATTTTGTGTAAATATTTACACTTATACCAATTTTATTCCAAACTAGCTATATATGTCCATCCTTTTGTGTTATTTAAGGTAGTACGAGGACTAAATGAACCCATGATTTTATGCCCCATTAATTTAATTACTAGAATTAATTTCAATAAATATTCATTTATGAACTCTCAAAATTTTATAAATATTTATTTAGAACAATACAATATATTCATTAATCTCCATGTAATTGCTTATTGTATATGATTTGACCATCCACATTATTGATGATTAGAGTTATGTCAAAAGTCATTTTATCTATCTACTTATAATTTTAGTACTATTAGTTCTAAGGTATGTACCACTTTGATCCACTATATTTAAGTAAAATTTCAGTTTGAACTTTCTATTTAAAAAAATATTGAAATACCCTTATGTTTTGTAATTCAGTAAAAATGACCCTCTAAGTTCAAATTTAGTCAAAATAAATTAATTATTTAGTTCTTGTAAATTAATTTCTTAAATAATATTATTAGATTTTAAACAAAATAAATTAATTAAATCAACACTTGGTGGATTCATGGAAAATAGCTGAAATAATGGAATGGAACTGAGTTTAAGTAATAATTAGTGAAGGTTGACTTGTTCACTTTTGGTTGTATGAGAATGAGAAGAAGATGTAAAAACAGTTGGGCTGGTATTTGCTGAAGTGGTCATGGGCCCATTTCTCAAAATATGGGCCAGAAGAGCTGCTGAATGAAAGTGGCCTGTTTGTTTGCTGAAATGGGCCTGCTGTAATGTGACTCAGGTTGCAAAAATACCTAAGATTTTAAATAAAATATTAAAAATATAAAATTTGGAAATAAATTACAACAATACAGACAGAGGAACATAATTGTAAATACAGATTTTTTTAGAACAAAGTTTGTAACCAAAGTTTACAAGTTTGTAACTATATTATCAGTATTTAAATTTTTTTTTTTTAAAATTTACAATGCTAAGTACAATTATTCATTGAGAGTTGTTCAAGCAAGTTGTCGATCATTTTTATTATACATACAGATTTTTTTTAAAAGTGTTAACAAAATGAGAATCGGTAGTTTGTCTACTTTTTTTTTTTTTATGGTATTAGCATATGGAAATTATTTCTCATTTTTTTGTTTGGAAGATTTATAGTCTTTAAGATTTTAAATTATTTGAATGCTACTGTTGTCATTTTCACGTATTTATATTATTATTTAATTATAATTAATTTTATTTTTGTTTTCATACTTTTAAAAAATAATTTTATTTACTTATTTTACTAGTTTTATACTGTCATTTAAGAGAATGATTGTTCGCGATATCATCATGGTTAAGATCAATTCCGACGACAACCATGTAAGAACAAACATTGGAGCCATTCAAGAATAAAAAAAATGTTTATATTATTAGTTTAGTAGTAGGCATAGCTGAAATTTATGGAACTGAGGATGAGGATGAGGATGAGATTGAAATAAATGTTGGAGGTAAATGATATGACTGAATTTAAATAAAGTGGAGGAAAGAATTATAATTAAGAAGTGATATTCGCCACTAATTTTCAATGTATTCACTAGCTAAAAATAAATAAAATGACATGTGGAACAATATGAAAAAATAGCTAGCACTACTCTCCAACACGTGGAAAATACTATTTTGGCCCTTATGTTTTTTCCGAAGACGCGATCGACTCTTGTGTTTTATTAAATGACAATTCAGTTCTTGTATTTTACAAAATGAGTTAAAATAGTACCCTAGACCCGATTTTTGTTAAAATATTTTTAATTATAAGATTGATTCTTGTGTCATTGGAGATGAGATGCGTTCACTGTAGCAGAGAAGGTAATCGAGGGGCTGAGAATGAAATATATATTTGAAAATATTTTAACCGAAATCGGGTCTAGGGTACTATTTTAATCCATTTTGTAAAATACAAGCTTCAAATTGTCATTTAACAAAACAAAGGGTCGATCGAGTATTCGGGTAAAATACAAGGTGCGGGTATGATTAGATAGTTAACCTATGAGGATGAGAATAGTAATTGAAAAACCGTCCCCGGTCCGCACCATTGCCATTCCTATATATCATTCATGTAATTCTCTACTTAAATAATTCTTAAATTACTTGTAATATAAAAAGGAACCAATGCAAACCAATAAAGAGCATGATTACATATCCAAAGCCTATGAACACTCACACATTTCAGAGTGATTATTTTAACTCTCCACTTGAATATGAATTACGATCATTTGTCTCCCTAATTTATTCCTTGATTTCGTCCTAGAATAGAAGGAAATAACACCCACTTTGTGAGGAAAAAGAGAATAATAATAAGGGATATTTGTGGCGAAAGTATATAAATTATGTATTTGTAGCACTTAAGTACCTAAGTTGTTTTTTTTTTTGCGAAAGTATCTTCCGTCCATGTTTGAGTGTAGTTTAGTGCATCTGTTTGTTTCACCGTTAAGTCTGCCACCATGACATGAAATTTACTTATAACTTGAATACATTCGCCGCAAATATATCTTAAATCAGGTACTTTTGCCGCAAATATCAATTTAATTAGGTACTTTTGCCTACGTGTCACAATCGAACTTAACGGTGAAAATTGACGGATGTACTAAATTGCACCAAAACATGGATGGAATGTACTTTCTGTAATGCCCCACGTCACTATGGCTGCTTTTTGGAATGATGACTGGCCCTACAAACCAACACGATCGAGTCTTTCCAGCGTGCTTTGTCCTCACTCGCACACTTCCTGGGAAAACTTCCCAGGAGGTCACCCATCTTGAGATTACTTCAGGTCAAGCACGCTTAATTTTGGAGTTCTCAAGTGATGTGCTACCGAAAAGAAAATGCATCTTGTTGGCATAGGTAGTACCCATCAATCAATTTAAGTCATCTTCAACTGTGTAGTCCCATACCTACACAGTCTTAGAATCATCACACTTAACATTTCCCAGGCAGTGTGGGATTGCACAGCTTTACCCGATCTTTCTCCGTACGGATCACGGGATACTAACTGTCACACTTTCGCCGCTAAAAAAATAACTTAGGTACTTAAGTATTACAAACATAATAAATTGGATACTTTCACCACTAATATCTCTAATAATAATAATAATAATAATAATATAGAATTTGGATAGAAACTATTTGTCCCTATATTTGGTGCGTAAAGTTTCTTGTGCCTTTTACCCTCTTAATCTCATCACTCTACCTAATATAAAACCAATATAATGGTGAAGACTGTGCCACCCATTTTTCAAATGTTTCTTTTGATTATAATTAGGTTAATTATCTGGGAGACAAATAAGCACAATTGAGTAAAACATTAGCTTTGTTTGACTAAATATATTTTTTTTCCTTTCTTATAGTCATTTTGTACAATAATATCTTTGTTGAATTTCTTTTGCAAAGTTAATATTCTTCCATCTAACATAGTTGACATTTTATAGAAAATACTTGACATCTATTTAGAATACCATTTTGTGAAAAAATACTTTTAAAAAAAATTATTTTATAAAATAATAATAATTAATCTATTTTCAACAATTACTCAAAAACAATCATTGAAAATATCAAATTAATTATATGTTGGCTATTCATTGCAAAGTGAAACATTTATTATAATGAGTGATTTTTTTCTTAAGTTACATATTTTACAAAATGGCCCCTTATTTTGATAATTCTTTACAAAATAATCTTTCAGTGATAAGTTGTGTATATTCAATAGGAAGTTAAGTGTGTTATATAAGTTGTCAAATGTGTTTGGAATGTTATTTTATAAAGAATTATGTAAAAAAGGACTATTATGCAAAGTAATTATTACAATAAAGTTATTGCCAAAAACACTAATTATTATTATTATATATGCACTCACTCTTATTTGGCATGTGAATACTCTTATTTATTTTCTAATTATTTGTTTGGTGGCAATTAACTTGTGATCGAAATTGAAACATTTTGTGATTAAAAACATAGAATGAGAACGAGAAAGGATCTTAGATTTAAAAAAAAAAAAAAAAAAAAAAAGAAATTATAAAATGAAATGTTTTGTTTTAAGAAAATATATATAAATAGAAAGGATATTATGTTATGTTATGTTCATATATTTAGTTAGGAGTAATTAAATTGATATGTCTAAGTATATAGAAGGGTGTTTTTGTTAATTATATGATTTGAACATATGGCATACAAGGCTAGCTATACTCTATTAATTTGGTGAATACACTCCAATCTAAAATTATTCTATTTTATAAATCAAAATAGTAATAAAATAATTATTTAAAAAAAAACATAAATGTCATACAATCTTAATTATAAATTTAATGAATAAAATAAAATAATTATAATAATATATGATTCTTTCAATGATTAAATTTCTTCACGAAAAAAAATAGTGTTAGTTATACTATAACCCATCTAAATACATATATAATTGAAAATACTAGTTTGGCTTATGTGCTTTTCATAAATACGTAATCGGTTTAAGTATTTTGTTAAATGACAATTCGAATATTGTGTTTTACAAAATAGATCAAAATAGTACTTTATACTTAATTTTGGACAAAAAAAATTTCAAATATAATATTTTATTCTGAGCTCATTGACCACTTTCTTCACTTCTCTGAACCCATAACATCACTAACGACCCAAGAATTAATCTTATAATTAAAAATATTTTGACTCAAATCGAGTCTAGGGTACTATTTTGATTCATTTTGTAAAACACAGTATCCAAATTGTCATTTAACAAAACACATGAGCCGATTGCGTAATCAAGAAAAACACAGAAGCTAAAATGATATTTTTCCCTTTTATAAAATAGAATTATTAAACTTCAAATAGCTTATAATGAAAACTAATAAGTAAGGTGTACTTTCATATGAATTTGGGTGTAAGTATAACTCACCATGTAATTAGTAAATGATTAAATGATGTACCATAGATTATAAAAACTATATTCTTTTACCCAATATATAAATAAATATAAAGTCAACAAAGGTCAAAGTACAAAAATTATCCAAAAAAATAAATTAAAGAGAATGCTAAACTATATAAGGATGCATATACTTATTATGCCAAAACAAAGAGTAATATTCATGGTTTTTTTTCCAAAAGTGAATAATCCAATAGAAAACATAAATTGACGGAAAAATATAACTAGTCATGCAAAGTATATATGTCTCACTTTCTTTCAAAATAATAGTAATAATAAAAAGTATATATATCTCACCTAAACCATAAAAAAAATATTTAGGAAAAATGCTTTTTTGACTTCTATATTTTTTTTCTTCTAAATACACGATTTGTTATTGTGTTTTATTAAATGATAATTTATATTATGTGTTTTATTAGCCATTGACCCGATTCTTATTAAAATATTTTTAATAATAAAATCAATTATTCGATCGTTGAAGATGTGATGGGTTCGTAGAAACGGAGAAGGTGGTCGAGGAGATGAGAATGAATGATTATATTTGAAAATATATTGTCCAAAATCGGGTTTAGAGTACTGTTTTGATCAATTTTGTAAAACACAAGATATGAATTGTCATTAAACAAAATACATAGATCAATCAAGTATTCGGGAAAAATATAGGGACCAAATTGATATTTTTCCTAAAAAAAATGTATATATATCTCACCTAAAGCAAAAATAATAACCACGAAGAAAAAAATTATTTAAAAACAAAAGGAGAAGAGTTTACTGAAACGAAGTTCGACGAATACACTGTTTGTTTACCCTCAAAATAAATATGTGAAACCTCAAAGTTTATTGCCCTTCTTCAAAAGATGGAGACAATAATTAATGGGGCCAACAGTTCAACAAATACATTGATCGAAGCACCATAGAAATGATAACCAAAGATATATAGTTTCTGAACAATATGGAATGGAATGAAAATGAATCAATTTTTATTATATTTTTTTGTCTAGTTGGATTTTAAAGTATTTAAATATTATTTTAATAAGATAATTTTTCTACAATTTTGATAAAATTTCTATTTTATTTAAAAATTGAAGGAGATATTATTTTTACTCTATTTCTTTTTCTATTCTCATTCTTATTCTTCTATTTTCATTTTTTTCAACCAACGTGATTTCCCAAACCAATCCAAAAAAATAACTCCGATCAGATACTCTTGTATTTTAAAAGACATCATACCTACTAAGAAATTAGAGGATGCCAATGAACACTTTTAACTACTTATGATACGTTTGGTTGGGAGTAAGCAATGAGAATAAGAATGAATTTGAATAAAATTTAATATGAGTTTTATTTGTGTATTAAAATGGTCTTTCCAATATTTTATAAAGTAACCAAACAAAAAAATTAATGATTTTCATTCTATTACTTTCAACTAAATATAATTACTAGGTCAACTTCTTTAAATAAGAAATTCGTGTTGTATACTAGGACAAAAGGTATGTTCCCATAGTAGAAACTTCCTATAAAATACCTATCTCAAAATGATCATGAACAATGTATCTTTTAAACAAAAAATATATATTGGTTGACCTCACATAAAAATGAATTAGAATATGAGAAATCGGTGAAAATGATCTTTTTCTTTAAGTGATTTTGTACTCTGACCTACTTTTGAATTTTTTTGCAAAATGACCTCTGTCTAAAATTTGACCAGTTGTCTAAATTTTTTGACTAACTATTTAAAATTTTCGATTCACTGTTTGAATTTTTAGATTACTTATCTAAATTTTCGACTAGCTGTTTAAATTGTGAGAGACTATTTTGCAAAAAATTATTAAAGCTAAGTTAAAGTGTAAAATGACTTTAAAAAATAAGTTATTTTTCCAAAAGACTCTTTTAATATCTAAAAAAAATCAATATACTCCTCACATGCCAAATCCACCATACAATAGTGAATTTCAAACAACAACAAAAAAACATATAATAGTGGCAAACATAAGTAGCCAAATACTAACCTATGTTTGGTAGAAAAGATTATCAAGGATGACGAAATAAAGTATTAGAGAGAAAAACTGAATGAAATTAAAAGAAGAAAATAAATTATTTAGTAGGAAATAAAAAAGAGAGAAGAGAAAAATAAAGGGAATAATATTGAGTAGAGTCCACTAAATTTAAGATATTTTTTTTTTTTATAAAAGCAAATATAAATAAAATTATTTTCACACAAATTTTAGATTAATAATATAAGAACAACTTAAAATTTTATAATAAATAATTTTTTTCCTTCCTGCGTACTAAAAACTGCTTTTTAAATATTTTATTTTATATCCTTTTTTTTTTCTTTCTATCTTTTATATTTTTCCTTCTTTCATTTTATCCCTTTCTTTTATTAAAGGAGAATGATATAAATCGAGCAAACAAAAATAAATTATATGAATTTTTTTATAAATATACTTTTCTTTTGTCGCGTTTTTCACTTTTTTAAGATTTCTAATTTTTTTCATTAAAAAATACTACATTAGGTTTTCAAAAATAGGACTTTTAAAATTTTTTATTTACAAAATTATGGTGTAAAAAAAAACAACTACACATCACCTATTATATACTAACACATTAAAAAACAACTAAAAAATAATCATTAAACAACAACTTAAACTCAACTCATTACATACTAACACGTTTAAAAAAAATCAAAATATAATTTAAAACAACTAAATAACAATTAAATATCAATACAACAACTGAACAACTAAATATATACCTAAACAACTAATCGACAACTAAAAAATAACTATACATATATAGTACAACTGCAAAACAACTAATAAATAACATAAAATAAGAAAAACAGGCAAAACCGTAAAAAATATAAAAATTTCCTTCAAAACTAAAAATTGAAAAAAAAAAACCTTTGTTAGTGTGTAAAAATGAATTTTTTTTGTAAAAATTATAATCCTTATAAATGTGGCTATTAGATCTAATTTCTACCTTATAAAACATAGAGAAAATAACCTCAAAAGCCTTTTTTTTTTCCAAATGTATCGAATATAAATGGCAACCTATAACTTTAAATATATTTTAAATAAATAATAATTAAAAATAATAATATATTTTATATTTTTTTACTATAAATTATATATATTTTTTAACAATCTCTTATTGGCAATAAATTTTGTTCCCTTTTTGCAAAAAAAAAATAAAATAAAAAAAACATCTTATGTATTGAAAAATTTGTTTCATGTACTTAGATTGAGATTTGATGTACTCTAGACTTAGTTTAATGTACTTAAGCTTTTAATGATTATTAATCGTTCGAATAATCTATTTGTTGATTAAGATTTGATGTACTCAAGACTCAGTTTAGAGTACCACTTAACATTTTAATGATTATTAATCATCAGATCTATTTGTTGATTATATGATTCGGTGTACTCTTCTAAGCTTAGCTTAATGTACACATTTAAGCTTTTAATGATTATTAATCGTCCGATTAATCTAAAAGATTGTTTATTATTGGAGTTCGGGTGGTTCTTAGGAATGAGAATGTGAAACCAAACTTATGTTTATTATTGGTATGATTTTACTAAACGGTTTATGTTTGTACGTGTCCCATTTTTAGTTTATTTTAAAAAAATAATAATCTCAAACTCTTCGAGTACTTGAATTTGAAATTCAACCAAACCCCACCACGAAAAACCGCTACACCAACCCTAATTATTGATTCAACAATTGCAGAGTGAGTGGAATACATTACCAAATCTAGATTTCAATATTTCTATCCTACTTGTATGGAATTCACACAAGTTCTCCACCAAGTGCAAATAATTTAGATTAAAAAAGAAAAATGAGCCCTAATTTACACACTTAGAAAGCATAAAAGAGCTCTCACTCATCCCATACATACCCATAGCAGAGCGTGCAAATATGAGCATGGTGTTTGGTGCATGTTAGGGTTTTGAATTTCAAGGTGAGTTGTGGCACTGACACGCCAACATGTGTTCCCTTTGCCCTTTCATTCTTTTCAAATACCAAAAAAACTTAATTAGCTCTTTCTCTAATTAATCCCATCATTAACTTCAAAGCATGCCTTCTCTTCTCTGCGTGCGTTTTCATCACTTCTAGGAAACCCTACTTTTATCTATGTTATTTACTAATATTAAACCCTTTTTAATTCTAAACCAATCATATGTGAGAATGTCAGTATTAATTACACATAATCAATATATAAAATTATCTTCAACTCTTGAAAGAAATGAATGGACGGAAAGCTTTTGTTTTTTTTCTTTCTATTCTATTATTACTTTTTCTATAAGATCAGTGGACTATATAAATTTATATATTAATGTACATATTTCGCACTTTTTTGTTTGTTTGCAACTCGTGAATGGTTTTTGGCGAGAATTTTTTTTTATGACGGTATATATTGTAGTTATTTAGAGCATCTTGCAAGATTTTAGAAAATTTTGAATAATTTACAATACCGAAAATAATATTCAAATATATTGTTGCACTCGTGACTATTTTTTTATGCACGTGAAAAATAATACGTTTGAACATTATTTTCGGTATTCTAAATCATTCAGAATTTTCTAAAACTTCGTAGAATGCACTAAATAATTATAATATATACAGTCATAAAAAATTTGCATTGAAAACTATACCCAGAGTGCAAAAAAATAATAAAAAAAAGTGAGTCGCACGTAGAAATACCCTATCTTTTTATTTATTTTATTCTCTTATATCAACTAGCTATATCGTAATTTGTAAAGGCTGATACTCTGACGTGTGTTAACATTGTCATCTGCTAATTAATTTATTATAAACCCTTTAAGAAACGATAGTTAAAAATAGCATAAACTCACTTAACTTTTTTTGCTTGTTTCATTATAACTTTTTAACTATGTATTTTTTTTATTATTATTATTACATGCTCTAATAAAATTATATATATATATATATATTAGTTATAGTGTGTGATTACAAGAGATGCTACTCTCTTTATTGTTTTGTTTTTCTTCCCTTTTTTGGGCTAATTTTTTTTTTTTTTTTAACTCCCTTTTAAGTAGACTTTAAGACACCAAAAAGGTTAACCTTTCAGTGCCATTAAAAAAGAGTAAACCATGCACTTGGAGCCTGGGTACTTGCTAATTTTACTCTCTGTTTGTTGGTGAAAGTTATTTTTATTTTATAGCATATATTAATATATATATAAATATTTTATATGAAAATTTGATCAAAAATATGGATTTTATAGGAACCATGGAATCTTTTAATATAAAACTGGAAGATATTGTGGTTCATCAAATGTGGTGCAGAATCATATCTTAGAAGATCCAAAGTAGTACTCCACTTTGAATATGCGTATATATACAGTGTAGTGTAGGGTTCAGATTCCAACCATGTAGAATAATGCTGTTAGTATATTAATTCATCAATTTAAATTAAACTCTTTGATTAATTAATTATAATTGGTGTCATATTAATTGTCATTGCTAACATCTTAATTTGTTTATATATGATGCAAAAAGTGAGTAAGCACAAATATTATATGTACTCTTGAAAATATATTTTTAATATATATTTATATAGTCAATAATTTATAGGGTTGCTTTGTCAAAATAGTTTATTTTTTAAAGTTATTTTGCACTCTAACTTAGTTTTAATAATTATTTGCAAAATGATCTCTCATAATTTAGACAGTTAGTCAAAAATTTAGATAGGTGTTCGAAAAATTCAAACAGTCGGTCAAAATTAGACAGCTGGTCGAAAAATTTAGACAACTAATTAATTTTAGACAGATATCATTTTGTAAAATATTATTAAAAATAGACCAGAGTATAAAATCACTGAAAAAAAATGTCATTTTCACTAAATTCTCATAATATATATCATATTTATTCATTATTTACACATTAAAAAATTATAATTAATTAAATTGTTTGATAACTAATCTTGTTTTGTTGTTGTTTACGCAAATTGAATCGCAAAATATGAAACTAATCATGGCATGGAATCAATGATTTGAACAACATATAATATGTAAATATATATATATATATATGTATATCTTGTCAAATTTACTTATATTATATACGAAGAGGTATAAAATGAGTAACTATATACACATCTATATATATATAGGTTTTTATGATTTATACATATATATATATATGTCACATCATTCATAACATAAGAGGCAGGTGTTGGGCAATACATTTCCAAGAGAATGTTGAGGAAAATGTAGGAGATATATTATTGATCTTTTGCAGCATCTAATAATGTTTATACCAACTTTATAAAGATAAAAATCAACGTGTATAGAAAACCTTGTTACATAATTGCTATAGCTTTCGGTTGAGCCAACAGTTCAATATATATATATATATATATATATATCATTTATGGATATACATATATGGAAGTTAGTGTCGACATCACTTCTGTCCCTCATCAGTTTGGATGTTTCTATTTTTTGCACGTTAAAAAAATTATAATTCAAATTTTTTTATATGATGGTGTACAATATAGTTATTTAGGACCTCCGATCCTATTAGTTTTCAGAAAAATTTGAATAATTTACAGTACCCAAAACATGTTTCAAAATAAATTATTTCACACGTGTATGAAACATGCTTTAAAACAACATGTTTCATGTTTTCGATCGGTTTAATAAATTATGTGGAATTTCACAAAAATTTGTGGGAGATTCTAAATAAATATATTGTACACCGTAAAATAAAAAAAATAAAAATTAGATTGTAACCTATTCATATGACGAAAACACAAAAACATGTTGTTTTGAAGCTTGTTTTATGCACGCGTGAAACATATGGTTTTGAAGTATGTTTTCAACATCGTACACTGTTCGGAATTTCCTAAAAACTAATAATGGAATGCTTACGATAACTACAACGTAGACTTGTATAAAAAAAATTAAGTTATTTTTTCTTTACGTGCTAAAAATAAAACCGTCCCTATCGATCGAGACAACTACTATAAAATTTTCCTATACATATGCACGATTTGACCTCTCTAGAATATGTGAGTGAGTGAGTGAGTGATAATGTTGGGAATTGCATGCATGGGCTCCATTTTCCACCTAATAACATTGGCACTAAGTTCTTGGAAGTGCCAATGAACGATGTTATAGTGTCCACGTGAAATAATAGTACCACACACACATATATATATGTGTATATATGATCTTAATTATCTATATATATATTTATATCATTTTGCTTCTCATGCGTTTGTCCTTGTCTACTTTTGATTTCGTTATAGCCCATATAGTTTCATGTGCATGGTAATGGTAAGATTTCTTCTCCCTAGAAGAATGAATATATATAATTTCCACCATATATTCGTCTCTTTTCAATTTGTGCCACTTGTGTATATATAGTAGTGTTGATTGTTTTAATTAAATGGATTTTATGTTCTAGGAATACACAAAGGCTAGTCGCTACATTGTTGTTCATATATAACAACTATATGTACCTATTTTGGACAATTGTAATGAGATTTTTAGGGCAAATTTTAGGATATATATATTCTCTTTGAGAACTACGTGTCAGTTTTATTTTGGTTGGTAAGTAACTATTTCATTCATGCCTAATATTGAAGCATAAATTAATCTCATTTAACACTAATAATTCTATATAAAAGAATTAGTTTAGTTATTATTACAATTTTAAATTTAATTGTAGTGTTGTAATTCATTTTTTTCATGTAAGAATATTATTATTAATCAACTCTATAAATAAGATTTGAGAGATAATAACTAAAAAAAAACAGTGAGCTGGTAAAAGATCCACTTAATTTATTACTCTTTCATGTCAAACGTGGCAACAAAATATTATTACAATAATGCTTAGGAAATTACATAATACAACCCTTAATTATGGTTATGTTTGGTAAAATTTTGCTTTTGAACAAAAATAGAAATATTATTTTATTTTTGTTTTTTGTTTTTTGTTTTTAAAAACAAAAAATAATAAACGTGTTTGATAATTTTTATTTTTATTTTTTGTTTAACAATATGATGTGTTAATTTAGAGAAGAAAATGAAAGAAAAAAAAGTTGAAAACGGTTTAATTTTTTTTTTGAAAAGTGAAAAAATTCTATTTTCAAAATTTAATGAATTTTAATTAAAATTAAAAAAATAAAAAATAAAAATAGAATTACCAAATACATTTTATGTTTAATTATCAAAATTTTAATTAATTAAATTAAAAGTTATTTTTGAAGTGTCACCGTAGGTGTTAACTTAATATATGTATTCCCATATATTAAGTTTTGTAGTGTTTATTAATTTTGCTGCGTTTTTTGTTTGTTTGTGATCTTCTTCCAATTGTATTTATTTAATTATATTGTGTAATTTTGTTTAAATTAAATAAAACTAATGTTAATTTTGACAATAGTAAGGTTTTAAATCATAAATACGGGTTAAACATGGAATATATCTCAAAATCATACAAATACTTTCTTTATTAGGGTTGGAAGCAAAGTGTCATGATGAGGAAATCAATTTTCAGTTAAAACTTGAGACCATGTGTTATATTTTCATATGACATATTTTTATTCACCATGTTAGAATTAAAAAAATCCATCAAAATATCTAATATATCAAGGAAAAAATTACCAATTTGTATTTGTATTTTGCTTAATTATTTGTTTGGATTCTCTGGTTTAGTTAAATCACATTTCAAATCCTATATTTTGTAAAATTGATTAAAATAGTGTCCTGGATATAATTTTGGTCAAAATATTTTTAATATGAACAAAATACTCTTAGTTTTATAAATTAGTTATTTAAATAAAAATAAAAGAATAAATAGCATGTTTGCCCCCCGAATTATGACCACTGTATGATTGTGCCCCATGAATAATTCGCGATGTTAAAAATTCTCCCCAAATTATGCACTTTACTGAAATATGAGACTTCTGTTAGATTTCGTTCTAGGTGGCTAACGAATTGATGATGTAGTATTTTGTTAGTTGATGTGACAATGTCATGTGTAGAATAATTAGCAACTTTGCTCCCGAACTTTGACAACCACCAAATTGTATCATTTTTATTAAAAGTAATTTAATTTTTTTTCTTTTTAAAAATAATAAAAAAATTAAAAAAATCATTTTTAAAGATTAAGAAAATAAACAATACTAAAAATTAAAAATCTAATTAATAACAAATAACTTTTTTTTTACAATATAAAATAAATATATCTTAAAATAAAAATAAATCCTAAAACAAAGTTTTTTCCTCTTTGTCTTCCTCCTCTTAAATTAAAAGTTTTATTTATTTATTTAAGTATTTCTTCCTACTCTTTAATTAAAAGTTTCTTCTTTGTATTAGTATTTATTTTAAATGTTCATTGTAAGAGAAAAAAGTAAAAAATAATTATTTGTTGAAAAATAAAATTTTAATTTTTTAAAGATTTAATTATTATTTTTAAGAATTTATATATATATCTTTTATAAAAGGGGTATTATTTGCTAGTGGTCAAAGTTCGGGGGACAAAATTGATAATTATTCTACACATAATACTGCCACATCAACATACAAAATGCTACATCATCAATCTGTTAGCCACATAGGACGAAATCTAACAAAAGTATCATATTTCAATAACGTGCATAGTGCGGAGGAAATTTTTAACATCGCGAATCATTCAGGGGGCATAGTCATACAACGATCATAGTTCGGGGAGTAAAAGTGCTATTTATTCAAAATAAAAATAACTAACAACCCAAATTAAAATATATTATTTAATTAAAAGAAATTTTAAAAATTAATTATTACAATTAAAAAATAAAATAAAAACCTATATTTATTTTTATTTTCTCTCTCCTCTTTCTTCTATTTCCCTGCATTCTCCCTTCACTCCTCAAACCTCATCAACTGGGTTTCTGAAAAAATGAGAGAGAGAGAGAGCGAGAAAAGTAGAGAAGTGATGGGGTTGTTCGCTTATGGAGGTGATCACAAACTTCTGGATTATTATGTAAAAACCGAAGTTAAAAGTTACCCTTTAACTTTAGTTATTACATAATAACCGAAGTTAAAGGTATTTTCTCTTAAAAAATATATATTTATTTTATTTGTAATATTATTTTGGTTTTTATAAAATATTTTAATAAATATTTTTTTAATTCTAATTTGCAATTATTTTAATGTTAATAAATATATTTGAACATTCCAATAAACTTAAAATTAAATAAAATTCACAAACTATATAGACTTAATATACATATATATACACATTCATACATAAATAAAAACTAAGTACCACATAAACATTTAAAGTGTTTATACAACTAAACACGTGAAGTTCACCTAAGTAATTATTTAAAATATTGAAATTTCTTTAATATTAAATATTTTAAAAAAAATTAGTAAAATTTCCCCTATAAATAGGGTTACCCAAACCTGTTGACATTCAATGTACAACTAAAATTTGCAACAGTTCACAGAACAAATAAGCATATAATCATGTCAAGTTTATCAGAAATTGAAGGGATACCTCCTACCAAAAAGCAAAGCTTAGTCTCCAATTACAGTAGAACTCATGCTAGTACATTTTCCATCTTGAATGCTTGCCTTGAATTTTGATGGTATCCATAAGCCATGTAGTTCAAAGTAACCTTATCCAGTCAAAATGCATGATAAGGTTACTTCAAACTAGGGGCTTATGGTTATTACCGCAACACACAAATTCCCGATATCCTATTCAAAACCTATCGTCAAACCTAAAAAGTTTAAATTATAACTCTATAAATAAATATTACATATTAAAAAACATGTTCAATTAATAAATCCTAAAAAAAATTGGACAGAGTTTCCTATCTTTCTATAACATATCTCAATTTCAATTCAAAGAAACACAACAATCAACATGCATAATTTCATCCTTATACCAGTGCAACACGCAAATTTTCTAGAACCTACTACACTAATTTGCATCCAGGCACCACGAAGATGTATCAAGATGTGAGGTCGTTGTATTGGTGGCCGGGGATGTAGTGGAATATGTGGCTAAGTGCTTGATATGTCAGCAGATCAAGGCTGAGCATCAGAGGTCGGCAGGGTTATTGCAGCCTCTGGATATCCCAGAGTGGAAATGGGAGGACATCACGATGGATTTCGTGGTGGGGTTACCCAAGACTGTTGGTCAGCATGATTCTATTTGGGTTATAATGGATCGCTACACCAAGTCAGCTCACTTCTTGCTAGTGAGGACTACATATACAGTTGATCAGTATGCAGATCTCTATGTGAGAGAGATCATGCGCCTCCATGAAGCGCCGAGGTCGATTGTGTCAGATCAGGACCCCACTTTTACTTCCAAGTTCTGGGGGAGTCTACAGAAGGCCATGAGAACACAGTTGAAGTTCAGTACTGCTTATCATCCTCAGACAAATGGGCAATCTGAGAGGACGATTTAGATATTAGAAGACATACTGCGAGCATGTGTGCTGGACTTTGGTGGATCTTGGAGTAAGTATCTACCTTTGATAGAGTTTTCCTATAACAACAGTTATCAGTCTACCATTAAAGTTGCACCTTATGAGATGTTGTATGGTAGGAAGTGCAGATTTCCCATTCATTGGGATGAGACAGGTGAAATGAGATACTTGGGTCCTGAGGCAATTCAGAGGACCAGTGAGGCCATTGAGAAGATTAGAGCTCGGATGCTCGCTTCTCAGAGTAGGCAGAAGAGTTATGCAGATCCCAAGCGTAGGAACGTAGAGTTCCAAGTTGGAGGCTATGTCTTCCTTAGAGTCCCACCATGGAAAGGGGTGAGGAGGTTTGGGAAGAAGGGCAAGCTAAGCCCAATATTTGTAGGTCTATTTGAGAACCTGGAGAGGATTGGTTAAGTGGCTTACAAGTTGGCCTTGCATCCGGCGTTTTCGGCCGTGCATAACGTGTTTCACGTTTCAGATCTTCGGAGGTATGTTTTTAATGTGAGTCATATTTTGAGCTATGAAGATCTGGAGCTTGAGGCAGATCTCTCCTTTGAAGAGCAGCCAATTCATATACTTGACAGAAAGGACAAGGTCCTCAGAAATAAGTCGATACCTTTGGTTAAGGTATTGTGGAAGAACAGCAAGGTTGAGGAAGCGACCTGGGAGCTGGAGTCAGATATGCAGAGTCAGTATCCCGAAATTTCTGTAAGGATGGGATAGTTGTAATGCTTCGAAATCCCTAATGCAGTTTAATGGCTGGATTAGTAGGCCGGGAGGGCCATAATTGTTTTATTATGTCATTAAATGATTATATGCATGTTTATGTGAATTATATTATAATATGATGTTAAATGCATGCATGTGGATCCACATTTCATTACAGGGGTGTTTTGGTAATATGACACGTTGATGGCGTAATTGTATATTTGTATGCATGTCGGTAACATATTGTTGAGGCCACATTATAATGTGGATTTGTTCGAGCCATTCGACATGAGATGATCTTTGAGTGAAAATTAGCGGTTTAGTCATAACGGGATTAAGTTCGGGGCTCGGGGCGAGTCTCGGGATAATTTGGAGATTTGAGCGTTGTTGGGAATTAAAGGGTAACGGGATATGAATTATTGGTATTTAAGAATATCGAGAATAGCGGGAATTGGAGGGTGTTAATTATGATTAACAAAATAGGTGGAAAATGTCGATTTTACCCTTGGGAGCCTTTAGAAACCTTTATTTGACCTAGGGGTATTTTAGTCTTTTCACCCCTATGATTGATTTAAGTCATGAAGGCTGTAGAAACTTGAAGAAAACAGAGTATAGAAAATTTCCTCTCGTACCTATTTCTCTTTGGATTTTTGAGCCTAACTTGAGGATTCAAGCTTGGGAAGTAAGTCTTGAGGGCTTGGGTTTGTGTTCCACCATAGAAGAGCATCATAATCTAAACTTGAGGTAAGATTCTAGCCATTAAATCTCTGGTTTGCTCTGTATTTGTTATGGATTTCAGTTGAGATTTCTAGGTTGGTTGATTGGTTTTGGCTAGGGTTCTTGGGGTTGTGATGCCTAGGACATGTGGGGGTGGTTTTTGGGTTCATTTGACACTTAATTTGAGGTTTGGAAGCATTTGAATCAAGTTTGAAATGGAGGAGTCAAAGGGAGAGGATTCAGGGGCAAATCAGGCTGGGTGTAGCGCTATAGCGCCCACAAGGGGGCGCTATAGCACTACCCAGGGTTGGCTTTGGGCATTTTTGGTTCTGAGTAGAGCGCTGGGGCGCTACTCTGTTTCTTCAGAATCCTGTTTTGAGTGCTTTAAAGGGTTTTTGGCTCGGAGTTTCAATCCTTAAGGCCCGGGATCGAATCTACTCACCGTGTGGGTACATTTCGAGGTTCCAAAAATGGGGTTTGGGTTAAGATCCTATTATTGTTGATTTTCATTAATGGAGGTTATAATTGGTTATGATTAGGTAACTGCTAAGGAATCAAAAGGTCGATCGTTCTCAAGGGTCATTCTTTTATTCATTCTTGCTCGAACCAGAGGTAAGAAAACTGCACCCTGTGTATATGACATGCATGGTTGTTGTTGAGGCATGTTGGTTATTAAATGTGGACATTGATTGCATATTAAATGCTTAGCAAATCTTGCTTACTTGTGTATGACACTGGCTATTCAGAATTGTTAGAGAATATATATTTATACTCAATGGAAACATGGAAAAACCAAAATACAACTCTATGCAAAAAAATACATTAGACAAGGTAATTGATTAAATAAACATTACAACTCAATTGCTCAAAATACAAGTGAATATAAAGAAGAAGAAGATTACAAACTCAAAACAATAATAATACAAGTAAATAAGATCAACAAGATCAAAAAAATGAAAATAAAATCAATAAAGAACAAACTCTCACACAACCAAAGTGTAGAGTAGTGGGGATCACCAACTTGAATAAGGTTCAAAACCTTTGTTCAAAAGCTTATTTCCCCCTATTTTCTAAGCACTAAGGGATCTCTCTAGGAAATAGCTCTCTGGAATTATCAAGCCTCTATGATGTAATTTCCACCCAAGTGATTTGTGGATGAAAAATGGTGTCTTACAAGTGAGCATTAGGCTCCTATTTATAGAGTTTTGAGACACCCTTTGAATTTCAAATTCCACCAACCCCCAATGACTGTTACCAATGATTAATTGGATATTTATGGAATTAAAATAGAGATTTGGGAGTTACTTGGTCGTTGGAAACGTTCAAAATTGGATAAAACCGAAGTTGGAAAATGTTGTTAGCCACTCAGGCCACGGCCTGAAAAACACGAGTCGCAGCCCATGATGTATTTTTTGCCTATTTTTTCCTCTTAGGCCGCGGCCTGAAAAACATAGGCAGCGACCCAAGTCGTTTTTTCAACAACCAATTTTCCAAATTTTCCAAAACGTTCCAAATTCATTCCCACTTGATTTTGTAACTTCCATACACATTGTGGGAGTTAAAATCACATCTCTAACAGCCATCTCTCTTATGGCTTTTGAGAAATTCAAACCAAAATGTGTAATATCAAATCTACACATTATTGGGTAATATTTGGGAGTTACAAGTTTTTTTTTTTGTAACTCCAAAATATGTCACATTTTCCACACACATGTGTCCAATTTTTGTGACTCTCAATAATATGTTACAAGGTGTGACAAATCACATTATGTCACAATACATTATTTAAAATAATATAACAAGAATCGGCACTAGTCGCGTATTACTGACCTGGGAGTCAGGAACGGCATAAGCGTCATGAACGCAGAGCCGATAAAAGATTAGATATAATCGATATCAGCGTTGAATGACTCTAGGAGCATTAATGCTGGACCGACTTTAAGGTCGATGAAAATTATAAGCACTTGACTAGTCTGAGACTAATTACTCAGAACCAGGGCCTAAGGCCTAGGTGACTGTTTTGTCACGTGGCTAGGGAGCGGAATCCCATGGTTGTGACTCTATGGTCATGCAGTAGGTTATGTTGGTGACTAGTTCATCAAACACCTATCTTGATAAGCTAGTGAAAATATCACTTATTTGTAAAGCCCAGGTGATCCTATCGTCATATGGCTAATGGGAACGGAACCCACCTTAGTGACTTTTACAATTTTCATTCCTCTATTTTGGACTGAAAGTCCTGAATGATTATTAGATCATTGTTGATATTATATTCATGCAATATTGTGTTTTCTTGATGGGCTTTGGCTCATGGGTGTTATGTGGTGCAGGTAAAGGGAGAGAAAAGGTCACCCATCATTGAGTGGAGAGCTTAGGTGGTGATGTGTACATATGCGGCCGCTTGACCACCACGGCCAAAGAGTTCTCAGGGGAACTAGGGGGTTTACCCTATTTTTTCCGCTTAGATCGGCGGGTTGTAAATTTTATACTGTAGTGACCATTTTGCATTGTAAATAACTTATAAACGTTTTTATGGGCGCACGAACAATTTTATGTTTTAAATAAAATATATCATTTCCTTTTGACTGATTTTTCCACCTTAACCTATTAATAACACCTAGAAGCACGATTTAATCAAAGAACTCGGTTAGCGAGTTAAATTCACGGTTCAACGTTTACCGTAACGGTGTTGTGGTAACTAGGGCGTTGCAGAAAGAGCCTAAGCCCCGATCTACCACCTGAGTAAATTGCTCATCGAGACCAAGTCGTGATACAATGAAATGGTAAAGGTGGTGTATTCGCTCAAAGTTGCAACCTTGAAGTTAAGATCTTACTTCGAGGCACATCTTATTATTGTACTAATGTTACACCCAGATTTCGAGCCTTAAGAATTGTGATCTCGAAAGCTGGATTCGTTAGGAATGGCCTCGTAATGTCTGGAACACGTGTCCGTAACCTAGGCACCGGATCTACAAGCAGCGGGCAGCCTCGAAGGTGGTAGCCTCGAAACCATTACAAGCTCGAAAGACAGACATCAAAGCACGTCTGTTCTCGGATGGCCTCGAATTAGGGGCTCCGAGCCTGACATAAGTATGAGCTCGAAGTCGCATGATCTCTGGGAAATGTCATAGCTCGAAAGTCAGTAAGAGACCTGGGTGGGAACAACACTGACAATGTAGATTGATAACTTTGAATATCCTAGTGAGTCATTTTGGAGAGACGCGGTCTACATTGATTGTTGTAAATCCCCTATAATAAAGGGATATTTATTATTCAGTTATACGCCCCCTGATCTTCAGGGGACGTTTCCTTGTATATAGGATTACAGGCTTTTAATGCCATTAAATTTATTTGCATATACAGAATAACTTCCGGAAATGTGTGGGATAGTATTATGAAAACCTCCTCTATAAATAGAGAGGTCATGCATCATTGTAAAGGGACCGAATTTTTGTAATCTTGGGAGAAAACTCTGGAGAATTCATTCTTGAAGAATTTCCAGAGATCATCTTAAGTTTTAATAACAAAGACTCGTGGACTAGGCAGAGTTAACTGCTGAACCACGTAAAAAATCCCATTTGTTTTATCGTATTTTCCTGGCCATAATTACTTATTGTTTTCGTGCTCTTATTTCACTGTTGACGAAAAACGGCGTCAACAGTTTGGTGCTTTCATTGAGAGCCTTAAGCATTCAATCCCTGAACAAGTTATGGCCGCTAATGATCAGAACGTTCCAAAAGAAAATTATCCGAGACGCCCTGGGAAACAGCCGATGGTAAACCCAGATGTTGAAGAGAGAAGCGAATCCTCCAAATCTCGGGGACCACCCGCACCACCAAGGGATAAGGATATGTATTACAATCATGAGCGGTATGTTCCCATTGTGGAACTTGAAAACCGGCAGCTGAAATAGCAATTGGCAGAAGCCAACAAGCAGAATGAGGAGTTAGCAAGGATAGCTGCAGAGGCACAGGCGGCTCAGCCCCCGCCTCCGCGTGAAAACCAAGCTCCCCCTCCGAGGGACGTGCATGTTCCTCCCCGCAGGCCTCGTGGACGTCCACGAAAGAATGTTGCCACAAGAAGGCTGGAACAACCTCCGGCACCAGTAGAGCCATCTGCTCCCTCGAGACCCCAGAGAAGTACCCAAGCTAGGGCCCCGGTTAATCCACCTGCGGAGGTACCTATGGGAACTGAGAACCACCGAGCCCCTGGAAAGGCTCGGACTCAAGTCCTTGGGAACACACAAAATGCAACCAATCCATCTCGGGCAAACTCCGGACCATCCAGACCACGAAATGGGTGGCAGCCACCGTCACCCATACGGTTCCCTCCATCGTCTATAAGATATCCCTCACCTCCTCGTAGGAATGCTCAACCAGTTCGAGATCAGGATGAAAGGCGTGCGGGGAGGAGACAAGGAAACAGGGAAGCTTGCCAGGAGCGGAGAGGCGCCCTATCTGAAAAAAGTAAAACGTCCCGATCTCGCACGGCAGAAACGAGGCTGCGCGAAAAGGACCCATCTCGAAATAATCATGTGACAAGTTTTACTAGTGATGACTCTGGAGAAACCAGATCGGTCAGCATGCATGATCGAGGTCGAAAGAATACTGGGAGCCGCAGGAATCGCTCCGACCTACGGGAACACTTGAATCAGAGTCGGGGTAATGTTAACCCGGTGAACCCGGACCTGAGGGATCGCTTAAATAGGCGTAAAGACCCCCTGCGGAGGCGTGAACCTGGATTTGTGATCGACGACAACCAATTCCAGACAAGACCCCTCACGGACCCAGTCCAGGAAAGAATTGATCAGTTAGAAAAGGCCTTCAGGCTTTTGAAAAATGAGCAAGGTCAGGATCGATATGAAGATTCTGATGAGGAGCTTGAACCGTTTGCTCCCCATATTTCCAACACTCTATTTCCCCAAGGATTTCGGATCCCTCACGTCCCAACGTTTGAGGGAAAGTCCGATCCGTACAGCCATTTGAGTACATACAATACCATAATGAGAGCAAGTAACGTGGGTTACGAGCTCAGATGCATGTTGTTTCCAGCATCACTGATAGGACCAGCCAAAAGCTGGTTCGAAAAATATAGAAGACACTCAATAACTTCTTGGGATCAGCTGTCTAAAGACTTCAAGAAGCAGTTCAAAGCCATGATGGGGGTTAGACCCGAGGCGTCAACCCTGACTAACGTTCGGCAGCAGCCAGGTGAGACATTGAAGAGTTACCTTACGAGGTTTAACTTGGAAGTTTCCCGAGCTCGGAATATGGATGACAACGGTCACCTAATCGCTGTCTAAGCTGGAGTTATGCCAGGAAATGCTCTCTGGGACGACATGCAGAGAAAACTGGTGAGGTCCCTAACCGAGTTTAACAAACGGGCACAGAGGTTTGTCAATGTAGAGGAAGCGAGGTCGACACTTAATGTGACTTCCCAGCCCGTAACTACAACGATAAACGTAAACTCTGTCTCAACCTCGGCAGACCCACCAACTTCAAAGCCTGCTGCGGAAAACCCTTCCAAAAGAAAAAAGAACGAAGGGAGTAACCCCGAGGCCGAAGGAGGAAAGAAAAAGAAGGGGGAGAGATATTTATCCGTGTACAGAGTGTACACCGAGCTCAACGAGTCTCGGGAGAGCATATACCTGGCTAATGAAAATCAGGTCCCCTTCAGGCGTCCAGACCCAATGAGAAATCAGAAGTCCAAGAGGGACTCCAGCAAATATTGCCGGTTTCACAGAGACACCAGTCATACTACTGATGAATGTCAACAGCTGAAAGACGAGATCGAAGGGTTGATCTCGAGAGGTTATTTCAGACAATATGTCAAGAACCAGAGTACTAATCAAGCGACCGCGAGCCAGAAAGCAGCTGCGCCGCAGCCCACACAAAACAATAATTCCCGAGCTAGGGAAGAAGATAGGCCCCCACCGATAGATGGAGAAGACGTGATAACCATCTCGGGAGGGCCTCATCCCGCGGGCATGGGCAAAAATGCCCAAAAGAGATACGTTAACGAGCTAAAGATTGGGGACGGGTCCACCTATGAACCCAAACCTAGAGCTCCAAAAAGTCAAAAGATTGAATCCCAACCAATAACCTTCACTGAGGAAGACATGTCCCATGTTCAGTTTCGTCACCATGATCCACTGGTCATCACTCTCCAGCTGGCAAATAAAAGGGTCCACCGAGTTCTCATAGACAATGGGAGCTCAGTTAACATTCTCTATAAAGCAACCCTGGAAAAGATGGGTCTCTCCCTTCGCGACCTGAAAGCATGTGCGACTACGCTATACGTCTTTTCAGGAGAAGGAACCGCCTGCATGGGATCCATCGAACTCCCCGTGACCTTGGGAGACTACCTAGTCTCAATAACCAAGATGATGGAGTTCGTGGTAGTAGACCTGCCTTCGACCTACAATGTGCTGCTCGGGAGACCCACCCTAGTTGGGCTGGGGGCAGTCTCGTCCGTAAAGCATCTGGCCATTAAGTTCCCGACCCCTAGTGGCGTCGGGATGCTGAAGGGAGATCAATTTGCTGGAAGGGAATGCTACAACATTTCCTTAAGAGGAAAGAAACAGACGAGCGCACAAGCACTCGTCATTGTTCAAAGTAAAGATGGGACGGTCTTGGAGATTGATGAGGAAATAGATCCAAGGGTTGAGGAGAAAGCTGACCTCGAAACCTTAGAAGAGCTCGAAAAGATTCAGCTCGAAGAGCCTGATCCCTCGAAAAAGGTAAAGGTTGGAAAACACCTCCAGGAAGAAGCCAAATAGCAACTAATTTGCTTTTTGAAGAGAAACCAGGACATCTTCGCATGGTCACATTCGGACATGGTAGGAATAAGTCCGAACATAGCAAGCCACGCGCTAAATATTGACAAAAGCTACCCTCCGAAGCAACAAAAGCGAAGATAGCTGGATGACGACAGAAAGAAGGCACTGAAGGAGGAGGTCGACAGGTTAAAAGCAAACCGATTCATTAGGGATGCTTTTTACCCTGACTGGGTAGCCAATCCGGTGTTGGTCCCAAAACCTAATGGGACGTGGCGAACCTATATTGACTATTCGGACCTCAACAAAGCTTGCCCGAAGGACTGTTTTCCTCTACCGAGGATTGACCAGCTCATGGATGCCACGGCGGGTAATGGACTGATGTCGTTCATGGATGCCTATTCTGGATATAACCAGATTCCCATGCATGCCCCCGACCAGGAACATACGAGCTTCATAACGGACAAGGGCCTATACTGCTATAATGTCATGCCATTCGGGCTCAAAAATGCTGGGGCCACATACCAGCAGCTCGTGAATATGATGTTTTCAGAACAAATAGGGAACAACATGGAAGTTTATGTTGATGACATGCTTGTCAAGTCTCAACTTAACAATAACCATGTTGATGACCTCGAAGAGTGCTTTGGCGTGCTCCGGAAGTATAACATGAAACTAAATCCTCAAAAGTGCACCTTCGGAGTATGATAACTCTACAAAATAGAGTTATTTTACCATATTTTGTATACTAATTGTTGCTTAGTTCTTGAGTTTTTAATTAACTTATTAAGTTTTTATGTAATTTTTAATTTATTAGTCTTAGTGTAGTTTTATAGATTTTTATACGTTTTTATAGTTATTATATTGTAATATGTTGTAATTTAATTATTTGAATTATTGTTGTGTGTTTAGTAGTAAAAATAGATGCATATTTATTCAATTTAAGTGTCAAAACAAATTAAGTTTAAATTAATATTTTCTTTAAATTAATGAGATGTATTTGTATGTTGAAAATATTTATTTGAAGTTAATTTATACTATTTTATAGAAATTAATTTGCATTTTTGCATTTTTATTTAAAGGAAATCAATGATAGAAGTGGCATTTTTGAGAAGAAGGCAAAGAAAATGGCTCAGGCATGGCCCAGCCCGCCTGTCCCCTGGCCCAGCCCGCCTGTCCCATGGCCCAGCCCGCCTGTCCCCTGGCCCAGCCCGCCTGTCCCCTGGCCCAGCCCGCCTGTCCCATGGCCCAGCCCGCCTGTCCCCTGGCCCAGCCCGCCTGTCCCCTGGCCCAACCCGCCTGGCACCTCAAGTCAAACTCCTTCAGCCTTCAGCAGCTCCCCTTGCTGCCAGCTGTCACCGAAGCCTTCAATCACCCAGCCATCTTCATCTCCTTCAGCATATATGCCTCCTACGCCAGCTGTCACCGAAGCCTCCCAGCCTCTTCAAGAAGCCAGCAGCCACCGTGGGCCTTCCTTCTCTTCAGCCTCCACGGCCCAAGTCCCCAAGCCTCCTGGTGCTTCCTTCTTCAGCATCTCGGCCCAGCCCGCAAGCCCACGCGTGCCAGCCGCCTGCCACCAGCAGCCTAATGCTGCATTTTGTCATTTTTGAGCCTAAAAATGCATAAGTGTACCAATTGTCCCCTAGGCTCAAAATGCCACTTTTTACCCATTTTCTATACACTTTTTACCCCAAAATCATCATCACTCCTACAATTTACCCCTATTTACCACATTATTATTAATTTAATCAATTTACTTAATTTAAATTGATTATTTTAATAATCTCATTTTGGTTATAAATAAGGGTTTTGAAGACCATTTGGGGGGGCTTAATGTTTTTGGGTTACCATCTTTTTCTCTCTACCTTTCTCTCTTCCATTTGGGTTTTTCAAGAGCATTTTGCAAGTATGTATGTCTTTTATTTTGTAATTTCTACTCAAGTTATGTGCTTCTAATCTTTTTCATAAGATTATTAAGATCATGATGAAGCAACTTGTAACTAGGTAATATTTATGTTGTATGTTGATTTCCCTTGTAATGCAACAAAGTCTATGGATTTTTCTTCTTCATATATTTCTTTCATCTTAAATATCTTGTATTTTAGATTGTTAAAACATATTTACACCTTGTTCTTCATTAGTGCATAAACATAATATTCTTTGTGTAAGGTGTGTCATTAAATTGTACACATCCATGCTTAGAACAAAAATATTATGTTTTGCCTTATAAATAATGTTCATTGATTTATTTGTTATTTCATTAGATTGATTTACACTAAATGCTTTGAAATTATAATTTTGAAAAGTGAAGAAAAATCCTATCTTTTTATAAGAAATTTGTGTTTAAAATTATAAATCCTTTTTGAAAAAAATGATAGTTTAAATTATTTTAACTATCACTAAAACTTGGGAATCAATATACTAATAAATGTTATTAAACTTACATTTTGTGGATTCTAGTATCTTAATAATCTTTTCTTTTAATACTTATTTTCAACTTATTATTGGTTTATTTTCATTATCTTAAATAGCTTTATTTTTCAATCTTTTACTTTATGTTCATTAAAACTTATCAATCTTTGGAACTAGGTTAGAATTTATTACTTATGATTTAAAATAGTTTCATTTTCGATTTTAGACAACTCCTTTGGGTTCGACATCCTTGCTTACGATCACTATTCTATATGGACGATTCGTGCGCTTGCGATATATAAATTTTTAAACATACCCGTTTTGGGTCCATCAGAGTATCTTCAGGAAAATTCATGGGCTTTATCGTGAACGCTCGTGGAATAGAAGCCAACCCCGAAAAGATCCAGGCCCTGGTCGACATGCCCTCACCTCGAAGACACAAGGATGTCCAAAGTTTGACCGGTAGGATGGCGGCACTAAGTAGGTTTATATTGAAATCTATAGACCGTTGTCTTCCATTTTTCAACCTTTTGAGGGGAGGCAAGAAATTTGAATGGACGGAGGAGTGCGAGCTGGCCTTCCAGGAGCTTAAAAAGCACCTCGCAGAACCTCTCGTCTTATCAAAACCCATTACGGGAGAAGTACTATACTTGTATCTTTCCACCACTGAACATGCGATAAGTGCAATGCTCGTGTGAGAAGAAGAAAAGATACAGAGACCCGTCTATTACATCAACAAAAGGTTATTGGGGGCAGAGTCGAGATACCCCTTGATGGAGAAGCTGGCTCTCAGCTTAATTCATTCATCTCGTAAACTTCAACCCTACTTTCAGGCGCACCCCATCCATGTGTTGACTGATAAACCACTTAGGCAAGTCTTGTCTAAACCGGAGGCTTCAGGTCGACTTCTTAAATGGGCGGTTGAACTTGGACAGTTCGAGATCACTTACCACCCGAGGACGACCATTAGGGCCCAGGCATTGGCAGATTTTATAGTGGAATGTACTGGCATGACCAACGATGAAGTTATAACCCCAGCCCACGAGCTGTGGAAACTTTACGTTGATGGTTCACCTAATGAAAATGGATCAGGGGCAGGAATCATTTTAATTACCCTCGCATGGAGAAGATTTCATTCTGCCTTAAGATTCGACTTCAAGGCGTCGAATAACGAGGCCGAATACGAAGCTTTACTGGCGGGACTTCGTATAGCCAAAGAGCTCAAAGCTAAAGCAATACATTGCTACAGCGACTCCCAGCTTGTGGTTAATCAAATCTTGGGAGAATACCAAGCTCGTGGCACGAAAATGGCAGCTTACTTAGAGAAGGCAAAATTCGCATTGGAACATTTCGAGTTTTATGCGATCGAACAGGTTCCCCGAGAGAAAAACTCAAATGCAGATGCCTTAGCTCGGCTCGCTACTTCCACTGAGAATGATGAGCTAAACGTTGTGCTCATAGAACACCTCTCGGCACCTAGCATTAACGAGTCGGAGGAGGAAGACGTGTGTATGATTGAGTCCGAGCCTACCTGGATGACCCCAATAGTCGAATATCTCGAGACCGGAGTCCTTCCAAAAGATCGGAACCAGGCTCGAAAGTTAATGTATCAAATTCCCCGCTACACCATTTTGGATAGAAAGCTGTATAGAAGGGGATATTCCATGCCATTACTTCGGTGTGTGACTCCACCAGAAGCCAAGAAGATCATTGAAGAAATTCATGAAGGGTTTTGTGGAGACCATACTGGGGGGCATAGCCTGTCCAAGAAAATCATACGCCAAGGATATTTCTGGCCTACCGTTAAATCAGATTCTTTCGAGTACGTAAAGAAATGCGATAAGTGCCAGAGATTCGCCACGATTCCTCGAGCTCCACCATCCGAGCTGACCATGATGACTTCCCCATGGCCATTTGCGGTATGGAGAATCGACCTCATAGGCTCTCTCCCAACTGGAAAGGGCGGTGTGAAATATGCTGTAGTCGCCGTGGATTACTTCACAAAGTGGACGGAGGCTGAACCATTGGCAACAATAATTTCCAAAAAGGTCCTTGACTTCGTAGTAAGAAACATCGTGTGCCGATATGGGGTGCCGAGGAAAATTGTATCCGACAACGGAACCCAGTTCGATAGCGACTTGTTCACCAACTTTTGTGAGAAAAATGGAATAATAAAGAGTTTTTCATCAGTAGCTCATCCTCAGGCGAATGGCTAGTTCGAAGCTGTAAACAAAACTCTCAAGAGTTCACTAAAGAAAAGTTGGAGGAAGCGAAGGGACGATGGCCCGAAGAGTTGCCCCAAGTCCTATGGGGATATAGGACTACAGCTCGAACATCAACGAGACATACCCCATTCTCTCTAGCATACGGCTGTGAGGCTATGTTGCCTATCGAGGTCGAAATCCCTACAATTCGAGCTCACATTTATGACCAAAGCTCGAACCACACTCAGCTCGAAGAAACCTTAGACTTGATCGAAGAAAAAAGAAACGAAGCTCAGTTGAGGAATGCTGCCTACCAGCAACGAGCTACCAGGTACTTCAACAAGAGGGTTCGAGATCGAAAGTTCGGTGTGGGAGATCTGGTGCTACGGCGTGTATTTTTGGCAACACGAGATCCAGCAGCTGGCGTGCTCGGGCCAAATTGGGAAGGACCATACCAGATAGAATCAGTCATCCGGCCCAATGTTTATAAGCTAGTGAGATTGGACGGGAGCCTAGTACCGCGAGCATGGAATGGCGAACACCTAAGACCTTACTACCAATAGTATAGGAAGGATGTTGCCTGTAACCATGTTTGTTTATCTGTACTAATTTGTCTACTTTTGGATTTCATCAAATAAATATCTATTTCGTTCAATATGTTATGTTTTTTCCTTATTTTTGCAACCTCTCTTAATTTAATAACCTAAGGTCACACTCATAGGATATTAAGGGGGCATCATTGGTATATATACCATCAGCTTGAAAAATAAAATAACATACACGAAATACATGCAAGCGTTTGGAGATAACCAAATGTGCCTGTTGGGATGGTTTGGATATAACCAAGCTGTCAAAAACGTACAAGTGTTTGGATGTAACCAAATGCGCGAGCTAGGATAATTTGGATATAACCAAATTATTAAAAACATATAAGTGAATGGATTACAAACCAATCACAACCTTAAAAGGTTTGGAACAAACCAGCTAGAACTAATCGACGATAAGTTGGAACTTAAACCTACTTCGAGATAAGTCGAGATCGAGGCTTGAGTATCTTATAAAAATAGTTTCGAACTCATAACCTTGGAGAAATAACCGAGGACGAGAAAAAGTAACTAAGCAATAAGATATAACTAAACCGTTTGCATTACACACCATATAAGTACTTTCGGGTTCATGGTAACAGTAATATTCGACCTTGATAATTAACGAGATCGGAAGCGGATAATTCGAGCTAACAGTGCATGAATGCATTGAGTATCGAGCCTAAATCCAAACTATGTTTGTACGAATAAATAAACATATACGATTCTTTAATATAAAATGTGCAAAATATTTGAAAACCAAGAAATGTAAAACATAAGTATTAAAATAAAAAGAAATTGTATCAGCCCTACGGGCATAAATTAAAGTAATTACAAAAATAAAGGGACACAGCCCCAAGGTGAGGTTCAGGAAGGAGCAGTTCCCTTGGCCTTCTCAGCATCAGCGGCACTAGACCCCTCAGGATGAATAGCATGACTATCCTTCTGAGCAGCCTCCCGAGCAGCCTCATTCGCCTCGAGTCGGGCATTCCACCGCTCTACATACTTCGCCTCAAGAGGACCCATGAAGCTGGTGTCGAGGTCGGCATTGTCAACCCAGATTTTGTACATGGCTTGGTCGACCGCTTTTTCCTTCTTCTCTTTGAACTCGTCAAGGAGGCAGGCCTTCTCGCTTTCCAATATCTCGAAAGTGGCAGCTTTCTCCTCCTCGAGTTTGGCATTAGCCTTCTCCAGCTCCGCAAGACGAGTCTTCGCCGTTTCAAGCTCGGCCTTCACCTTCTCAAGCTCGGCCTTCGAGTCTTTGAGTTCATCAGCCGTCTTAAGCTGGAGATCCCTCGACGCTTGGGCCAGAGACATGCTCGTGTGCACCTCGTTGGTTAGCTTATAATTAAGTTGTGCCGAAACGACGAGGGCCTGAAACACAAAGGATGAATTAGAGCACAAGCCAAGACATAAGCAGTTAAAGGAGAGTTGCGAAAATTACCGCGGCAGTAAGTTCAATACTCTTATCATAAAGAGTATTACAGTCTGGGGCCTTATGCACAAGATCCCAGTGGACAGCACCGAATCCTGAAAAACTCTAACCCACTCGAGAAAGGACGTCCGAGCTAAGTACAGCTCCTTGGGTCCCGGCAGTACCATCAAGCACGAACTCTTCAACATGAGGTCGGGCCGACGGCAGGAGTACCTTGGAGACGGAGGGTTTCTTCGGAGGTCGGCCGATTGTTAGTTGAGTTGCGGCTGGAGGAAGCGTGGCAGGCACGGTCGAAACAGATGCATCGACCTGGACAGTTGGCTCCTCAGTTGTGCTCGCAGCAGTTTGAGCCGTTGGGGTCTTCCCAGTGCGCCTGGGGACTTTGGATGGCCGATCGGATTTCCGCGAGCCTCTCGGGCGTTTACTCTTTTGAGCTCCCTCATCGCTGAAAAGCACGGCGTCAAGGTCGGGATCCATAGCACCTGCACAGTTCCAATCGAAGTTAAACATAGTGCTAACAAACTTGGAAGATAAAAAAAAAATACCAAGTAGAGAAAGACCTAACTGGAACTCTCCCTCGAGCTTGAGCTCGGAGACCATGAAATTCCCCCATCTTCAGAGGAGGTGGGGGGAATACCTTCCCTATATGTGAATGTCAACCTCGAAAGGTCCCTATAGTCATTGGTCCGGTATTGGACAGCTATTCCGTCCCACACCTCGTTCAAACTGTACATAGTGTCATACTTCCCGAGCCAACTATCAAACCTATGAACCCGGTCATCTACCCAAGTCCATATATAGAAATGGTCCTTATCATCCTTGCATAATACTAACCTATCGGGTTTGTGTGTTAACAGGGTGGGGGACCACATTTTCGAGCTTAGGATGACTGTACCTTGATCATCCGAGCCCGAGCTCGAGGCTTCGTCGTTGGCCTCGTTCCCCGACTGCGGGCTCCGTCGGCGAACCGAAGGTGGGGGCCTCACCTCTCTCCTTGGAGGGAGGATGCCTCTTGGAAAAGGCACGAGCTCCCAGAAGTCGTACTTTTTGTTGGACCAATCCGAGGTGGACTGGTCATCTCCCAAAAGCCCGCAAGCTCGGAGCTTACTCTCATGCAAAAGATATGAGAGAGACCTCCTGCCATAAGGGAGTTGGAGCAGAGCCTCTCTATGCTCCTTCATCGCATCATCAGGAGTAGGACGATGATAGTTGGCTAGAAAATAAAACACATTTCAACTAAGTACGAGCCTACAGACAAAAGTCCGAGCACAGAGACAAAGAAGGTTGGGGTACTTACGAATCCGTCTGAATGAGTAGTGTCGAGACGGGGACAGGCCATCTGTCCAGAAGAAGGCCCTCTTAAAGTCAGGAGGATGGTTGGGAAGATCCTCGAACACCTTTTTCTCCTTGGGGTAGCTCGACAGATAGTAGAAGTCGTCCCCTCCCCAAGCTCGGGAGGGATTGCTTTTCAAACAAAAGAGATACAAGATCTCTTCCGGCGTGGGTCCTTCCCACTTCAACTCGTGGTACAACGACTTCAGGGTAGACAAAACCCTGTAAGAATTAGTGTTAAGTTGGAATGGAGCCAACCCAACAAAGTTTGTGAAGTCCTTGAAGAAAGACTTCAAAGGCAGTAATGCTCCTGCCTTCATATGATCCTGGCTCCAAGCCACGTACCTCGGCTTGTTATCAGGATTTCCATCTCCTGGGGCACGGCAGCTTCGCTCGCTAGAAGTAGGGGCCCGACACCTTAAAGAGCTTGACAGCCTGAGACCGTGGAAGGCCAGGATATCAGTTATCTGGCCTAGCGAGGTAACCGAGCTCCAGTAGTGCTCGGCCTCGAAGAAATCCCTCCTCGGTTGCGAGGTAGAAGGCTCCCCCATCTGTGAGAATTGGAGTTCTCCCGTACTGTACGCGATGGTCACTTTTAACTTAGGGTCGAGGGGGATCGGCCTGGGCCCTGAATCAGATTCCAGATAAAGAGCCTCTCGAAGTGTTCTCCTCTTCTTTTCTATGACCTCGACGATTTGGCGGCGATAGTGAGCTCGGGTTTCCTCCTGTTCGCGCACGAGATCGTATTCACGAATCAGACGTTGATTCTGAGCAAACCGCGACTCTAGGCTCGGGGTTTTTGGCGAATACGGAATTGCCAGCAACGACCCCCACCGTTTTTCCAGATTCTGTGACATCTAGCGAGAAAGAAAAAATGGTGAGGGCCATGCATGCAAGGATTCAAGAATTGCGAGCTTGACAAGACAAACTCGGAGAGTGCTTGGGTACGAAACGAGCTCGATACTAAAAACCCGATTGAGAGCCAGAACGTGTATTCTACGAGAAAAAGGAGGGGAGTGGATAAATTTTTTGAAAATCCCGAAATATCAGGGAAAAAGAGTGACAGTTATTCAGAAATGGTAATCTTGGGTATCGTGCGTTATTTAAAACCAAGATTTTGTACCCGATATCTTGGTGTGCAAGATATGTCTTTTAAATTTTGAAAACCCAGAAAAAAGAGACCTTGTCCTACATCAAAACTGGATTTGGGACCAGTGACTTAAACCTAGCATGGAGACTTAAACGTGAATGCCTATCGGTCAGGGCTTCCTAGCGTGTCAAACTAAGAAAACAAACCAGTGCATTCCCAGAAATAAAAGAACAACACAGACAGAAATCGACATAAAGGAAAACAAAAAGATCATCAGATACTTACACAATGATGGCGATTGCAGAGAAATCGTTGATTGAAGGAGAGGCTGCAGGTATAACCTTACGGTCTCGAACAAACTGGCGGTCCTTTGTTTCTTCGGCTGGGAGAACATGCGAAAGCTAAAAGCTCTCTAAGATGGCTTCTGGTTTCGTCCCTTTTCTTTTGTTTCTAATGCATGTAAAATAAGAGGAAGAAGAAGACCTTGTATATATATAGATGGAAAAAGTGGTAAAAAGGATTAATCTGAGCCATTGGCTAGAATCCTTATAAAATCCGACGGTTAGGGATTGATGACATGATGGCATCGAAAAGGTGGCAGGCGAACGATCGTGGGCGGATTTCCAAGGTACTCGAGTACCTTGAATGAGCAATACCCAACTGACACGTGTCCACTCTCAAGTGTGTGACGGTGCGGTTCTCGGAGAATGTAGTTCAAAAGTTTCCTTCTCATAGGATTCGAACAAATACTTTTGGGGGGGAAAAATGTTACACCCAGATTTCGAGCCTTAAGAATTGTTATCTCGAAAGCTGGATTTGTTAGGAATGGCCTCGTAATGTCTGGAACACGTGTCCGCAACCTAGGCACCGGATCTACAAGCAGCGGGCAGCCTCGAAGGTGGTAGCCTCGAAACCATTACAAGCTCAAAAGACAGACATCAAAGCACGTTTGTTCTCAGATGGCCTCAGATCAGGGGCTCCGAGCCTGACATAAGTATGAGCTTGAAGTCGCATGATCTCCGGGAAATGTCATAGCTCGAAAGTCAGTAAGAGACCTGGGTGGGAACAACACTGACAATGTAGATTGATAACTTTGAATATCCTAGTGAGTCATTTTGGAGAGACGCGGTCTACATTGATTGTTGTAAATCCCCTATAATAAAGGGATATTTATTATTCAGTTATACGCCCCCTGATCTTCAGGGGACGTTTCCTTGTATATAGGATTACAGGCTTTTAATGCCATTCAATTTATTTGCATATACAGAATAACTTCCGGAAATGTGTGGGATAGTATTATGAAAACCTCCTTTATAAATAGAGAGGTCATGCACCATTGTAAAAGGACCGAATTTTTGTAATCTTGGGAGAAAACTCTGGAGAATTCATTCTTGAAAAATTTCCAAAGATCATCTTAAGTTTTAATAACAAAGACTCGTGGACTAGGCAGAGTTAACTGCTGAACCACGTAAAAAATCCCATTAGTTTTATCGTATTTTCCTGCCCATAATTACTTATTGTTTTCGTGCTCTTATTTCACTGTTGACGAAAAACGGCGTCAACAACTAAATATCCACTGTGATGGATACTATAAAAGCTTTAATGCTCATGTCGTTTAGCCAAATGGGTTGTTAAGCTAAGTGAAGTTGATATCGAGTTCAAGTTCAGGATGATAATTACAAGGCATGCTTTGGCTGAATTTGTGGCAAAGCTTGTTAGAGAAAATGTCCCACATGGAAAGTGTGTGGGTATATTCAACAATTTATAAGAGTATGAGTTACTCTACTCACCACCAATTGATTTTGAGATGGAACCTCATGTTTCTTACCATGCACTATATTCTACTTCTAGACCACTTTCTACATTCTAACATGGTATCAAGAGCAAAAAAAAACTTTAACGAGTATGTATCTGATCCAAATCCAAAACCGGTCTAAAAAGAGAGCCAAAAAAGCCCTTTGTGATTTGGGGATAGTGAGCCAAAAAGAGGCAAAAATAGCCACCATCTGGAGGGAGGATGTTAGAGAAAATATCTTACTTGGAAAGTGTGTGGGTATATTCAACAATTTATAAGAGTATGAGTTACTCCACTCATCACCAATTGGTTTTGATATGGAACCTCATGCTTCTTACCATGCACTCTATTATACTTGTAGACCACTTTCCACATTCTAACAAAGCTCACTGAAGCCCTTGACAAAAACCACATCCCGACTATTGTAAAGCTCGAGCCTACTATGGAGGAGCCCAATGACAATGTCCTCTAGGCCATCCACATGGATGCTTGGGACTTTTGACAAGTCTAGAGCAAGCTTTGTGCTCAAGAGCCCTTAGGACATAGTAAAGACCCAAGCTATCCACTTTGGATTTAAAGCCATGAACAATGAAGTAGAGTTAGCCACAAACTTTTTTTTTTTATTTGTGACAAAAAAGAAGTTTAAGTAAGCTACTTGTAATAAATCCTCATGATTTAAATGCATTGTTATATATTGAGTTTTGTAATAAATCTTCTTGAATCTATATATTATGACTCAATTTTTTTCTGTTGTAGGGTATAGTATGACTCAAATTGAAAGTAAGAAATCATTGAAAAACTAATTATATATTTTCTTTAATTGAGAAATTTAAATGTTATTGAATGTTAGCTTATTTATTTATTTGAATGTTCTCATATTTCTTTAAATAGTTTATTTACAAAGTATTATGTTGACTGAAAACATCTCTAAACAACAACTTATGTGCAAATTGTTTATCATATATTATAACCACTTTTTCTTTCTTTATATAGAAAAAAAAATTACTAAGGGGAATGCTTACATTTTTTTAGGGACATTTGTAGTGAAAATGTCTAATTTATTGTGTTTGTAGCACTTAAGTACCAAAGTAATTTTTTTAGTGACGAAAGTACCCTTCGTTCATGTTTTGGTGCAGTTTAGTACACTCGTCAATTCTCACAGTTAAATTCGATTGTGACATGTAGGCAAAAGTGTTCAATTAAATAGATATTTGTGGCGAAAGTATCAAATTTAAGATATATTTGTGGCGAAAATACCCAATTTAAGAGATATTTGCGGCAAAAATACTCAAGTTATAAGTAAATTTTACGCCATGGTGGTAGACTTAATGGTTTAACAAACAGATGCACTAAACTGCACCAAAACATGAACAAAATATACTTTCGCCACAAAAAAAAAAAAAACTTAAATACTTATGTGCTACAAACACAATAAATTAAGAATTTTCACCACAAAAATACTATATTTTTTTTCAAAAGAAATAAACTATCATTCAATAGTTAAAAAGAAACATAACTTTACGAGTGAGAGTGAGACAATGCTCAAATAGTTGCACAAATATCACAATAGAGTTGATTCAAATATGGCAAACCAACACTATTATAATGGTAAAGCAAATAAGTCCAAAAACTAAGTTATTTCCAACAAAGACATAGCAGAGTTTATAAATATCATTTTACACCGAGAAACAAAAATAATAGTGACATTATTATAACGGTTTAACTAAGACATCTTGAATTGGATAGCTTTGCTTTGATCTTTAGACCCTAATCTAAAATCTATGAGTAATTAAAACACCCAAATCGATAATTCACATAAATTTTTATCCAATCTGATTACTTTTGAAATAGACTTTGATTAGATTGGTAGTTTTTGTAGTTTTATACACACCCTTGATAAAATTGCACTTCATGTTAACCAAACACAATCAAAGAGAATAAAAACTACACACACACAAAGCCATATATTTACATACATAGCCCATATGTATCTCACACCCAATAGAAGAGCCCAAAGAGTTAAGTTGAGTATAGAGAACCCAACAAAAGGAAAAGAAGAAAAAGGAGAAAGATAGAAGCTTTTCACAAAGGTCTTAAAAAGCTAATCCATACAAGTACTTAGAGACATACCCACCTCTAACCAAAATGCTTTTCCCCCGCTTTACACAACCGGTAGACCCATAGAAGATAGAAAGAGCCACACAACAACTTACAAACTTTGTCACCCCAAAAAAAAAAAAAAAAAAAAAAAGAAAAACCATCCAAACACTATAAACCCACATCCAAACACACCCCAAAGAGTGAATCCAAACACTACTTGGAACAAAAAGGAAACAAACAAAGAATAAAGAAAAAAAAAACTAACAACACTTTCTCTCTCTCTCTCTTGCTCAGTAGTTTGTGTGTGTGCTTTGGGGACTGTAAGTGCAAGCTTGCTCTCGCAACTATCAAAGCTATAAAGGAAAAAAGAAAAGAAAAGAAAAGAAAAACTATTGCTGTATTCTGCTTAGTACCCACTACCCCAGAAACCCAAAACCACATGCTTCCCTATTCTCCTTGCCCTTTTCATCATCACTTCCACCACCACACCATAACTCTCCATATTCTCCTTCTTCAACCTTCAACTCAGTCTAAATAGTTCAACAACTCGACTCTGTTTTCCTTTCTCTGATCTGGGTTTGTCTTAGAATCGAGTAATACTTCTCAAAAAGAAGGAAGTAAAATGATTACATTATTGGACTTCTACCATGTCATGACCGCCGTGGTCCCTCTGTACGTGGCAATGATTTTAGCTTACGGTTCGGTGAAATGGTGGAAGATTTTCACACCCGACCAGTGCTCCGGCATAAACCGTTTCGTGGCTCTGTTCGCCGTGCCTTTACTTTCATTCCATTTCATCTCGACCAACGATCCTTACCACATGAACTTGCGGTTCATCGCCGCTGATACCCTCCAAAAACTCATCGTCTTGGCTGTACTTGCCGTCTGGTCTAAGGTCAGCAAAAGGGGTTGTTTGGAATGGACCATAACTCTGTTCTCCTTATCCACACTCCCAAACACTCTCGTCATGGGCATCCCACTCTTAAAGGGTATGTACGGAGATTTCTCAGGGAGTTTAATGGTTCAGATTGTGGTTCTTCAGTGCATCATCTGGTACACTCTGATGCTCTTCATGTTCGAGTACAGAGGAGCCAAGCTGTTGATATCTGAACAATTCCCAGACACGGCTGGTTCGATCGTGTCCATACACGTGGACTCTGATATCATGTCCTTGGATGGTCGGCAGCCATTGGAGACCGAAGCAGAGATCAAGGAAGACGGCAAGCTTCACGTCACAGTCCGAAAGTCAAACGCGTCAAGGTCCGATATCTTTTCAAGAAGGTCACAAGGCTTGTCGTCAACAACTCCAAGACCTTCGAATCTCACCAATGCCGAGATTTACTCTCTCCAATCCTCCCGGAACCCAACTCCAAGAGGCTCCAGCTTCAACCACACCGATTTCTACTCCATGATGGCCGGTGGCAGGAACTCCAATTTCGGCGCCAACGATGTCTACGGTCTCTCGGCTTCGAGGGGCCCCACGCCGAGGCCTTCGAATTACGACGAGGATGGCGGTGGTGCAGTCGGCGGTAACAAGCCTAGCAGGTACTATAGCCACGCACAGCCAGCCACGGCTGCCACGCATTACCCCGCGCCCAACCCCGGTATGTTCTCGCCGACTGGGTCCAAAAACACGACCGCTAATGCAGCCAATGCCAATGCCACTAAGAAGCCTAACGGTACTACCGTCACTACTACCACCACAGCTAATAGCAACACTCAAGGTCAAGCTCAAAAGGGTGGCGAAGATGGTGGAAAAGACCTTCACATGTTTGTATGGAGCTCGAGTGCTTCTCCGGTGTCTGATGTTTTCGGAAGCCATGAATACGGTCCTCACGATCAACAGAAAGAGATGAGACTAGCAGTGTCTCCTGGCAAAGGTTTGATCTTTAACGTTTTTCACACAATGGGTTATGATCTTTAAGTGTTGTTATTACTACGGATCATTTCATTTTCTTTGTTGGGTTTTTTTTCACAGTCGAAGGTCGTAGAGAGAATCCAGAGGAGTATATGGAGAGAGATGATTTCAGCTTTGGAAATCGAGGAGTGGATAGAGAGATGAATAGCCATGAAAATGACAAAGCCGGTAATACTGGTACTGATGGAAAACCAAAAGTGATGCCTCCAACAAGTGTAATGACCAGGCTTATTCTCATCATGGTTTGGAGAAAACTCATCAGAAACCCAAATACTTACTCAAGCTTAATCGGCCTTATTTGGTCTCTAGTTTCATTCAGGTATATACTAATTCACACAAAATCTTGTAAATTTCTAAATTTGTTTGTTGTGACATTAATTTTGATTATGCATTTTCACAGGTGGAATGTAAAAATGCCAGCCATAGTAGCACAGTCCATTTCCATACTGTCAGATGCAGGTCTTGGCATGGCCATGTTCAGTCTCGGTCAGTATATACATAACTTTAACCATTTTCATAATTAAAATGGTTTCAAAAGAAAGCAAAGAGGGGAACTAGAACTGGCACAAAAGCAAAGCTCCATAAAAAAAAGTGGGGTTATGATCATAACAATAAGATATGTTTTCAAGTGTTTGTTTTTACAAAAATCCATCTTTTTATCACTATTTTCTTTTCACTTTTTTGTCCCAAGTTTCGTGCTTTGGGTCTTGATGTAGTTGGTGGTAGTGATCGTGATAATGATGGTGATGGTGATCATAATCACTATGATGAAACGTCTTTCAAATAATATGACTTGACTGACACAGACCCAGTGGTGTGATATTGGTGTTTATTGTTATTATTATGGCTCCTGTCTCTGTTTATGGGCATGCTTTATCATTATTATTATTATTATTATTATTTTGTTGTTATATTCCTTTGCTTCTTTTTTCCCACATGACAGGTCTTTTTATGGCTTTGCAACCCCGGATCATAGCATGTGGAAATTCCATAGCAGCTTTTGCCATGGCCGTGAGATTCCTTACAGGTCCAGCTGTTATGGCAGCTGCTTCCATTGCTGTTGGCCTTAGAGGTGTTCTCTTACATGTTGCCATTGTTCAGGTCATCACTACTTTCTTCTTCTCACCAAAAACCCTTTTCTTTTCTTTTCTTTTCTTACTCTCTTTTCTGCTGCCCCCTTCTGACAAAACAAAAAAAATAAGTAAAAAGAAAAACTTTTTCTTTTTCTTTAACTTTTAATTCACTGATTTTTGCAGATAAGATTCTTTATCATATATGTGTTAAAATCAAGGCATTCCAATTGGGTGTCTAGAAATAGAATTGTATTGTAAAATGTAGAACCTACCAAATATGAGAAAGGCTAAGGGGTATAAATGTCATATTGTTATTGTTATAATCCTTGCTAATATCGGGTGCTACAAATTTTAATTATTAAGTATTACGATGGGATCAAAGAGTGTAACCTCATGTATTATTGGTCACCATATAACAATACTCTATATATATATATATATATATATAAGAGTGTTGCTATTTGATATTAATGTGAGGTGTCACCTTAGCGAAACTCAATAATACTTATTAAATTCAAATGAATGAGATCTGATATTGGATTGTACTAATAACGATAAGACACCTAGTTATATTGTTGTGTACCCGTATTGCCCCTTAGCAATTCTAGTATATAAAAGAGTAATCCAAGTGTGATTCCATTGAGAGTATAAGAAATACATAAGCATGGAGACTTGTTTTTGGATATAATACATAAATATATATACTTGAACATAATTTTTTGTCCTATTTACTAACAAATTTTTGGTTTTTGCCATGCATGTGCATATTATTGGTTTTACCAAACATAAAACACAGGCAGCTCTACCTCAAGGAATTGTCCCCTTTGTCTTTGCTAAGGAATACAACGTACACCCTGAAATTCTTAGCACAGGGTGAGAATATTTTTTCTTTATGATTATAAATTTTTTTTTATTAAAAAAAAAATACCCATTTCTAATTTTGTCGTTTTCTAACAATTTTTCTTTTTTTTTTTTTTAAATTTGCAGTGTTATATTTGGAATGTTAATTGCTTTGCCCATAACACTAGTGTACTACATTTTTTTGGGGATATGAAGCTGTGGAAAAGCACAACACCATGGCTGGTTGGCCTTATAATTTCAATGGAAAAAGCTCAAAAGCTCATTTCATTTGAGCTTTTTTAACTTGCCAGCAAGCATGAGTGAGAAAGAGAAAGAAAGAAAAAGAAAGAAATGAAAAAAAAAAAAAAAAAGAAAGATATATATTCCAAGTTGAAATTCACAAAAGGAAAAAAATGAGATGGAAAAATAGGACTGTACTGGTGGAAGAATGAATCTTTCTTATCATGAGTTTTTTTTTTTTTTTTAATATTTTGCTAGCAAAAATTTGTAAAATGATCATGTTTGTAGTGAATTAATTTATAAAAGGAGAAGAGAATGTTTCCCTATTTAATTTGTAATATTTTATTTTTCTTATTCCAAGAATTTATATATGCTAGTGCAAAGCAGCATAAAAGTAGGAAGAAAAAACAATTGGTAAAGTGATTATGTGATGATGCCATATTATTTATTTATTTTGGAACATGAATGTTAGCCTAATCTCATAATTTTAATTTAGAATATTTGCGGCACAAGTACCCAATGTATATTTTTAGTACCAAAAGTTAATAAAAGTGTAATTTCGTCAGCCTTTTCTGTTAGGTTCTTGTTTCATGATGATTGTATCAACACGTGTAACTCTGTGATTGGTCTAGTTCAATTATATTTTAAAAATAATTATAATTTGGACCAATAAAAACATGATACGTGTCTGTCTAATCTGCTCGTTAACAGACCTAACTAGGGCCATAATCTTTGAATAATATGTGGATTCCAAAGTCTAATCTGATAATTATATTAGTACTTTGGCCATAGCAAATGTATAGCTAAGTTTACCTAGCTAGGGCTATTTTTAATCTTTGAATAAATTATTCTTCTTGATCAATAACTTTGGTGTTTTCTAATAATTAAAAAGTCAAACAACGTGAAAACTTACGGTACTAAATTCTCCTTTTTTACTTTTTTTCCTAAGGGAATAATAGTGCGAATATCAAAATGAATTAACTTTGATGCTTTACAAATAGTACTTTTACTACTAATGATTTTGATTTAGAGTACTCATGTGTAAAATAAATAATTAGCAAAGGAGTTTTCATATGCTTTATGTTAATTTTTTTTTACAATTATATTTAGTATTTATTTTACATTATTTACAAAGCATTGAGAGAAAATATTTGTAATGAATAAAATATATTAAAAATTATAATATTTAAAGAAAATATAAAAAAAATGTAAAGTATAATGTAAAATAAAAAGAAGTGGATTGTGGTGATATATTTAAGGGATAATTCTTTGGTAGGAGTATAGAAAATACTCTTACGGTAGGAACGTTTTTTATTTCTGGTATTTAGAAAAATTATAACTATTTTTTTTTCATGACTGTGTATATTATAGTTATAACAAACATCTTATTAATTTTCAGAAAATTCTAAATAATTTACAGTGCCCAAATTAGAGTTCAAACAGTTAATTACAAACGTGACTAATTTTTTATATGACCCTAATTATCCTATATTACTAAGAATGAAAACTAGAGAATTGTTATAGGATCATACGGTCCAACACTACTTGATATAACATTATATAAGTGGTTAAATTTGATAACTTTAATATGTACGATTCGATGTTATACTTAATAATCATAAAATGTTGTATCAAATGATGTTGGACACGATATGGTGCCCCATAACAATATCCTATCGCTTAAGTTAAATTAGTCTTAAACGTTAGTAATAAGTAGAATTTATGTCCCTTAATTCTTGAACATAATAATACCACAAAGTATGGAACATGAAACAATTAAGGAAGAGAGCTATTATTGTTAGTATCATTATTATTTGGGGTATACAATGCAATTAAAATCAATTCAAAGGGAAGAGGGGCTATATATATGTATGCTTTTGGACTCCATGAATTAGTGGTGCAAAAAGGGCCCCTCCATTATATGAGATGTAGGGTTTGATTTTGATATGGACTTGTTTGGAATATTGTTAGACAATAGTCATAATCCAAAGTTTCTTCTCCTTTTTCTTTCTCCCTTTTTTATTTCCTACCTCCTTATTCTTTTTGGTTACACAATTTGGTGCCTTTTTCTTTGACACCTTTCCTTTTCAATCTTTCATGTGTCTCTTGAGTGCTTTGCATATACTATCATTAAATTTAGTAAATATATATATATATATATATTTATAATAACTTTTTATTGCTTAAGAAAATGTATTCTAACTTGTTTGACATTAATTTTATGATACAATGATAATGAAGAAAGGCTTTGAAAATTCCATATTATAAGTTGGTAACCTTAATGGTTGTGTTTTGTAAAATTTTTGTTTTTGAATTTTTTAAACACAAAAATGGAAATATAATTTTATTTTTATCTCTTTATTTAAAAAAAATAAAAATATGTTTGGTAACTTTTTTTGTTTTTTGTTTTTAAAAACAAAAAATAATAAACGCATTTGATAACTTTTATTTTAATTTTTTGTTTAACAATATGATGCATTGATTTGAAGAAGAGAAGAAAAAAAAAAAGTCGAAAATAGTTTTAAAAAATTTTGAAAGTGAAAAAAATTCTATTTTTAAAATTTAATGAACTTTAATTAAAATTTAAAAAATAATAAATAAAAATAGAGTTACTAAATACATTTTATGTTTAATTGTCAAATTTTTAATTAATTAAATAAAAAACTATTTTTTAAGTATTACCAATCGGTATGAATATATTTATATATAGAAGAATTTTTAATAATTATATATGTTATTGTAGTGTATACATTTAAAAACATTGTTATTTATTATAGATGTTGATTAGTTAACATAATTTAATAATTTTACTACTTAATTATAATTATTTAGTATTAATCTTTACATATATAGTAGGTTTTATTAGCTTATAAAATGATCAAATAAATTTGGGTAAAACATGGATACATTAATTATTTGTAAGCTAAGATAGATCTTTTATTACAATCGGATTATATATAATAATTATTTTTAATTAATTTTATTAGGACGTGTAGTGTTTTTTGTTGAAACTTAAATATGTGATAGAATGAACTTAATTATGGTAATATTTTTAAAAAAGGGTAGGTGATTCTTATCACTTGTACTTTCACATAATATAATATATGGCCAACTAAATTGACTATGACAAATTTTTGTCTGCTAGCTTTTACAATGCAAGTATTAATTGGTAAGTATTTTCTATAAATATATATTAATTAATTAATTGCACATTTTTTTTCTTCATATTTTTATTATTGTTGTTATAGTTTTAGATAGTATTTTAAAATTCATGGTTTGTTAAAAATAACAATATAAAATAATATTTGTTTGATAATTAATAAAAATATATTTCAAATAAATTTTATCTATTTGCAATATTTTAAAAAATTTAGATGTTTGGATATTTTTCACCAATCTATATGCTTACATTAAAATAAATTGATAGTATTATGTTTTTTTTGTATATAAAAAAACTAATGTAAACATAAAATTTAAAAAAAAAAATCATAATATTAAATAATATTTCATATCTACTTTCAGCCTTAAAGGTTTATAAAAAATTAACAATGTTAAATAGAAAAACAAAAATACATAATTTATTGTCAAAGCATTCGAGAAGTAGGAACAAATATGTTTAAATTTGAAATATATATAATCTAGAAGAATGTAAAAAATATGAATATTTTTCTTAAAAAAAGTCAAAAGTAGTATATATTAAAAAATAAAAAAAGTATTTAATAAATAATATTATTTATTAGTGTAATTAGACCAACTAGATAACAAAGCAACGAGAATTAAAGAATGTAATTATGATCCATGATTACATTTAATTGTATGGTTATAATATAATTATTTACTTAAATGCCTAACCTAATAATTCTTACTAGTTATATCCAATTTCAATTACAAGATAATTTTTCATGCATAGGATATTCTTTTCTTGTTAGTAATATATATATATATATATATATATATTTTTGTTTCTTCATAGCATGAAACCTATATGATCAAAGAAAAAGAAAAAAGTGAAATCCTTAGTTCAAATGTAATATTTGTACACTATTTATTATTAGGTATATATTTTTAGGGAAATTCTTCTATGGGGGCTTCACTTTAAGTTCTACCGGTGGGACTCTCAGTGTTCTCGATCCGTAAACAGTTTTCGGTGCGATTTTTTTATGACTGTGTATATTGTAGCTATTTAGAGCATCCTGCAAATTTTCAGAAAATTCCGAATAGTTTACAATTATGAAAACTAAGTTCAAACATGTTATTGTATGCGTGACTAATTTTTTTTATGCTCGTGAAAATCGACATATTTAAACATAGTTTTCGGTACTGTAAACTATTCAGAATTTTCTGAAAATTTGCAAGATGCTCTAAATAACTACAATATACACGGTCATAAAAAGAAATCGCGCTGAAAACTGTTCACGGGTCGAGAAACACTAAGAGCCCCACCGGTAGGACTTAAAGTGAAGCCCTTATAGAAAAATTGTCCTATATTTTTAATATATTCTAGATTACGTGAAGAAAATATATATTTTTTTTCAAACAAAATTTCATTTCTATTTTTAATTTTTTTTCCCTTCAATTTCCAGCTATGTAGTTGTTGTTGACTGTGTACACATATAAATATATAATCAATAAACCATCACATTAAGAATCCACAAAATGTACAATAAATGGCTATGTTTATATAATTCAATACACTTTTCATGTTTACGTGGTGTAATTAATTAATTCCACTACACACAAAATTGTAGAATAATCTTGCCTAGATTTTCACTAGTTCATATTAAAATTAATTTTAAGTACAACCATATGATCATGTTTATGATATTAATATTGCTTTAATTTATTCCTTCTTTTTGACAAGTCTCAAATTATAGCTGATAAATGTCCATATATAAGCTTTATTATTAGACGTTCATTTATAAAAAAAAACCAACTTTACCTTTCCTATTTGTTTGGCTAGCTACCACTTTGTACTATAAATTTATCTTGAAATATGTATATATATATATATTTATATGTTTCGGAGTCATATTTTGCAGCTCAAGAATCATTTTAACACTCTTATGTCATCCATGACTGAGATATGGAGACAAACATTGCCCCACCAATTGAAAAGGGAAGCACACACATACACACAATATATACATATATATATATAAATATTTTTATATATATACATGGTAATTCTATAGTTTTGTATATTCTTCATACGATACATATATGTGAATTACAAATTTTAAGGGAATCTTATTAATAAGACAAATTTTAAATGATAACCTAAGAAATGAATAATATTTCTGCCAATAACAACTAAGGATACTGTAACGTTCCATGCCACTATGTTTGCTTCCTGGAATGACGACTGACCTAGCAAACTAACATGAGTCTTTCCAGCGTGCTTTGTCCTCACTCGGAAGCTTCCTGGGAAAACTTCCCAAGAGGTCACCCATCACGAGATTACTCTAGGTCAAACACACTTAACTTTGAAGTTCTCAAGTGATGGGTTATCGAAAAAATACATGGAATAGGTAGTACCCATCAATGCATTTAAGCCATCTTCAAGTGTATAGTCTCATACCTACACAATCTTAAAATCATCACACTTGACCTTCCCTAGGCGATGTGGGATTGCATAGCTCTACCCGATCTTTCCCCATACGGATCACAGGTTACTGACTGTCACAATCACCCCCCCTTAGGGGTCCGACGTCCTCGTCGACCACACTTCCGGTTGGGTCAAGGCTCTGATACCATTAGTAACGCCCCATGTCACAATGACTGCTTCCTGGAATGACGACTGGCCCTGCAAACCAACATGAGTCTTTCCAGTGTGCTTTGTCCTCACTTGTACGCTTCCTGGGAAAACTTCCTAGGAGATCACCCATCATGAGACTACTCCAGGTCAAACACGCTTAACTTTGGAGTTCTCAAGTGATGAGTTACTGAAAAAAAAATGCATCTTGTTGGCATAAGTAGTATCCATCAATCCATTTAAGTCATCTTCAACTGTGTAGTCTCATACCTACACAGTCTTAGAATCATCACACTTGACCTTCCTCAGGTGATGTGGGATTGCACAACTTTACCCGGTCTTTCCCCCTACGAATCACAGGATACTGACTGTCACATATACTCACAAATTATATCAAAAATATATATATAAACACACTAATTTATTATTAATATTTAACAATTAATTCTATTAAGTGACATCGTATTATTTTTATTTTTAACATCATTCGTAGAAATTTTGATGTTCGTGTGTTTCTTTAACATAATTTATTTTTTTTTGAAAAAATAAACACTAGGGCATTATGCAATTGTGAAAAATTACTAATAAAACATTGTGTTGTTTCACTTTTTTGTTTATATTTTATTAATTTTGTTTTTGCAAAAATAAAATTGCTATTATAGTAATAAAGTAAAAAATATTATATCATTGTCGGTATAGACACTTATGTTGAATTTTTATTAGGATTTTTTTTTCTTCTATAAAAATGGAATGTGTGAGCTATAGAATGGCTTAGTAGTAGTAAGCCTTCATTAGGGTTTTACACATTTTGTTGGCTTGACTTGTTAAGACCTCATAGCCTTAATATGTAGTCATTATCGACAAGTATATATTTGTATATGGTAGTTTCAACCCCATATAATATAACACATAATTGATGGCCGCATCTAATATAATTTATTAAATTAAAATAAGAAATATTGTTTGATTTTATATTTGAATAATGATGTGTGGGCAAAGATTACGCACCAAAACATTACACCAACTACGTGATACTGTTTTTAAAAACAAAGTATCTCGTCTAAAATAAATTTGATTGGTAAAATGAAACCGACTCATTAATTGGTGTAATGTTTGATGCATAATTCTAGTACACATATCAAAACTATTTTGTATTTTAACCACAACAACAATTAAGTTGTGGTCTAAAATTGTTGGATGTCTTAGGTTTTAATTGATTAGCGATTGGAAAACTGTATTTTCAAAAAGTGTGTTTCTAAAATGAAAATATGGATTTATAGTCTTAAAACATGTTTTTGAATTTTAAAAAATTGAATATGATTGGTAGAGAATCTGAAAATATAAAAAATAATAATAAATTTGTAGGATTTTAAGATATAATGATTTGAATTAAGAGAAAACGTGAAAATAATGTTTTTTATTTTTTAACTTAAGTTTAAGTCGGTATTTAGATTGAAAATTTAAAAACAATTAACCAATCAAATATTCACGCGAGCTCTACTATTTTTTAGTTTTAGAAAGGGAATTTACTTATTTAGTACCTTATGTTTTTGCAAAGTATCATTTTGGTACCCTCTGTTTTCAATAATGCTCATGTAGTACTCTATATTTTAAAATTATACATATTTGATACCCTAGACTCAGATTTGATAGATAAAATTTTGTCAATATGATTAAACTGTCATCAGTTATGTGCAATTAAGTAATTAAATTTAAATTTAGAACTTACATAATTGACAACAGATTAATTAAATTGGTAAAATTTTATTAATTAAATTTGAGTTTAGGATACCAGATATATACGATTTTAAAATACAAAATATTATATGAACATTATTAAAAACAGAAAATACAAAAATAATAATTTGCAAAAATACGAAATACCAAATAATTACCTAAATAGAATTTGTACCGATAGATTTGGATTGTAAATTACAAGGTAAAACACGTCAAGATTCTATATATAGGCTAGTCTCTAGGAAAAGAAAGGAGGGAACACGTAGGCAAAATAATGATTTTGATTCCATGCATAACTATGAGAATTTGATTATAGTATAAATCGCAATATATTATATAGTAAATAGCCAAAACATGAGTGATGGGACAATAAGATCTCAGCCAAAGATATGTAGTGTGTAATTGTCACAATAATAAACCAAACTATATATATAGTCATAGAAATATGATTGCATCAAAATATTATACTAGTCCTGAACTTGTAGCATTGATTAACTAATTAAATTTATTTAAGATGAGATTTATAATTTTAAAAAATAATATTACATTAGAGTAGATATAATATTTTGTTATATAATTTTATTATATTATACTAACTAATGGCGAATTTCATTTAACCAATTAAATTTATTTTGACAGAATTTATATTTTAAAAAAAATAATATCACATTAGAGTAGATATAATATTTTGGTGCTGCGGTACACCTATCATTATCATTATATTTATATATAGGATTTATATTTTTATTTGTTTGGATTCTGTATTTTGATAAATTATTTTTTGGACTCTATATTTTGTAAAATGGTTCAAATAGAACCTTAAATCCGATTTTGGTCAAAGTTTTCTCAACTGAAATCACAAATAATTTACCAAACTAATACTTCAGAATAAAAATAAAATCATTCTGCTTAAAAACTGTGTTGTTATATTTAATTTTGTCTTCATTCAAATTGAATTTAAAAATTAATTTGAATTATTTTATAAAATATAAAATCGAAAAATAAAAATTTTAAAACACATAATCTAACCAAGTAATTAGAAAATACACCAATTCCAAAAAAGATATATATACCCTTGTGTATATATATATATATATAAACACATGTAATGGATGACTTGGCAGCCAATATAGATAGCAAGGGTTTGATTTAATGGCTATTGCAGAGAATGGAACCAGACTAGTATGTGTCTGTCTGTGTCACCATTATTATAAGTTTTAAAATTATATACATTTTGTCAGTCATTATTATGATTGTAACATATATATATATATCTATGTATATCATATCATCATGATCTTCTTTTCTTCTGGGCTTTCCCATCATCTATATATCCATATCTATATTGCCTGCTCCTTCAAGAACTGCCATTAATCTTTTAACTTGTTAATTTTAGGTCAACATGCCTCTCTATTACTCTTCAGAAAAACTTATTAAAAGTTTATCAAAATATGTGTACGTCTACATTATATTATTTTTTTAAAAAAAATTAATGTAATAATATCGTATGATCATCAGTAGATATATATTGTCAAGATACTAATCCATTGCTTCTGTAGAAAAACTTTGAAATAATTATTAATTAATTTCTTGTGTTTGGCTTTGAGTAGAGATATATCATTGTTTCGCATGCAAATTTTACCAAAAGTAACAGTGTGTAGAAAAATATTGTTTTTCAACTTATAAATATTTTATTAATTTATTTTTATAAATTTGTATATGTATATATGTGTGATACTATTATATTTAATTATTTTATTTTTTTACATAAATAAAATATTTTAAAAAATATAATATTTAAATATGTAAAGTAAAAAAAGAAGTTGATGTATGATGTAATGTAAAAATTTGAGCTAAAATAGAAAAAATTATATTTTAGTGAAGTACTTTAAAATAGAGTAAAACACTCATTGTATGAGGTTGATAGCCAGAGAGTTAGCAGATGAGATGACCAGAGCTGGTATAGAGTTGCTAGTGGGCCAGTTGGCTAACATTACGCTACAGTCTACGCTGTTGGAGAGAATCAAGGAAGGTTAGCTGAGTGATCCACAGCTGATCAAGATCAGAGATGATGTTCTGGCTGGAGCATCCAGAGATTATACAGTGTCTGAGTTAGGCTTGTTGAGGTACAAGGGGCGGATATGTGTTCCGCTGGACACTGTTTTGAGGTGAGAGATTTTGGATGAATTGTTGGTTTTTATTGATCAAATCAGAGATCATACGCAGCAGAACAACAATCAAATTGTTAGATTAATCCCATAAGATTTCTAGATCTACTTCTTCACATGCATATATATATTGAATCACGGACATGAACAGAAAAATTACCTCAGGTCTTTCCTTGCTGCTATCTTTTCGTATGGCTAAATTCCTTAAGATCTCACACCAAGATCTTCCAAAATGTTCTCAGGCACACAAAGAACGAGTGTGGGCTCGCTATACAAACAATAGGCAATAACTATTTATCAGATGTTCTCGACACATGAGATCTGATAAAGTTTGGACCTAGTTTTTGTGAAGAACAATGACTTTAGTTTTGTCACTGTTCTCTTTCTCTGAGAGAGATTCCTAGATATTTTTCTATCCCTGAAAAGTTAGGTTCTGTGAAAAACTGATATCCTATATTTAAATATATCCTATATATTAAAATATTTGTTATTTTAAACAAATTCAAAATTACTGATCAGTTATCAGATTTTTGTTTAAATAATAATATTTTAATCAAATTAAAATATCTCATTATTTATTTAATATTTAAATAACTAAAATTGTGGAATCAATAGACTCAGTACATCTCTTATGCGTGTAGCACAGTGCATGTGCACTATGCACTGTGCCACACGTGTACCACATGCCTGTGGTGGCATGTGATTTTTCTCAATTTTTATTATTATTTAAATACCAAAAATCCCAAAAATAAATTAATTCAAAATTAATTATATTTTTGTTAAATCAAATAATTAATAAATTAATTACACATAATTAAACATTAATTATGTTTGATACATAGAAAAATATTTTACTTATCACATAAGTCATTTTTGCCCATTTTTTGTATTTGTCTTTGACAGTGATTGTTTGAGCCATTTCGGGGACCATGGACCTATAACATTAAGCTCCAATAAATTGAAACTAAATAATTAAACTCTTTAATTATAATAATTAATTTATTAATTCTGATATTACTCCACTATAAATTCAGAATTGCACTCTTTATGTTATAGATATACTTTTACAGAAATCTTTTTCTTAAGTCGTCCATTGATATAAACATCTTACAATAGTTCAACCCTCTAATTAATTAGTTCATAAATTAGAATGGAAGAATTACCATTTAACCTTTCTAATTTACTTCTTATTCCTTAAGTACCATTAATTCACTAGTGAATAATTAATCTATAATCTAATTATAGACTTGAGCTCAAAATCATTCAGTTCCAGAATTAACCCTTAAGGGAACTAATATACGATCCGTTAGGAAAGATTAGATTCCGTATTGTTGATACATGTTCCCAGCCATCCATGATATTAAATCTCCAAAACAAAAGTCATTAGCCTCATTCTTTGAAGAGACCTTAACGAATGAATCAAAAGATTTAATAAACATGAACAGGAGTTCATGAACACTCAGGATTTAGGTTGGTCTATAAATGATCATCAATTACGATATGAATTACAAGTCTTTATTGTTAAATGGTTTTTGGATAAAGACTCTAATTCATATCGGTCCATGTCATATATAATCATATTATATAAAGCACCTTTACCGAGATGTCTTTCCACATCAATAATCTAAATTTAGATTATTTATATCATTATGATATTCAGTAAACCGTACTTACAACTCCAATTAAAGAATACCATAACTTTAATTTGTTGTTGTTGACTATTTTTATTCATTCATGTGATCTTAATTCTCTCGTACTAATACAAGATCACATCCTCAATAATGACTATGGAATTTTTTTGATATTTACAAAATTATTCAAACAATAATTTAACAATCTAAATATGACAATAATAATAAACCATTGTATTTATTTATTCACAGAAAAAACGAATGTCTTTACAGGCTTTTAGGACACACTCCTAACATGAGTCTCATACTACACCTTACTCTTTGCATCTAGGCACCACGAAGATGTATCAGGATGTGAAATCATTGTATTGGTGGCCAGGGATGAAGAGAGATGTAGTGGAGTATGTGGTTAAGTGCTTGAGATGTCAGCAGGTCAAGGCTGAGCATCAGAGGACGGCAGGGTTATTGCAACTTCTAGATATCCCAGAATGGAAATAGGAAGACATCACAATGGATTTTGTGGTGGGCTTACCCAAGACTGTTGGTCAACATGATTCTATTTGGGTGATAGTAGATCGCTACACCAAGTCAGCTCACTTCTTGCCAGTGAAGATTACTCATACAGTTGACCAGTATGCAGATCTCTATGTGAGAGAGATCGTGCATCTCCATGGAGCGCCTAGATCGATCGTGTCAGATCAGGACCCCACTTTTACTTCCAAGTTCTGGGGGAGTTTGCAGAAGGCCATGTGGACACAGTTGAAGTTCAGTACTGCTTAACATCCTGATAAGGTCATTTTTGTATTAATACTTGTTAAGTTTTTCTATGCTTGGATGGTGTTATGATAGCATTTTTAATAGTTTTAACTAAGTTTTGTGATTCTACACCATATTTTCTACGTTGCGTTTTATGAGGATAAATCTGACATTTTGATGGCAAGTGTAGTTAAAATAAAGTTTTAGGAGTATTCAAAGCTTTCGGGATTGAAATGTGGAAGTGGTGGCAACGTGGAAGCTATCTAAGATCAAAAATTGAAGAAATTGGAGGTAGGCCGCAGCTCAAAAAACTCAGGCCGCGGCACTTTAAATGGAAATTGCACTTTCAGAATTTTTTCTTCCAGACAGGCCGCTGCGTATAAAACTCAGGCCGCTGCCTAGGGTGCCAGGCCGCTGCGCGTAATTTCTAGGCCGCTGCCAGAGGGACAGATTTAGGCACAGTTTTTGTTCTAGGTCGCGGCTCGCTTTTTTCAGGCCGCGGCTTGCGACGTCATTTTCAGATTTTTTATTACTTTTTAATTAGAATTTAATTGAGACTATAAATGATGATTAGGGTTAATTTGAGAGGGATCTTTATTACGGTTTTAAGAGAGAAAAAGACTGAGAAAGGGCTGAAGAGAAGACTACAAGACTACATTACTTTTCTTCATCAATCTAGTTTCTTTTCTTCCCTTAATCTCTTTAATTTTAATTATAATTATGTTTGTGATTATGATTACTATCATGGAGTAGGTTCTTTTTAGGTTAAGGGTTAATTCAAAACCCAAGACATGAATTCTTGATTATTGATAATGAATATTGTTCTTTAATTTTTCTCAATATTAGATTGTGTCTATTTTTCCAATTGAATGTTATGAATCTTGTAATTTCTTGTTAGGTGGCAAACTAATTAAGGTTTTACATTGTTCAATTGTCATCTTAGAATTACTACTCATCTAATAGTTTAGGATTCTAAGTGTATGTGATAAATTACAATTGATAGTTATGTCAAAAGAATTGTTGATTGTGATAAAAAATAGAACCTAGGTTAAATGAATTATATGCTTCATTAATTTATTGCCTAGATTAACTTGTTTCCATAGGACTTAATGCTTTATCTAAGTTAAATAGATTGTATGCTTCATAGATTTATTGCTTAGATAAAAGAGTTAATTATTGAGCGCTTTGCCTAGATTACTTATAATAGGGAGACTGGGATAATTTACTGCTTCAGCGTTATCTGCGGGGTTAATAGTTTAATTGAGAAATTAGAATAATATTTATTATTAGTCATTAGGAATGATTGTCGAGGGTGGAGATTAACCTTTAGCTGCTTCTTAATATCGTAATATCCATCTTTAATTGCTTTCTAGTTTATGCTATTTAATTTTGAGTTAAAAATCAAAATCCCCTTTAAGTTTTAGTGTTAATTCTTGAATAATAAAGTGAACGATAGTCCTCGTGGGTTCGACCTGTGCTTGCTATTATACTGAAATAATTGGAAGTATTGAAAGAAAAATCATTGTTAAATTTGTGTGGTATACGACAACCATCACATCCTCAGACAGATGGCCAATCTGAGAGGACGATCCAGATTTTGGAGGACATGCTGAGAGCATGTCTGCTGGACTTTGGTGGGTCTTGGAGTAAGTATCTGCCTTTGATAGAGTTCTCCTATAATAACAGTTATCAATCTACCATTTGAGTTGCACTTTATGAGATGTTGTATGGTAGGAAGTGCAGATCTCCCATTCATTGGGATGAGACAGGTGAAAGGAGATACTTAGGTTCTGAGGCAGTTCAGAGGACCAATGAGGCCATTGAGAAGATTAGAGCTCGAATGCTCGATTCTCATAGTAGATAGAAGAGCTATGCAGATCCCAAGCGCAGGAACGTGGAGCTCCAGGTAGGAGACTATGTTTTCCTCAGAGTCTCGCCATGGAAAGGGGTGAGAAGGTTTGGGAAGAAAGGCAAGTTGAGTCCTAGATTTGTAGGTCCATTTGAGATCCTGGAAAGGATTGGTCAGGTGGCCTACAGATTGGCTTTGCCTCCAGCTTTGTCAGCTGTGCATAACGTGTTTCATGTTTTAGCTCTTCGGAGGTATGTATCTGATGTGAGCCATATTTTGAGTTATGAAGATCTAGAGCTTGAGCCAGATCTCTCCTTTGAGGAGCAGCCAGTTCAGATACTCGACAGAAAAGACAAGGTCCTCAGGAATAAGACGATACCTTTGGTTAAGGTATTGTGGAGGAACAGCAAGGTCGAGGAAGCGACTTGGGAGCTGGAGTCAGATATACAGAGTCAGTATCCCGAGCTGTTCAGGTAGATTTCGAGGACGAAATTTCTGTAAGGAGGGGATAGTTGTAATGCCCCGAGTTCTCCGAAATGGTTTAATGGCTGGATTAGTAGGCCGGGAGGGCCATACTTGTTTAATTATGTCATTAAATGAATATATGCATGTATATGTGAATTATATTATAATATGATGTTAAATGCATGCATGTGGGTCCACATTTCATAACAGGGGCATTTTGGTAATTTGGCCCATTGAGGGCGTAATTGTGTATTTTGGGTGCATGTTTGTGATTAATTGATAATGCCACATTATAATGTGGATTTGTTCGAGCTATTCGGCATGAGACGATCTTGAGTACAAACTATCGGTCTAGTCATAACAGGTTTAAGTTCAGGGCTCGGGATGAGTCTCGGGGTGATTTTTAATGATTAAAGCGTTACCATGAATTAAAGGGTAACGAGATATAAATTATTGATGTTTGGGATTATCGAGAATAGCGGGAATTGGAGAGCGTTAATTATGATTAACGAGATAGGTTGGAAATGACAAATTTGCCCTTGGGAGCCTTTAGAAACCTTTAATTGACCTAGGGGTATAATGGTCTTTTTACCCCTAGGATAGATATAAACTACTTTTGGCTGTGAATCAGAGAAAACAGAGCAAGTCTTGAAGCTTACCCGTACCTTCCTCCTCCTTCATCTCCTTTGTGATTTTTGAGCTCTTGTTGAGGATTCTAGCTTGGGAAGTAGGCCTTGGGAGTTTGTGATACATGGAACACATTATGCACGACAGACAACGCCGGAGGCAAGGCTAATCTGTAAGCCACCTGACCAATCCTCCACAGGATCTCAAATGGACCTACAAATCTAGGACTTAGCTTGCCCTTCTTCCCAAACCTTCTCACCCCTTTCCATGGTGAGACTCTGAGGAAAACACAGTCTCCTACCTGGAACTCCACGTTTTTGCGCTTGGGATCTGCATAGCTCTTCTGTCTACTCTAAGAAGCGAGCACCCGAGCTCTAATCTTCTCAATGGCTTCACTGGTCCTCTGAACTGCCTCAGGACCTAAGTATCTTCTTTCACCTGTCTCATCCCAATGAATGGGAGATCTGCACTTCCTACCATACAGCATCTCATAAGGTGCTACTCCAATGGTAGATTGACAAGTGTTGTTATAGGAGAACTCTATCAAAGGCAGATACTTACTCCAAGATCCACCGAAGTCTAGCACACATGCTCTCATCATGTCTTCCAGAATCTGGATCGTCCTCTCAGATTGCCCATCTGTCTGAGGATGATAAGTTGTACTAAACTTCAACTGTGTCCCCATGGCTTTCTGCAAACTCCCCCAGAACTTGGAAGTAAAAGTGGGGTCCCGATCTGACACGATCGACCTAGGTTAACCATGGAGCTGCACGATCTCTCTCACATAGAGATCTGCATACTGATCAACGGTATACATAGTCTTCACTGGCAGAAAGTGAGCTGATTTGGTGTAGCGATCCACTATCACCCAAATAGAATCATGCTGACCAGTAGTCCTGGGTAAGCCCACCACAAAATCCATTGTGATGTCTTCCCACTTCCACTCTGGAATATCCAGAGGCTGCAATGACCCTGCCGGCCTCTGATGGTTAGCCTTGACCTGCTGACATGTCAAGCTCTTAGCCACATACTCTACTACATCTCTCTTCATCCCTGGCCACCAATACAACGATCTTACATCCTGATACATTTTCGTGGTGCCTGGATGCAAAGAGTAAGGTGTAGTATGAGATTCATCCAGAATCTCTTGCCTCAATGCAGTGTCTAACGGAACACATATCCGCCATTTGTATCTCAACAAGCCTGTCTCAGACACTGAATAATCTCTGGATGCTCCAGCCAGAACATCCTCTCTAATCTTGATCAGCTGTGGATCACTCAACTGACCTTCTTTGATTCTCTCCAACAGCGTAGATTGTAGCGTAATATTAGCCAACTGGCCCACCAATAACTCTATACCAGCTCTGGTCATATCGTCTGCTAACTCTCTGGCTATCAGCCTCATACCATGAATCTGCCCCCGACCCTTCCGGCTTAAAGCATCAGCTACCACGTTGGCTTTTCCTGGATGATACAGAATCTCACAATCATAATCTTTTCCCAACTCCAGCCAACGCCTTTGCCTCATATTCAGGTCTATCTGGGTGAAGAAGTACTTCAGGCTCTTGTGGTCTGTATAGATCTCGCACTTCTCTCCATAGAGATAATGCCTCCATATCTTCAAGGAAAAAACCACAGCCGCCAACTCTAAATAATGAGTGGGATACCTTTTCTCACACTCCTTCAACTGACGAGAAGCATAAGATATTACCTTATCTGATTGCATCAAAACACAGCCCAAACCCTGATGAGAAGCATCACAATAAATCACAAACTTCTCTTGATTTGTCGGAAGGCTCAGAATTGAAGGTGTAATCAACCTCTGCTTCAGTTCCTGGAAGCTGCTCTCACATTTATCTGACCACATAAATTTCTGGCTCTTGCGTGTTAGTTCAGTCAAAGCACTAGCAATCTTTGAGAAACCTTCCACGAAACGCCTGTAATAACCTGCCAATCCAAGGAAACTTCTAACCTCAGAAGCATTCTTTGGCCTTGGCCAATCTTTGACCGCTTCGATCTTTACAGGATCTACCTTAATCCCCTCCCTACTGACAATATTTCCAAGAAAGGATACCTGAGACAACCAGAACTCACACTTCTTCAATTTAGCAAACAGCCTGTGTTCTCTCAGTCTCTGTAGAACCAACCTCAGATGTTGCTCATGCTCTAGCTCAGTCTGAGAATATACCAGAATATCATCGATGAAGACGATCACAAACTGGTCTAAGTAATCCTTGAACACTCTGTTCATTAAATCCATAAAAGCAGCAGGGGCATTAGTTAATCAAAATGACATAACTAGAAACTCATAATGCCCATACCTAGTACGAAAGGCAGTTTTCGGTATATCTCCCTCCTTGACCCTCAACTGATGATAACTAGAACGAAGGTCGATCTTTGAGAATACCTTCTTACCTTGCAACTGATCGGACATATCAAATATCCTTGGCAAAGGATACTTTTTCTTAATTGTCAACTTATTCAGTTCTCTGTAATCTATACACATTCTCAGAGAACCATCATTCTTTTTCACAAATAGAACTGGTGCACCCCAAGGTATATCACAAACTTCTCCTGGTCTGTCGAAAGACTCAGAATCAGAGCTGTAATCAACCTCTGTTTCAGTTCCTGGAAGCTGTTCTCACATTTATCTGACCACACAAACTTCTGATTCTTGCGTGTCAGTTCAGTCAACGAAGTAGTAATCTTTGAGAATCCTTCCACAAAACGCCTGTAATACCCTGCCAATCAAAGGAAACTTCTAACCTCAGAAGCATTCTTTGGCCTTGGCCAATCTCTGACCGCTTCAATCTTTGCTGGATCTACTTTAATCCCCTCCTTACTGACAATATGCCCAAGAAAGGATACCTGAGACAACCAGAACTCACACTTCTTGAACTTTGCAAACAATCTGTGTTCCCTCAATCTCTGTAGAACCAACCTCAAATGCTGCTCATGCTTTGACTCAGACTGAGAATATACCAGAATATCATCGATGAAGACAATCACAAACTGGTCTAGATAATCCTTGAACACTCTGTTCATCATATCTATGAAAGCAGCAGGGGCATTAGTCAATCCAAATGACATAACTAAAAACTCATAATGCCCATACCTGGTACGAAAAGCGGTCTTCGGTATGTCTCCCTCTTTGACCCTCAACTGATGATAACCAGAACGAAGGTCGATCTTAGAGAATACCGTCTTACCCTGCAATTGATCAAACAGAACATCTATCCTTGTCAAAGGATACCGGCTCTTAATTGTCAACTTATTCAGTTCTCTGTAATCAATACACATCCTCAGAGTACCATCCTTCTTCTTCACAAACAGAACTGGCGCACCCCAGGGTGAAAAACTAGGTCTGATAAAACCCAAATCTAACAGCTCTTGCAACTGTACCTTTAATTCTTTTATCTCAGCTGGGGCCATTCTGTATGGTGCTCTAGACACTGGCTTTGTCCCTGGTGCCAGTTCTATAACGAACTCAATTTCCCTGTGTGGTGGCAACCCTGGCAAATCTTATGGAAATACATCCAGGAATTCACACACAAGTCTAGTATCCTCTGGTCTCACTGGCATGACTTGGGTGGTATCAACCACACCGGCTAAGAATCCAATGCAACCTCTATGCAATAGATCCCTGGCCCTCAACACAGAAATCATAGGAATGCGAGGTCCATTCACAATACCAACAAACACAAAAGGATCCTCACCTTCAGGCTCAAAGGTGACCGTCTTCCTTCTGCAGTCAATAGTTGCCCCATACTTTGTCAACCAATCCATACCCAGTATCATATCAAAGTCAGTCATAACCAACTCTATCAAGTCCACTGACAACTCTCTGCCCTCCACTGTCACTGGCAAAGATCTGACCTATCTCCTGGATACCACTAACTCTCCAGTGACAAAGTACCAAATCCCACGACATAGAAATCACAAGGTCTACATAATCTATCAATAATGCTACTAGCAGCAAAAGAATGTGTAGCACCAGAATCAATCAACACATTATAAGGGGTTCTGACACTAAGAAGCTGACCTGTAATAACTGAGGGGGAAATCTCATCTTCTGCTTGAGTCAACGTGAACACTCGAGCTGGGGCCGAGCTGTCCACCTTCCTGGGTTCTTCTTTCCCTACCTGAGGGAAATCTTTATTAAGATGACCCACTGCTCCACACAAGTTGCAGGCCTTTGCCCTACACTCTCCCAAATGGCGCCTCTTGCATCTAGGGCATTCAGGACGAGTCTTCCAGGCTTCACCACCCCTAGGATGACCCATTGTAATACCACGGGGCCTCCTGTCAGGACCTGGAACTGGGAAGGTATCAGGAACCTTCCTCTTCTGATCACTGGGGCCAACACCCCTACCAGAACCCACGAATGGAGGAACTGTCCTCCTGAAATCCTTTCTGACTGCACTGTCACGCCAGATCTTGGTCTCTGCACTCTCAGCTGTGAGTGCCTTTTCCACCACCTGTGCATAAGTAGTAACTCCTGCCACAGTGGTGATACGAACGTCACGAGCTAACCTGGGCTGTAGCCCCTGGAGGAATCTCTCTCTCCTGGTCCCATCAGTGGGCACCAATTCCTTGGCAAACTTTTCCAAACGGTCAAAATTTAAGGCATATTCAGTAACTGATAAGCTTCCCTGAACTAGCTTAATGAATTCCTCAGCTTTAACTGCCCTGATGGCATCATTGTAATACTTTTCATTGAACAAGGTCTGAAACTCCTCCCAGCTCAGAGCATTAACATTCCTGGTCTGGGTAATCACTTCCCACCAAATTCGGGCATCATCCCGAAACATATAGGTAGCACAGGCCACCCTCTCATTACCAGCTACCCTCATAAAGTCAAGGGTAGTGGTAATCATTCTCATCCATTGTTCTGCCTTGGCAGGATCTGCACTGTCCTAAAAAACAGGAGGTTGTTGCTTTCTGAACCTTTCATAAAGAGGTTCCCATTTATTTCCTACCTCAGGCAGCTGTCCAACCACTGGCATCGACACAGAAGGTGCCTCTGATACACCAACCACTGCAGGCACTTGTTGCTGTCTCAGGAGACGAAGCTCCTCTCCTTGTTTCAACACTGTTGCCTGTAAGTCATTAAACAATTGCTGCCATTTTGTAGGAGCTGGCTGTGGAATCTGAGACTGGTCATTTTCCTGACCCTGGCTGTTATTGTTATTCTGGCCCTGATCACTTTGGCCAGCTGTAGTGTCTATCTGTTCTGGGTTCATTCTTATCTGATACACCTTGCTGAAACATTGATCAATGCGGCCAGTCGGGTAGTAATAACTAAACCTCTTGCCGCCTCACGGTCCAAGAACAAGCAGACAATTATCATATTCCGCAGTCATTCAATCTTCACAAGCAGATACATGTTTATGGCATTCAGCACTCAACATGTATCACATAACAATTCATAATATTTCAGGGCATAGGTTCAACACAGTGTCTCATGCACACAGGTAAAGCATATGCACCACATTTAGGCAGTCATGCACATAACTACATAAATAGTTAACAAACCATGAGTCGAGCTTGACTTCAGTGATGTGTGTACATGCCCAGCCAGTCTACAAGAACCTTAACCTTGGCATTGCTTTGATACCAAGTTGTAACGCCCTGGTTACCCCAGAACAATTACGGTGAACCAGAAATTTGACTCATTTCCTGAGTCCTTTGGTTAAAAATGTGATCTGAGTGTTATTAACAGGTTAAGGTGAAAACCAGTAAAAAGGAAATGATATGTTTTATTGACACATAAAACTGTTCATGGGCCCACAAGAACATTTACAAGTTATTTACAGCTCAAAAAGGTCATTACTATTCCAAAATTTCAAACCCCGCTGACCTAAGCGGCAAAAATAGGGTAAACCCCTAGTTCCTCTGAGAACTCCTTGGCCGTGGTGGTCAAGCGGCCGCATATGTACACATCACCACCTAAGCTCTCCACTCAAGGCTGGGTGAGCTTTTCTTTTCCTTTACCTGCACCACATAGCACCCATGAGTCAAAGCCCAGCAAGAAAACATAACATTATATGTAAACATAATCAAATGATTATCATTATAATCACACAGAGCTCATAGCTTTCAAACAGATGAGTGAATATCACTTGAGGTTCTGATAAACCATACTGAGTGACTGACAAACAGGTCACTATTTCAAGTGGAAGAGTGGCTGCTAGGTAAGCCACTAGCCTTCAACAGGTTCTGGTAAACCATACTGAGTGACTGACAAGTAAGTCACTATTTCAAATGGATGAGTGGCTGCTAGGTAAGCCACTAGCCTTCAAGATCTTATATTATTCATCAACCTTGAGGTCGGTCCGGCATTAATGCTCTTTGAGTCATTCAATGCAGAAAGTCGATTAGATCTAATCTTTGTTGGCTTGCGTTGAACACGCTAAGACCGTCCTGACTAATGAGTCAGTGCAATGTGACCTATGCCCAGTACCACTGCCGAACCTGACTAATGAGTCACAGCTTCACAGTTGATACTAGCACCTTTGCCAAATCTGACTAATGAGTCAGTACCATGCACAAGTGAGCAACATTTGCTAAGTATTCCACAATCAATTCATGTCCACATTTTTACAACCAACATGCCTCATGAATAACCATGCATGTCACAAATGGGGTGCAGTTTTCTTACCTCTGATTCGAGCTAGAATGAACAAAAGAACGACCCTTGAGAACGGTTTAGCTTTTAGTCCTTTAGCGGTTACCTAATCATAACACATCATAGGATACCATCAATAACATGATAATCAAAGGTTCTCAAACCAATATCTAGCCTCCAAGAGATCAATCCCAACTAATCCAAGTAGTAGGGACACTCCCGAGGTCTAAAACTAGGTTCCCGGGGTCAAAACAAGCAAACGGGGCAAAAACTGGGCAAGGGCTGCGGCCCTAATACCTTGGGCTGTGGCCCCCAGAGTTCCATGAGGCAAGGGCCGCGACGCCCAGCAAGCACAAAAACTCCACCTGCTTCTTCAAGGCAGGGTCGCGGCCCTCAACTCTGGGCCATTCCCAAACACGTTTTTATCACTCCAAAGCCTTCAAAAACATACCTAAACATTCCCCAATCATCAAATCAAAGTTCCCAAGCTTCCCAATGCATTAAAACCCTCAAAACCCAAGGTTCAAATGAATCGAAAACTCAACAATTCACAAAGTCCAATTCAAAGCTTAGAAACTCTAAAAACTCAAAACTTTAAACTTAGATTACCTTCGATTAGGTTGTTTTATGTCAAATCCTTATGTCAAGAAGCTTCTAATCCTTCCTAGGATCGCTATGCCTCGATCCTCACTTGATTCTGACTCCTAGAACTCAAGATTTCTTCAATTATGCTTCGGGTGGCAAAAATGAACTAACGAAGAAGAACAAGAGGTTTTCTAATCGTACGTTCTATCTGACAAGCTACTTCAAGCTTAAGTAACCTCAAATAAAACCTAGTGCTCGGGGTCCCAAAAACACCCCCGGGGACATTATAGTCAAAACCTCAAGAATTTCACACTGATCTCAAATATTCCCAATTTATTATCAAATAAACATTCCTATTACCCCTAAATTGACCCCGTTATGACAAAACCGCTAATCCACTAAGAATGACCGTCTCATGCCGAATAGCTCGAATATATCTCCATAATAATGGAATCTCCTTCACAAATCACATCATGCACCCAAATACACAAATTACCCTCAATGGGCTAAATTATCAAAACAGCATAATATATCAAATGTGGACTCACATGCATGCATATATCATTATATCATAATATAATTCACATAAACATGCATTTAGTCATTTAATGGCATAATTAAACAATTACGGCCCTCCCGGCCTACTAAACCGCCACTAAACCATATCGGAGAATTCAGAGCATTACAGTTTGGGAGAGTGGTCTACCACTGAAGAGCATCACAACCTGAATTGGAGGTAAGTTTCTGGCCATTATAGTCCATGTATGCTCTGTTTTGATGTTTAGTTTTAGCTCATGATTTTGTTGTGGATAGTTGGAATTGGTGGAAGTTGTGGTTGGGATTTAACTTGGGTTTTGATGAGGGAGTGTTATAGATCAAGTCTAGGGGTTGTATTGGAGGTTTGGGTGGTGTTTGAGCTTGGTTTGAAAGGTTGGTTCCAAGGAAAAAGGCAAGGGAAGAAAAACCAGGGTATTGGCTGAACTGGGGCCGAAGGGGTGCGACGCTTGGGGAAGGGCCGCAGCGCTTGAGGCAGAGGCGTGAGGGGATTGTTTCTGTTTTGGGGAAGGGCTGCGGCGCTTGAAAGTCATTTTGGCCAAAAATGTGTTTTTGACCTAGGGATGCAAACCTGAGGCCTCAGGATCGATCCTACTACCCGGTTTAGTTGGATTCGATGTCACGGAGGCTAGGTCTTGGTCCGGAAACATTTTATTACTCAATTTATTGATGGAATCCCATAATTGGTTATGACCAGGTGACCGTTAAGGAAAAAAAAAGTTGATCGTTCTCAAGGGTCGTTCTTATTATATTCTCGCCCGAACCAGAGGTGAGAAAATTGCACCCCATACGTGACATGCATGGTTTTACATGAAGCATGTTGATGGTGTAAATGTGGACATGGTTTGATTACTGAATGCTTAGCAAATCTTGCTCACTTGTGCATGGTACTGGCTCATTAGTCAGATTTGGCAAATGTGTCAGTATCAACTGTGAAGCTGTTACTCATTAGTCAGGTTCGGCAGTGGTACTGGGCACTGGTCACACAGTGCTGACTCATAAGTCAGGACGGCTTTAGCGTGTTCAACGCAAGCCAATAAAGATTAGATCTAATCAATATCTGCATTGGATGACTCAAAGAGCATTAATGCCGGACTGACCTCAAGTTCGATGAATACTATAAGCGCTTGTGTGACTTACCCATCAGTCACTCATCTATTAAGTTAGAGACTTACCCATCAATCTCTCTTCTGTTTAAGGCTTGTGGCTTACCCATCAGCCACTGTTCTGTTTAAATTAGTGACTTGCTTGTCAGTCACTCAGTATGGTTTTGTAGAACCTCAAGTGATATTCACTCATCTGTTTAAGAGATATAAGCTCTGTGTGATTATAATGATAATCATTTGATAATGTTTATATCCAATACTGTGTTTTCTTGCTGGGCTTTGGCTCATGGGTGCTATGTGGTGCAGGTAAAGGGAAAGAAAAGCTCACCCAGCCTTGAGTGGAGATCTTAGGTGATGATGTGTACATATGCGGCCGCTTGACCACCACGGCCAATGAGTTCTTAGAGGAAGTAGGGGGTTTACCCTATTTTTGCCGCTTAGGTCGGCGGGTTTGTAAAGTTGAAACAATAGTGACCAATTTGTGCTATAAACAACTTGTAAATATTTTGATGAGCTCATGAACAATTTTATATACTTAATAAAATATATCCTTTCCATTTTATTGATTTTCACCTTCGCCTATTAATAACACTTAGAACACGTTTTTAACCAAAGGACTCGGGTAGCGGGTCAAATTTCCGGTTCATCGTAACTGTTCTGGGGTAGCCAGGGCATTACACACTATGTAAATCAAGGTCTTTGAGTACACCAGATGAGGATCCAAGTCACAATTCGACTGGTATGCCTCTAATCTTCTCCTTTCTCTTAGTTATTCTCAGTATCTCTCACAATCTCTTACTAATCTTTCTTTTTCTTTTCTGTATAAATAAATCCTCTCGAGAACAATTCTTCCTCTCAATCTCACTCAGGCTTGGAAAAATCAAAATTCTTCAGAAGCTTGAAGAAAAAAAAAAAAGAACAGATCATGATTTTTCCTTGAACCCCTTTTATTGATAGCTGTAATATTGTAACTGAAATTGACGGAGCTCCTAGTTAGGGTAAATGAATATTTTTGTTAAGTGCTCAGCTGGATGTTTCTAAGACTTGCCATGCTGTAATTTTCTTGTTCTGAGTAGCTATGATCTTGATTTGTTGTAACTGAATCTTTGTATGAAAGCTTATAAGGGAATTTAAAATAACAAGAAGATTTGTGAGAGCTAAATAAAAAAATGAGATGCTTCTAGTGCTGAGAAATAATGGATAGAGAGAGAATTTTATAGTGATTCAGCCCTAAAAAGATGGCCTACATTCACTTAATCACTATTATTCATCTTGTCATCCATGAGTTACATTTATATTTAACTTTTAGCTATTTGACTCCATTCAAGATGGAGAACTCTCTCTCCATAAAAAGTTGTTGCCCCTCTCTCTCCTCTCTTTTTGGTCCTTACTTCTCTCATTTATATTGAGGAGTTAGGGTTATATTTGAGTGAGCTTATGTTATTGGGTTTGACCCAATAATTAGACAAAGTAACAAGTGACCGAACATTAGACATGATATGCGCTGATGGGTAGTAACAATCCAAAAATGGGTATAACAATGTGCTTATATAATATTTTCTAATGAGTCACTAAATATATCCTAAAATGTATGATTTATAATTGTTCTTTGATATTAAATCTAAATATGTATTTCTTTTCTCATTATTATTGATTCTAGCTAGCTTGGTTGAATATCCTTATACTCTTTTATACAATATTTAAATCAATCATAAACATAATTTGGTAGAGAAATCGTCAATTGAAAGATAATTTGGATCTTATTCTTTAATATATTGAATCGAAAGTATGTAATTTTTAATTTCATAAATATATGATATAATAACTTGAATTTGTGATTTTTTATTACTATTTTTTGCTGTATAGTATTTGTTATAGAGGATACATATGTTATTGTTCTAGATTTAATGATTATTTTGTGAATATATTTTATTTTTGTAAATTTATTGTTCTTGATTTTCATCATTATTATAGTGCTATTATATATATGAATATATATATTTTATGTATATATATAGGACACTTATTTTATAGGGCTTCATTTTAAGCCCTATTGGTAGGGCTCTCAGTGTTTTCGACCCGTGAACAGTTTTCGGCGCGATTTTTTTATGACCGTGTATATTGTAGCTATTTAGAGTATCCTGCAAATTTTCATAAAATTTCGAATAGTTTATAGTACCAAAAACTAGGTTCAAACATGTTGTTTCCACGCGCATAAAAAAAATTAGTCACGCGTGCAACAACATGTTTGAACTTAGTTTTTGGTACTGTAAACTATTCGTAATGTTCTGAAAATTTGCAGAATGTTCTAAATAGCTACAATATATACGGTCATAAAAAAAAATCACGTCGAAAACTGTTCAAAGGTCGAGAACACTAAGAGTCCCACCAGTAAGGCTTAAAGTGAAGTCCTTATAGAAAAATTCCTATATATATGTGTGTGATTTTAACGTTGTTAAAGATATAGGCTATTGCATCAATGGCACTACACAACTTATATAATAATGTCAGTTTTTTTTGTGGGTAAATCAAATGTGTGCATAGCTTGAACTTCCAATTTACAACAAGACAGAACCAATTTTAGAGGCTGCCAAAATTCTACAGGCATTTCTAAATCTACTCTTTACAATAAATTGAATTTTTTGAATAAGTATTGTTATTGTATAAACTTTATGATTCCACAAAGCCTTATTTCTGGCCCACCAAATTTGGTACATCAATGCAGCCAGAGTCACCATGAACACTTGCTTCCTGAACCGACTAATTCTTGACTTAGCTATCCACCGCATCAGCTTATGTAAGGTGTTAGTTGCTGATTTCCAATCCAACCTGCTCTTAAGATGCCTCATGTTAGAATATTATATGGACTAATATAATTACAAACATAATTCCATTATCACAATCATTTTCTAGAGTGCCTACGAATAGTTAAAGACCATAATGGGATGGTTAATATTAATCTAATTGCATTTGAGGCACATGGTAGCACCCTAAAGACTATAGGTTGGCCCATTAAACTATAGTGCACCATATCTAATAATATAAGCCCAATAGGCCCAATATACCCCTTAGGGTAAGAAGGCATACGAGACATATATATATATATAGAACATATATGTTGTTGGGTGAAGATAAGCATGTGGTTTTGGTAAGGGTTGCTCTCCATAAGTTCTCTCTTGTATTGTGATTTTCTAATTTTGTTTGTGTAGATCGTGAGAGATTCAAAGATGAACATTGGAGACTCAATGTCATGTATGTTTTATCTCTATATATTCAATTCAATACCCTAAATAAAGTTTGATCTTGCAGATTACATGAGCATGGTTTATTGTTATTGATTTCAGAATTGATAATGTTATTATGCTCATATATTAGAAATATTAACAATTGGTATCAGAGACATGTTCACTTGATTTTAGGGTTTGAAATTTTGATACATACCCAATTTTTTCAAAATCTGATTTTTTCACAAGAAATTTCGAAATCATGCTATGTTAATGGGGAAATCGGGTTTGATAATGAGTATTGGGTTTTAGCTATTTTTTTGGGCAAAAAATTTCATGCATTGTTGTTGTGAAAACTGAGCTTTTCACGGAGCTCAAAAATGGTGGAAACCCATTTTTGGTTTTCATGTTGTTTTTACATTTTTATTGGGAAATGAGGAGAATGGATAGGCTAAGGTGGTCGAAGACATTGAGAGAAAGAACCCAAGTCACGGTGGCCAAAATGGTGGCCGGAGATGGCCTATCCGACCGGGTCACAAACCGAGTCGCGTAGACCCGAGAAGCAGACCCACAGGTCAATTTTGGGTGACAGGGACGATGAAAACGACATGTCGTTTTGCCTCTGTCAGGCAAAATATGACATGTCGTTCGCACAGAAGCTCAGCCTCCCTTCAGCGCTAAACGACGCGTCATTTCCTCCCTACTGCATGTCGTTCGCCCGGAACGACATGTCGTTTTTGGTAAACGACATGTCGTACGGACATTATATATATATAAAAAAAAGGGCACGTGGGGGCGCGTGCAAGACTCTTTTTTGGGCCAATTTTCACTATTTTATTCCATTTTTAGCATTCTATCATTTCCCCATCTTGTTTTTTATGCACTAGATTAATCCATGAATTTTATTCATAATTGTATTTGTATTTAATCTTTTGTGGCATGAATCTTATTATATATTGTCAACAATTATTGTTTATTTTCTTGCCTGTCGTAAGAATAAGCATGTGAATTGTTTAGTAAAGAGGAACATTTAAATAATTATTTATTTAAATTTTGTGTTTTTTCCTCCAAAATTACATTAAGATCTATATAAGTAATTAATTATCCCATCGATAATAATTGCTTGGTAAGGATGCTTAATAAGGTGAAGAAAATTTATTAAACGTTATGAATCACAATTTATCTATCCTTTCGATAGTAAATTAATGTATTTGATTATAATGTTTAATAGATTGTTCTTACATGTGTATGAGTTCTATTTTGTGTGTTTGTCTAAGAACTCTAGCATACATAATGATCATTTATTATTTTGCGATCATATATTGATGAGAAAAGAGCACAAATGACATGGTTTATCATAACATGTATTTAATAGTTATTGCTCTTGTTTCTCATTCAGCTGTAAGAATTCCTAGATCGCTTGCCGTCTTGACACTGAATGCAACCAACCACAAACAGTGGATTGAAAATATCACGATGAACTTGACCTTCATGAAAATGGACCTGACCTTGAGAATTGATGAACCATCTAAGCCTGCTGATGATGCTACTGAGAAGGATAAGAAATCTTACGAGGACTGGGAACACTCCAATCGTTGTTGCTTGATGCTTATGAGATATCACATGGACGAATCCCTTCGCGATAGTATTCCCAAGTCTGAAAATGCAAAGGATTTTCTTACTGCCATTAAGAAAAAGTATAAGAAATTCTCAAAGAATGAGAAGAATGAACACTTAAACATGCTACATCACACTATTTATGATGGTTCAGGTGACATAAGGGCTCACATTGACAAGCTCATGGGCCACTATCATAAACTTAAGGCCATGGATATGGACCTTGGTGAGGATTACATGGTGTGGTTGGTGATGGAGAACATTCCATCTCAGTTTGATTCAATCAGATCAAGCTACAATGCTCAGAAGGAGCAATGGACTGTTGGGGAGATGTCTGCTATTCTTGCCAAGGAAGAGGAGGACATGAGAAAGGGAAGGGCAAGAAGTATCTCCATGGTGACAAATCCCAATAATTCTCACAAGAGAAAGTTCACTCCTAGTAACTCTAGTGACCAAAAGCATCATAAGAAGAAAATAGTTAGTTCTAAAGGGAGTGGACAGTCAGTCTCATCCTCTACTGGTCATAAGAATGAGTTCTTCAAGGGAAAATGCAACTTTTGTCAAAACTTTGGGCACAAGAAAGCTGATTGTCGAAAGCTCAAAGCTCACATAGAAAATAAAGGTAATTATCATGTGATGGTTTGTTTAGAGTCTAATATTATTGATGTGCCCTCAAATTCTTGGTGGTTAGATACTGGAGCCACAATTCATGTTACAAATTCCTTGCAGGCAGTGACAAGTCGAAGAAGACCGAGTAGTTTGGAGCAGCATGTGTACATGGGAGATGATACAAAAGTCAAAGTTGAATTTTTGGGGACAGTTAGATTACAATTGAATACAGGTTACTTCTTGGAATTACAGGATGTTGCTGACATACCCTGTATTAGGAGGAATTTGATTTCTGTATCTATTCTGGATAGACTGGGTTATAGTCTTCATTTTGGAACTGGAAAACTTAATTTGTATCGTGACTCTCTTTTGGTTGGCAATGGAATTTTATGTGGAAACTTATATAAACTTGTTTTGCATGATGTTACTCCTATTATTTCTACTTCTCTTAATACTGTTGTTGGTTTTAAACGTGCAAGGTTAGATGTAAAATCTTCTATGTTGTGGCACAAACGTTTAGGCCATATCTCTAAAGATAAAATGCAAAGGTTGGTGAAAGATGGGGTTCTTCAAGATCTAGATTTTTCAGATTTTACTGCCTGTGTTGATTGTATTAAAGGAAAGTTAACGGCCAAGGTTAGAAAAAGTAAAACAGATAGGTGCACACGATTGTTGGAGTTGATCCATACTGATATTTGTGGGCTTTTTGTTCCACCTGCTATGGGTGGTTATAAATACTTTATCACCTTCATTGATGACTTTTCCCGGTATGCCATGTTAAGCTCATTCGTGAAAAATCTGAATCTTTAGATGCGTTTAAGATTTTCAAGACGAAAGTTGAGCTTCAAAAGGGGAAGAAGATCAAGGAAGTTAATTCTGATAGAGGTGGAGAGTATTATGGACGTTCTGATGAAAGTGGAAGGAACCCCGGGCCTTTCTCTAGGTACTTACAGGAATGTGGCATTGATGCAAGATATACAATGCCAGGAACACCCTAACAGAATGGAATTGCTGAAAGGAGAAATCACACTCTTCTTGACATGGTGCGATGTATGTTGATTCATTCTAGTTTGCCAGAGTTTTTATGGGGTGAGGCATTAAAGACTACAGCTTATATCTTGAATCAAGTGCCCAGCAAGTCTGTCCCAAAGACGCCTTATGAGCTATGGTCAAGTAAGAAACCAAGCTTGCGTCATTTTCATGTTTGGGGTTGCAAAGCAGAAGTGAGGCCCTATAATCCACAGTCTAAGAAACTTGATCCAAAGACCATTAGTGGCTATTTTGTGGGCAAAACCATTGGATCAAGGAGTTCCAGATTTTATTGCCCATCTCACACCACCAGGGTTATAGAATCAGATAGGGTTGTCTATTTTGAGGATGAATTTGGTTCAAGTCAAGGGTCAAGAGAAATTGTTTTCAGGGAAGAACGCATTTTTGTCCCTGTACCTGTCGCTTCCACTCCTATTGATGACCCTGTGATTGAACAGATTCCGGTAGAAACTTATGATGAACCTCAAAATCAAGAACAAGGTGAAAATCTTGATATTGGGGATGATGAAGCTATGGTGAGAAGATCACAGAGAACCCGCAGGTCTGCTATTCCTAATGAGTACCTTGTCTATTTACAGGAACATGAGTTTGATGTAGGAGACACTTTTGAGCCAGTTACCTATCAAGAAGCTATGAATAGTCCTCAATCTGTATTGTGGATGGATGCAATGAAAGATGAGTTGAATTTTATGTCACAAAATGAAGTTTGGGAGTTGGTTGAATTACCCAAAGGTTGCAGACCCATTGGATGCAAATGGGTGTATAAGATCAAACGTGACTCGAATGGGCAAGTGGAAAGGTATAAGGCTAGGCTTGTGGCTAAAGGCTATAGCCAAAGAAAAGGTATTGATTTCAAAGAAACCTTTTCACATGTTTCCACCAAAGATTCGTTGCGAATTATTATGGCTATAGTTGCTCATTTTGATCTAGAACTCAATCAAATGGATGTGAGGACTGCCTTCTTGAATGGAGATTTATTTGAAGATGTTTACATGACTCAACCTATTGGTTTTGAGAAGTCTGGCAAAGAACACATAGTTTGCAAGCTCAAAAAGTCTATCTATGGGCTTAAACAAGCATCAAGGCAGTGGTATCTCAAGTTTGATATGATTGTCACTGCAAATGGCTTCAAGGAGAATGTAGTAGATCAATGTATATACATGAAGGTCAGTGGGAGCAGCTTTATTTTTCTAGTATCGTATGTTGACGACATCCTGCTTGCATCTAATAATTCTGATCTGTTGTCTGAGACAAAACAACTTTTGTTTAGCCATTTTGATATGAAGGATCTTGGTGAGGCTTCCTATGTGCTTGGGATTCAGATTCTTCGAGATAGGGCTAATGGTATTCTTCGTTTGTCTCAGAAGACTTACATTGATCGGATCTTGAAAAGATTCAATATGCATGCATGTTCTCCTAGGAAGGCACCGATAGTGAAGGATGATAAGTTCTCAAAGGCCCAATGTCCACAAAATGATAAAGAGAGAGATGAAATGAAGATTATTCCTTATGCGTCGCTTGTAGGCAACTTGATGTATGCTCAAGTATGTACACGGCCAGATATTGCTTTTGTTGTTGGTGTGTTGGGTAGATACTTGAGTGATCCTGGACTTAGTCACTGGAAAGCAGCTAAGAAGGTCATGAGGTATCTTCAGGGTACCAAGGATCATCTGTTGACTTACCGGCGAGCTGACACTCTTGATATAGTTGGGTTCAGTGATGTCGATTATGCAGGATGCGTAGATGATAAAACGTCCACTTCAGGCTACATCTATATGATGGCTGGAAGAGCTGTTTCATGGAAAAGTGTCAAGCAGACTCTCACAGCTTCCTCTACGATGGAGGCAGAGTACATGGCATGTTATGAGGCCACTTGTCAAGCAATATGGTTGCAGAATTTCATTTCAGCATTGAGTGTTGTAGACTCCATTTCGAGGCCGCTGAAATTGTGTTGTGACAATTCTGCAGCTGTAGCTTTCTCTAAGAACACTCGAAGTACTTCTCGCTCAAAGCATATTGATATTAAGTACTATTTCGTTAAAGAGAAAGTTGCTGAATCCCTCATTACCATTGAGTACACGCCTACCGCTAGCATGTTGGCAGATCCACTTACAAAAGGCTTACCTATATGTGTGTTTGCAGAACACATTACCCGTATGGGATTACTAGGGGCCTAGATTACTGAGTTCAGTGGGAGCTATTTTATGTGTTGAACATGCTAGTATTTTGTATGCAATGCTTATGACTTGTATTTATGAAACATGCATAATGATATTTGAAGTCACTTCTTATTATTGTTGTCATATATATGAATATATATTATTGTTTGACGAAGTGATAGGTACAAAAGAGACGAATGCGCATAGTCTCAAATTAATGTACTACATGCATGTTTGGTTTAATGATTGTTATTGTATTTGAATGTCTTCAAGACCGAATCATATATGTATCCTATAGATATGATATTATATATGATTTATTAAACTGTCTTTTAGTGATGGACAATATTATGGTGGTTTGATTATATTGTCTAAGTGGAAGAATGTTATAATTTTATATGAACTAATATAATTACAAACATAATTCCATTATCATAATCATTTTCTAGAGTGCCTACGAATAGTTAAAGACCATAATGGGATGGTTAATATTAATCTAATTGCATTTGAGGCACATGGTAGCACCCTAAAAACTATAGGTTGGCCCATTAAACCATAGTGCACCATATCTAATAATATAAACCCAATAGGCCCAATATACCCCTTAGGGTAAGAAGGCATACGAGACATATATATAGAACATATATGTCACTACAAAAAACAGGGCCTATACCGAGAACAAATGTCCTCGGTATAAGCCCAAATATCCTCGGTATAACCTCTACCGAGACAATATCGTCGGTAGAAAGTTATCGGTACATCCGCGTCGGTAAAACAAAACTTCTACCGACGACATTAAAAATGTTCTCGGTATAGGTTTTACCGAGGACATTGTCCTCGGTAGAAAGTGACAAAAGTCCTCGGTACAACCATCCCCAATTTGTCATCGTGCTGGTATATACCGACATCTTAGTGGTATATACCGAGGACAATGTCCTCGGTATAGACTTTTCCCCAATTTTTTTTTTATATTTGTTATTCCCTTTTTTATTTATTTTGAATTAAATAGAAAAAAATAAAATAAAATTAAAACACTTATATTAAACATATAAATAAAAACATAAGAGTATGTTCGCTGAATCAAAATAAAGAATTGTCTTAAACATGATAATGTAATAGTCAATTGTAATAAAATTCATACATAAGTCCTACTGAGTCGTCGGGTGGTGGTGGGGCACATTGAGATCCCGGGGTGATACAATGAGTCCGGACATGCTCCTCTAACTGTCGAAGACGCTCTCTCATCTCAGACAACTCTTCATCTCTAGTTTGTGAAGGACGAAAATCAAATGGAGTTCGGCCCCTTATGTTAAGGATACGTCCATATCCTTTCTGGTGGCCCCGTCGTTTTCCGAAGACAGTTTGTACCAAAGATATGTCTTCATCTTCAGGCGCACTCGAAACTGGTGTGGAACTCTTAGTATCAGTTGCCTGTGTCTGCTGTGTGTCGCGGTATGCACGCAATTCCTCCTGTGATACAATGTATAATGTAATTAAAATTTTGAAACAATTAAAAATTTGAAAAATGTTTAAAAAAACTTAACGTACCCAAGTATTTTTGGCTGTCTCTGTCACCCACCCTGTGCCTGATTTATGGTGAGTATCCATCCAGCTATCCGGGATGGACTCAAGTTGCCCAGTCTCTAAATTGCGCTGTCACGTACATATATTTTTATAAAATTAATAATTAAACGTAAATAAGAAAAATAAACTAAAAAATAATTAATTAACTAACCTTTTTATAGCGTAGGGCTGGGATTGACTGAGAACCTCCATAGCTAAGCTCTTTCAGTTTCCTTCTATTTTCCTTGTTGATCACAGAACGTTTCTGCAAAAAGTTATCGTTAGTAATATATTTAATTAAGATAGTTAATTTTAGCAAGAAATTAATACCGTAATTTCTGGGCATCGGAAAATACATAAACTACTTACTTCCAAATGTGCAAGTATTCTTTCTTTCGAGGCATTTGGTACTTTTGACCATTGAGGACAGTCCGGATCTGTGTACTGTCAAACAAGTAATCCGAGCTCTCTTGAGAAATTTGGTAATAATTTCTTATTACCAAAGAAAAAAACAAATAAAATTAAATATGTTTTTTTTAATGTCTTATGCTCTTTGAAGTTAATTATGTTGTTTTATGATATCTAACTATAATATATTTCAGTGTAAATATTATTAAAATTATTTAAATTTGACATATTAATTTGGTATTTATTAAATTACATATTTTACTTATGCTTTATTGAATTGTTTTATTAATTAAAACAAAATTTCTAAGATTTGTTTAAAATTTATTTATTTACTTTAGGATTTAATTATTACTTAAATTATTTAATTAATATTTATTTTTATTAAAATTTAGTTGCATAATGTTAATGTTAATTTTTTTTAATCTTAATTTTAAAATATATTATTTATATAAAAAAACATAAATTACTCAAAAATTGAAAAAAAATTAAAAAAAATACAGAAAAATTAAAAAAAACTAACAAATATTATTAAAAACATATTTTTTTAATTTTAATTTTAATAATGATTAAAACTAACAAATATTAAATTTAATTTTTTTAATTTTAATAATGGTTTTCTAATAATATATTTGTTAATTTTATTTAATCAGAACTAACAAATATTATTTTTTTACATATTAATTTAGTATTTATTAAATTACATATTTTACTTATGCTTTATTGAATAGTTTTATTAATTTAAACAAAATTTCTAAGATTTGTTTAAAATTTATTTATTTACTTTAGGATTTAATTATTACTTAAATTATTTAATTAATGTTTATTTTTATTAAAATTTAGTTGCATAATGTTAATGTTAATTTTTTTTAATCTTAATTTTAAAATATATTATTTTACTTATCAATTCACTATTTATTAAATTAGAAATTTTATTGAGTACTTCTACTAATATTCACAATATCTCTAAATTTTACAATTCTATAAAAAATTCGGCAGCATAACGACTATATTTTCATCTATCCCAAAATTTAAAATCCTGCAAATAAGACATAAAAAATATCCAGACCCAGATCATGCAGAGAGCATTACAAATACATTTTAAACGACTATATAATTTATAATTATTAGTCTAAATTTTATTAATTATTCAATTTTCTAACCAAAATATTAAAATTCTACTAAAAATTAACAACAACAAATTAATCATCAATATTCATAAAATTTGAATTTTTACTACTAACATAACCAAAAAAAATTAAAATTGACAACAACAACATACTAACATTACCACCAAAATTTTCAAATTAACACTCAAATATTTAATATATTTACTAATATGTTTAATACACATAAAATTCACCAAAACAACATAGAATTTGTTTAAAAAAAATACTAATTACTCATATAACAATTTTCTAATTCCTAATATCATTTTTACTAATACTTATTTTGAAAACCTAAAAATAAATACATTCTATCTAATATAATAATTTCAAATTTTTATTAAAATTAATATTATATTATTTATATAAAAAAACATAAATTATTCAAAAATTGAAAAAAAATTAAAAAAATACAGAAAAATTAAAAAAAACTTACCAATGCCTTCAATATCTTGCTAGCAATCTCTTTAGTCCAACAAAAACCGAATACCCAACCTTCAAACAAAAACTACAAAATATCATTATACAATTTCATAAATATATATATAAAATGAATAAATAAACCATACCTTCAACAAATACACAGAAATCCCTTCACCCTTGGCAATTTTGAGGCTTAAAACCGAGCTTTTTGGGAGGAAAACGGAGGAAAATGGCGGAGGGAGGCGGACGGCTCGGAGAAAACCGAGAGAAACCAGAAAGGAAGGAGAAGGGGCTTCGCGGCTGTGGGGTATATTTATAAACCCTCTACCGAGAACATGTTCTCGGTATAGGTTCTCGGTATAGCAACTAAACCTATTCAAAACCGCGAAAATGTCCCGCGCATATGAAATGTCTATACCGAGGACATGTTGTCGGTATAGTGTTCTCGGTATATAACCTTTTTTTTGTAGTGTGTTGTTGGGTGAAGATAAGCATGTGGTTTTGGTAAGAGTTGCTCTCCATAAGTTCTCTCTTGTATTGCAATTTTCTAATTTTGTTTGTGTAGATCGTGAGAGATTCAAAGATGAACATTGGAGACTCAATGTCAGGTATGTTTTATCTCTATATATTCAATTCAATACCCTAAATAAAGTTTGATCTTGCAGATTACATGAGCATTGTTTATTGTTATTGATTTCAGAATTGATAATGTTATAATGCTCATATGTTAGAAATATTAACACCTCAAACAAGTAGAACTCAAATAACAATCAAATAATACATGTTCTCTTGATTCCTTGCTACTATCACACAAAATACAGTGATTATCACTAGTTATATTGAATCTGAAAAGTCTATCCTTCAATTGTAATCTGTCTAAAAGGGCAAGCCATAAAATAAATCTAATGATGGCTCTATTCCAGACTTCTCTATACCAGGATACATTTTGGTGTGATATAACAAGTGTTTTGTATCTCTTAGCAATTTTGTAAACCCCCGAAGAACAAATATGAGTCAGTTCCTCCTTAACTTTGACAATATGTTTCCAATACCAACTGCTGTTACTCGGAATTTATAGTATTAATTGAATATATAATTACTGTAAAAACATATGTATTAAAATCTACTCTTATATATAATTCACGATCAAATTCTCAAAGATTTCAACATTATGAAGGAAAAGAAAGATGAAACTATAATGACTCTCAGCATATCTGATCAAGACAATATGCAATCGTGTTAATGATCTTAAACATTTCTCTATGATAATTCTAAATTTTCCGAATAGAGTTAAGTGACTTGACTCGCAGCGACTTATATTCCAAAAGGCAAGAAAATGAAATTTTATAGCTAACGTTTATTATAATTTATAATATAATAATACAAATGATTAATATGACTATAATATTTTAAAATAAAAAAATTAAAATTAATTTTCCTTTAATATAATAATATACTACTACATTGCTTCAACATGAGTTAGAATTGGGCTACACCTGATGTCATATAACTACTAAGACATCGGGTGTTGCACTAATTTCATAGCTTTGGATTGTCATTGGGCAATACCCGATGTAGTAGATACTGTTTGAAGGAGTAGATATTCACTACATCGAGTATTTTTCCATTTTGTAGGTAATAAAATAAATATATAAAAATTTCAAACTCGAATTTGTATTACATTGAGAAAAATCAGATTTGATACAGAAAGAATACACAACATCAAAATTCAACATAACCCAAAACTAGATTACCTACAAAACAAACCAGAACTAGAGAGGGAAAAAAATTAATAGATCCATAAAGTGTTCAATCTCACCAAGTGTAAATTCACCAACCCAAAGCCCTTGTCAAAGAGATATCTAAAAATATATGTAGTATTCATCGAACGAGAAATTGATAAAGGCTTCATTTGAAGATTAAAATGGACCTAGCCATCTCGAGTCCTTGTTGCCTTGTGAACACCATAAGTGTGCAATTATACTTGGTGCCCGCCAAACTAGTCTCTTGCACTTGTTTCCACACAACTTCCAGATCTTCTCGCATCATCTCTGAAGAAATTGTGCTCTTAAGTACATCGTACTTTTTCTTACAACTTCGCAATTCTCCTTCCCAGATCACGCCTTAAATATGCTGGTTCATTGTTGCAAAATGATTGATCAGCTCCACGATGTTCCACTCCGCAATACAATGCATCCTTATCTTTCTTATCCTCCTTGCTATCCTTCTTCGTCACGCCTTGCTCAAGCAACCCTTAGGAACTCTAAGCAAACAAGCTATTCTACTCTATACAAGCAAGTAAAGTACTAAAACACATAAGGCAAATGATCACATAATCAAAACAACTCAATTAAAACTTATAGTGAGAGTACATGTCATGACAGTCTCCAGGAAACAAAAACCATTTTCTCTGATACCAAATTATAACGCCTTAATTTCCATTAGGCGTTAATGAATCATATAATAAATAAAGTCGAACTCATACGTCGTTTATTATAAAGAAATCAAACGTAAATGACAACCCCAATATGTTTAAAAAGAAAAGAAACTCTAGAGTTTCGTAAGTATTGTTTAAAACAAATAGAAAACTATTAATAGACTCCATAACAAGACACAAAACATTATTCGAAATCGTAATAAAGCATGTCTTAAAACTAAATAGAAAACATGAAAAACTTCCAAGTAGGCTTGATCCCTAACGGTCTTGATATCCATGATATGTAAGCCCTCTGTTGTTGCTCTCCAACTTGTTGCCCTATCACTAAGTCTTTGCCTTTACTTGCAACACAAAATAATTGTGAGCTAAGGCCCAGCAAAAAGAGCTGTGATGGACACAACCCCCTTAAGACTTACTATGAACATAATTCAATACTTCAATTAAATACAACAATAAATAATTAAATCATAAATATTAACATTAAACAATAGGTCAAATCCAAAGTAAAATAAACATAGTGCCTTAACACACGTAATAACATAAGCATGCGTTTCCAACATATCATAAACATGCACGTTTTTAACATAGACATGCATTTAAGAACACAAGCATGTCAAGAAAAACATAAAACATACATGAATACACATATGCAACATTGAAAAACAACTACCTAAAACATATAACATTCATTAGCATAAGCATACATCAAGCATAAGTAAATAGATCATAAAATTCTACCATACTAAGTACGTCGAGTGTACACCCTGCGTGCAAGTGTCCACTCTTCTTACCTTGATAGCAGCAACAATCCACAAACTAACACGTTCCCCTAAGTATCCTTAGCGAGCTCTTAATCATAAAACATCATAATTGATAATAGATAACTTAACATTCACCAAAATAGACACTAGGATTTAACCGACCTTAAAAACACGTTTCTAGAAGTTCTAAGACCTTACATTAGGATTCTCAAAACATTTGGACCAAAATTCTACGTTTTTGACATCATATACTCTTTTAAGTGAGGCCGGTCGACCGGCCCAGTTACTTTCAATTAATAAACCTACGAAAAATCGCAGGCCGGTCGATCGATCCCTACCAGCCGGTCGACCGGTTCAACGCAGAAACGGCCAAATCACAAAAATTTGACCTTGAACCCCTACCAAATCAAACCTAACTTGCTTATAACCTTATTATCTCATAATAATTTGAATCTAAACATAAAAACAACCTAAAATTCCCATTAAACACAACTGATTAACCCTTTTTTACTTTCAAACCCTAAATCAGACATAAGACTTAAACTGTAACAGTTTGAAAAATTACCGATAAAAAACACACCCACAAAACCTCAAATCGTTGCTCCTTATGATATCTCCTAGCTCTCCAAAACTCAGATCGACGCTCTCCTCCAAATCCTTATGCTTCAAAGACTCAGATCAAGAACGAGAAAATTGTTCTTGGTTTATAACTCCTCCATATATCGCAATAAAGAAGTCTGAAAATTTATATGATATCTAAACCTAATTCCCTTTATTTAATATTATGATAAAAATCGTATAAAGCCTGTTTACAATAATATTCTTAACCCTTTAATTTTGTAACGTGCTTCCCTAAGCCCTTAATTATCATTTTTACTTAAACTAATAGTTTTGATTTGCCTTAATTACAGTCCTACCACTAAAGCTTATGTAACGCCCTGGTTACCCCAGGACTGTTACGGTGAACGATGAACCGTGAATTTAACTCGCTACCCGAGTTCTTTGGTTAAAAACGTGCTTCTAGGTGTTATTAATAGGTCAAGGTGGAAAACCAGTCAAAAGGAAATGATATATTTTATTTAAAACATAAAACTGTTCATGGGCCCATCAAAACGTTTACAAGTTATTTACAACTCAAAATGGTCATTACTGTTTAAATTTACAACCCGCCGACCGAAGCGGCAAAAATAGGGTAAACCCCCTAGTTCCTTATAGAACTCCTTGGCCGTGGTGGTCAAGTGGCCACATATGTACACAACACCACCTAAGCTCTCCACTCAAGGCTGGGTGAGCTTTTCTTTCCCTTTACCTGCACCACATAGCACCCATGAGCCAAAGCCCAACAAGAAAACACAATATCGCATGAATATAATATCAACAATGATCATAATAATCATTCAGGACTTTCGATCCAAAATAGATGAGTGACAATTGGAAAAGTCACTAAAGTGGGTTCCGTTTCCATTAGCCATGTGACGATAGGGTCACCTGGGCTTTACAAATAAGTGATCCTTTCACTAGCTTATCAAGATAGGTGCTCAATGAACTAGTCACCAATATAACCTACCGCATGACCATAGAGTCACAACCATGAGATTCTGCTCCCTAGCCACGTGACAAGCAGTCATCTAGGCCTTAGGCCCTGACTCTGAGTAACTAGTCATAGACTAGTCAAGCGGTTATAATTTTCATCGATCTTAGGGTCGGTCCAGCATTAATGCTCTTAAAGTCATTCAACGCTGATATCAATTAGATCTAATCTTTTATCGGCTATGCATTCATGACGCTTATGCCGTTTCTGACTCTCAGGTCAGTAATACGCGATCAGTGTCGTCCCTGATAAGTCAGTGCCATACACAAGTAAGCAAGATCTGCTAAGCATTTAATATGCAATCAATGTCCACATTTAACAATCAACATGCCTTTATAACAACCACGCATGTCATATACACAGGGTACAATTTTCTTACATCTGGTTCGAGCGAGAATGAATGAAGGAAGAACCCTTGAGAACGATCTGACTTTAAGTCCTTTAGAGGTCACCTAATCATAAACAATTATAACCTCCATTAATGAAAATCAACAATGAAAGGGTCTTGGCCTAACCCCACTTACGGGACCCCGAAACGTACCCACACGGTGAGTAGATTCGATCCCGAGCCTTAAGGAATTAAACCCCGAGCCAAAAACCCTTAATTTCCATGAGCTACTCATACTTCGACACATTATTGGGGCGGCCTGGTAATGTCCATGAGTACTAATACTCATGGAGACATGTGAGTCCCCTCGTGGTCCTCATATGCCCACCCTACTAGTCCTCCCAACTAGTAGTGGTTCACTTGATGCACCTGCGCGAAGGGGTGATGGAAAGCCGACACTAGGTGCTCCCCCTACAAAGAGCATTCTAAGCTTTTAGCCCCTACTATGAACATATATGATTTTTGCTTGGGGGACATATTAGGCTCTCAGCTCGCCAATTCTCTGAATCTCCCAAATTTGATTGCACCAATGCGTTCATTGACCCTTCATTATGGAACATGCCAAGTCTCTTCCATTTTTGGGAAATATTGAAGATATTTACAAAAATGCTACTGCCATACAAACAAAGCATCAACATGCTGACCAGCCTGCACCCTCGTGTGCACATCTGACGTAGCACCAACCTAGCTTGTAACATACCCTCAAGGCCGACATTTTACACCTGCGACAAACCTAAGGAATCAAGTTTAATTTAAAGAGAAATTCGAGCCTCATCTCGGACATGCCCATGAAGATAAGCTTGGGCCCAGTCTAAGTTGTGTAATTGTGAATGGGCTCACAATGGGCCAGACCAACAACCTACATCTCAATCTTAACTTTAAGACAAGGGAAATTCCCCAACATATATAATTGATTTCATCATGTTTTGATATACATATTGTTAACAAATAATGGCTAGTATATATTTTTAAATATATATATATAAATAAAGGGTACTACTATAGTAGTAATTGTTTTTAATCACTACACATAGATACTTTTAGTATTTTCGGTACATGAATAAGTTGCAACTTTATTTTTAATCACTACCTGTCCATTTTTATATATGATTCAAACAACTTGTTGCATTAGTATATAAAATTTGAAACAAGCACGTATCCAACAGATTGTTTGAATCATAATTTCAGCATCCTAAATCTTTAAGAATTTCTAAAAAATTTGTAGGACGTCTCTTCTAACTACATTATGCTCTGTTATGTAAAAAAATATACCTAATTTTTTTAAAATGTTGCACTTTTATACTTATTTTTTTATTATATTTTAAATTGATAGAAAAATATAAGTTTTTCAGAAAAAATAAAGGAAAAATTTAAGTTTTAATTATTTTGATCAATTTTCAAATGATTTTTTTTTTATTATTTTGAGAAAGAATAAGGAAGTGAAAATTAGGGGTGCACACGGGTTGGGTTTCAGGTACATCGGGTTCGGGTTTTACGGCTTTCGGGTGGAGGAAAATGGTACCGAATCCGGTCCGAAATTTCGGGTTTTGGGATGGTTTCGGGTTTGGTCGGGTCGGGCTTGGTCAGGTTTCGGGTGGGATCGGTTCAAAAATAGGTTTTGGGCCGAAAATGGACCTTAGTAAAAAAAATTCAAAAAATACCATTTTTGACACTGTTTTTTTTTTTTTTTTGTCTTTCACATATATATTTTTTTAATTTTGTTGTTAGTTTGGTAATGTTGATTTTTTTTACAAATTGGGCCTTAGTAATTTTTTTTGAAAAAATCATTAAATTTTTTTTAATTAATTTTTTTTAATTATGTTCGGGTTCAGGTATAACCCGAACCCGACCCGAACCATGTCGGATTCGGACTGGATTTCACCCAAAGTCGAGAGATTTTTCAAAAAAACAAGTTTTCAAGTTGCGGGTTGGGCGGGTTTGCAAGTTTTTCGGGTCAAATGTTCACCCCTAGTGCAAAATAATTAAAAACCTATATTTTTCTTTCACTTTCCTTTTATTTATCAAAATAATAATAAAAAATAAGTATAAAAATGCAACATTTCAAAATCATTAATATTTTAACCTCAATTTACTCTAAAAACGATCACTATACCCAATATTTTTTCATATATAAATATTCTTTATATCATTTTTATCCCTAGTACTATATATATATATATATATATGCTTCATATAAAAATTCAATCCTTTATTTCTAATAAGTTGCATTTATGTTAAGAGAATATAAATGAAAGCACATACACAATTAACGTATATATTTTTGTAATTAGAAGAAGGCTTGCTTATATATAGAGCTAGCTGGCTATATAATATAGAATTGAGTTGAAGAAAAAGTTCAAATTTATTATTCTATAAACAAACAAATTGATGGGAATCAATATCTTCTTATTAAAAAGCAAATTCATATATATAAAATGAATGGTTGACATGCAAACAAAATCCTCTCAAATAACTACGAAAATTTTCTCATGATCAAAAAGAAACTTGTACGTAGAAGATATATATATATATATATATATATTGGCAAAGTTTTCAAAGATAATGCATGAAAAGATGCCCATTGTACGTATGATACTAGACAAGTTATTGGTTCGATCTCCAAATTGCAATGCATTATTGGCTGTGATCATAATCGAATTCAATTCAATGAATGAGCGGTATGTAGTAAAAAACATAACAATTCAAGAATAGAAAATGTTTTGTAGTGTGACACTTCTTCGTACTTTTAGAACATAACAATTCAAGAACAGAAAATGTTGCACATAATCGAGAATTATAGATTAATTTATGCATAATTTTGAAGAGTTTGATACAATTATGTATGTTAATTCTACAATATTTAAAATCTACAATTGGAAAATGGGATTTTCTTAGGAGTATTTGAGTCTATTTTAGGGCTGTACGCAGTGCGGGTGGTGCGGTTTTTGACCATTTTTTCAAACCAACCCGCGCATGCGGTTTTTCTAATTTTCCAAACCGCACCCGCACCGCGAAACTAAAAAATCGCAGAAACCGCACCGCAAAAAAATGATGCGGTGTGGTGCGGTTTGGGTGGTTTGGACTACTGCCAAATAATTAAACTATCATAAATAATCATATTAATATTTCAGCAACATCTAAAGCTTGAAAATAAAAAATAAGAAAACTTTCAACAATACAATAATCTTAATAATGGCTCAACAAAACACCTAAGAAAATACAACAAACTTGAGACTAATAAAGTTACAACAACAACAACTATAAGTCAATAATCTTAATAAAGTTTCAGCAACACACCTAAAACAACATAGAACAAACTTGAGACTAATATAAAAAAATAGTATTTTTATAATATGCGGTGCGGTGCGATTTGAACCGCATTTTAATAATTCAAAACCGCAAACCGCACCGCACCGCGCGGTTTAGTGAAAATTCAAACCGCGACCGCACCGCGAAGAATTTCAAACCACATTTTTTTTGCGGTGTGGTGCGGTGCGGGCGGTTTGATGAACAACCCTAGTCTATTTTTTTAAAAAGTTAGAAATTGTAATACATTTAATTACATTTTTCACTAAATGTTACTAAAATATTGTTTTTGTAACATTTTTTAGCAAAATGTCACTAAATAAAATGTTACTAATTCCCATTTTTGTTTCTGAAAACAGAAAACCATCAAACTCTAAATGAATTTTTCAACATATTGCTTAAAATCTAAAATAACCGAAAAAGGAAAGCCTCATTACAAATAGTATTATATATATTAATACTTAAATAAGTTTTCTTTTTTTTTAAAAAAACAATACATAGAAGTTTAGAAAATAAAAACTATATATATGAATTATAATACTTGAATAAAGACAAAAAAAAGCGTGAAATACATCTCAAATAGTTATGTTGCACTAACAATCTTTAATATTACTAATAACTTCTTCAAATGTTGCAACTTGTGTGGTTTGAAGAAAAAAAATGCAACCCAATTCACATTTCCAAGAGTTAAAAACCACATGTGGAAATAGTTAGTTAATTAGGCAGGTTATTATTAAAATTAACCATATTAAAAAAAATGTGGATATACCCATATATATATATATATATATGAGTGCACTCTTAATGTTTACTACCATGGATGATTGCTTTAATATTAATCTTTAGATTAAGATTAATGATCTATATTTATAGATGTTAATTAATATTTCTAAAAATAAATTTTGATTTTTTCAAAATTTTGAAAGGATTACCTGATGAAAAACGTGTGTTTATTATGAAAATATAATATTGTAAACTTTTCATTTTTTAAATGCATGTCAATTTCTAAATATAACTAGTGTCTCTCATTTGTTGGAAACAACATTAATTATAGCAAAAAATAATTAAATTCAAAATTAATGTAGAAAAAAAATATTTGACTTGCTATACCAAGTCATTATGTTGTTACATCATCATAATTGTTAGTACTCATTTATAAGTAGTAACTATTGAGAAGTCTTCCATATAAATATATATATATATATATATATACTAATGCTTACTTTGTAATTAGTACTATTTATGGCAAAAGAATTTCTTAAGAGTACTTTACCTTGGTATGATATAGGTAACCTTTGAGTAAAAAAAATGGTTCCATTTTCAGCACAATATTGTGACCAATATGGGGGATAACTTTGGAACACTATGAAGTATATTATGGTTCCAATTCCAATCTTACAATATTTTTGGATATCATTCTTGACATAATCAATTCAATTACATTGTGATATAATCATATAAATCATAATCCAAAATCCAACATAACAAAACATTTTGAGGTAGATAAACTACTAATTAGGTCAAAAAGACAAACTACTAATTACTTATTAATTAGACAAACTATGCATTAATTCTGCAACTCTAGCTTTGACCTTAATTCCATGTTTTTTTTTTACTCTTTCTCCCTCTCTCTCTCATATATAACTGAAAACTCATTCTTATATTTTGAGTGATTTTCTGTATAAAAAAAAAAATAGAACTTAATTTGATCAAATGTTGATAATTTTATGCCTTGGATTGCCAAAACACATTTGTATATTGAACTAATAATGTAGTCACCCCCTTTTATATTACTATTCATACCGGTTAATATATACTCGCATGAAATTTGATATTTAGTTCGATTTTAAATCAACATGACATCAATAGTTTGTACATGTGAATATCACTATATTTCCAGTGGTGATATGTAAATCAATAAAGTGTAGTTACTACCAATCCAAGTCAATATATATCATATAATTTGTAATCATTCTCTCATATTTCTATTACTATTTCTTAAGTAATTGTCCAACTTTAATTTAAATAAATTAATTTTGTAATTTTCTTACTAACATCAGCAAATTAAACTCACATGCATGACTGATCTGAACTTTACGAGTTGTAATGATATGTGTATTAAAATTATGTACCAAAATATTACATCAACTGAGGTGAAAGTTTATTTTAACCAATCATATTCATTATAGACGAGACTCACTTTTTTAAAAAGCAGTGTCACATCAATTGGTGTAGTGTTTTGTTACATTATTATAATTTTATTAATTAAGTTCGATTGGAATATCACAATTGACAAGTTATCTTAAAGAGCACATAATTTGTGGTATGCAATTAGTTGGTGGTTTGGCTTTAAACCTACATCCATTATTGACAAAAATGAAAAAGGCTATATGGAAGCATATCCCTATCTCATCTCATTGTGAGAATTAATGATAAATTATAATATTATTATTAATTATTCATGATCAATCCCTCTCACTACTCAATCTATCTTTATATATATAAAGACACCCAAAAACCCAAAGTTATTGATTCCCATCTTAAAAAATATCACATTCACTTTTATATACTTAGGATCATCAATCTTAAATTCAGGAGAAAATGAAGAGATCATCGGAAAAAAAACTATAAATAATGAGACATTTCAAAGTAAAAGCAAGAAAATAATTCAACTAAATATATCAAATTATGACTTTTATCACATGTGGGAAAGGTTGCTTTTTCAATGATGATGATTATATCTAATAAAATGGGTTTTTTTTTTTTTGCTATTTGATATTTTAAGATGCTCATCATCACAGCAAATCTAATCTTACGATTGATTAGCGATATCTCATAATATTTATTAAATTCAAATATATGAGACCCGATATTAGATTATATCAATAGCAGTACGCCATCTCATTGTGTTATCTTTTTTTTATTCATATGTACGGTTATATATAACCTATATATACACACGCAAAGATAATATGCTCCTTTATGTAGTGTTGGAAAGTAACGTTTGATATTTTATAAGCTATATCCTCCATAAAAGTTTATGGCTTTTTTTTTATTATTATTATTATTTCACTATGTTTTGACAGTCCTTTAGAAATATTCACGTTTGAATTTCATCAAAATAGATTGATTCCTTTCCTATCATAACCGATTCAAAGTTTTAGAATATAATAATTAATATCATATAAATATCATTGTAGATTCCTTTGATCGATTATTGGCTGTATTGTTATGCATTCTTAATCTTAGGCTCTTGCTTAAGATTAAAATATGTTAAACCTTGATGCCCATCTTTTATTTCAAATAATAATGTAAATAATAGAATATATATATTTATATATTTGTGCTCTCACCTTTATATATAGTGATAGTATAAAGCCCTATAAATATATATATATATAAATGAGATATATATTGCAAGGATTTTATCTTTCTTTTTTTTTTAAAAATGAAAAATGAAATGGAATGTCTTATATCTTTGAATAATTAAATTCTCGGACGAATCTTAAGATGAACAGAATACATCTTCTAACAAGACGAGGACGAAATCCAATTAGAACAATTCATTAATGAAACATAGGTCAAATATGAAATTAAATAAACCTAAACATAATGAAAAAATACATATATATACATCTATTTATCTATCTAACTACCATAAACTATATATATATGGATATATATACAATTATTGTATATGAGGCCCAGATGGAAGAATATAATCTACGCACGCACTTGTATGGAAGAAGCAAATTGCTTTTCGAAGTTAGTGGTAGATGCCTATATATATATATATTAATATATATTATGACAGAGTGAGAGAGATATTTTTTAAATACAAAACAAAGCACTAAATTTTGCAAAAAAAAAAAAGGCAAATAACGTCAGTGTTGTCTTTTTCTCAAGATGTGAAGAAGATGGCTCCAAAACAAAACCTCTCTGTTTTGAGAGAGAGAGTTTTTTAAAAAGGGTTTTGTGGGTAACGTTTTTATTATTGTCTCCCACTAACTTTTGTTGGGTCGGCCATTCCCAAGACAAGGTTTTGTGGGTTTGTCACTTCTTGTATTAGGGTTTTCTCTACAATGTCTCTTATAAAATATATATATAGAGAGAGAGCTTCTTAGGTAAGGGCACGTTCGCTCCTACTGTCGATACGTTTTCTAGTTTCGGTACTTTGAGAAATTATAATAATCTATTTTTTTTATATGACAACATATATGATAGTTATAATAGTTTTCTCACCGATTTTCGAGAAATTTTAAATAATTTATAGTACTAAAATCAGAGTTTAAATAGTTTATTTTTCACACGGATAAAAAAATTAGATACGCGTGCGACTGGCAGTTTGAACTCTGATTTCGGCAACCTAAATTATTTGGAATTTTCTGAAAAATTGGCAAGATGCTTGCTGTTATAACTATAATGTACGTCATTATGCAAAAAAACATTAGGTTATAATTTCTTAAAGTACCAAAAATAGAAAATGCTCTTATAATAAAAGTGATGCCCATACCTGAAAAAATATCCCTATACATATACATTATTCTTTTTTTTAGCAATATATACACATTATTCTGCTCATATAATAATTATATTCAATATAGAACTCAAGTATATATATATATAATTTCTCATCCCACACGTATATATAATTGAAAATAATTAAGCAATTAATTAAATTTCATTTTTTTAATCACAAAATTCTTGTAAATTGACTATCCTGATTCTTGTAAATTTTCATAGAATTAGTGTGTACTTTGATTAGGGCCAGAATGGAAAATTATAGAAATTATTTGTTTATGTGATATATATGTATATCATTGTATGATTATGTGAGTTATGTTATAATATGACTTGATATGCATGTTTATGTGTATTAAATATGCACATGGGTCTGTTTCTGATCAGAAGGGAAATTTTCGTAATTTAGCATGTTATGGGTATATTTGGCATATATGTGATATATGTGTGAGACCATATTATTATGTTGATATATTTGAGTTACTCGACATGAGGCGATCCTACGGAGCAAGTTAGTAAAGTCACAACGAGACCAATACTTGACTCGGGGTTAGTCAAGGGGTATTTTGGGTATTTAGTACATTACCGTGATATTGGGTAATGGGAATGAAATTCGAGGATATATTTGGACATAGTGAGATCAGGAGGGAATTCTGTGGAGTTTGACTATTTTACCATTCTAAGGATTTTGACTATTTTATTATCGAGAACGTTTTTGTGTATCCCGAGTCTTGGGATTTTCTTAAGGTTACTTGAGCCCTAAGTAACATGTCATAATAGAAATACGTTCAAACACTCTCGTTCTCTCTCTCATTCTCTCACTTGACGCTCGTTAGCGTTTTCGAAAAAAACTTGAGTTTTAGGGCTCGGATTCAAGCAAGGTTAGATTCATAACAATACTTGGGAAGATTAGAAGCTTGAAAGCCTGAGGCTTTAGTTGGAAAACAACTTAATCAGATGTAATTTAAGCGTTAAGTTTCTAAATTTCGTTTTCCTTAAGTTTTGATTGGATTGTATGGGTTTGATGAGTTTTAATCTAAAGGAAAGTTAGGTTTTGTTGCCTAATTATTCTAGCAAAATTTTATAAAAAATGAGGATTATATATTATATATTATTATAATAATAATAATATTTTATAACATTTAAATTTATATTTATATAATTAATAAATATCTAGTCTAGTATTGTATTATATATTATTATAATAATGATATTTTATAACATTTAAATTTATATTAATATAATTAATAAATATCAAATGATATTTGATAATATTTGAATTTATTTTAATATAATTAATAAATATTTATTTTTAAAATCTATTAAAGTTATATTCCTTTGAATATTTGTAATATTCCATTAGAGTTAACAAAAACACTGTTAAAACCAAGAATTTTTGTTATTTACACACTTTTTATATAGAAGAGATATATATACTAGATATGAGAAACATGCATCATGCACGTAACAATGTTGCTTGCTTAGTTTTATTTATAGATTTTGTTAATTATATTTATTAAATTTACATCATTGTCATATAAATTTTAAATAAATAAAAAATATTATATATAAAAGAATGACATAAATATATTAAATGAAAAATTAAACCAAAATATTGTTTATGATTTTTAAATATATATAATATGATAATCTTTTTAAATATGGTAATTTTTTAATGAAAATTAAGATTATGTATTATATATTGTTATAATAATATTTATAGTTATATTAATATTAGTGTTGACGGTGAAATCTCGTCAACGATATAAGGTTAGAAAACTAAGACTATATTGCCAAAGGTATCTCAGAAGAAGATGGAGAAAACTTGAGAGAGTAAATATGTAAAACTGCCATGGAGTCGAAATTGTATCTTATTCAAAAGCCTTAGAATACAATCAGTTTTCCAACCCCTTTTCTAGAGGGATGATGATCTATTTATACTGGAGCTCTAATGGCTCCTCATACATTGTGGTCCCAGGGGACAGGATTGTGCATAGGTACATTGTCAGGGTAGTGGCACAGGTTGTGGTGGAGCAGAAGGTTATGGTGTCGGCCTGGTATATAGTCAGAGGTATGCATGTAGTGCTTCCACTCTCTGTACAAATCCGTTCCTCCACTACTTGTAGGACACAGATGTCAGAGTCATGCCTTTGCCCTTTTCAGGGTTGTACATCCCGTGCATGTACATTCATCTCATGTCTAGTGGTCCCGCTTACTTAAATACCTTCTCTAGGTTTCTTCATATTTTAGTAAGTGTCGAACCATACTTCTTTCATCCTGACCCTATTTCCATGTATGAGACCTTGAAATAGGCATGTACGAGGCTAGGGGATGGGTCTCCCAAGGCAAGACCCTCGGTCCCTAGGCAAGTACCCATGCATGTATTGGGCACTCACGAGGCTCGGGGATGGGTCTCACAAGGCGAGACCCCCGGAGCCTAGGCGGCTGATGGCATGGGACGGCTGCATGTGCACGGTGGGCAACCTCGCATAGCGAGGCCCCAGGAGTCTCGACAGGTGCGCGCACACGATGGGCAGCCTCGCATAGCGAGGCCCTAGGGGTCTCGGCAGGCGCGCGCACACGATGGGAAGCCTCGCATAGCGAGGCACTTAGGTCCTTGGCAGACGCGCGCGGATGGTGGGCAGCCTCGCGTAGCGAGGCACTTGGGTCCTTGGCAGACGCGCGCGCATGGTGGGCAGCCTCGCATAGCGAGGCACTTGGGTCTTTTTGGGAACCTTTGCTAAGGCCTCCCATGAGACATGGGTCTCATGTGGGGCAAGACTTCGGGTTGCTTGGTTTTCCCGAGGCTAATGAGGGTAACCCTCACTTTTTCTCTTGAGAATTGACTATGTCTTTGGTCAATTTTTGGCATTCACAATTAGTATTAAATATCTAGTCATGTATTAAATATTATTATAATAATAATTTATAATATTTGAATTCATATAAATATAATTAGTAAAAAATATTAAGATTATATATTATTACCATAATAATATTTTATAACATTTAAATTTATATTAATATAATTATTAAATATCTAGTTTTTTATTATATATTATTATAATAATGATATTTTATAACATTTGAATTTGAATTTATATTAATATAATTATTATATATGTAGTCTTATATTAAATATTATTATAATAATAATATTTTATAATATTTAAATTTATATTAATATAATTAATAAATATCTATTTTAGTTAGTTTTAGAAGAATATTTTGTTAAATATTTAGAATATTCCGTTAAAGTTTACAAAACAAATTATTAAAATCAAGAATTTCCGTTATGTACACACTTTTTATATAGAAGATATATATATATATATATATATATATAGGCACTCTTAATGGTTACTATCCATAGATGGTTACTTTAATATTAATCATTGGATTAAGATCAATAGTCCATATTTATAATTATTAATTAATATTTCTAAAAATAAATTTTGACTTTTTTAAACTTTTGGAAGGGTTACCTGATCACATGACGGTCACATATTTATTAATTAAAAAATAAAAAAAAGCTTATTTAATATTCATTCTCCATTCCTCTTTCATTCTTGATTCATTTATTTTATCTTTTCCATGAGAAAAAATTATTTTGGAATTAATGGGAATAATTAATATAATCATTATCTGTCCAACTAATGTTTATTGCTTGATTAATCTAAAAAATTTGAAATTATTAATTTTATATATTTTATTTATTTATTTTCATCGTCATTATAACCATTCATCATTAGAAACTTGTTTAGTGATTTATGGTAATCATTCATGGGTAATAATTATTGAAAAGTCTTCTATATATATATATTGAATTTAATTATTATATACTATTACCTAATGAAAAACGTGTATTTATTATGAAAATATAATATTGTAAACATTTCATTTTCAAATGCATATTAATTTCTAAATATAGCTAATGTTTCTTATTGGTTGGAAACACAATTTGTAATGACCCAACTATTTCTAAGACCTTGGACCATTAGATCTACTATACATAGCTACTATTTTGGGAAAGATACATAAGAAATAATATAACTTTATTATATCTCAAAATATTGTATCAACTACATAATAATAGAAAATATGGCATGTGTACCCATTGTTTAAAAATTAAAACATAATTTTAAACTAAAGAAAATTGTTTACAAAACTAAATGCGGAAAAAACATGATTTAAAAGAGTAAAAATAAATAACTTCATCCTCGATCGACACGCAGTCCACACATTCCATCCATCCTCAACACACAAGCCAAGCTACCAAGAATCATTCCGCCTTCCATATTCATTTTCCTGCATCACACTAAAAATAAATGAATGAGCCTAGTGCCCAGCAAGGAAAACCTAATAAAAACATACATCATATATCATAAGCATAAAACTACATCATAAACCTAAACTACAAAACATATGACTATAAAAACATATACCATATATCATAAGCATACACTATAAAACTGTTGACGCCGTTTTTCGTCAACAGTGAAAGAAGAGCACGTAAACAATAACCAGTAATGGCCAATTAAAATATGACAATACACAACACGATTTTTTACGTGGTTCAGCAGTTAAATCTGCCTAGTTCACGAGTCTCTGTTATTAAACTCAAGATTATCTCTGAAAGTTCTTAAGCATGAATTCTTCAGAGTTTTCTCTCATAGTTCAGAATTTCGGTCCTTTACAATGGTGCATAACCTCTCTATTTATAGAGAAGGATGCAGAATACTATCCCACATATTTTGGGTAGTTACTCTTTTTGTGTAAATAAATTAAATGGATTTAAATGCCTGTAATCCGATATAAAAGGAAACGTCCCCTGAAGACCAGGGGGCGTATAACTAATCAAATAATATCCCATGATTTTATGGGATTTACAGTAATAAATGCAGAACACGTCCCTTATAGACAACACTTGTAGATATTCAAGGTCATTATCATATATCTCCAAGCCCTCACTCTACCAGATTCCTCATCAGCTTTCGAGCTAATGACATCTCCCGAGGTCGCATGGCTTCGAGATCGTACGTGTGTCAGGCTCGGAACCCTTGATCCGAGGTCTTCCCTGAGGATAGATGCGTCTCGGGAGCTACCCTTCGAGATCGTGAATATTTCGAGGCCACCATATTCGAGGTCATCTCAGTCTTGTAGGCTCGATATTTAGTCCTGGAGCATACTTCAAACTTTACGAGTTCATTCGTTGCGAATCCAACTTTCGAGGTCGCATTTAACATGGCTCGAAATCTGGGTATAACATCTTGCCCCCTCAAAAGTATTTGTTCGAATCCTAAGAGAAGGAAACTTTTGAACTACTTTCTTCGGGAACCGTACCGTCATACACTTGAAAATGGACACGCGTCAGTTGGGTATTGCTCATTTTTGGTACTTGAGTACCTTGGAAACATGCCCACGATCATTCGTCTTCCACCTTTTCAGCACCATCTTGTCATTGACCCCTGACCGTTGGATTTTATGAGGATTCTAGCCAATGGCCCAGATTAATCCCCTTTATCACTTTTCTTCCTTTATATGTTCAAGGACTTCTTCTTCCTCTCATTTTACACGCATCAGAAACAAAGCAAAGGAAAAGACGAAACCAGAGGCCATCCCAGAGAACCTCTTTCCTGCGCATGTTCTCTCAGCCGAAAAAACAAAGAACCTCCTGTTTGTTCGAGTCCGTGAGCTCATATTTGCAGACTCTCCTTCAGTCAACGATCTCTCTGCAATCGCCGTTATTGTGTAAGTGTGCAATTTTTATTTTCCCTTATGCCAGTTTCTGTCCATAGTGTTCTTGTTATTTCTGGGAATGCGCTGATATATTTCCTTAGTATTATATGCTAGGAAATTTTTGATCAATAGGCTTCTACATTTACGTTCCCATACTAGGTGTTGAATCTCTGGTTTCAAATCCAATTTTTGTGTAGAACAAACCCAAACATGGTTTCTTCATTTTTGGGTTTTCAAAATTTAAAAGACGTATCTTGCACACCACGATATTTGGGTACAAAATCTTGGTTTTTAAAGAATGCACGATACCCCATGTTACCTTTCCTGAATAACCGCCACCTTTTTTCCCTGATACTTCGGGATTTTCAAAAAGTTATGTCCATTCTCCTCCTTTTTCCCGTAGAATACACGTTCTGACTTTTTATAGGGTTTTAGTATCGAGCTCGTTTTGTTCCTAAACTCCGAGCTCGCTCTATCGAGCTCGTAATTCTTGCATGCATGGCCCTCACCATTTTTTCTTTCTCGTTAGATGTCACAGAATCTGGAAAAACGGTGGGGGTCTTTGCTGGCAATCCCTTACTCGCCAAAAACTCCGAGCCCGGACTCCCTGTTCGCTCGGAATCAAAGCCGGATTCGGGAGTACGAGCTTGCGCGCGAGCAGGAGGATATTCGAGCTCATTATCGCCATCAAATAGACGAAGTTATAGAGAAGAATAGGAGAACTCTTCGGGAGGCCCTTTATCCAGAGTCCAACTCAGGGCCTAGGCCGATCCCCCTCGACCCCGCATTAAAGGTCACTGTCGCGTATAGTCCAGGAGAACTTCAATTTTCACTAATGGGGGAGCCTTCGTCCTCGCAGCCGAGGAAAGAAACGTTCGAGGCCGAGCACTATTGGAGCTCGGTTACCTCGACTAGTCAGATAACTGACATCTTGGCCCTCCATGGCCTCAGCTTGTCAGGTTCTTTGAAGTGTCAAGCTCCGGCCGCCCACAAACGAAGCTGTTTCGCCCCCGGGGATCGTGACGCCAAGCTGAAATACGTGGCATGGAGCCAGGAACACATGAGGGCGGGGGCACTGTTGCCTTTGAAGTCTTTTTTCAAGGACTTCACAGATTTTGTTGGGTTGGCTCCGTTCCAGCTCAACACCAATTCTTACAGGGTGCTGTCTGCCCTGAGGTCGCTATACCATGAGCTAGAGTGGGAAGGGCCTTCGCCTCAGGAGATTTTATATCTCTTTTGTCTGAAAAGCAACCCCTCCCGAGCTCGGGGAGGAGATGGCTTTTACTATCTTTCGAGCTATCCCAAAGAGAAGAAGGTCTTTGAAGATCTCCCCAATCATCCACCTGATTTCAAAAAAGCCTTCTTCTGGACAGACGGTCTGACCCCGTCTCGACACTACTCGTTCAGGAGGATTCGTAAGTATTACAGTTTTCGTTATCTCTGTGCTCGGGATTTTAGCTGTTAGATCCGTACTTAGTTGAAATGTGTCTTGCTTTTTAGCCAATTTTCAGCGTCCCTCTCCTGACGAGGCAATGAAGGGACATAAGGAGACCCTGCTTAAACTCCTTCATGGTAGGAGGTCTCTCCTGTACCTTTTACATGAGGATAAGCTCCGAAAATGCGGACTTTTGGGGGAGGGACAGTCTACCTCTGACTGGTCCAATAAAAAGTATGAAGACTAGGAGCAGATGCCTTTGCCCACAAGCGTCCTCCCTCTGAGGAGAGAGGTGAGGCCCTCACTTCCAGTTCGCATAAGGAGTTCGCCGTCGGGGAATGAGGCTAATGACGAAGCCTCGAGCTCAGATTCGGATGAAGGTAAAGCCCTCCTTACCTCGAGAATTTCTGTCCCCTACCTTACTAAAGCATAAACCCAATAGGTTAGTCTCATGCCCATATGATGGATACCACTTCTACATATGGAGTTGGGTAGACGACTGTGTTCATAGGTTTGATAGTGGGCTCGGGAAGTATGACACCATGTATACTTCGAACGAGGTGTGGAACGGGATAGCTGTCCAATACGGGACCAACGATTATAGGGACCTTTCGAGGTTGTCACCCACCTATAGGGAAGGTACTCCCCCCGCTTCCTCTGAAGATGGGGGAATTTCATGGTCCCCGAGCTCTAGTTCGGGGAGGAGTTCCAGTTAGGTCTTTTCTTTACTTGGTTTTTTTTTTATATTTTCCAAGCTTATTATCATTATGTCTAACTCCGATTGGAACTGTGCAGGTGCCATGGACTCCGACCTTGACAATATCATCGAGAGCGGTGGTGCCAAAAGGACCAAGCGTCCCAGGGCACCATCGTGAAAGGTGGACCGGCCCACCAAAGTTCCCAAAAGGACCGAGAAGACACCTCCTCCCCCAGCTCCTCTTGTTACCAGCTCCATCACGGCGCCGTCTTCGCAGGTCGGTGCCGCAACTGTGGCATCGACTTCGGAGGTCGATGCCTCTAACACGACCGAGCCCCAACTTCCTGTAGTGGTTCGATCGACACTTGGTCCACCTTCTAGAAAGCCTTCTGTTTCTCGAGCTCAAAAGCTGTCTGTTTCCACCCACATGGATGCATATGTGGTTGACAATGCCGCTGGGTCCCATGGGTCTACGCTGGTCTCGGATGTTATGTCCCGGATCGGCCAGAGCTTTGGCAGTCTCGAAGCTCCCCAATGGCAATGTTTGAACGACACCCAAGACTGCACTGTCCTTTATGAGAAGAGTATCGAGCTCGTTGCCGCGGTAAGTGTCCTTCTACAGTCCTACTTCTTGGTTATAATCACACTGACCTAGAGCTAATGATGATTTCTTCCTTTGTCAGTCTCTTGCCTTTACTGCCCAGCTCAACTATAAGTTGAACAACGAGATTCACTCGAGCAAGTCTCATGCTCAGGAGGCAAAGGATCTCCACCTCAAAGCAAGCGATGATCTGAAGGCAGCCAATGCAAAGCTTGATGCAGGAGCTAAGGAACTTGAGGGCATGGCCTCCGAGCTCGGGAAGATGAAGGCTAAGCTCGAGGAGCTTGAGAAGGAGAATGCCGAGCTCGAAGATCTTAAGAAGGAGATCACTTGGCTCCAGGAGGCCAAAAAGAAGCTCGAAGAGGAAAAGACCGCCACCTTTGACATTATGGAGGATGAAAAAGCTCGTCTCCTTGCTGAGTACAAAGAGAAGAAGGACCAGGCGGTTGACTCGGCCATGTACCGAATGTGGGCCAACAACGAAGACCTGGATACCAGCTTCTTAGGTCCTCACGAGGCGACACTTCTTAACAGGTGGAATGCTCGGCTTGAGAAGGAAGAGGCTGCTCGAGAGGCCGTTTCGGAGGGAGCCCAGAAGGATAGTCATGCTATTCGTCCTGAGGAGTCCGGTACTGCTGATACTGAGAAGGCCAAGGAGACTCCTCCTTCTTAAATCTGATCACGGGGAAATCATTTATTGGGGCTGTGTCCCCTTATTTTTGTAATTATTTTAATTTATGCCCACGGGGCTGATACAATTTCTTTTATGCTTTACATTTCTCAACTCGAAATATTTTGCACATTTTATATTGATGAATCATTTATGTTTATTTATTCATACAAACATAGTGTGGATTTAGGCTCAAAACTCGATGCATTCATGCATAGTTTGTTCAAATTATCCGCTTCCGACCTCGTTATTCATCAAAGTCGGATATTACTTTAACCATGAACCCGAAAGTACTTATATGGTATGTAATATGAATGGTTTGGTTATATCTTTTTTGCTTAGTTACTTTTCCTCGTCCTCGGTTTTTACTCCAAGGTTAAGAGTTCGAAACTATTTTTCTTTAAGATATTCCAGCCTCGATCTCGACTTATTCCGAAGTAGGTTTAGGTTCCTACTTATCGTCGATTAGTTTTTTGGCTGGTTTGTTCCAAACCTGATAAGTTTGCACATCTGGTTAACTCCAAACGTTTTCTGTTTTTGATAATTTGGTTATGTCCGAACTATCTAAGCTCGCGTATCTGGTGATATCCAAATACTTTATGTTTTTGATAATTCGATTATGTCCGAACTATCTAAGCTCGCGTATCTGGTTATATCCAAATACTTTTATGTATTTGATAATTCGATTACGTCCGAACTATCTGAGCTCGCGTATCTGGTTATATCCAAATACTTCATGTTTTTGATGATTCGGTTATGTTCGAACTATCTAAGCTCGCGTATCTGGTTATATCCAAATACTTTTATGTATTTGATAATTCGGTTACGTCCGAACTATCTGAGCTCGCGTATCTGGTTATATCCAAATACTTCATGTTTTTTATAATTCGGTTATGTCAAAACTATCTAAGCTCGTGTATCTGGTTATATCCAAATACTTTCATGTATTTTTTATTTTTTAAGCTGATGGTATATATACCAATGATGCCCCCTTAATATCCTATGAGTGTGACCATAGGTTATTAAATTAAGAAAGATTGCAAAAATAAAAAGAGATAATATATTGAACGAATTAGATCTTTATTTGATGGAATTCAAAAGCAAACAAACTAATACAGATAGAAAATCATGGTTATAGGAAACACTTTCCTACACTACTGATAGTAAGGTCTAAGGTGTTCGCCATTCCATGCTCGTGGTACCAGGCTCTCGTCCAATCTCGCAAGTTTGTACACACCGGGACGGATGATTGACTCTATCTGGTATGGTCCTTCCCAATTCGGCCCGAGCACTCCAGCTGCTGGATCTCGTGTTGCCAAGAATACGCGTCTCAACACCAGATCTCCCATTCCGAACTTCCGGTCTCGAACCCTCTTGTTGAAATACCTGGTAGTTCGTTGCTGGTAAGCAGCGTTTCTCAACTGAGCCTCTTCTTTCTTTTCTTCAATCAAGTCTAAGGTTTCCTCGAGCTGAGTGTGGTTTGAACTTTGATCGTAAATCTGAGTTCGGATCGTTGGGATTTCGACCTCGATGGGCAACATTGCCTCGCAGCCGTATGCTAGAGAGAACGGGGTATGCCCTGTTGATGTTCGAGCTGTGGTCCTATATCCCCAAAGGACTTGGGGCAATTCTTCGGGCCACCGTCCCTTCGCTTCCTCCAACTTTTTCTTCAGAGAACTTTTGAGAGTTTTGTTTACAGCCTCGACCTGGCCATTCGTTTGAGGGTGGGCTACTTATGAAAAAATCTTTATTATTCCGTTCTTTTCACAAAAGTTGGTGAACAAGTCGCAATTGAACTGGGTTCCATTGTCGGATACGATCTTCCTTGGTACCCCATATCGGCACACGATGCATTTTACCACGAAATCAAGGATCTTTTTTGAAGTTATAGTCGCCAATGGTTCAGCCTCCGTCCACTTTGTTAAGTAATCCACGGCGACCACAGCATATTTTACTCCGCCTTTGCCAGTCGGGAGAGAGCCTATGAGGTCGATCCCCCATACCGCGAAAGGCCATGGGGAAGTCAACATGGTCAACTCGGATGGTGGAGCTCAGGGGATCGTGGCGAATCTCTGGCATTTGTTGCATTTCTTCACGTACTTGAAAGAATCCATTTTGATGGTTGGCCAGAAATATCCTTGGCGTATGATCTTCTTGGACAGGCTATGCCCCCCAGTGTGATCTCCGCAAAATCTTTCATGAATTTCTTCAATGATCTTCTTAGCTTTGGGAGGGGTTACGCACCTAAGTAACGGCATGGAATATCCCCTTCTGTATAGCTTCCCGTCCAAAATGGTGTAACGGGGAAGTTGATACATCAACTTTCGAGCCTGGTTCCGATCTTTTGGAAGGACTCAATTTTCGAGATAATCAACCATTGGGGTCATCCAGGTCAGCTCTGTTTCGATCATACACACATCTTCCTCTTCTGGCTCGTTAATGCTAGGTGCTAATAGGTGTTCTATGGGTACAACATTCAGCTCTTCATTTTTGGTGGATGTGGCGAGTCGAGCTAAGGCATCTGCATTTGAGTTCCGTTCTCGGGGAACCTGTTTGATTGCATAAAACTCGAAACACTCCAATGCGGATTTTTCCTTCTCCAGATAAGCTGCCATTCTTGTACCACGAGCCTGGTATTCTCCTAGGATTTAATTAACCACGAGCTGGGAGTCACTGTAGCAATGTATAGCTCTAGCTTTGAGCTCCTTTGCTATACGAAGTCCCGCGAGTAAAGCCTCGTATTCGGCCTCATTATTCGATGCTTTAAAGCCAAATCTTAAGGCAGAATGAAATCTACTCCCTGCGGGGGTAACCAAAATGACCCCTGCCCCCGCTCCATTTTCATTTGATGAGCTGTCGACGTAAAGTTTCCACAGCTCGTGGGCCGTGGTTATTACCTCGTCGTCGGCTATTCCAGTACATTCCACTATAAAGTCCGCCAATGCCTGTGCCTTAATGGTCGTTCTTGGGTGGTAGGTGATCTCAAACTGTCCGAGCTCAACAGCCCATTTAAGAAGTCGACTTGAAGCTTCTGGTTTAGACAAGACTTGCCTAAGCGGTTGATCAGTCAGCACATGGATGGGATGCGCCTGAAAGTAGGGGCGGAGTTTGCGAGATGAATGAATTAAACTGAGCGCGAGTTTCTCCATCAATGGGTATCTTGACTCTGCCCCCAGTAATCTTTTACTGATGTAGTAAACAGGTCTTTGCACCTTCTCTTCTTCTCGAATGAGCACTGCGCTTATCGCGTGTTTGGTGGTTGAAAGGTATAGGTACAGTATTTCTCCCGTTTCAGGTTTTGACAAGATGGGTGGTTCTGCAAGGTGCTTTTTGAGCTCCTGAAAGGCCAGCTCGCATTCCTCCGTCCATTCAAATTTCTTACCTCCTCTTAATAAGTTGAAAAATGGAAGACCACGATCTGTAGATTTCGAGATGAACCTGCTTAGGGCTGCCATCCTGCCAGTCAAACTTTGGACATCTTTGTGCCTCTGAGGTGAGGACATGTCAATCAGGGCCTTGATCTTGTCGGGGTTAGCCTCGATTCCGCGAGAGTTTACAATAAAGCCCATAAATTTTCCTGAAGACACCCCAAAAGTGCACTTATGAGGATTTAGCTTCATGTTATACTTTCTGAGCACACCGAAGCACTCTTCGAGGTCATCAACATGGTTCTTGTTGAGTTGAGACTTGAAAAGCATGTCATCAACATAAACCTCCATGTTGTTCCCTATTTGTTCTGAAAACATCATGTTTACGAGCCGCTGGTATGTGGCTCCAGCATTCTTGAGCCCGAATGGCATGACATTATAGCAGTATAGCCCTTTATCCGTGATGAAGCTCGTATGTTCTTGGTCGGGGGCATGCATGGGAGTCTGGTTATATCCAGAATAAGCATCCATGAACGACATCAGGCCATGCCCCGCCGTGGCATCCACGAGCTGGTCAATCCCTGGTAACGGAAAACAGTCTTTTGGGCAGGCTTTGTTGAGGTCTGAGTAGTCAATACAGGTTCGCCACGTCCCATTGGGCTTTGGGACCAACACTGGATTGGCTACCCAGTCAGGGTAAAAGGCATCCCTAATGAATCGGTTTGCCTTTAACCTGTCAACCTCCTCCTTTAGTGCTTTTTTTCTGTCTTCGTCCAACTGTCTTCGCTTTTGTTGCTTCTGGGGGAAGCTTTTGTCTATGTTCAGTGTGTGGCTTGCTATATTCGGGCTTATCCCCACCATGTCTGAGTGTGACCACGCGAAGACATCCTGGTTTTTCTTCAAAAAGCAAATTAATTGCTATTTTCTTGGAGGTGTTTTCCGACCTTCACCTTCATCGAGGGATCAGCTTCCTCGAGCTGAATTTCTTTGAGCTCCTCTAAAGGTTCGAGGTCAACTTTCTCCTCAATCCTTGGATCAATCTCTTCGTCAATCTCTAAGACCGTTCCGTCTTTGTTTTGTATGATGACGAGCGCTTGTGCGCTCGTCTGTTTCTTTCCTCTCAAGGAGATGCTGTAGCATTCCCTCCCTGCTAATTGGTCTCCTTTCAATGTCCCGACTCCGCTAGGGGTTGGGAACTTAAGGGCCAGATGCCTTACTGATGAAACTGCCCCCAGCCCGACCAGGGCGGGTCTCCTGAGCAGCACATTGTAGGCTGATGGTAAGTCTACTACCATGAACTCCATCATCTTGGTTGCCGAGACTGGGTAGTCTCCCAAGGTCACGGGGAGCTCGATGGATCCCATGCAGGCGGTTCCTTCTCCTGAAAAGCCATACAAAGTAGTTGCACACGCTTTCAGGTCGCGAAGGGAGAGTCCCATCTTCTCGAGGGTTGCTTTGTAAAGAATGTTGACTGAGCTCCCATTATCTATGAGAACTCGGTGGACCCTTTTGTTGGCCAGCTGAAGAGTAATGACCAGCGGATCATGGTGAGGAAACTGGACATGGGATGCGTCTTCCTCAATGAAGGTTATTGGTTGTGTCTCAATCCTCTGGCTTTTTGAAGCCCTAGGTTCGGGTTCATATGGAGACCCGTCCCCAGTCTTCAGCTCGTTAACATATCTCTTTTGGGCGTTCCTGCCCACTCCTGCGAGATGAGGCCCTCCCGAGATGGTTATTACATCCTCTCCATCTATCGGCGGGGGCCTGTCTTCTTCTCGAGCTTGGGAATTATTGTTTTGTGTCATCGGAGGTGCGGCTACTCTCTGGCTCGCGGCCGCCTGACTAGTACTCTAGTTTTTGACATATTGCCGGAAGTAACCTCTCGAGATCAATCCTTCGATCTCGTCCTTCAGTTGTCGACATTCATCGGTTGTATGCCCGGTGTCTCTGTGAAATCAACAATACTTACTGGAGTCCCTCTTGGATTTTTGATTTCTCATCGGGTCCGGACACCTAAAGGGGACCTGGTTTTCATTAGCCAGGTATATGTTCTCCCGAGACTCATTGAGCTCGGTATATACTCTATACACGGAGAAATATCTCTCCCCTTTCTTTTTCTTTCCTCCCTCGGCTTCGGGGTTACTTCCTTCGTTTTTTTTCCTCTTGGAGGGGTTCTCCGTGACAGGCTTTGGAGCTGCTGGGTCCACCGAGGTTGAGGCAGAGTTGACGTTTATCGTTGTAGTTTCGGGCTGGGAAGTCGCATTGGGCGTCGACCTCGCTTCCTCTACATCGACAAACCTCTGCACTCGTCTATTAAACTCGGTTATGGACCTTACTGGTTTCCTTTGCATGTCGTCCCAAAGGGCACTTCCCGGCATTACGCCAGCTCGGACAGCCATTAGGTGCCCACTGTCATCCACGTCCTGAGCTCGGGCGACTTCCAGATTAAACCTTGTTAAGTAACTTTTTAGTGTTTCGCCTGGCTGTTGTCGGACGTTAGTCAAAGTGGATGCCTCTGGTCTGACCCCCCATCATTGCTCTGAACTGCTTCTTAAAGTCTTTAGACAATTGCTCCCAAGAAGTTATCGAGTGTCTCTTGTATTTTTCGAACCAACTTTTGGCAGGTCCTGTCAATGATGCTGGAAACAACATGCACCTGAGCTCGTAACCCACATTACTGGCTCTCATGATGGTGTTGAACGTGCTCAGGTGACTGCACGGGTCGTTCTTTCCTTCAAACGGTGGGAAGTGAGGGATCCGAAACCCTTGAGGAAATGGAGTATTGGAAATATGAGGAGCAAACGGTTCGAGCTCCTCGTCAGAGTCTTCATATCGATCATTCCTTTGCTCGTTTTTCAAAAGCTTAAAAGCCTTTTCAAGCTGGTCAATTATTTCTTGGACTGGGTCCGCAAGAGGCACTGTCTGGAATCGGCTGTCATCGATCACAATCCCAGGCTCGCGTCTCCGCAAGGGATCTCTACGCCTATTCAAGTGATTCCTCAAGTCCGGATTTGTTTGGTCACCATTACCCCGACTCTGATTCAGGTGATCTCGCAGCTCGGGACAATTTTTGCGGCTTCCAGTTTTCTTACGACCTCGGTCATGCTTACTGACCGACCTGGTATCTCCGGAATCATCACTGGTAAAACTCGTTGCTTGGTTATTTCGTGATGGATTCTTCCCACGTCGCCTCGTCTCCGCCGTGCGAGACCGAGACGTTTGACTTTTCTCAGATGGGGCGCCTCTCCGCTCCTGGAAAGCCTCCCCATTTCCTTGTCTTCCCCCCGCACGCCCTTCGCCCTGATCTCGAACGGGTTGAGCGTTCCTGCGGGGGGGCGAAGGATATCTTATGGGTGATGGAGGGAACCGTATAGGCGACGGTGGCTGCCACCCATGTCGTGGCCTAGAGGGTCCAGAATTTGCCCGAGATGGGTCGGTCGCATTTGGTGCGCTCCCAAGTATCTGAGTCCGAGCCTCTGCAGGGGTTCGGTTATCCTCAGTTCCTGCAGGCACTTCCACAGGCGGGTTAGCCGGGGCCCGAGCCCGAGTATTCCTCTGGGGCCTAGGTGGAGCGGATGGCTCGGCTGGTACCGAAGGTTGAGTCGACCTCCTTGTGGCAGCGTCTTTTCGTGGACGCCCACGGCGTCTACGGGGAGGAACATGCACGTCCCTTGGAGGAGGGACTTGGTTTTCGCGCGGAGGCGGGGGCTGAGCCACCTGCGCCTCTGCGGCTATCCTTGTCAACTCCTCATTCCGTTTGTTGGCCTCTGCCAACAGCTGCTTCAAATGTCGGTTTTCAAGTTCCACAATAGGAACATACCGCTCAGAATTGTAATACATATCCTCATCTCTTGGTGGAGGAGGTGGTCCCCGGGAATCAAAAGATCCACTTCTCTCTTCAACATTCGGGTTCTCCATTGGCTGTTTTCCAAGACATCTTGGGTAATTTTCTTCAGGTGTGTTCTGATTATTAGTGGCCATTACTTTTTCAGGGATGAATGCTTAAGGCTCTCAATGAAAGCACCAAATTGTTGACGCCGTTTTTCGTCAACAGTGAAAGAAGAGCACGTAAACAATAACCAGTAATGGCCAATTAAAATATGACAATACACAACACAATTTTTTACGTGGTTCAGCAGTTAAATTTGCCTAGTCCACGAGTCTCTGTTATTAAACTCAAGATTATCTCTGAAAATTCTTAAGCATGAATTCTTCAGAGTTTTCTCTCAAAGTTTAGAATTTTGGTCCTTTACAATGGTGCATGACCTCTCTATTTATAGAGAAGGATGCAGAATACTATCCCACATATTTTGGGTAGTTACTCTTTTTGTGTAAATAAATTAAATGGCTTTAAATGCCTGTAATCCGATATAAAAGGAAACGTCCCCTGAAGACCAGGGGGCGTATAACTAATCAAATAATATCCCATGATTTTATGGGATTTACAATAATAAATGCAGAACAAGTCCCTTATAGACAACACTTGTAGATATTCAAGGTCATTATCATATATCTCCAAGCCCTCACTCTAACAGATTCCTCATCAGCTTTCGAGCTAATGACATCTCCCGAGGTCGCATGGCTTCGAGATCGTACGTGTGTCAGGCTCGGAACCCTTGATCCGAGGTCTTCCCTGAGGATAGATGCGTCTCGGGAGCTACCCTTCGAGATCGTGAATATTTCGAGGCCACCATATTCGAGGTCATCTCAGTCTTGTAGGCTCGATATTTAGTCCTGGAGCATACTTCAAACTTTACGAGTACATTCGTTGCGAATCCAACTTTCGAGGTTGCATTTAACATGGCTCGAAATCTGGGTATAACAAAAACATATGACTATAAGAACATATACCATATAGGACTACAATATTAATGGTCATTAACTCATTAACATGGCATGTGATAAACCATCTAGGTCCCCTGTCTAATATCTGAGGTAGGTTAGATCACATGGTAGTATATGATAACCCATCTAGGTCCCTTGTCTAATATCTGAGGTAGGGTAAACCATAACTCTAAACCATGAAAATGATAAACTAATATTGGGGCTTTCTATCTAAGCAAGTCATATGCCCAAGCGACTAAAAACATAATCTTGGGGCTTGTTATCTAAACAAGTCATATGCCCAAGGACTACAAAACATAGCATACGTATACTTATTATAGCATAAACATATCATAACATAAACTTATCATAACATAAACATAGCATAACATATCATACAAACATACAAGATCTATCCTATTTTCCTTACCAAAATACCGGGATGATGAGAACAAAGTCGGGATTTTGGAACACTCCTAAAAACCATTAATAGAGAGGTGAGTTTTCTAAAAGAAAGAGATGAAGAGGAATGAACTAAACCATCGAGAAGATACTTACCAAAAAGAAATCTCAAGTTCGAAGAACTTAGATGCCTAACCAAGAATAGAGAAGATTGGGTTAGGAATTGAGTAGAGAAAAACTATAAGAACTAACAATACAAAAAAGGAACTAAGAATATGAATACCTTTGAAATTGTTATGACCGAACTACACCTCGAAACCGAAACACACTCTATAAACCTTACTTCCCAAGTGCCTAATAAGCTTAGAATGACAAATCTCATAACCCCAACACAAGTGTTTATCACTCTATAGTCTCACTAGCAACCAGAAGGCTCTGATCAATGCTTGAAGAATGAATAAAAATGCTTGGTGCTAGGTCCTATTTATAGAGTTCTAGGAATACAAATCTTCTTTTTTGGCTTTGAATAAAAATAATGAATTTAATTGAAAATATTTGAATATCCTTCAGCCAAAGGCTTAGGACTTGGTCAACAAAGCTTGATTTTAAAAAAAAAATTAAAAAAATCAAATAGAATCCTAACTTCTAACTCCCGAAATCTCGTAACTCTAAACTAACCTACCGTAAAATCAAAATATCTGGAGCTGTAGGACTCCGATTTAGAATATCTTTATATACCGTTAGAAAGCTAATTAAATTATCTACAACTTTTTAGAAATAATATTTTTCGAAATTCATAACATAACTAGGTCAAAAATTGGTCAGAAGTTACAGTACCCTAAAGCTACGAAAAATCTATTTAATTATCTAAATCACAAATAAATAAAATATCTAAATCACAAATAAATAAAATGTGACAAATGGTAAGCTCCTAATAAATTCTAGTGAATACTAAGTCTTATATTTCTCTTATCTTATCATTAAAATAATAATTCCTTAATAATCATACGTATGACAAGTGTCATATTCCTATTGGTTCTATCTAAACTTTAGGAATAATCCATGCTCATGACAAATGTCATATTCTTATTAGCTCTATCTAAACCTTAGGTTATAATAATTATCATATTAATAACCAGCAATATTAATCAAACCTTATATTATAATTAATATTCTTAAACTATAGGTTAAACTTATAAAATCCATAACTATTACTAGGAGTTTCCAACTAAATCCCGGCTTGAACCAAAATCCACAATAATAAACATACTATAACTACTACTAGCTATTACTATTACTACTATTATCTAACTAGCTAAGTAAAGTTCTTGGACACAATTAATCATGGCAAAAAAAAAAAAACTAAATTCAAAATTAATGTACAAAAAAAATATTTACCTATTGGTGACTTGCTATACCAAGTCACTATGTTGTCACATCATCATAATTGTTAGTATTCATTTATGGGTAGTAACCATTGAGAAATCTTATATATATATATAACTTGGTATAGCAAGTCACCAACAAGTAAATATTTTTTTTCTACATTAATTTCAAATTTAGTTATTTTTCTTTGACATATTTAATGTTATTTCCAACCAATGAGAAACACTAGTTTTATTTAGAAATTAGCATGCACTTGAAAATGAAAAGTTTACAATATTATATTTTCATAATAAATACACGTTTTCACCAGGTAATCCTTCAAAAAATTTGAAAAAAATAAAAAGTTTACAATATTATATTTTTATAATAAATACACGTTTTTCATTAGGTAACTCTTACAAAAATTTGAAAAAATCAAAATTTATTTTTAAAAATATTAATTAACAACTATAAATATGAATCATCAATCTTAATCTAATGATTAATTTTGAAGTAATCATTCAATAGTAGTAACCATTAAAAGTACACTCAAATATATATAAATATATATATATATATGCTTCTATGAATAAGTGAGCCTTATTGCTAGTAGAAGAGTCCCCTTACCATTATGTGCGTATCTCCTTGTCTTATATTCCTCGTTTCCTATCCATCTAATAATATACAATATTCTCAAACACAGAGAAAAGTTTCATGATATATATATATAAATTGTACATTGGTTGGTGCAGTCTTTTCTAATTAATTAGATTATTATTTTTAAAGAAAAATCAAATTGATTAATTAATTAATGTTTCTTGATTGTAGATAGCGTTTATCTAACTCACTGACCTCTCTCACACAATCTTTCATCTCTCAAAATGAGGGGAATTTATTGGATCACATTTAATATTTTTAGGCTTATCCGATCTAATTATTTATTGAATGTTGAATTTTTTACAACCGACCCGATACAATACAATTATCTATTGGATTGATTCAGTTTTATTAATTGGATGTGTCCCCGGATTCATACAATATTTTTGAACATTTATTTAGCTTAATTTGTTCAAATAATTCTTAATATTATAAATAAAAAGACTACTTTGTTCAAAATGATACAACATAAATTATAAGCATGATCCTAAATAAATAAATAAATATATTTTTAATATATATATATAATTGGATCGGTTCAGTTTTATTGGATTTTTGTATATATCATCCAATAACTGATCTGATCTAATTTAAATATTCAAAATCTGATCTGATCCGATTCAATCATAATTAGATATCCAAATTTTAGTGTCCGATTGTAATTAGATTAGATAATATTTGCAAATCACTATTGCACGTGAAAAGTGTATTGTCTGATTATGAGAATCTCAAGATCTGTTTGTCTTACTAGCTATATGACACTCTTTTAAAGCAATTTTAATGCCCATATCCATCGCATTTGAGTATCATTTTCAAAAACAATATTTTATTATTCTTCTTTTATTCATTAATTGACATCTGGTATCCACATCTCTACTACCTTCTAGCTTTACTTACATAAAAAATAATGTAAAAACACTAGTAATATGACACACCCCGCACAATTCATGAATAAACCAATATATTAATCGAGACCGAATTTTATCCTACCGAGGATCGCATTCAGTTCACTTCACAACCGTTAGATCATTAGTTTAGTGATCGGATAATTATTAATTATTAGAAGCTTAATTAGTAAATCAAATTGTTATTCTCATTTCTCCCCAAGTGTACGGATCCATACTCTAAGTTATGGGCTGCCTTCCAAGGAGTTAAAAGCCCGGATCGAGCCCAATAGACGAGGAGAAAACGAATATTAGCAGTCCAAGTCTTGGCAAGGCCCAAAGGGCATTCGGAAGTGTAAGCCAGGACCATCGCCGAGGCATGTTGCATAAACCCGAGACCGCGTACCGGGATGTCTCTCGAGATGCAGTATAAGAGGTCGTGGCTCCCAAGTCCAGGATTAGGCCGGGATCGTTGTGGATTAACTCAGGTCCTGGTAAACGAACCGGGACCCTGGTAAATGAAGAGGGACGTTGGTAAACGGACCTAGATCGGTTGGCCGAGTTTGGCATGATAAAATTGTGACGACCCTAAGGTAGGGTACGTTCGCCACATACTCGTAATTCTAGGGTTTACAAGTATGTTAGGCACTTGACCAAAAGAATTAAATAAAATGATACGAAGAAATATAAAAAAATTTAAAACTTTTATATAAACTTATAAGTAGAAATTATTACACGTATGAATACTTTAAATTTAATGTAGCCATATGAAAACTTTAAACAATTATTGCATTGCTACTGAGTCTGTGCTCCACAAGTTGCTCAGCAGCTAAAGCCACACCTGGAAAAATGTTGGAAAATAACATAATGCGCTAACGCTCAGTAAGCAAATCTCATGCATACACATAAACATGAATGTCGTGAGCTTGTAGTGCACATATACTAATATGCTGACTTATATACTTATGCATTTCATTTATTGCTCATGCATTTTCAAACTTTACTTTTATGCTCTTTCTTTTAGTTTCACATTTTTATGGGCCCAATATCACTTGTGCACACTGTTTGATTCGGCCAATGCCTGCAGGACTTGTTACACATATCATATAGATTCCCATGGGTTCTCCTCCGGCTAGCCATCATCGCAGCTAGGCTCATCATAACACTAATTTCATCGTTGCCATAGCTGCCATACTTATTACACATATGGAGGAGAAAGACGGAAACGCGGCAAACATATTTGAATGGTCAACTCTGACCTAGCCCATACCAGTGGGCAGCCACTATAAGCCTTATAGACCTCCGTCTTCTTTATTGAACTTACTTAATTGCTTCATCGAAACAATGGCACCCTTTTTAAGATCTTATTATCACTTTGCTTAAGCCTTGTGTCATTAAAATATTCAACTTTACATAAGACTTTTTCAAGGCATTTCATAACTTTTCTCATATTCATATGCATGGTCTTATATCACATAATAATATATCACATAACTATACATGCCATGCATACATGTAGATGCTGAAATGCCAATGTTCATGTTCATGATTCATGTTTGATGGTATTCAATCAATGCATTGTATCACATCTCATATAACTCAAAACATCTTTAGTCATAATACATGAAGCTTTGGGTTGGTGGTGTTGTTATACCTTAACGTAGAGCTATGGCTCAGGTCTAAGGTTTCCAGCCTAAAATCTTAAATGCTTCATATATCATAACACATAACAAAAATCATGAACATAAAAGTAATCCACATATTCATCAACATAAGAACACATACTTGCACATAATTCATATTAATCTTAACCAAGTGAGACATATTTCACATATCACGAGATTCATCAATTACATATCACACAATACCTTTATGATATTCATATAACCATTCTTCACATACTTATCATATGCATCATCATCATACCATACTTAACTCATCAGATGTACACAATCAATGTAGTCATGCATCTTACACTTAAGCACAAAATGTGAGATTTACTTACCTTAGGTCCTTAGCTTATTTTAAAACTGCTCACCAAGAGTAAATCAATCAAATCCATACAAATCCACAATGATCGGGTTCCACAACAAGTCAAACGATGATTTTCTGAGACTCAAAACGTACTTCGAAACCTCGAACACTTAGTTTCGACCGTTGGTCTATGGTGGATCGCGGTGGCTCGTGGTGGGCCCACCACCCAACTATGGTAGATGTAGGAACAAGTTATTGGGTTTTGAAGCCCACAACACGAGGAACACGATGGTGGTGATGGATCGGCAAACGGATGCTCGAGGTGGCCGAATCGTAACTTTGAAGTTGCGGGGTGGCCGAACTTAAATCGACCAGTTGAGGTGTTTATTCGGCGAGTGAGCTCTAGATTCCCGTGTGGTCGATAGTTCAGAGGCCTCTGAATCCAACGGTCTGGCGCGTGGCTAAAAGTGGTGACCGCCGGTGGCTATTCGGTGGTCGGGCAGACACACGCACATGAGAGAGAGAGAAGAAAATTTTTCTGAGGAGAGAGAGAGAGGGGGGCTCGGTTAAAAGGCTGAAGCCTTTTCTTTTCTTTTTTTTTAATTACACTTGGACCCAAAATACTAAAATTCTTTTCAAATAATCCCTTTAGCAAAACTTTCTTAATTTTATAAAAATCCCCAATTAAAATTATATGACATTTGGGTCCAATACTTGACTACTCAAGTTTCTTTCTCTTTAATCTTATTAAAAACATAAAATGATATTTTAAACACTATTTTGCCATTACTATTTCTTAAATTTGTAAACTTGTACATTTTATGTATTAAAAGTCTGATTTATAATAAAAAATGTATTATGAAAATATTGGATATTACAAAAATATCCCCGAAACTGACATCATCCCAAGAAGCATGGAGCTGCGTCCCCATAAGTGACCTTCAGAGGAAGCTACCTCGGGAATGTACGCCGTTGATTCAGAACTGTGCTGCCACTACATTGACAGATCTTCTCCCCCGAATCTTCCTCGTAGCCCATAACACCCAGACTGAAGCACCAGTTTGTCGCGAGTCTTATAATGTGATCATGTTTGGGCTGGCCCAATGGGCCTTGGTTAATATATGTTTTATATTTCAATCATTTGTATTGAGTCTCCATCAGAGAGCAAATAACATTTACACCCTTATTGGGGCCGGATTTTCCCGGCCCAAGCTCAGTGCACTCGCTTGTCTATAAATATGAATAGTGATGCATTGAGGGGGGAATTCCAGATTTTCTCTTGTAAGCAATTACTTTGCTAAAACTTGCAGAAAACTCCATTGTTTAAGGGTCTCTAAGCTCTAATACAACTGACTCGTGGACTAAGACTCATTAATGCCCCAACCACGTAAAGACCTTGCTTGCAACTTCCAAATTCTTTCTTCTTAAGCTGTCTTATCTTTCATAATTCTAGTTTTCGAAAATCTCGGTAAACACAAACCAAATCCAGAGTATATTAAATCTAAATCTAAGTACATAAAATAAAATATGCATTAGATAGGATCGATGTATTTTTTTTTCTACATAAATGGGACAAAATCTATTACGTACTTATATCAACTATACTCAAATCTACAACAAATTCTAGATTTAGCACTAAGGTTCCTATCATCCCCAATAAATTCATAAACAGTGTATATCTAACTTAATTGATTACAGCTAATTCAATATTAATGAAACAAGTTTTCTAAACTATCAGTCCAAAAATATTATGTACCTAGTCTTAAATATTTTAAATGCCCTTATTATGAGTTCTCAAATTTCTCAATCAACACGCAAATCTCAATTCTATTAAGATTTCTGCTAAGGGGTGAGTATTTCATACATCACAAATATTTTCTTAGTACTAATTCTTTTGCAATACTGAGATCGAGCCATTGTTTTTCAATAAGCATTAATAGTTATATTGAATTTTTTTAGCGAGTTTGCATATTGTGCATTGGAGTACAAATGCAAAAAGTTGGTCAAATATAGTATTGACACATATTTTGGGCCAAATTTAGCACAAAATATACATCATCCATTGGAGATGATCTAATAATTATTGAGTCTCAAAACATCTTATAATGAGGTTTTAGTCACTATAAATACAGGTTGTCAAAATTCTTCCTTTTAACTCAGGCTTCTCAACTCTAAAAAATTCTAAGCATGACCATACAAATAAATCCTCTGCCCTAACAGTACAAGCATTCGGTTGTCTAAACAAGTGAACTCTTCTATGTTTGATTCTCATAAATATATTAGCTCTATACCCCATTAACATGATGAGCATGTATCCATAGCAACACATATATATATATATATTTGTTAACCGAGATTTTCGACAACTCTATTAATGAATAATATTTACTAATGATAATAACGGAAATAGTAGATTGACACAGGGTCTTTACGTGGTTGGGGCGTTAATTAGCCTTAGTCCACGAGTCTATGTTATTAGAGCTTGAAGAAGCTTTTACAATGGAGTTTTCTCTCTATCTTTCGACAGAGTTTCTGTCTTTTTCCTGGGATCGAGAGAGAGTTTACAGTGCTCTGTGGCTTATATTTATAAGCTGATGGGAATGCCGGGTCTAGGCCGGACCAAACCCAGGCCCATCGGGGAAACAGATACGAGCGACCTCTGTAGTGGAGGCCCAATACAAAAAGAAATAAAATACACGAAATTCAAACTAGCTAAGACCCAATAGGTTGACCTTAGAACTATGCCTCGCCCGACAAAACGGCGCTTTGGTTCTGACCACTTCGAGTCACGAGGCTAATTCAGGAGACAAGACCCGTCAGGGTATTTGGCTGCGCAGTCCTGACACATCAGTGTGCAATCCCGAGGTGACCATTTCTGCAGGCGAAAAGTGGGGACAACGCCCACGCGGAATGAGGCGGCTTCAGGGTCCTGGACGCTTGGGCCCTTCGACTGGGGATCAGGTGATCCAAGTCCGTTTACCGTTGGCCCGCTCCATTTACCATAAGCCCGGACCATATCAGGGTCCGGGAACAGGACGCACAGGCCGCGACGATCCGGACGCTCGAGGCATCGCCCGGACCATCCTCGTCGAGGGACGAACCCGGAGGCGCATCACGGACAATCCAATGGGCCCAATCTCGAGTCCCCGGTCCATACCCGGCCCCTAGGACACTCTCCATACCAAGAGACCTTGGGCCGGGCCCACGGGCCAAGCCGGCCCTTTGACAGCGGGCCAAGACGAAAGCCCAGAGCCCATGCAGGAAATGGGGATAACATTTACCCCCCAAGCCTTCGCCCGGGCTTGCCGGGAGGAGGGTTGCACCATCACCGCGGCACTCGCCAGGTTGCCTCCCCAGTTCTTGCCCGAGTTCGGGGTCCGGTCAGAAGAACGTGGCATTGGTGGGACAATCAGCCCGGGTCGTTCACCACGATCCGGGGTCGTTTACCTTCGGCCCGCTCTATGAAAATGATACACGTGTCACCGTGTGATTGCTGCATGGGCCTTGAAGGGTCGCCTAGACCTCTCAAGGGTCACTAGGCCTAGACTAGGGTGTCAGTGCACGTCACGAGGCGTCCCATCCGCACGGGGGGGGGGGGGGGGGGCATCATTAATATCCCTGGAATGAGGTGGACCGTAGGATGGGGCGTCCTTTGGCATCCACCACTCCTGGGCCGTCGTATCTGAGACGGCGAGGATCCAGGCTAAAAGGACTCATAAATGCCCCTTGCGCGATTCCTGACCATCTGATGAAGAGGCACCTGACTGTTGGATCGTGGGCCAGAATTTGGGGCTGGTATAAATACCCTAAGAAAACAACATTTGGCACTTTTCCATCTTCAAACTAGCTTAAGAAAACACGAACGTTGTTCGAGCTTTGCATGTCCGACATTGCCGACGACATACACCGCCGCCTGCTAGCTCTGCACCGCCGCCTGTTTCCCAGAGCCCCAACTCTCGTTCTTATACCTGACGGCGCTTCTCGGGTTTGTTCCGTCAACGAACTACTGCGCCGGCGGTGCCACTTCAAGAACGAGGTTCTGCCATCCTTACAGTCGGACAACCATCAACTTCGACGGTCGACACCACACAATAAGTCTTTTTTAACTCTTTTACCAACTTTGTGAACTTACGTTCTCTATATGCGTGCGTCTAGGCTCTGTGCTTTAGAATTTGCTAGGAAGGCCACCTGGTTTGGGTTGCTCCGTACTCGGATGCTTCCCAGACAAGGGGTAGGCCTTAGCAGCCTCTTCTCCCGATCAGGGTCCCGGGGCTTTTCGGGGTCCCGGGCCTGATCCGACGGGACTCCAAGCAGTCCTTAGGAGACTCCTTGTACCTTGACCGACTTTCTTGGGTTTAGGTACTGACTGCTTGGTCTTTCTTTCTTTTGTTCCCAGATTGTCAGTTATGGCAACGGGCGTTACGCTCCATTCCGAAGAAGAGGTCAACAGGGCTCCCATCGTCGCTCCCGGGTCCAGGACGCCCAAAGGCAACAGGTGGGAGATGGACGTAACCGCCAACTTGTTCAAGAACTACCGGATGATGCTGCTCCTGGAGAAATAACTGGGCATCGAATCCACTCCAGGCCTCTTTCATAATCGCATGGCCAGGCTAGAGGAACGAGCGCATGCGTCCGTGGAAGGATTCGGGGCCTGGAGCACTGGCCACATCAGCCCGGGGGCTACACTCCCGCTTCATGACTACTTCGTGCAGTTCCTGACGTATGTGGGGATCGCGACGTTCCAGTTGCTGCCGCAAGTGTACCGCCTGCTTGCGGGGTGGAAGGTGCTTTGTGTCGCGAAGGAGATCCCGGAGCCCACCCCTGCGGAAGTCTTGTACTTCTACAAGCTGGTGCCGCAGGTTAGCGTCAAAAACAAAACCCTGGACGGCTTTTACAGGCTGCAGCCACAGAGCGACTATCCTGCTCCTACCAGCTCCTGGAGGCACCCCCCAGATGTCAGGCATTACTGGTTCATGACATCCGGGTTCCTCACTGACAAGAACCCCACACTGCTGCTGGACTTCCAGCGAGTGGGTAAGTACTCCTCCGGACCTTTCTCCTTTATTCATCTTTTCCGCTCGTTTCTTATCATGTCTTCCGGGTCGCAGGGCCCTTCGTTCAAACCCCCCTTACCGAGTTCCTCCTGGAGAGGAGGAGGTTCTATGCTAAGTTGACCGCGGAGGAGCTGGACGTAGGGGGCTACGTCAGGGATGACAACCTCCGGCTAGTTGGGTTGCTCGCGGCCACCCAGACCATTGTTATCCCGAGCCTTCGGGGCATCCCATGCGAGAAGAATGCCGACGTCCGGGAGCAGCTGGCCCTTGATCACATTGCCACGGTGGTGAGGGCAGCGCGGGCCGATGCGGCCCAGCGTAAGAAGAACCAGCTCCCGGCAGAAGCGGCCACCTCGGAAGAGCTGGAGGAGCTTTTCGAAGACGCCCAGCCAAACACCGGGACTCCCGGGGCTAGTGTATCGGGGCGAGGTAACTCCCCTTTAATCTTAACTTATGCTCCCCAAGTCGCGGACTTAGCTAGGGATAGGCTAGTGCCGCCGGGCCCCGCGTTTGGGGCTGATGGGGAGATGAGGCCTTCATCTCCCGTCCCTGTAGGATCAGAGGTTCTAATGTTCTTATCCGGGTTCCTCCAGTGCGGGGGGTTTCTGAACCCGAACGACGTAGGAGATCGGATCCATTCATTCGCTCTAAGGGAATTGAGTCTCGCCCGAGGCTTAGATGAGGGTTCGTCCTGGGGCGTTTTTTACTGTTGTGTGTTTTCATCTATTTGGCTTATTGTCCTAACTCCTTTTCCTATACTTTTGCAGAGGACTCCAACATGTCTAACCCGACCAGCGAAATGAGGAGACTCATAAAGGAACGGGCGACCAAGAAGGCGGCCAGGAAAGCCAACGATGTGATGGGCACGGAGCCCCTCCCCACCAGTGAAGCACCCGGGGCAGTGCCCTGCCCAGGCGTAGCTCTGGCTGTGGTTCCCTTCCAGGCCGTGGAGCCTGCTGCAGACGCCGCTTCCGACCAGCCCCCCATGATAGATTTGGAGGCGGGTGAAGCTGTCAGCCGTTCTGGGAAGAGGGGCCCGGAAGTCGACGCCGGGGAAGGCAACCTCGGGAAGAGGCCCCGGACAATGCGAGCGGGCTCAATTGAGGAGTCGCACGGGGAGAGTCGGCTGACGGCGAAGGAAATTCCTGCACCGCCAATCCTTCCCCTCCGCCCAACTCTTCTCGAGGAGGGGGAGTCCGCCTTGCAGGACGAACAGTCCCGGCTGGTCAACTGGACCTGGGAGAACGGCCGGTGCTGGAGGGACGACGCTTACAAGGCCCTTACGATCCGTCGTCAGGTCGAGTTCTCGGATCGTCCTACCGAGTTCAGCGTTCCCCAGCCAATCGTGGACCGGCCAGTCGCCGAAGCGGGCTTCCGCCCCAAGCTCGGCCAGGATATAGCCCCTATGGTGGCTGACCTGCTGGATCAGGTTGGGAGCACTATGTCCAACCTTCAGCTAAAGAGGTACGCCACGATAGCCAACCCGAACGTGCTGTTCATCTCCTAAGCTCTCCGCCACCAGGCCACCGCGGTAACTTTCACCTCACTTATACTATTTCCGTCATTTGTTGATGGTGGTTTTATTTTCTAACTTTTCTTTGCTACAGGTTGATCTGTTGTCCCAGAGGAGTGCCGATCTGGTGGCCGAGCTTGCCATAAAGATGGAGACGGCCAAGCTGGAGCTGGAGGCGGCCGTGAACCAGAGGGAGGCTGTCAAGGAGACCCTTGGTCCGGAGACTGCCCATCTCCAGGAAGAAGTGGCCCGTGTGAGGGCGGATCGCGAGGGGCTCGCCCGCACCAAGGCCGGGCTGGAAGAGGAGTAGTCTCGGAAGACAAAGGATGCCGACGAGCGGGCAGCACTCTTAGAGGCGGCCACGGTGCAATCCATCATGGACAAGGAGGAAATCCTGGCCCTGAAGGCCCGAGTCTGCGAGTTGGGCGACTGTCTGCTTCAGGAGAAGGTGGCGCATGAAACGACCCGTCAGGGAAAGGAGGAGGCTGAGGGCCTACTGGATGTCACCTTTGATGAGGCCATCTACATGGCCTGGTGCAAGGATAAGAATATGAACCTCCTTGTCTTCCCTGATCCTGAATCAAAGCGGGCCGAGTACGAGGCCAAGGAGAGGGAGGATGCGGACCTCCGGGCGGATGCGCTGTAGGCCCGAACCACAGCCTTGTACTTTTGTTAGTGTTTTTGGCTTGTTATTAAATTTTGAAACACTGCTACTTTCTTTGGTTTTTACGAAAGCTTCCTTTCATCGTTCAGTAGAAATTTCGTTTTAATCGCCGCGACCAACTGAATGCAGGGTTTTAGTTCCGGTTCCAACGGCCAGGACTGGACCCACCGACTTAACTTTCCAAGTCTCTAGTCTTGGCACCGTCCAGGGCTCTCGGGACTTGGTTTAACCCGGAGTGTGATTCTCCTTTTACCAGTTTTTAGGCCCTGTCTTTGAACCCGGAGTGTGATTCTCCTTTTACCAGTTTTTAGGCCCGGGACTTGGTTTAACCCGGGCAAACCGAATGCTTTCGTATCCCGGAGTTCAACCTGTCCGGGTTGAACGTCGTTCGTCCGGGGTGGGACCGGCCTCGGGCTCGGTCCTCTTAATTATAACCCCAGACGTCGTTCGTGTGGGGTGGGACCGGCCTTGGCTCGGTCCTCTTTGTTATACCCCCAGGCATCGTTCGTCCGGGGTGGGACCGGCCTCGGGCTCGGTCCTCTTAATTATACCCCCGGACGTCGTTCGTCCGGGGTGGGACCGGCCTTGGCTCGGTCCTCTTAATTATACCCCCGGATGTCGCTCGTCCGGGGTGGGACCGGCCTCGGGCTCGGTCCTCTTAGTTATACCCCCGGACGTCGTTCGTCCGGGGTGGGACCGGCCTTGGCTCGGTCCTCTTAATTATACCCCCGGACGTCGTTTGTCCGGTGTGGAACCGGCCCTGGGCTCGGTCCTCTTTGTTATACCCCGGACATTGTTCGTCCGGGGTGGGACCAGCCCTAGGCTCTGTCCTCTTAATTATACCCCCGGACGTCGTTCGTCCGGGGTGGGACCGGCCCTGGGTTCGGTCCTCTTTGTCATACCCCCGGACATTGTTCGTCCGGGGTGGGACCGGCCGTGGGCTCGGTCCTCTTAATTATACCCCCGGACGTCGTTCGTCCGGGGTGGGACCGGCCTTGGCTCGGTCCTCTTAATTATACCCCCGGACATCGCTCGTCCGGGGTGGGACCGGCCTCGGGCTCGGTCCTCTTAGTTATACCCCCGGACGTCGTTCGTCCGGGGTGGGACCGGCCTTGGCTCGGTCCTCTTAATTATACCCCCGGACGTCGTTCGGCCGGTGTGGAATCGGCCCTGGGCTCGGTCGTCTTTGTTATACCCCCGGACGTTGTTCGTCCGGGGTGGGACCGGCCCTGGGCTCGGTCCTCTTAATTATACCCCCGGACGTCGTTCGTCCGGGGTGGGACCGGCCCTGGGTTCGGTCCTCTTTGTTATACCCCCGGACATTGTTCGTTCGGGGTGGGACCGGCCGTGGGCTCGGTCCTCTTAATTATACCCCCGGACGTCGCTCGTCTGGGGTGGGACCGGCCTCGGGCTCGGTCCTCTTAGTTATACCCCCGGACATCGTTCATCCGGGGTGGGACCGGCCTTGGGTTCGGTTCTCTTAATTATACTCCCGGACGTCGTTCGTCTGGGGTGGGACCGGCCTTGGCTCAGTCCTCTTAATTATACCCCCGGACGTCGTTCGTCCGGGGTAGGACCGGCCCCGGGTTCGGTCCTCTTTGTTATTCCCCTGGACATTGTTCGTCCGGGGTGGGACTGGCCCTGGGCTCGGTCCTCTTAATTATACCCCCGGACGTCGTTCCTCAGGGGTGGGACCGACCCTGGGCTCGGTCCTCTTTGATATAACCCCGGACATTGTTCGTCCGCGGTGGGACCGGCCCTGGGCTCGGTCCTCTTAATTATACCCCCAGACGTCGTTCGTCTGGGGTGGGACCGGCCCTGGGCTCGGTCCTCTTTGTTATACCCCCAGACATTGTTCGTCCGGGGTGCGACCGACCCTGGGCTCGGTCCTCTTAATTATACCCCCGGACGTCGTTCGCCCGGGGTGGGACCGGCCCTGGGCTCAGTCCTCTTTGTTATACCCCCGGACATTGTTCGTCCGGGGTGGGACCGACCCTGGGCTCGGTACTCTTAATTATACCCCCGGACGTCATTCGTCCAGGGTGGGACCGGCCCTGGGCTCGGTCCTCTTAATTATACCCCCGGACGTCGTTCGTCCGGGGTGGGACCGGCCTTGGCTCGGTCCTCTTAATTATAACCTCGGACGTCGCTCGTCCAGGGTGGGACCGGCCCTGGGCTTGCGCATCTCCCGGACAGCGGTCCGAGCCAGGACTAGCCTAAGCTTGCGCCCCGCCAGGTATTTTGTTTATATCTGGGATGATACCCCCCGCAAGTGAGTGGAGATGGGTCTGGGGTCACTTGAGATAGATTAGCATGGTTGTGATAATAGCCCTTTATGACGTTTTGCACACGTCATTTCCATTGTCCGAAAGAAATTCGCCCTGGGGCGTACATTGCATACAACGAAAATATTAAACTGGGAAAATTTCGGGGACTACTGATAGTATTTACGGAGATGCTCCGCGTTCCAGGCTCGCGGGACTTCCGAACCATCGAGCCGCTTCAAGCGGTACGTGCGGGGGCAAACCTCGTGCTAGATCTCATATGGTCCTTCCGAATTAGGGCCCAGAACCCCTACTCCCGGATCTTGAGTGGCAGGGAAGACTCTCCGCAGGACTAGATCTCCGGTTTCAAACTTACGGCTCTTGACTCTGGAGTTGAAATGTCGCGCGATCTTGCCCTGGTACATCTTCAACTGCACTTGCGATTCTTCCCGGATCTCTTCGATGAGATCCAGCGATTCCTGGAGTAAGGCGTGGTTCTGGGTGGGATCATAAGTGTCGCGTCGATGGGACGGGATGGTCGTTTCAATTGGGATGACGGCTTCGCATCCATAAACCATCGAGTAGGGGGTGTGCCCGGTTGACGTCCTCTCGGTCGTCCGGTAGGCCCACAATACGCGGGGGAGTTCCTCGGGCCATTTGCTCTTATAGGCCTGGAGCTTTTTCTTCAATGTCCCTTTTAGGATTTTGTTCATGGCTTCTGCCTGCCCGTTCGCCTGGGGTCTGGCAACCGCAGAGAAACTCTTCACTATACCGTGTCTTTCACAAAAATCCGTGAAGTGGTGGCTGTCGAACTGCTTCCCATTGTCGGACACGATCTTGTAGGGGAGGCCATATCGACACACTATGCTGTTGATGACGAAATCCAAGGCCTATTTGGAAGGGATTGTGTTCATGGGCTCCGCCTCTACCCATTTCGTGTAATAGTCCACAGCCACAATGGCATACTTAACCCCTCCTTTCCCGGTCGGGAGGGATCCAACGAGATTGATCCCCCACACTGCGAAGGGCCAGGGACTATTCATCAAGGTTATTTCTGTTGGGGGGGCCCGAGGGATCTTCGCGTACCTCTGGCACTGTTCGCATTTGCGGACGTAGCCTATGCAATCCTTCTTCATTGTGGGCCAGAAGTATCCCTGGCGGAGGATCTTTTTGGACAGACTGGGCCCGGCCGTGTGATCTCCGCAAAAACCCTCATGCACCTCATGCATGATTGCACTCAGCTCAGTCCCGGACACGCACCTGAGGTAAGGCACAGACAGCCCTCGGCGGTAGAGTTTTCCGTCCATCATGATGTACTGGTGTGCTTGGTATAAGAGTTTCCTAGCTGCGGCTCGGTCTTTTGGAACTTCCCCAGTGGACAGGTATTTCATCAGCGGTCCCATCCAGGAAGCGGAGTGGTCGACGGCGTGGATGGCAGGGGCCCTGATGCTCGGGACGGGGAGATGGTTGACGGGAACCAATCCGGCCAGTTCGGCCTCTGCGTCGGTTGCCAGCTTCGCTAATGTATCCGCGAAGACATTTTGCTCTCGGGGGATCTGGCGGATGGAATGCGCCGCGAACGTCTGGAGCATCTCCCTTGTTTGAGTCACGTATGCCGCCATTCTTTCCCCCTTGGTCTGGTACTCCCCCGAGATTTGTTTGACTACTAGCTGAGAATCGCTGTAAATTTCGAGGTTCGCTGCCCCTACCTCCCGGGCCAGGCGCAGGCCGGCTAGGACGACTTCATGCTCCGCCTCGTTGTTCGACGCTTTGAACTGGAAACGGAGGGCATTTTGTAGCTGGTGCCCCTACGGCGACACCAAGATGATCCCGGTGCCGGCCCCATTCTCGTTCGAAGCTCCATCCACAAAGATTCTCCAAACAGGCGCTGCGGGGGCTTCGGGGCTATTCCCTTCTGGGGGAATCCCGGAACATTCGACGATGAAATCGGCCAGGGCCTGTCCCTTGATGGACACCCGGGGCACGTAAGATATATCAAACTGGCTCAGCTCCATTGCCCACTTCAAGAGTCTCCCCGACGACTCGGGTTTCTGCAACACCTGTCGAAGGGGATGGTTGGTTAAGACCTTTATGGCGTGAGCCTGGAAGTAAGGTCGAAGCTTCCGGGATGCCATCAACAGGCAGAAAGTCAGCTTTTTGATCAACGGGTACCGAGACTCAGCGTCTAGTAACCGCTTGCTTACGTAGTATATAGGAGTTGTGTCCTTTCCTCTTCTCGCACCAACGCGGCGCTGATAGCGTGCTCTGTCACGACCAGGTATAGATACAAAGGCTCTCCTTCGACAGGCTTCGCCAGGATGGGGGTTTTTGCTAGGTGTTCCTTCAGCTTCTGGAAGGCCTCTTCGCATTCGGGCGACCATTCGAACCGCTGGCTTCCCCGAAGGACGTTGAAAAAGAGGACGCACTTGTCCGTGGCCTTAAAAACGAAATGGCTCAGGGCGGCCACTCGCCCCGTCATGCTTTGAACGTCCTTGTGCTTCCGGGGAGAGGTCATGTCAATCAGTGCCTTGATTTTCTCTGGGTTGGCTTCAATTCCTCGGAAACTCACTATGAGCCCAGGAACTTCCCGGAAGCCACGGCGAAGGTGCACTTCTTAGGGTTCAGCTTCATCCCATACTTCCGGATAACCGCGAAAGCCTCCGCCAATTCGTCTGAATGGTCCCGGGACGTCTTGGACTTGACCAGCATATCATCGATGTATACTTCCATGTTTCGCCCTAGCTGGGCGTGAAACATTCGATTGACAAGCCTTTGGTACGTTGCTCCGGCATTCTTGAGTCCGAAAGGCATGACTATGTAGCAATAGATACCCTTGTCGGTTTGGAAACTGGTATGTTCTTGATCCGCCACGTGCATGGAGATCTGGTTGTAGCCGGAGTAAGCGTCCATGAAACTCAAGATCTCGTAACCGGACGTAGCATCCACCATTTGGTCGATTCGGGGAAGCGGGAAACAGTCCTTCGGACACGCTTTGTTGAGATCCGTGAAGTCAATGCAAGTCCTCCAGGTTCCGTTCGGTTTCGGCACCAAGACGGGATTGGCCAACCACACGGGGTACACAACTTCGCGTATGAAGTTAACGGAAGACAACTTCTCTACCTCCAGTTTGAGGGCTTCGACCCTCTCCGTCCCCAAAGGTCTGCGCTTTTGGCAGACTGGGGTCGCGTTTGGGTCAATACTTAACGCGTGGAAGATGATATTGCGGTCGATCCCGGTCATATCGGAGTTGGACCAGGCCAGAAGGTCCTGATTTTCCTGGACTCGGGCGATAATGGCGGCTTGAACGTCTGCTGGTAGGCTCTTTCCTACCAAGATGATCCTGGCCGGGTCGGTTTCGCTGATGCATACCTCTTCTAATTCGTCCATTGGTTCCAGGACGCGATCGTCCCCTATTCGCGGGTCCAGGTCATCCTCTTCCTGGACCACTCACTCAACAGGAGGGAGGGGAGCCTGCTCGACGAGTTCCTCCCGGACCATGTATATGGGTCGGGCAGAGACATGGTAACACTTCCGGACGCTCTTCATGCAAAGGTGGCGGATGGAGGTGACGGCCCCGAACTCAACCAGCGCGGGCCGGCCAAAGATGATGTTGTAAGCGGTGGGGAAATCCACCACAACAAAAGTGCAGAATTTGAACGACTGCTGCAACTCACTCCCCAGCGTAACTGGCAGCTGGATCTTTCCCATGGGGAGCAGCGCATCCCCGTTGAAGCCGTAAATTTGGGTCGGGCAGGATGCCAGATCTGCTTCCATCAAGCCAATGGCGACAAAGGCAGTTTTGAACAATAGGTTGACGGAGCTTCCGTCATCCACCAGCACGCGGGACACCAACTTGTTGGCGATTTGCGCATCTATGACCAGGGGGTCATGGTGCGGGAAATGGACGTTGCGGACGTCGTCCTCCGTGAAGGTGATGGGGAGGTTCATCAGTTTAGGGCGCTGAGCCGGAGCCTGGACAAGGGCGCAAACTTCCTGGTCGTGGTCTAGCTCGCTTAGATAGCACTTTTGCTCATTTCTCGAAGGTCCTCCTAGGTGAGGTCCACCCGAGATGGTCGCCACGTGTCCGTCCACTCGAGGGGGCGCTGCCCCAGCGGGATAGGGCATTTCGGGGCCAGGAACCGGCGACGCGAGGGCCCCCTGAGGGGCCTGCGTGGGGGGTCCCTGTGCATACCCTCCCTGGGGTGGGTATGTTCGAGTCGTTATCGGGGCCGTGGATTGCCCGGGGCTTGCCGACGCGCCCGGGACTCCCACGGGCATTCTTACCCACTGGTGGAGGTGCCCCAGCTTGATGAGATTTTCAATCTCATCTTTGAGCTGCCGACACTCGTCGGTGGTGTGGCCCACGTCTTTGTGATAGGCACACCTTTTACTGGTGTCTCTCGGATTCCTTCCCCCCTTGAACATGGGGCTAGGCTTCCGGTAATGGACCGCCCTTTCTGTCGCCAAATATATGTTTTCTCGGGTGTCCACCAAGTTGGTGTATTCTGAATACTGGGGCTCGTAGCCTCTTTTTCCCTTCTTGGCCAGCTCGGGCCGGTTCTGGCCCTTGCCCGACCGCTCGGGCCAGCTGTAGGGTTGGTTGCCGGACCCTGTGCGGCCATGAGCACCTGCAGGGCTTGGAGAGACTCTTGCATTCGGCGACACGCCTCCGCCTGCTCAGCGATCCTGGTTTCCTGATCCAGGTCTCGCTGCCTTAGTTTAGTCACCTCCAAATCATGCTGATCGTCGTGGGGGGTCGTGGGATCCGCAGCTTCGTCGTGATACTCCTCATTTTCTTCCTCATAGCACTCTTCCTCGTTTTCCACTTCGTACTCTGCCCCACCCTTGTAGTCCAGCGACTCATCTTGGTGGGATGTCTGAGGAGGCACGTCCTCGGGCAGGTCCTGAGGAATGCGCTGAGAAGGCAGCGGGTCTCCGTTACCTTGCTCTGGATTGGTAGGGTTGAAGGTGGTGTGTCGCGTGTTCACCATCGTAGTAAAGGCCTGACGTTGGCGCTAGCTTCCTTCAGCTCTCAATGAAAGCACCAAACTGTTAACCGAGATTTTCGGCAACTCTATTAATGAATAATATTTACTAATGATAATAACGGAAATAGTAGATTGACACAGGGTCTTTACGTGGTTGGGGCGTTAATTAGCCTTAGTCCACGAGTGTATGTTATTAGAGCTTAAAGAAGCTTTTACAATGGAGTTTTCTCTCTATCTTTCGACAGAGTTTCTGTCTTTTTCCTGGGATCGAGAGAGAGTTTACAGTGCTCTGTGGCTTATATTTATAAGCTGATGGGAATGCCGGGTCTAGGCCGGACCAAACCCAGGCCCATCGGGGAAACGGATACGAGCGACCTCTGTAGTGGAGGCCCAATACAAAAAGAAATAAATACACGAAATTCAAACCAGCTAAGGCCCAATAGGTTGACCTTAGAACTATGCCTCGCCCGACAAAACGGCGCTTTGGTTCTGACCACTTCGAGTCACGAGGCTGATTCATGAGACAAGACCCGTCAGGGTATTTGGCTGCGCAGTCCTGACACATCAGTGTGCAATCCCGAAGTGACCCTTTCTGCAGGCGAAAAGTGGGGACAACGCCCACGCGGAATGAGGCGGCTTCAGGGTCCTGGACGCTTGGGCCCTTCGACTGGGGATCAGGTGATCCAGGTCCGTTTACCGTTGGCCCGCTCCATTTACCATAAGCCCAGACCATATCAGGGTCCGGGACCAGGACGCACAGGCCGCGACGATCCGGACGCTATGGGCATCGCCCGGACCATCCTCGTCGAGGGACGAACCCGGAGGCGCATCACGGACACTCCAATGGGCCCAGTCTCGAGTCCCCGGTCCATGCCCGGCCCCTAGGACACTCTCCATACTAAGAGACCTTGGGCCGGGCCCACGGGCCAAGCCGGCCCTTTGACAGCGGGCCAAGACGAAAGCCCAGAGCCCATGCAGGAAATGGGGATAACAATATTAATAAATAAAAAAATAAATAAGATGAACCTTTGGCTTTAATCCATATAGTATCACAACAATAAAAAAAATGTTTTTACTTCGGTTTTTAAGCTGGATTTACTTCGATTTTCGCTAAAATTCGCAACTACAGTAGTTCGGAGTGAAGTAAAAAGTAGTTAAAAACCGAAATGAAAAATAGGCTTTCTACTTCGGTTATTATATAAAAACCGAAGTAGAAAGTGGGGTACGCTTCCTTGCTGGGCACTTTCTACTTCGGTTATTATGTAAAAACCGAAGTAGATTCCCCACTTTCTACTTCAGTTTTTACATAATAACCGAAGTAGAAAGCCCATCTTTTTTAATAATTATTTCAAATGACCCAATTCTATTTTTATATATATATTGCCATATTTTTTTAAATAGTCCAATTATATGAATTTATAGTTATATATTTTTACAGTTTGGAATTGGTTTATCTTCATTTAATTTATAACAGAAATAAAAATCACAAAATTATACACTTAGAATTAAAATTCTTATAAAATTAAATATTTATACATTCGCATAATTGTTAAGTAGAATAACATAATCATTCATATATACATTCACATAATTGTAATTAAGTAAAATAGCCTAAACATTTATGTATACATTCACATAAAACTAAAGGTATGTATAAACAAAATAACCTTACTAATAAATTTAAGTCATCAATCGGCTTAACTATTCTTGTTGGATTGGCAAAATGTCCTCCCGATCCTTGGCGACAATTTAGTTACTAGTAACTTTGTCATTTAATTCATTCTACGAAACAAACCAATGATAGATTAAATTAGTAACTTGTAACAACACTTAAAAAAATTTCCTACTTCGCTTTAAAACACTTACAACTCTTTCTTCAATTTTTTTGTCCAAATCATCTTCAACAAGGGTCTTCCTTGTTTCTCGCGCTCTTATCTAAATTTCATCCCTCTACATCTTTCACTCCTAGTTCTTTTTTCTAGGGCATCCAACATAATTGAAGTTTAATTATTAAATTTTCCTAAGTCTAACAAATTTTCGACAGCATAACAACCGCATTATAACATCTCCAAAAATTTTAAAACCTGTAAATAACACACAAAATATCTCGACATAGTGTGCGAATTGAAAAAGGAAAACAATTAATAAAATCTATAAAAAATTGGCAGAGTTTCCTTCGTTTTTGTAGCATATCTCAATTTTATAATTATATATAAATTCAATACAAACAAACACAAAATCAACACACATAATTCCATCCTTATATCACCGCCAACAACAAATTTCCCAGAACCTAATTCACTAAAGTAAAACATGCATGATTTAACTCTAATTTTATAAATAAATATTGCAATAGTAATAAATAAAATTTAAAGATTACTCACCTCCAATATTACTCTTGAAGTCACCTAAAATCAATACCAAATTGGCAACTAAATCAACAACCCTACTAAAAAGCTTAAACAAAAACAAATAAAAATCAATTACATAATTAATTAAACTAGTTACATAATCATCAAACAACATATCAAGCTAGCTAGTTATAGAAAATAAAAAACAAATGTCACTAATAATCCAAACATTTCAAGTTCTAACATTGGCAACAACATTACCTATTGGAGCCATGTTTAGAAATTTAAATAGCAAGTCACAACAATTTTTAAATTTTACTAATATATATAATTAATAACATTATATAAAATAATAAAATAAAAAAAATATATAACACAAATATACTAAAAAATAAGTATTAAATTCGGAATAATATAAAAAAATAACACGAACAAAGTTTTAAGGTAATAAACATTCTTTGATGCTCAAAATAACATTTATGTCAATATTAGCAACTCTAAAACCTATATATAATAAACACATTATATTAATAAGAAAAAAAATCTGAAAATAATATAGAAAATAAAAAAAATCATACAAACAAAGATTTAGTGATTCATACATTTTTTGAAGCTCAATAACACATTTTAATGTAAGAAAACCAGTCAAACTCCAATAACAATACCCATTTTCAAACCCTAAAAATACCCACACCCAAAGTCTTTATTTTCTCCCTCAAAAATAAAAATGGAACTAATATTTCTCTTTTTAAGTAAGAAAAATGGTTTCAAATGGTAAAAAAAACATAAAGAAGGGTATATTTAGTGAAACCCTCATGAGAGTACGACAACAATGGAGGTTTTCTGGGTTTGGCGCTTGTGATTTTTGCTTCAGAGAGACGAATGAGGCGAGGGCTATATATTCAGGGTATTAAAACTCTTGTATTTCGGTTATTATATAAAAACCGAAGTAGAAAGTACCCTTCCATGTAGACTAACATATCTTCCATGTAGGCCTTTATGTTGCAACCAATTTGATACGTAAAAATTATATTGACCTAGTTATTGATAGCGTTGCCCAAGCATTATTACGCATAAAAGGCATTACATTATAGTGAAACAACCCTATATTTTTTGTGAAGCTCGTTGTTACAAATCGAGGGTGTGCATTACGAGTTGATTGTATCCAAAATACACATCCATAAATATACAGAGCTCATGTCCAGTGGTCGCATCCATTAGCAGATCAATTTGAGGAAGCATGAAGTAGTCTTTCGGGCATGCTTTATGAAGATCAGTGAATGTGCGCCAATCTTGAGCACTCAAAATCCCATTTTCTCTTGAGTGGTCATGTACAACTTGTTGACTAAACTTCCACTGCCAACTACAACCCGATGGACTCTTATGTTGGCCAGCTTCATGGTAGCAATCAATCAAGAGACCACAATGAGGGAACTACACCTGTCTTGCGTTTTCTTCGATTAAGATGATCACTTGATATTCGATGTGAGTTTTCTTAGTTGGCCTCTACTCAAAAGACAAAATTGTTTTACTTAAATGCTTTAATTCTCAAGCATACATTTCTAGGGCTTTTTGGATTTGCAAGTTGAGTGAGGACTGCCGAAGATAGTCTTGATCTCTCCTCAAGGGCCTTCCTGGGGCGTGTTAAGGAATACCCAGGGCCTCAATTGCCTCACCATCGACAAGGTCTTTGTGCTCAACAACAATATTTTTCGAGACAACTGTGTACTTAAGGTAGGTCATTTAATACCATGCGAGTACGAACTCCTCGCCTCAGTGACTTGACCTACGCGACACACACTCTCACATGTCATTCCTCGATTCTATGGTGATGTGTTTGGATGCTTAGATGACTGTGATGGCTAAGTGGTGTTTCAGCTAGAGTCACTTGTTTAGGATGATGGTGGTGGGATAGAGGTACTTCTGGCGACCACTTTCTGGAGATGGTTGATGGTTGTTGCTTTTATTTTAATCTAGTATATTCTTGTTTTATTTTATAAGTATCTTGAAGGGTTTATACATTTTTGGACCCTGTGTTTTTTTCCATTACCTATTTGGACCCTGTGTTTTGACAAATTACTTTTTGGACCCTATGTTTTGTAAAATGGTTAAAATAGAACCCTAAACCCGATTTTGGTCAGTGTTTTCTCAACTAAAATTATAAATAATTTACCAAACTAACAATTCAGAATAAAAATAAAATCATTCTACTTAAAAATTGTGTTGTTATATTCAATTTTTTCTTCATCAAAATTGAGTTTAGGGTTCTATTTTAATCATTTTACAAAACATAGAATCCAAAAAGTAATTTGTCAAAACACAGGGTCCAAACAGATAATGAGACAAAACACAGGGTCCAAAAAAGTATAAACCCTGCCTTGAATCCCATTTCCATTTTTAGGAATGAGCAAGTGGCATCAAGGACAATAAATGTATGATAAGGTGATTCTGCCTAGTATTTTTTCCCCATTGTTCTTTAATTAATTCATAAGTGCAAAGATCTCGTATTATAAATTTACTTTTCTTTCGATTGACTATTTCGATAATGAGTTTGAATGTGTTAGCTTTTCAGCAATTATGGTAATTTATTAAGATGGGAGTTTAAATCAACTTTTATATGTTCTTGTAAATTATTTTACATTTATGTATTTAATTAATATCTTTCCTAAAAAAATTCTCAAGATATTAATTTTTTCATGTTTGCGAAATTCAAGATTTTATTGTAAAATTAAAACAACTCAAGGTTTATTATTATTATTATTGTTGTTGTTATTTACAATTTCCAAACCTTAGAGACATTAAGGGTTTTTTTGTTTTGTATTTTAGCCCCACCACACATATTTATACGAGGGTGTACTTAAAATATGCACTCAAACATTACACACATGAATCATTATTTTTTTTAAACAGTGGGTCTAAATTTTAATAAATGTGATTGATTAGGCTAAATTGTCACATAACTGAGTGTAATATTTGATTATATATTTTGGGTACAGATATCATTTATTCATTTGTATATGTATCTATATATATATATATATATAAAAGTATAAATATACATAAAATATGCTCAAATTTCCATGTTCTTATTTAGTAGTACAAGGCACGCACAAACACATTCCCCACGCGTGCACTCATTGCAATAAAGTTGGGGCTAGAGCCATTAATTTCATTTGCATTTGCACATACTTAATAATTTAATATAGTATCCCAAGTTTGGTTGACATATTTGACCAATTGGGCAAATTAAATCAATATCAATCTCACTAGGGTTGTGCATCATCGAATATTTTTATTTTACATAAGACAAAACTTTGGTTTCTTTCATACTATCATAATCTTCTAGAACTAATTCAAATATTTTGAAGCCACTATCTACTTGGAATAATAAAAAGAAGAAGTTAATGTATTTTAAGCATTAATCCAATGAAATTAATTAAAACAATTGCATACTTGCCAATTTTGTGAGTAACTTTTTTGAAGATATATAGCACTATAATATGCTTGGTAATAAGAAGAAAAGATAATTAAATATCTTACTCCAATCTTGACTTTTTATCCTACCAATTACCAAACACACCCAAGTGAAATTCTATAAGTAAAAGTGTGATTTGGCACAATAATGGTGAGAGAGTAGGTGAGAAGATTATTGGATTGATTTTTGTATAAAGTTTGGATTTTGATTACATTTACAATTACCTTTGTATAACTTAAAACTTAATTACAATGGATAATAATAATTGAACAAATAATTTTCATCCTTTTTACTTTCATCATACCATGATCCATAGAGGTTTTGATCATTCTTCCTTTTGTATGATATAGGTATTTAGTTGGGTAAAACTTTTAGATCAGCTAAAAACAACTTTCTGAATAGATTTTATAATAAAATTATACAATACATAGACATAAATTAGTTTATTGAAAAATTTATGTAAAATTTAAAGACTATAATCGAATTATAATAGATCAAACACAAAACAATTCTACATTTCACTTGTTTTTCTTTTTTTATATTACAGCTAAAGATGATTGTTGAATAAGTCACAATTCTATCAACCTGACACAGAACCCAAATATAAATTTTTTTTTTTAAAAAAAAACTTGCTTTTATTTATAAATTTTTATTACTTTGGTTTCGTCTCATTTTGAAGATTTTAATCACTAAAAAACACAAAGTGAAAATCATCATTAAAAAAAATTTACATGCACCCACCTAGAAGTTAATTATCCCAAATAGGGTTTAATTACATGTTGAGTTATAATCATAATGATTAAGCATGCTGAAGAGATTGAATAAAAAATGATAGACAAAGAAGAAGGTCCATAAAAGATTTGGTTAATCATCATGTGAAAAGAAATTGATACCCACCAAGGTAGCAGCCTTTGTCAACCAAATCTCACTGCAGTAGAAGACAATATTATTAGCTTAATTAATGAAGTAAAACAGCACTTAGTACTCATTAACTTCTCAAATGAGCCAGTAATAAAATAACTATGTTAACTAATCAACTACCCTACACATTACTATATTGCTTGGCATGACCAAAAATTAAGCAGTTACTTAATTTGGCGAGTTTGACAAATCATTTAATTTATACAGTAATTATATAATTTGAGGTAACTGAGAGATCTCAATTATACTTTTAAATTCTCATTATATCTCCTAATGAAAATTGGGTGTAATTACTAGTTACTATCAATTTTAAATAATATTTATTATATAATATTATTTTTCTGTGTAATTACTAACTGTTTTATCAAACATAACATTAGGGGGTGTTTGGTATGAGTGTTTGGTTTGGTGGGAATGAGAATGAGAATGTCAAATCTAACTCATGTTTGGTAAATTTATTTTTAATGGTTTCGGGGTTTATGTTTCCAAGTGGGTCCCATTTTTTAGCTTGATTTGAGGTAATTTTAACTCATCTAAACACTTGAGTTTCACATTCCCTTAATCTAAACCTCCTCTAACTCTACTCCCTCAAACCCAAACCCCATATCAAACTAGGGGGTGTTTGGGGTGAGGGTTTGGTTTGGTGGGAATGAGAATATTAAATCTAACCCATGTTTGGTAAATTTATTTTTAATGGCTTGAGGGTTTGTGTTTCCAAGTGGGTCTCATTTTTTAATTTGATTTGAGGGTAATCTTAAACATTTTAAACACTTAAGTTTCACATTCCTTTAATCTAAACCACATCTAACTCTACTCCCCCAAACACAAACCTCATACCAAACACTCCCTAGGAATTCATAAGTAATTAGAATTTCACATCCAAACATATTTTGTATTTTAAATTACAACTCAATTACTCAGATATATAATCACTACTATGGTAATTACACAACTGCTTCCAATCACGCCCTTAATTTAGTTAATCTCTTAATAAATTGGCTTTCACTATTTTATTATAGCTACTCCTGTAATCATCATGACTGGTTTGAAAAGTCACAAAACTTGTACTAATCCTAGCCCATTAATATAAATATATATCAATAATGTTCTGGCACTACATCTAGGTCTTATATATATTTTCTCTTTTGATACAAATAAAATATAAAACTAAGTGGAGACATAAATTAGATGGTAGTGGGAAGTGTTTTTTTTCCCACTAAAATTATTAGTTAAGTCGTTTTCTTTCTTCTTTTGTTGTTCAAGTAGTACTACGTACTCTGCCATTAGTAGTATTCGTTCTTCTACAACATGGGCAACTATGTATGTCGAAGCAAAAGGAAAAAAGAACCAATATTAATATAAACATAAATCAAAGCATTGATTGTACTATGTTTTTTCTTCTTTGAATTATAAAATCCACTATATTAATTGACCATATCATCATTTATTTAATGGGCAATACAATGAGCTAATCTTTGCCAATAAATGGGCTAGGGCAGGCTCAATCATAAGACCAATTAGGCAAAAGATTAAAACCCACAAATTTTTTGTAAATTTTTAATGAGAAATAGGGCTCAAAAGTTAAAAAAAATAAAAATGAAAAATTATACATAGCACTGTAAATTAAAAAAAAAAATACGAAATTTTACAAAAATTACAAAAATACTGATAACAATTTGTAACGGTTTTTGTAAACTTTGGTTATAAAAAAACTATATTGTTATAAATTTGTAAACTTTGTTTACAAAAAAAAAAAAAGTTTCGTATTTATGATTATGATACTTCGTATTTTTGTAATATTTTACAGATTTCGTATTTTTAGTATTTTTTTTTTTAAATCTTAGGTAAATATGTGAATTTCCCAACAATAAAAAGCCTAAAATTGTATAGTAATAAGGCTCCCAAAATAAATTCTTTTGAAAATAGTGCCAAAAAAAAATTCTACGCTAAATTTTTTTTTTTTGGCCAAATTAAGGCCTCATTGAGGGTTGAGTCGGCCCTCAAATGGGCTAGCTTGATAGCGCTTACGAGGAATAAATGATAAGAAAGAACCAACTACAACAATCTCCAACAATAAGATAATCTTAAGAGAGGTCATAAGATCCGCTTTAAAAGAAGATTGGTTCGAAGGGGTATTCTAAGACCCCTATCATCCCTACACCACAACTCCATTTATTTTATGGTGTAAATGATACTTTGTTTGGTAAAATTGTATTCTTCAAGAAGCTCGTTCTCATGGCTCAATTCAGGCCCAAAACCAACAATATCCGTTTGACTCGATCCACAAACACGCACACCCGCTTCACTTCGGATGGGTTTCAATACCTTTTTTCGTAACCTAAACTCCTAAAACTCGAACCCAAAACTCGTAATTCCTTATCAATGTACGAGGACAGATTTCACTCGATTAAATACCAAAAACACACAAAGTTACTTTCGAGGGGAAAAAATAGAAATGCTATGTAAATTGAGCTTTTCATTGTAAGATGAAAATGTAAAAACTATCAAAGTATGGACTATCTGAGTTTTACTCTGAACAAGTTACTTGAGAGAAAAATGAAAAGTCAAACATTAGCATTTTATATGGAAATAATGGACATTAGCATTGAAAATGCTTGTTTTTGCCATTTTGTTGAAATCCTACACAGCCCAAGTGTTGCACTAAACATAAAGCCCAGGAGCCCATAACTTTTGGAGTGCTCGATTAGGCTGAAAGTGGTAATTTTCAACCAATAATTTCCAACATTTAAAGCTAAAATCTTTTGAAAGAAACCAACCCTTTTAAGTTATATGCAAGTTTTTTTTAGTCATAATATAAGATATATTTTATAAACCCTTACAACCAGGAAGGTCAATCCATTGGAGTTGAACTTCTACTTCACCACATTCGACATTTCTCAATCTGAGGCAGAGATCTTGAACCACTTTGCCTTCACTCCACATGATGCAGCTTTCTTCGGCCAAGCAGTTTTGCCTGCTTGGCTGTACTCTCGTGATTATGGTCCCACTCGGAAGGTCTTCTAAGTTCATCTTCAGAGCTTCGATGTATGATTTTATGTTGAATTCTGCATCTCCCATTTTGTCATCCATGCTAAATGTGTCATGGTCGTATACTGTCTGCATATGATAACCACATTCCAACATAACATAACTCATTAATTATTAATCTCAAGCTAGTAATACATTAGCATCTAATAAATGAATCAAAATTTTATGCCTTCAAATTTACATTCTTCTAATGAACTATTATATCATATTACTTATTCTTTCGTTTAGATCTTACGAAATCTGTTCATACATTATGATCGAGTCTAATCATAGAAGAAAAGACGATTCTTCTCGACCTACGAAGCACCTTATCTTCTATATGGAACTTTCACTTTTTTATCCCATAACTTAAAATTTGACAAATAAGTTATTTGCTTAAATTAGTAATGCTATATACACTCAAATTGCACACTTTTTAGTACTATGATGCATATTTAATTTTAGCAAAGATATTTTTAAGTAGGGACCACATCATTTTGATTGTAAGATTGAGATTAAATATAATTTGAGTGTATTTTAATCATTCTTCTCATGTATTTATGTTGATTATACATGAAACAGAGAACAAACTTGTAATATAAAAGAGACATGAGATATCTGTTCTCTAACATTGTAATATATTGGAATATATAGATTTTTATATGCCTTCAAATCATGAATGGTTGACTACTGTTTAACAAGAGTTTAAGTAACATGAAGCAACTCGGATGGAGCATGTATTACAACATTTATTATTGGGTGTATACATTTTTTGACTCTATATTTTGTCTTATTACTTGTTTGGACCATGTGTTTTATAAAATGGTTTAAATAGACTCCTAAACCCAATTTTGATGAAGACAAAATTGAATATAACAGTACAATTGTTAGACAAAATGATTTTATTTTTGTTTTAAAACTGTTAGTTTGGTTAATTCTTTGTAATATTAGTTCGGAAAACTTAGACTAAAATCGAGTTTAGAGTTCTATTTAAACAATTTTACAAAACACAAGGTGCAAAACAAATAATTGCACAAAACATAGGATCCAAAAAATATAAACCCTTTATTATTTATATATAGATGTATGTACCAGAAAGAGTTTAACCATTAAATTAAAAACTTCAAGGAAACAATGTAATTAGATCTTGAATTCATATATAATGAGGAAGAACTACTTACCAACATAATAGGAAGATTAGGGTCTGTAACAGAAAGAGTTAGATCTTCATTCCACTCAGGGTTAACATCCTTCTTAATCACGCGTGTCTTCAGTTTCTGTATTATTAATTAAACAATTTTGACACAAGTCAAAAATACATGAACAATAACTACATTATGAAAACTATTAATTAATACTTTACAATTATAAATAACCTGTTTTCCCATCTTGACAACAAGATAGGGATCGCTGCTGCGGACATCGCGAACGGCAAGATTAATGCCTCGTTTGACTCGGATTCTGAGGAGTCCGAGCAAACTGTCCATTAGAGACGACGATGGTCTCCCCCCACTGTTTTCTGTCGTCGTATCCCCCATCCTCCTTTTCTATAACACTCTTTTATCTCCCTCTCTCCTTTTTTTTCTTCTCTAAGTTTTTTTCCTAATTATTATTTTAAGTCTTTTTTTATTCGTATTCAACCAAATAAAACCACCCTTATGGCTTTCCTTTCCTCTGCAAGAATCGAAAACAAAAAGGTCAGTGAAATGAGATAACACTAACGCACGTTATAATAAAACGCTATAAAAAGGTAAAACGGTCACAAGTCTTGTAACTATTTGTAACTATTAATAATCAAACCCACCAGGCTTTGATTTGATGTGCTTGAGGGTGTTGTTTTGTGGTTTTGTGGTTTTTATTTTTTATTTTTTTCCTGGGAAAATTGAGAGAGAAAGAGAGAGAGATGAATTGGTTTTGGTGAGAAGGGTTTTTAGTTAAAGTGGTAGAAACGAGAGATGCGGTTGAAAAACTTCAAAAAAAGGAAATAGAAAATTAATGGAAGAGAATAGTTTATGGCAATTTTGTGGACCTCTTAATGTTGTTTAGGCGTGAAAGACGGTTGTGTGGTTGAAGCCATTTATGTTGTTTTTACTTTATACCCTTTTCAACATGACAAAGATATCTAATGTTAATGTTAGCTAAACATTTTATCCATATATTTTGGGTATTATATTTTTGGTAGTGATGCACACGGGGCGGGGAATTCCCCCTGTCCTCGTCCCCATCCCCATTTATATTTCTAATTCTCGTCCCCGCTCCATCCCGGCTTATTCTCTGTCAGGGACGGGATGGGGAATCCCCTATTAGGACGGGGAATCCCCACGGGAATCTATTTATTTAAAAAATAAAATTCATAAATTATATCTAAATTAAAATATTGCATAATATTTATTATTTAAAATATTAAACATTATCATAAATAAAATTTAAAATATTAAAAAAGTTATTAATATACTACAAAAACACATAAAGAAAGATATAAAATACATATAAAATATATAAAAATTTAAACGGGGCCCTTTCGGGGCAGGGAGTGCTATCCCCATCCCTGCCCCATTTAACATTCGGGGATGGAAAGTTATCCCGTCCCCGCCCCGTTCCCCATTTAGACGGGGACTCCCCGTCCCATCAAGGGCGGGTCCCCGCGGAGTCCCGTCCCCATGGGAAAAATGTGCATCCCTAATTTTTGGATGGAGATGAAACTGACTCTAATCCACACTATTGTCATTCTTAATACGCTTAGGCCTTGCGACCGTATTGGATACGATTGGATAATTTTTATAATGTAATTTTGTTATTAAATTAGAGAGAGAAGATGTTGAAAAAAATAAACCGACCAACGTAAATAATCCCTTAGTTTGGGATAACTTAATCCCAATGAAAATTTTGGAATAATTTTATCCCACTCAATCGTCATCTCTATATATTTCATTACTTTGCATCCAATCTATTTTTTTATTTTTAGTGTTGGAAAATGATCAACTCATTGATTCTTGAATACTTTTTGGGTATTATATTTTTGGATGGAGATATAACTGTCTCTAATTTACACTATTGTCATTCTTAATACGCTTAGGCCTTGCAACTGTATTGGATACAATTGAATAATTTTTATAATGTAATTTTTTTATTAAATTAGAGAGAGAAGGTGTTGAAAAAAATAAATCGAACAATGTAAATAATCCCTTAGTTTGGGATAACTTAATGCGAATGAAAATTTTGGAATAATTTTATCCCACTCAATCGTCAAATGATCAACTAGTTGATTCTTGAATACTTATTTTCTTATACTTTTTTTAATACAATTCAATCACACCATCCAAACTAGACATTACCACACCAAAAAAAAAGTAAGATATTCGAAAGTTTACCTATATACAATAAATATATTTATTCGGTTTATTTTTATAAAGAAGGGAACTATATTCACACCTTACAAACTAAAATTACATTTCCAAATTAAATTTACCCCATTTTATTTATTAATATATTATTATATTTATACAGCTTATTTGAATACTTTTTAGTTTACTGCTTTGCACTAAGAGTATTAGATATTTATCTCAATTTTCTTTATCTCAAAATATATTAAACACATTACACATTAGCTGCTAACCAATACATTGTCAAAGACTATATTTTATTTAATTTCCAATTTTATTATTTATTAGTTTGTCTTTTGCAATATCATCCCATTTAAAATAAATTTGATATTGCATAAAAACAAAAAATTTAGGAACCAATTTGTAATGATAAAATGACAAGACACCAAGTTACCAAATATCACAAAAATTAGTCACCAAATTAAAAAAAAATGGTATTTTACCGCATGAATAACTAGTAGTTAAATCGTGTATAAATGATGTAATAATTAAAAAAAATCACTAAAAATAATAATTTTATTAATTAGAAAAGTTATTTACCTAACATCATGTATATGTATATGTCCAATGGCTAAATCCCAAACTCTAGGAGGTTGAAAACATATGATTTCTTCCTTTCTGTAGACATTGAAAAGAACACTCTCAACAAATCATGTTTTGTAGCCAACATGTTTGTAGCTCTGAAGACTTGCAATTCAGTTAATCCTTCAATTCTAGTTAACTCTTTATCAAGTTTAGATTGCATATCAGCCACCTCTCTATTATTTGACCAAAAGTTAGTCAAACCTTCAATCTTCTGTGCCATTGTTGCTATAGAAGCTGCCATTTTCCCAAAATTCTTATCCATCTCCTCCATCAACCTAATTTTAACCCTTCGATCGCGAATTGAAACACTCGGGCTATTTTCTAGTGATTTGCATCGACGCCTATGGCTACTTGGTTGTTGAGTATACGATACTTCGTAATCTTCTGAAGAATCTGAACCATCATTTTGAGTCTCCACATTCACATCAACACCACGGTTTGAATGCAAATCTACATCTATAGGCAAATCATCTTCATGAATCCCATCCTCCTTCTTGTCTACATTCGAAATACGTACAACGGCACCAGTGGTACGCTCCTTACCATAAATCTCCTTCAATATGTTATAGTGCAAAAACTGTTTACCATATAGTCCATTTGCTTCTTTGTGAATCTACATATCAAACATGTCAAGTATAAGTATGTGACAGATAAAAATGGATGAAATACATGTATAAATTACTGAATAAGATTTGCAAATGTTTACCTTCACCCAATCATTATACACACTTCTTTCACATACAAGTATACTCTGTTTATCATTCCAACTAAAGCCTTTCTGAGATAACATCTCAGATAAAGCATAATATTTTGCCTTCAATGTTTTGATTCGCGATTCGATATGCGGAGATGCCTTTAATTCACAACCAGGCAACTTCCTTTCCACCATGATCTCTAATTGAGCTAAGTACCCATTCTTGAAGCCGCAATCAGCTCGCCAGAGGGCGTTTTGATACAATTCGTGCAATGAATCAAGTAATGCAGCATCCTCATCATGTGTCCAATAGTGTTTGTTCTTACCTCTTCCTCTTTCTATGGTATTTCTATTCATTTTCATCCTAAATTCAAAAATGACAAAAAAAAACCATAACATAAACAACAGTCCAAAGAAAATTTCTTTGTATCCCATCAAAGAAAAGGATTTAAAATTGAAAGGAGAATTTGCACTCCTAAAGTACACAGTAGAAATAATTGAACTTGAATTGTACCAATGATGTAGAATTATGATCAGAATCAACAATTGTTTTCTGAGTACAGAATAGTACACAAACTGCAAACCTTTCATATCAATCACCAAAGCCAAAAACAAAAATTCAACATCAATGTTAGCATGGTTCAATAGTTGAAGATTCTTCATTGGGTCCCAAACTTGCAATTAAGTTTATTGTTTTTGACTCTTATGACTAAATTCACAACTAGCTGAGTCTGAGTCAAGACAACAGTCACCTCCAACCAAACACTCACATACAAACAAATTCATTGATCAAAATCATACATAAACCAAATACAACAAACCCAAGTCCAAAGAAGGTACCAAATCAATAACTATCAATTTGATTCACTCTTTTTATAAGTCTTTCACAGTGTTCAAATAAGATCATGAGACAGAGAAGAAATTCATAGAAATTCAATTCAATAATTTTCAAACACCTGCCACTCTAAAAGTCTTATAAATCTACAATTTGGCAAAAATGAAACGAATTTGATCAAACAATTTCAATAATCAAAGATACCCCAAAAAACAACACATCAAAATCAAGAAAAATAATATTGTCAGAGGAAAAAAGAGATTTTGAGACAGGGCAAGAATTAAGAAATGTTTTTAATTAACATACCTGTGATCATGTAAATCGCCGAGATGAAAATTAGGGTTTATGAGAGTCAATTGATCTGGGTTTCATTAATAAGAGGGTAATTTTGGGGGAAAAGGAATGGGAAAATAATGGAGGAATCACATTCTCATTCTGATTCCAGAGGAATGGAATGAGATATCTCATCAAGAAGCGATCAAGCGAATCACTATCGACAAAAAAAGAAAAAGATAAATGGAGAGAATGGAATCCCATTCCCTAATTTAATTTTCAAGAGAAAAAATAAATCTGAATATCAAATTTGGTAATCTGTACTTGAAAATGTAAAATTTATTTACTTTATTATGTTTTATTTTTTTACATTATTAGATAAATTAATTAAAATATATCATTACTATAATATAAATTAATATTAATTTATTTAAAATATTCAATAAAAGAAAAAATATATATACTATATAAAATGATAAAAAAAATTATAAAAAAAACGTTTATATTATTAAAAGTAAATTTATTTATATAACACAAATGTGGATAAAAATAATAATATAAAAAATATGGATATATGCCACAAAATTCTTATGTAGTCATATTTGTAGAACTTAAGTCCTTTATAGTATTTTTTTTTTATCTAATCTGGAATAGACATGTGACACCGTTAAGGTGTTTACACAGTCAGGGTTGCGTAATAAACACTAACGGCAGAAATTTTTGCCACAAAGAAAATTCTTCATTGGTCCCGAACTTGAAATATAATAAAACTAATTACTATTAATATAAAATCTAAAATTTAATATAATCATCTTGTCTTGTATAAACACTCTTATTAATATAGAAAATAAAATAGAATTAATTGCTATTATTATAGAAAATAAAAAAAATAAAGTAGATTGTAGAAATTTTAAAATATCTTATCACCTTCTTGGGATCCAACTTCTTATATTATACATATGGATAGATATATAAATATAGATATAGATATGATCAAAATCCTTATTTTATTTACCTAAAATATTAATATATAAAAAATAATTAAATAACTTATCAATTTCATAATAATTAAAATCCAAAATAAAAAATAAGTATATTATTAAAAATAATAAGAACCCTAAAATTAGAAAATGATGATGATTTTTTTAATTTTTCCTTTCAGGCTATAATAAATTGAAATAATAATGAGAAAATTTTAATTATTTATAATTAAAGATAATATCATATTGAAAAATTAGTTAACCAAAATCAAGCTAAAAGTATCATTTTATACTAATTTTGTCATTCTAGAGTATCACATAAGTATTATTCATAACAAAATATGTAAATTTGTAAAACACTAAAAGGATTATAGAATAAGCTTGTTAATTATTGATAAAAGAGAAATATTATTATAATTTTATATGTAATTACATAATCATACTATTTGTACACACATAATACTTGCATATAATGTATTTATAATGTTTCTTGTTATTTAATATGATTGTATATTTATATATATATTTTAAAAGTAACATGGTTTCTTTTTAAATATAAATGATAAAAAATTTAATGAAAATTAAGAGTATGTATAATATATTATTATAATAATGATATTTCTTTACAATTGAATTGATATTAATATAATTATTAAATATATAATTTTTTATTAAACATTATTATAATAATGATATTTTATATAATATTTGAATTTATATTAATATAATTACTAAATATTAATTCTACCAATTTTTTTAAAAACTAGGATTATATATTATATATAATAATATTTATCACATTTGAATTTATATTAATATTATTAATTATTATTATAATAAAGATATTTTATAACATATAAATTTATATTAATATAATCAATAAATATTTATTTTTAATTGATTGTAAAAGTATACTTTGTTAAATATTTTTAATATAATCAATAAATATTTTTTTTACATATGTAGTTAACTGTAATAAATAATTGAGTGATTGGCGATGAAAATACTTTAATTTTTCAAAATTAGCAGTTTAATACCTACGTTTTTTTTCTTTACGGCATAAATACCGTCTGTTATACTTTCTTGACAGCTGTAGGTACATGATAAGTGTCAAATGAGCACCTATGTGGAGATACGTGATTGGTCCAAATCAATTTTTTCTTATTTTTTTATTTAAAAATCATGTAAATATTAAAAAAATAAATAAAAATTATTTAAAATTCTTAAGAAGTATTAAAAATTCATTTTAATATTTATATTAAAATAATCAGAAACAATAACTCTTCAAATCACAATAATCTCAGTCCAAACAATGTATATATTCATTCAAACCAAACGATAACAACTTAAAGCTAAAAGTCTACAATGATAATGGAACACAACAACAAACTCAAATATAAGTCTTAAAAGTTAAAACAACAACAACATGAAGTAGCTAACACAATAATTAAAATATATATTTATATATATATAGGTTGGATTGGTTCCGTCGAGATTGGATCTTGATAATCCCATCCGCTAACAATTCAATTAGCATCCAAATTTTTAAATCTATTCTTACCATAGTTGGATATCCAATCTTTGACCATTTGACTGGTTTGGATCCTCGACACCCTAAATAACATAAACCCTAATTTATCCTTCGATACCAAATGACACAGATCAAATATGGAAAAGTTTACATAAATATGTGTAGCTATATGACTTTTGGTCCATACACGCCAATGTTCTCAATATATAATTTCTTCAGCTGAGAAGGCAAACCAAAGAAAACCCTCAACAAATCATGTCTTGTGGCTAAAATGGTTATGGCTCGACTGATATCCGAACTATGCAGATCATCTAATTCGTACAACTCAGTGCCAAGTCTAGCTTGTAGATCAGCTACATCTTCATTCATTTTCACACAATTCACCAACCCATTAATTTTCAATTCCAAGGCCTCAATCTTGACTGCCATGGCATCGATCTTGTGTTCCATTGCTGTAATATAGAACTTGATATATTTCAATAAAAATAAAAATAAAAACTATGTTTTGCTATGTAATCTATTACAAGAAGAGAAGAATTTCAAGACAAAAACAGAAAAATCAGAAATATATTGTACTTATTATAACACACAAATATTATATTGTACTCAGTTATTATATAGAAAATTTACATCACCAGACTGTTTTGGTTTTAAACTTTTTTTTTTCTAAGGTTTTGTTTGTAATTAAAATGGACTTTACCGGAGAAAAAAAAAATAGAAATAAAAATGGAGAAAAATATTTTCTTAAATGTTATGATTTTTTTGAATAATTTTATTAAAATTCTAAAATTTATAAAGAAAGATTAATAATTCATATAAATTACTTAATGGTAAATGTCCCTATTAAATCTAACGAGTAACTAATAATCTTGTTATACAGCAAAAAGTCGCTACCATCCATTTTCGAAGGAATCATATAGTCTTATGATTTCATCGAACTCGAATCGATGCTCTAACACTGTTTCCTAAGAGCAACGTATCTACCGATTTTACCATAGTGGCTTGCTAACACTAAATTAGTAAATAGGACTCTTTATTTTTTTTTTCTAAAAAATATTCCCTCATTATTTGTTTAAATCTGAACAAGAAAAAAAATAAAATATGAGGAGTTATTATTATTATTTAATCCTAAATCTGAGTTTGGAACAAAAGGTAAAGCTCTCAATTTCCCATCAAGGGCAGAAAGTAATAACAAAAAATCTATTGAATAAAATTTTGAAATGAACTTGTGAATTCAAATGACAAATTGAAGTGGAAATATTAAATAATAAAATGTTATCATAGAAGAAAGGAAAATGTTATGGGAGAGCTTACTTGAAATGGAGAAATCGTTGGGTGTTGTCAATAGAGAAACCCAGTTGAAGATCTACTTGATGTTGTTTGAAAAGAAAATAAGTGCTTGTGAAATTTGAAAGTAGTGAATAATCAATTTTCTTTTACTTTATTCTTTATTGATTTGAGGTAACATAAAGAAGGGTCAAGATGGAATCACAAGTTTCTTTTCAGCAAAAAAAGAAAAGAAAAAAAGATTGAATCTCAAGTGAGAAAATTACACTACTTGCACTCAAGATTTAACGTAACTTTTACAAACTCTAGTGGGGATGTCACGTGCTACGTGCGTGGAAGATATCAGAGTATAATTTCGATTATTTTATACGATGGTGTACATGTACAATGTATTAGGACATTATGCAAATTTTCGAGAAACTTTAAAAAATTTATAGTGCGTAACAAAAAAAAATAACGTGTGTAACAAACTGTTTGAAGCATGTTTTCAATACATACGGTAAATTATTCAAAATTTTCTGAAAATGTATAGGATATCTTAAATAACTATAATAAGTGAATGACCACTTACATTTGCTTTTACTTTATTCATTATTGAGGTAACATAAAGAAGGGTCAAGATTAAATTACAGGTTTCTTTTCAGCAAAAAAAAAAAGGAAAAGAAGAAATGATTGAATCACAAGTGAGAAAATTACACTACTTGCACTCGATTTAATCTAACTTTTACAAACTCTAGTGGGGATGTCACATACATGGTTATAATTTCAATTATTTTATATGATAGAGTACAATATTGTATTAGGAAATTCTGCAAATTTTTTAGAAATTTTAAATAATTTACAGTATATAACAACAAAAATAACGCGTAATAAATTGTTTGAATCATGTTTCAGTACGGTAAATTATTTAAAATTTTATGAAAATGTGCAAGATGTCTTAATAAGTACAATATATATCATCATTTAAAAAAATTGAATTATGCTTATTCATGTGCCGAAAACACAAGAGGAATGCACTAGTGCACCCTAAAATTTGCCAATAATATATAAATTAAATGTATATGTAATGATAGTATCAAATAACTACACTTAGGAAAATAAAATATAAAAGTGGATTGTGCTTGTCTTTTTTTTTTTCAAAATTCAAATGGCTGCCTATCTTAAGTTCGTATTTAGAACTAATTATAATTCATTATTTTTGTGTTTATAGTTCATTCTTATGTTTTTCTTCTTAATGTTATATTTAGAGATGTTACGAACACGAGCAATTTAGAAGAAAAATATGTGGAATTGGGACCAAAATGTGTTGAGGTGACCATCGAATAGTCTAGCACAATGCATTGAGTGAGTGGTGCGATCGTGCTCGGTGTGAGTGTAGTCACAATGGAAGTGTAATGGGGCTTACTATCTGATAGATGTTCTCACCGTGGACTTGAAAAGTCGATGTTAGTCCACAATTTCTTTCTACGAGGGTTGCATGGAACAACAAGAACCATCATCGATGCTGCAACAAACATAGCATTTATGAACAACACTACTAATTACGGTAATTTGCATTAATTCATAATAGTCAAGGGAATTTTTTATTGAAAAATGTTTAACCAGATTTAGAATCAGAAAGATTCTTTAAAAATAAAATTTAAACAGAGAATCCAAACTGATAATCTGAAAAATCAAAAGTGTATAAACTTTTTTCAATTTGATTTTTCTTTTGATTACTAAAGGAGTCTTATATACGAAGAGAGGGAAAGAAAGAAAAACCTTGAATACATTCAGCCTCCATCTATGGACTTTCAGCAGTCCTCTCATTATCAAGCCATCATGAGTCGAGAATTTTTACAAAGGAATTTGTGTTATTTTATTTTTATCCTCTTTTCCATATAATATCTACTCTCAACAATCATTCTTTGTTTTCCTTCTAGCTAGTTTATTCCATATAGTAGTTATATATTTCTTTTATATAAAAAAGTCTGTAAATAACGATAATTCTTGATTTTAATAGTATGATGTTAATTTTAACGGAATATTCTAAATATTTAACGAAATATACCTTTAAAACTAATTAAAAATATATATTTATCAATTATATTAATATACATTTAAATATTATAAAATATCATTATTGTAATAATATTTAATATAAGACTGCATATATCATAATTATATTAATATAAATTTAAATGTTATAAACTATCATTATTATAATAATATATAATACAAGACTAGATATTAATATAAACTTAAATGTTATAAAATATTATTATGATAATAATAATATATAATCCTAATTTTTTACTTAATTATATTAATATGAATTCAAATATTATAAATTATTATAATAATATTTAATACAAAACTAAATATTTAACACTTATATTAATATAAATTTAAATATTATAAAATATCATTATGATAATAATAATAATACATAATCTTAATTTTTATAAAAAAATTATTATTTATGTTTAAAATTTTTATTATATTATATATGTTGACCCTGATTTTGGTTAACTGACACGGAGTCAAAAATGCTTGATGTGGACAAATATGTTGAAATGAAAGTGATGACAAAAACAGTAAAGCACACAAGAATTTATAGTTGTTCGGCCCCAGAATCTGGTAATGACCTACGTCCACTTGAGTTGTTATTGATATAAGATTCAAAGGAGTGATCAAAGAACTAGGGTTCAATGAGTTTCACCAACCTCTGAAGAACAAAACAATATATCGAATGTGATAGCTCTAATACACTTGTAAAACTCTAATATCTGATAATTAGAAAGCCAAAAGTCCCTTCCTTGAGCTATCTTTCTCTATTTATAGGCTCAAGGAAGATTACATTAATTTGTTACAGATATTCTTTCCTAAATAATCGGATGTTCAGGAAATCATGGGAGATAATTTCGGATATGATTATAACTGCATAAGATTTTCTCCAAATATAGCGAGTATACGACCAGGCTAGTTGTATATAAAGATTGAGCGTTGCGCCATAGACATCTCTTTGGTCGATGGTCGAACAAGACTCCTGCCAGATGTCAGCCACGTGTATTAAACGTTTGCCATGTCATCCATGCTTGTAACGACCCAAATTCATCATTAAGGCTTAAGGGCCTTGAGTAGTGTGCCTGGAGGGCATAACGGGATTTTTGTGTGACTTTAATGAGTTTAATGCATGATTATGATTTAATGCACGTTATATGACTATTTGATTATTTGTGATGCATGACTATGTGAATTAGTATGCATGTAGACCTGATTGGGCATATTTGTAATTTGGCCATTTTGGGCATGACCGTGTTGATATCTGTGATCTGTGACTCGAGACGATCCTAGAATGAGCGGGTTAGCGGAAAAGTCAAAGCGGGAATCTATACCCGGCTTGGGTTGAGCCTGGGTAGTTTAAATGAGAATTTGGGAAATATATTGAGGTTAATCTTGATGACGAGGAATGTATATTTGATGATTAATCAGGTATTGAGTAGCGAGCGGGAATTATTAGGATCACTTGAGGAATTAGTGGGAATTTAGGTAATATGACTAAAATGCCCCTTTATGGGCATAAAGGTTTAGAATTATTAAGGGAGGGCATTTTGGTCTTTAGGCTTGTAAGAGATGAATTAATGGGGGGCTTTATACTTAGTGGATTTTGTAGGAAAAGAGTTATAGGCTGAAAAGAAAGAAAGAAGGAAAAGAAAGGAAAGAGAGAAAAGCTGAAGGGTGTTTGTTCCAAGGAACGGTTTGTGGCTCTCCCAACCAAATTCCTTCATTTTTTCTTGGAGTTAAGCTCAGTGGAGAACTAGGGTAGGCTGAGCATCAAGGATCCTAAGCTAGACTTGAGGATTGGCAAGGGGTTAGCAAGATCACATCAGAAATTTGAGGTAAGTTCTTGGGGATTTCTGTTTTAGGGCTTGACTGGTTTGAACTGTGTTTTTGAGCTTAATGGATGGGATTTTTGGGGAAATCAGGTCAAGGTTGTGAAGGTGCAAGCTAAGGAGGTCTAGGGTTCAATTCAAGGTCGAAATTCCACCCACGGTATGATTTCTAAGACTTTATCCTTGTTGTTTGAATGAATTTCTGGTTTTTGGGTTCATCATGGTAGATTTTGAGTTTTGGGTTGCTTGAGCTTGGGATTGAGTTCTTGGGATGCTTGGGATGAGTGTGAGGTGTGGATATGTGTGTTTTTGGGTTTGGAGAAGGTTTGGACAAGTTTGGGGTTGAAATGGTAGAAGGAAATCGCAAGATGCGATTTTGGGTTTGGTCTGGCTGCAACTAGCGCTACAGCGCTAGTCAGGGGGCGCTGTAGCGCTAGCCCCTGTTTCTGATGGGGTGGTTCTGCTTGTAGCGCTACAGCGCCCTCTTTTGAGCACTGTAGCGCTACACTGTTCACAGAGGGGATTTTTGGGCTTTTGTGAAGGGATTTTGACCTAGGGCTCGATTCCGCCACTTTGTTTTGGGGATCTAGGACTTCCCGGGGGCTCGTGATTGGTCCCGAGGCTAGGTTTTGGACTCGAGGTTTGGTAATGACTTTGACTTATGGATTTTGCTTAGGTAAGCGCTAGGGCTCGAGTAGGATCGTGCTCAAGGAGTCAGGTTGATCAAGGCCATCGAATTTAAAGGTAAGAAAACCGTAACACCTGGGATTAGGGCATAGGCCCTCAGTGTTATTGCAGGGCATGGCCCTAGATTGTTTTACTTGAAAATGTGTGACCTTGAATGAATTATTATATGTTTGAATGATTATTTCGAAATGTATTATGCATGCAATTATAATGAAAGGAACGGTTAAGGCCGAGAGCGGCAAAGGCCGGGTACGGCCTTGGGGCCGGAGGTAACAATCAGCACATGGGATGCTATAGCCAGGGTGGGACCCAAGGGATACATGAGATATCCTTACGGTGAGGACCGAGACCCCAGGCTTTGCTAAGGCCTCTGGGGCGGCATGGCCGTGCTTGTTTAGTCTGATGGTTTTCCTATTTATCAGTGGATTATGTCAGCTATATACTATGCATATGTTATGTACTATTTGGGTTTTCTTGCTGGGCTTCGGCTCACGGGTGCTTTGTGTGGCAGGTAAAAGCAAGGAGTCATTCAACCGGCCATGAGTATGGAGAGCGTGGGGGCGGCGCGTACATGTTCGGCCTGCCCGACTGCTTTGGTTGGGGGCATTTTGTATATGGCTGTATTAACTCATTCTTTTGATAGTTAACCTGGTGTAAATCTATTTTTGAGTTGTAAATATTTTGTAAACCTTATTTTTGGGATCCCAGATGTTTGATACTTAATGTTTTCAATGAAGCTAAACATTTTCAAAGAGTACAGCCTTAAACTCTGGTTTATTCACACTTTTGGTTTTAGAAACCACTTAGAGCCAGTCAAAAGCACGATTTCTGTTTTAAACTCACTAAGTAACGGCTCTAAGGTAGTAGGGCATTACAATGCTTGTTTTTTGGATAACATTTTCCCCCCCAAGTTTGTTTAGTGCGACCAGCAATAAAGAAACTTTAGGGAAACAACCGTTCATATGCCCCACGAAATCTGTCAGAAATCCTCGTGCGTTTTTTAAAACCGTGACATAATTATGTCTAATCAAGCCCTTTTGGTTTTCAAGAAATCAATTTGACGGCTTATACACTCCCCCACGTTTCGAGAATGGGAAAGTCATGATTGCCACTTTTTGCCATACTTCAGGCTCTATAAGTAACCTCTTTATCTTTCTTATAATTTTTTACTCAACATTCCTATCAAGAACTTCAAGAACTTTGCTTCAGAGCCCAGAATTTCGAAACCATTCAGACGTCCTGCCGAAGGTCTTTCCAACTCGAAATTTCTATTTTTTCTGAATCTCCACCCTTTACCCAGGTAATCACTTCGTCTTTTAAACTTTTCATTATGCCATGCATACTGTTACTGTACTCTGTAATTTCCTGCGTTCTTGAGTAGAAATTATGAGGATTTTTGTATAAACCATCTGATGTTTGGTAAGAGAGTGTATTTCTGCTTTATATAAGTTAGGAGCTAGTTCGATAGTAAGGATCATAGGTTTAGGGCGTAAGATTGACGTAAAAATTCAATCTTTAAGCTAGTTGAAAAAACTGGGTTTTTTCCCGCCCTTTAGGAGTAAAAAAAGTTTCTTTTCAGAAAACATTTTGTTTCCTTTTTTGATCCGTTTTTCAAACTGCTAGCACCAAACTTAGTGTATGGGTAGGATGCTGCTGGTCAATAAACGCGAGCAACGTTATCCCAGTCTCCCACGTTACTTCGCAGGCTATGTGTCTTATCTCCTCCTTTGTCTGTTTGCAGTTCATATGCAAGACCCTTGGGGAGGAGAAAGATCCATCGAAGACGACCTCCTAGCTCAGCTGCTTGAAGGTGAAGAAAACCCCTCTACTCTGATACCAGATATCCCTTTCTCTCGCCCTAGCCCAAACCCTTCTCCAGTCCCAACCCAGAGAATGGCTTGAACAAAAACAAAAGCTCAAAAAAGGGAAATCCCTAACTCCTCGTGCCAGCCTACTGCTGATGCCCCCTCGACCAGTGGTCAAGGTGAAAATGTTCCTGACACCAATGTTCAAAGGCGTGCCCGTCCTCGACACGCTGCTCAGCCGGATGTTGATGTACCCAAAATGGGTATGTTTAAAAATTTATATATCGCAAGCGCACGAATCGTCCATATAGAATAGTGATCGTAAGCAAGGATGTCGAACCCAAAGGAGTTGTCTAAAATCGAAAATGAAACTATTTTAAATCAAAAGTAATAAATTCTAACCTAGTTCCAAAGATTGATAAGTTTCAATATTATGAACATAAAATAAAAGATTGAAAAATAAAGCTATTTAAGATAATGAAAATAAACCAATAATGAGTTGAAAATAAGTGTTAAAAGAAAAGATTATTAAGATACTAGAATCCACAAAATGTAAGTTTAATAATATTTATTAGTATATTGATTCCCAAGTTTTAGTGATAGTTAAAATAATTTAAACTATCATTTTCCAAAAATATTTATAATTTTAAGCACAATTTTCTTATAAAAAGATAGGATTTTTCTTCACTTTTCAAAATTATAATTTCAAAGCATTTAGTGTAAATCAATCTAATGAAATAACAAATAAATCAATGAACATTATTTATAAGGCAAAACATAATATTTTTGTTCTAAGCATGGATGTGTACAATTTAATGACACATCTTACACAAAGAATATTATGTTTATGCACTAATGAAGAACAAAGTGTAAATATGTTCTAACAATCTAAAATACAAGATATTTAAGATGAAAGAAATATATGTAGAAGAAAAATCCATAAACTTTGTTGCATTACAAGGGAAATCAACATACACATAAATATTACATAGTTACAAGTTGCTTCATCATGATCTTAATAATCTTATGAAAAAAATTAGAAGCACATAACTAGAGTAGAAATTACAAAATAAAAGAGATACATACTTGCAAAATGCTCTTGAAAAACCCAAATGGAAGATAGAATGGTAGAGAGAAAATGAGAGAAAAAAAGATGGTAACTAAAATTAAGCACCCCAAAAATGGTCTTCAAAACCTTTATTTATAGCCAAAATGAGATTATTAAAATAATCAATTTAAATTAAGTAAATTGATTAAATTAATAATAATATGGTAAATAGGGGTAAATTATAGGAGTGATGATGATTTTGGGGTAAAAAGGTGTGTAGAAAATGGGTAAAAAGGTGGCATTTTTGTCATAGGGGACAAAATGTAATTTTATGGGCTCAAGAGGCTGATTGAAGGCAGGCGGCTGGGCTGTTTTGTGCCAGGCGTGGAGCTGCTGGGCCGTACGGACGGGCTGGTGCAAGGCTGGGCCAACGTGGGCCTGCTGAAGGAGATGAGGCTGAAGAGATGCATGGCTGAATGGTGAAGGATTTGCCCACGGTTTTGGGCTGGGTTGAAGGCAAGGCCCAAGGTGGCAAATGCATATATATGCATATGAGGAGATGAATTGAATTGAGGCTGCTGGGTATTATAGAAGCCGAATGCTGAGAAGGACAGCTGGCGTGGCTGGGCGATTGAAGGAGAGGTTGGGCATTAATGTATATATGCTGAAGGAGGAATGCACCAAGAGGCATGGGGATGCTGGGTCGTACAGTAGGCAGGCGTGGGCCATGGTGGGCCGGCTGGAGCATGGGCAGGAGGCACGGGCCTGGGCTGAATATGTTACAAAAATGCCATAATTTCTTTGTTTCTTCCTCAAAAATGCCACAAATGAAATAATTCTCCTACAAAATAAATTATAAACTAAATTAAAATTAAATATTTTCATTAATAAAATATACCATAAAACTCCCATGAAAACATTAATTAAAATTTAATTTACATAACATTCTCTTTTCAATAAAATCAAATTTTTAACATTCAAACTAACAATACTAATTTTAACTAATTAAACTACAATATTTTACAACAAAATAACTATAAAAACACACAAAATTATATAAAATCAAAATAAGACTAATAAATTTAAAATTACTTAAAAACTTAATAAGTTAATTAAAAACTCAAGAACTAAGCAACAATTAGCATATAAAATATGGTAAAATAACTCTAATTTGTAGAGTTATCAAATGTTGAGTGGCATGTTGTTCCCCCAGAGTAGAGTGACGATGCGGATGATCGCGAACTACTTAAATAAGTATAACCTGACAGGGGTGACCCTGGTCAGACCTTCTATTGACCAGAGGGCCAACCTGCCAGGCGGAGCCTATAGCGCCTGGTCGAGGTTTCACATTGAGGCAGGTGCCACTATGCCTCTTCACTCGTTTTTTCAGGGGGTGGCAAATTACTTCGGAGTTGCCCCTTTCCAAATTACTCCAAACGGGTATAGAATGCTGGCCACACTCTATATCCTTTACAAACTTAAACAATGGCCAGAGTCCACTCCCCACGAGGTCAACTTTCTTTTTGACCTTAAGTCCAACCCTAACCAAGAAGGTACGGGGTTCTTCCACCTTTGTCATCAAGAAACCGGGCCCACTTTCTTGTTTGACACTACTCACATCTCCAATGCGGGGAGGTATCACCATGAATACTTCCTTACTCCCGACTTAGCCACAGACAACCTGGCCTTCACCCGAGGAGGTAAAAATTCTACGTCACTAGCTTCTTCACTTAATGTTGTTCTGTCACAATGTCTTGACATTCCACTATGTTCCAGGCCCATGGTTACATCCAATCCCAACTCCGGGGATGGAGTCAAGTGCAGCACTCTTAGCCAGCATGCCAAATGCTGATAAGAGTGTCCAAAATTTAGTTACTGAGGCTAACCTTAGGCTGGTCGGCCTCTGGAATCCTCAACCAGCGATGAGCGAACCTTCGGCGGAGAACGCCTAAGCCGAAGTGGAACCCGAGCAGCAACCCCAAGTGTCTCCTCCCCAGAGGAGACCAACTAGAGTTACGATCATGGAACCTGCCGTCCCTCGTCGAGCAAAAAAACCCTTGGCCCCCGAGGGCAAAGGAAAACAAAAGGCTGGTGAGCCTACCGAACTTTCTGACGACTCGTCGGATGAAAACGGTATAATAATCTCGCTTTTAAATCATTTGCCAATTCCCTCTCATCTATTTGATGGGGATGGAAACTTTAGGAATGCTCCCTCCTTAAATTCAGATTTCTTCCAGGAACTAGGTAGTTCAGTAAATAATGTTACGACCAGTAGTTGTAGCGCGGGTACTTTACTTGTAATCCTTTTACTTTTATTCTTTTATCCTGCATGACCATTTAGTCTTACTGTTTGTGTTGCTTCCTTTGATGCAGATATGGACTCCGAGGACGTCTTTGAGCACTATCAGGTTGTCGCTGCCTCTTCTGTCCCGAAGAAGGATAGTAAGAGGGCTCGAGGGGAAAGCAGCAAGACCCCCTCGAAGAAGGCTCGAACAAACGATGCTCCAGCCACCGCCCCCTCCAAGGAGAACTCACCACCTCCGCCCCCTTCTGAGCAGACGACTCCCACTCCTGTTAATCCACAGCCATCTTCTAAGGCTGCTGACAAGGAGACTTTGGACAACTTGCCCGAAGGCTCCCTGCCCAGCCTCGTGGTCGGCTCAGCCAGGGAGAGGATATACAAGCTCTCGAAACACAAATGCAGCCAGACCGCCATTACTGAAAATGCCTCAATGGAGGCCGATCAAATCGTCAACAGAGGGTTGAACGAGATAGTTAGCGTAAGTTCTCTCCTGCTACTTTATCATTTATGTCTGATTTCTTTTCCTTACTTTATCTCATTCTTTGTCTTCAGGGGCTGCTAACTTTAACTGCTGGCTGGCGCCGTGTTGGGGCGTTGGTTTCTCGGGGAAAGAACTTCGACTCCAGGCTTGCCCAGGCTAAGCAAGCACTTGAGGCTGACAACAACAAGCTGCTCGAGGAGAACAAGGAGCTGTCCAAACAGCAGGAACAACTGCGCGAGGACAAAGTTACTCTCACCAAAGAGCTTTTGGACGCCCAAGATGCCCTGAAGAAAGCCAACGAATCCAGAGAAAAATTCAGGGAGAGTGTCAGGATCATCACTCAAGAAAGTAAGCAGCTTGAGCTTGATCTGACCACTAGCAGGCAGGAGACGAGGGAACTTGAAAAGCGAGTGCAGGAGCTCGAGGAGGACGGGGCCAAGAATTTGAAGAAGTATAAGGAAGCCACTCACCTTTGCTTCTATGAGTTCTGGAAGCACAACCAGGAGGCCAAATTCAACTACCTTTCCGAGCGGTTGAAGAGGACTATGATGGCGCAGTGCGCCATTCGGCTAGAAGAAGAGGAAAAGGCCAAAGTGTCTGCCGCTGACGCTGAAGCTGGTCCTTTGGCTGACCAAGGCACTCCTCCCAATCCTCAGGACCCTCCTGCTCCTTAAAAGTATTTTTTTTCTTTTTATTTTGTTTTCATGGCCCATGGGTTGTTTTATAAAGACAATTTGTTTTTATTGCTGCAAGGGCAACTTTTACTTTTAATTAAACAATTACATCCGAGCAGTGCTGCTCGCGGTGTAAAAGAATGCTTTTTGATATTATAATATTTTTGTCTATTACAACATCTGTTCGCATGACCGAACTTAGCATAGTACTTTGGCTTGATTTAACAAAATATAAAATTTGAAAAATACTCTAAGTACTGTAGCATGCTTTCACTCATTTTGTTCATGTGTTTACATACCTCTTGGTATGCTTTGCTATCGATGTACCTTATATGCCCCCCAAGTGATCGAGGAGCTTTAGGTCCTTGGTCACTTGCCATGACCACGACCTGTGCGAACATTACTGCTCGGTAAGAAACGTAACACTTATAATACAGCAAAACAACACACGTAATGAACAAATACTTGTAAAAATAAATTTACAAAGGTTGGCAAGAATGACTGGCTGCGCACAGTCCCTTATAATCTCGTATTAAAAATGGACTAAACAAGTCTTTACGAGTGATCTTAAAAAGATCTTACACTTATAAGCGATTAGCCATACAACGTGGCTAACCCTTTTTCAAAACTTGTAAAAAGTAAAATTAATACAAGCCAGTCCTTTAAAAAGGGTTGTTCATTGGTAATACTTGTGCAGGTGTTCTCCGTTCCAGTAACGTGGAACGAGATCTCCATTTAAGTGTGCAAGCTTGTAAGTGCCTGGATGAAGGACTTCTTCAACCTGGTAAAGTCCTTCCCAGTTTGGTCCGAGTACTCCAACAGTTGGATTGCGGGTGTTTAAGAAAACTCGTCGAAGTACTAGATCTCCGACGTTGAATTTTCTTTCTTTCACCTTTGAGTTAAAGTACTGGGCGACCTTTTGCTGGTACGCAGCTACTCGGAGTTGGGCTTTTTCCCGTTTCTCTTTAAGTGAGTCTAAGGACTCCATCATTAGTTGGCTATTCTGGTCCTGGTTGTATGTAATTCGTCAATGGGAGGGCAGATCTAACTTGACGGGCAACATAGCCTCATACCCGTATGCTAAGGAAAACGGGGTATGACCTGTCGCTGTTCGGTGAGAAGTTCTATACGACCAGAGTACTTCAGGCAGTTGTTCTGGCCATGCTCCTTTAGCGTCTTCAAGCCTTTTCTTCAGGGTGTCCTTAAGCGTTTTATTCATTGCTTCAACTTGCCCATTTGCTTGTGGATGTGCAACTGACGAAAAGCTTTTGATGACTCCATGTCTTTCGCAAAAATCTGTGAATAAGTCACTGTCAAACTGGGTGCCGTTGTCTGAGACAATTTTTCGAGGCAAACCATATCGACAAACAATGTTCTTGATGACAAAGTCAAGAACTTTCTTGGTCGTTATGGTAGCGAGCGGCTCAGCTTCGGCCCCTTTGGTGAAGTAGTCGACTGCTACGACTACGTATTTTACTCCACCCTTTCCCATTGGCAGAGATCCAATCAAAACTATACCCCATACTGCGAAAGGCCAAGGACTTTGCATCTGCTTTAACTCATTGGGAGCTGCGCGTGGGATCTTGGAAAATCTCTGACACTTATCGCATTTTCGCACAAACTCCATTGAATCTTCGTTCATAGTTGGCCAGAAATAATCCTGCCTCAGAATCTTCTTTGACAAGCTCTGCCCCCCAGCGTGGTCCCCACAAAAGGCTTCATGTACCTCCTTCATCAGCTCTTTAGCCTTTTCTAGTGTAATACATCTGAGCAATGGCATGGAATATCCTCTTCGGTAAAGAACACCATCGACCAGTATGTACCTAGCAGCCTACCTGTGGAAGGTTCTCGCTTTGTTTCTATCTACTGGTAGTACACCATTTGCGAGATACTCCAAGTATGGTGCCATCCATGTATCCTCCATCCAAATTTTCATATTAGTTTCATCTGTTCGTATGCTTGGTCGCACAATATTTCTACTAGCACAATATTCAAAGTGTCAGCGTCTTTCGCGCTTGTGAGTTTGGCTAAGGCATCTGCGTTCGAATTCTGATCCCGAGGTATTTGCTGGAGGGTATACTTCTCAAACTGAGCCAACAAATCTTTAGTTTTATTTAAGCAGGCTACCATTTTGAGGCCTCGTGCTTGATATTCCCCTAGGACTTGATTCACTACCAGCTGTGAATCACTGTAAATATACAGCACCTTTATACTCATGTCTTTTGCCAATCTTAACCCAGCGAGGAGTGCTTCATATTCGGCTTCATTATTTGATGCAGTGAAGTCGAACCTAATAGCGCAGTGAAATCGATGCCCTTCTGGCGTTATCAATATCGCTCCTGCTCCTGCGTGAGATTCGTTGGACGATCCGTCCGTGAATAACTTCCACGAAGGAGCCTTGACTTGTGGCTCAAGCGCACTAGGCTCTCCACACTGCTCGTCGTCTGGGAGCTCAGTGAACTCGGCAATAAGATCAGCCAAGACTTGTCATTTTACTGCCGCTCGCGGTGAATATGTAATATCGAACTGCCCGAGTTCGACTGCCCATTTTAATAAGTGTCCAGCCGCCTCAGGCTTTTGCAGAACTTGCCGAAGGGGCTAGTCAGTTAAGACTGTAATGGGATGGGCTTGGAAGTAAGGACGTAGTTTCCTTGAGGCCAAGATTAAACAATAGGCTAACCTCTCGATGGGAGGATACCTCAACTCTGCTGCAATTAGCCTCTTGCTTACATAGTAAACCGCATTTTGTACGCCTTCTTCTTCTCGTACCAGTACCGCACTAGCAGCAACTTCGGTGATCGCCAGGTAGATGAACAAAGTTTCTCCTTCGATAGGCTTTGACAAAATAGGAGGCTGTGCCAAATGGGATTTTAGGGCTTGGAAAGCCTGCTCGCAGTCTCTTGTCCATTCAAATTTCTTGTTGCCTCCAAGTAGATTGAAGAAAGGGACGCATTTATCCGTCGACTTGGAAATGAATCTACTTAGTGCGGCAATTATTCTAGTTAAACTTTGCACATCCTTGATTTTCATAGGCGATTTCATGTTGATCAGGGCTTTTATCTTGTCGGGGTTGGCCTCGATTCCTCTTGAATTAACAATGAACCCCAAAAATTTCCCTGATCCGACTCCGAAGGAACATTTGAGAGGATTTATTTCATTTGGTACTTGTTCAGAACGTTGAAAAACTCTTGTAAATCCTTCACATGTCCTTCTGCTTTTTTCGACTTCACCAGCATATCGTCCACATGCACCTCCATGTTTACTCCGATCAACTCCTTAAACATGTGGTTCACCAATCGCTGGTAAGTCGCACCAGCATTTTCAGTCCGAAGGGCATCACTTTATAACTGTATAGCCCTGTATCGGTCTGAAAGCTAGTGTGATCCTCGTCAGGGGGATGCATATTGATCTGATTGTATCCTGAGTATGTGTCCACGAAGGAGAGGATCTCATGCCCTGCAGTTGCATCGACCAGCTGGTCGATCCTTGGGAGTGGGAAGCAATCCTTTGGGCAGGCTTTATTGAGGTCTGTGAAATCCACACAGGTTCGCCATTTGCCGTTAGGCTTG